>NC_088209.1:33345958-33970958 GCF_037126465.1 Ornithodoros turicata
CTTCAACTTGTCGCTATCCCATACGCTTGTCGCGAGTTAAATGCATTACTTCGGTCCGTGATTCGCCACGAGCTCTTGCGAGCCGCTTTGGAGCGCGCGAACTTGAAATATAACGATAACGATCTCTTTGTGAAAGTTGAAGATTGTAGCCGTATACTTTATTCTTCTTGTAGACTGGCAGCTACTAGGAAACGTTTGTGGCAGTCGAACGCGATTATTTGTTTTCATTAAACGAAATTGAGCGTGTGTGTACCCCCCATTTTGCGGCTAAGCCTTGCACGGTACCTTCAGTATAATGACCATCAAGGGGTTCCATAGAGGATCAGCGAGCGACGCTCTTGCAGCAAGAAGACAACAACGGCTAGGAACGATGCGCTCGACGCTCTAAGTGGGGAAAGATAGCAAGATTAATTATCCCCTCAATGTATCGAACACTTTGCTGTAGTTGTACAGAGGTCGCTCTGGGATTATTCTAAGCTATCTACCGCCTTCCGGAGATCCCTGAGGACCCTCTGACTGCAATTCTGTGAGTTTTGCCCGAATTAGCCTGTTTGCGGAGCGAGTCGTTCACCAAGACCCTTTAGTATGTGCGTTTACTGTTGACATAAAGTGCAGTGCTTGAATTCCCAGCTCGGCTTGCATTGAGACCTCTTCTGTAATGAGAAACTAAGAGGAGCCCAAGGCTACAGAGCCGTATAGTTAAATTGTAGGCACTTGTGTTAGAAAACGACGACGTTTAAGGGGGACATGGGCGCAGATTTCGCACGCTTAGAAAAAAGGGGTGGAGCAGTTCCACCTTTTTTGGAGGTAATAGATGTCGCATACGGTTGTGCCTAAAAGGTTGCAAAGTTCTACTTGCTGTACCTACGAATGATAGGGTTACCGCTTCTGATTCGGTGAGTGAGCGAAGGGGGCGTACGCCTTTTTGTAGCAACTTTGATATATGATAATTGCTTTTACCACCCTTTTACACCCTTTATCAGACGCTATGTTGACCTACACTCTTAAAAATGAACTTCACCACATAGCACGCTCCTAGCCAACCATCATCTCAAATGATATCGTTATCTGCCCTGATTTGTCGAAAACGGGAGGCGTATGCCTTTTTTGTGACACTTATGCTGTTCATAATTGTCACAAAAGGCGTACGCCTCCCGTTTTCAACAAATCAGGGCAGATAACGATATCATTTGAGATGATGGTTGGCTAGGAGCGTGCTATGCGGTGAAGTTCATTTTTAAGAGTGTAGGTGGTAACTATAGAAGTTATCACCTTTTCACAGCTTTTTTTTCCTTAGAGTGCGAGCTCGTTTTTTCGAGTTCCGTTTTGGTCGTCTTCGAGTAAAGATAGATGGTTACGCCTTTCTAGTTATCGCCTTCCCGTTTCTGTAACACTTGTTCTTCTCTTACTCCCCCTCCCCCCTCTGTTTTTATGAATAGCAAGCTGGCCTTCTTATATAGCAATCTTTCGTATTTCATAAAAAAATCCATTACCATAAAATCGACTATCATAAAGATCTATTTATTTGCCAGGAAAAGCCAACCAGAGAAAAAGGCTTACTATTCAACAGTGCAGTGCTGCACAAAAGTTTACGGAACATGCTCCGGCGCATTCCTTCCTCAGAGTGACAGAGCGAATGGGTCCATACGGACTTGCAAACAGGTGTCTGTGTCTGTAAGTTCGTACGGTAGCATTCGCTGCTGGCGTGTCACTCTGAGTCAATAATGCGCCGGACCGTGTTCTGTAAACTTTTGTCCAGCACTGTACAATGCAATTCAATGCACTCGTAATCAATGTTGTACCCGCTACCGAAATATGGTATCGCGATACCGATATTCGTGACTTGAGTAAAAAGTATCGAAATACCGATATCGATACTTCTTTTTTAAAGTAACTGAGTACCGCTACCGTTACTAAAAAAGGTAACGCGATACTTCTGTTTGAAATACGAAGATGATGCGACATAAAAATATCGCTTACGTGAACAGTTTTGCCGTAAAAGGACAGCATATTTATTATGTAATTCGGACACTTTGCTTGACTTTTATCAATAGCTGGTTCTCGAAGTCGTCTTTTGCCATCCTTGCAGGCCGTGTTCTCGTCGGCAGCTGACGGAAGCCGATATGACAATTACGTTAGTGCCAGGCCCACGCATACCGTGGAGTCCAATGACCAAGGAATCCTATTCGAAGTTAACAATGTCACAGTACATGTGAGCGTGACTCAGTGCGACACGGCAGCTTAGCAGTGGAATCCAGAACGCGCTGTCAAAGACTTGACCTCTGTTCGTGGACCCCAACTCTTCTGTTGAACACAGCGTGGTTATTTCCTCCAGTTTCAAAGAAAAACATTGAACTTGTGTTTGGTATAATTCCATAATTCCGGTTACGAAGCACGTAGGCGTGTCCACAGGCTTCTTGTCGAGGGCTAGGCGGACAATTGACAATAAATAAGAGTACACAGTAAATTTTTTTACGCCCTTCCCTGTGTGAAAAGGGTGTACTATGAGGACACACCTGAATTACACTTATACTACACTCAACTAAGCACCCGTGTTGGTGTAAAAGGGGAGTAATGTACCAATACACCCCGATCACGCTTATGTTACACACCATGCTAAATTTTGGAGCACTCATATCAGTGCAACAGGGGTGTATGCCGCACAATGCTCAAAGCTCCTGTAGTTTTCTTTTTCATTGCGAGAATATTTGCAATATATATATAACTTCTTATGTGTGTGTACAGATAACTTGGTACATACAGATGGATGCGAAAAGATATAGACCATAAGTAACGGAGGACCTGGGAAGCTGTATAAGGATTAACAACAACTGCTACTTTTATTGCATCAACAAAATTAAATGGGAATTATGGGAATTACTCGAAACAGATTTACAGTCGTATTGCCAACTGTAGGACATCTGTAGTCAAAATTAGGGGTCGTCGTTTTGGCAGTCACCGCTGCCTTCAGCAGGACTAAACTTGAAAATGGGTGACAGGGGCTTGACCCCCTAGCTGGAAGGTTTACTGGCGCGGGTGACATTGAAATTAAAATACATGTATATATGTAATTAAAGGGCTAATTACTGTGAGTGATTGTGAAATTAATATACGAAAAGAAAAAGTAGAAGCAACCAAAGATTACGAACAGTTAGGAACAAACAAGGGAAGTTCGGCAGCAGCAGCAGCAGCAGCCTTCAACTGGGCTTGCAAATGTCGAAGGCAGGCTGGTGTTGAAGTGTCGACTTGGTTAAAGCGGAAGCACTTGGCTTAGCTTGCAAAGCCTTTCTAAGCTCTTGGAGTGCAGAGCTAGCTAAACTTTAAGCGACCACTTCCCGTGGCATAGGGGTTAAGATCATCGCTTTCCACGCCGGTGACACGGGTTCGAATCCTGTCACCGTCTGGGTTTTCCGAAGGCTTACCCAACGAATGTCAGTTCTCCCTGAAGTCGGCAGATGACGCACACTAACCCCCCTGTTCCCCACTCCTTCCTACTGTCCTCTCTCCATCTGTCCACGCCTGTACGCCATTCATGCCCACAGTTGCTTCGCGGCGCTAGCACGGAGTTAAAAATGCCCTAAGAGTTAAGATGTTTACACTTGCAAATGCAGGTTGCACTGCATCAATGGAACTAGTGTTCCGTGAATTTCGGGAGCAAGCCTTCTTTTTTCGTTTTTTGGGTCAATACACCCAATAAGCACCCTTCTTTTGGGTGCAACATGTCACACCCCCGTTACACCCATTATTGAGGTGTAGCATTTACACCCATAAGGGTGTGAGTTATCTAACACTCATTTTACACTCATAGGGGCGTAAATAAATTTACTGTGTAAGAAATATGGTCGGTGAAGAAAGGGTGGGGCACTAAAAAGTATCGGTATCGGTAACGATACAGAGATCGCGTTGCCATAAGTTTGTAACGGAAATACTCTTCCGGTACAGATTTAAAAAAGTATCGCGATACGCACTCCAATACTGAAAAAGTATCGATTACTGTAACGGCGTTACTTGTAACGGCGATACGCACAACACTGCTCGTAATAGGGCATTGACTTCATATGATGAAGTGCAGGCAGGCTCTGCACGCAGGCTCGTCCTTATGATCTGGCTGACCTTTCCTGTTTTTTTTTTTCGTTAATAAATCTTCATATCCCCCCTCGTCCTTATTAAGGGTAGATTAAATTAGAATTAGAAAAGGCTTATTAAGGATAATTTCTCCGGAGTGCTTGAATTGGACTGGACTGTGTATATTTTTAGACCTTCATCGCGCAAGAGTCGCCTATAAGCCAATTACGCGGGTTGATTAGGCACGCTACGTTGACCAGAAATCGGAACCGCAGTTTTTTCTTTTTTCTTTTGTTCGGCATACTAGCTTGTGACAGTCTCCGAGTCGGACGTTTTCTGTTAAAGGAGCACTAAAATGCAAAAACAAGTTCACTTCAAATTACATTACACGCTATGTTAATTTCGTACTTATTGTCATAATTCAAAACTTTGATTGCGTAACGAAGCTACAATCAAAGTTATACCGGACTCTTTCTTGCTTCGACGCTAAGTAGAGAGTGTCGTTTCAGCTCGTGCATCGGTTTTTTTAGTCCATGCTGCGCGTGCACGCGCGTGCCACACCATGCAGAAGCCCCGGTGAAAAACATGATTCGCGTTGCGAAGCGGACTGGCGTCGTTGTCGGAAGGACGTGAAGACGTTGTCAGTGGAACATTCGCGGAGAACTGTCGTGGGCTACAATCCAGTGAATGGGTATTGGAAAATGCAGCAGTGCGCATCATGCCTGAGTGGACGGAACACTACGATCGGACCCGTTCCAAATCCACACGCACGTGATAGGCATGCGCGCGCTTCTCCTGCTGTCTCATTGGATGCCGCAAACTCTGCCTCCCGGGGATTCCATTCGTTGCCGCGAAAGACAGTACTGTGCACTTCATCGCGTTTTTCTTCTAAACGGTAGCATTGTGTGAACTAATTTTGTTTGAATTGTACGAACTGAAACACGGACGTTCATTTGAGAGTAAGTTGTTTTTGCATTTTAGTGCCCCTTTAAACTACGAATTTGCATATCAGAGTATATAGCAAGTATGTACATAAGTCCTTCGACAAACTGTCCAGCGTCAAGCAATAGAAGTCTCTGCGCAGCAAAATTTGTTGCCATTTATCCCTTAAACCTCCATGAATCTCCGCGCCGGCTCATGTTATTCTAGCGCCCCCGCGATCTCATATTAAGCAGCAGCCCCTCTAATTTCTACGACGCTTAAACTTCACTCCGTGCATAAAACGTCCCATTCGAAACGTAAGAATTTCCCATATTGTGCTTTTGGAATGCCACTACTCGAAGTGTATACGACCTTCGAAGCCCTCGCAAGGTTTTACAGTTCACTTTAAAGAACGGGTATAAGCAATCTACGGACTTCAGCAGTATAGCTGAGTGATGCCCTGAAGGCTGAGACGTTAAATTAATGAATCTGATTTAGCAATACGCACGGAATTTTCTTCGGAGGGGTCCCTAATTAGAATTCCAGGGCGCAAATAAATTGCGCGACGAAAGGTGGAGAGCACACCCTTGTGTCACCGACGCGTCACGACGCTGTACATCGATCGCGTTGGTACAACTTTCTCTTAGGGTACGTGGTGAATTAATCGCCGGAGGCTCGTATAATTACACGGCCCTCTGCCCGTCTCACTGTTATACATAACGAGAAAAGAACACGGAGGAAGGCACTGATGGAACGAGAACTAAGTTACAGTGCAAGCAAAGGGCGAGCGCTGGATTAATTTTGCAGAAGTTATTATTTCATCTGGTGCAGGAATAAGACGTCATGTCTACGTTTCTCGCGGCGCGAAGCTAATACATTTGCGCATTATGTGGCACGTATTTTAGAGCCGTGTCTGCTGTGCGGACTGGATGCCTGAGAGAATACTTCAAATGTTGAATTTTGACTACTTGTTAAATATGCGCAAGAAATCGAATGACTCTTGTACGAACTAGACCCGTGCGAATAGTGGTATGAAAACTAAAGCGAATACGAAGCGAACATCTGCAAAATGGAACGCTTTGTACACATAGACGGAGTTAGGAAATAATGTAAAAACGTTAGCAGAGAACAGATATATTTTAATTTGCCGCGGTGTACAAGCGACAAGTCTCTGTCAGTATGCATTGAGAAGGTGGTGCATGCGAGGACGAAAGAGAGTACTGCGCCACCTCGTTTTGACTTGAGGAACGTGATAGGACGAATCTACTATATAGTGCACCTACAACAGTGTCCCTGCAGCGGGTTTGCTGTAGATTATTTGTTTGTTCTTGAGTGGCCTTTTTTACGGCAACTATTCGTATATATTCCATACGGAAGAGGCATTCGATTCGATTCGCAATTCGAATGCCGAAATTCGTATTCGGTTCGGAATCCGAATCGAACATATAAGTATTCGCTTCGATATTCGAAAAATTCGAATATTCGCAGGGCACTCGTACGAAGGACCGTTTTGCTTTTCAGACGCTAAAACCTTGTTCTTTGCCAAATTTTGCTTACTGCTTTACTTCTTTTCAGAATGCCAAATGAGTTCGCATGAGCGAAACGTAATTATTATGTAAAATAAAACGCAGCAATGACACCGGGACATCGTTCGACAAGCCACGCTTCCTGTCTCCGCCACACTAGTGACGTCAGCAGGATGGTGACAGCGACGAAGTGGACAACAAGTTTTTCTGTTGGGGTGCTCACATTAACACATGTTCTGTGACGTATGTTCTGTGACGTTCTGTGACGTGTTATCCACGGATGGTTTCATTCGGATAAAAACAAACGCCCAAAACGTAAAATAATTTCAAGAATATTACCAGTACTCTCATTCAAGAAATATCTCGCTTGGAGACCTTTTAGGTTCAGTCCGAAGAGTAGCAGAATACGTCGGGTGACATGTTCAATTTCTCCCTTTCTCTCAATTCGGTTCAATTCATTATGCCAAACCCGTACTGTGTAAAACGTATCATACCGTTTGTGTGACTTTCAAAAGTGAGCGGACTTCTCCTTTAAATCGCCTGTTTACGCTTCCCTTCCGCTTTCCATTCTCAATCTGCCTCCAATACGTTGTTAACAATTTAACGCGCTTTGACATCCCCTGCGCTGCCTCACAGCCTTAACTTTTCTTTGGCCGTACTTTCACATTTTCATTTCTTTTTGCTTTGCGCTTGTTGATCCTGTTTCCCTCCTAGCTCTGCCGCCTCGGATTTACCGACAGAGACTTAACAGTACACAGGAAGGTTCTTGGAAGCCTTGCGCCTTCACTTTTTCCTCGAGCTGTTAATCACTTGCCCCGCAGGAAGTACTTTTCTGCAGCAACGTTTCACCTGAAGGCGTTGTGGATTTACTGGCTTCTCTGCGCCATCCAGGCTTAGGAACCGTTTTTAACGTGTTTCATGTGCTGGTACACATTATCACCAGTGGCTTTTGGACTCTTCCTTTGCCACGAAACCCACACGTGTCTCCGTTATCTACCTGTGACGTAATTGAACGCTGACGTCATTGCACGGCCATCCCAGACTGCCGCCCCTTCGACGGTGCATAGTTCAAGTGGTAACGACCAGCATCGAGTATGACGTCAGAGAGAGTATGACGTCATTAAGAGACGTTGAGAGAATCGTAAGCGCACCCCCACTCCCACTCCCAATAGGTCTCGTAAATAGGGTCAGCCCGTGGTTTTCGTGCAGCGTAGTGTAGTGTACCGTGCTGGGCAAAAGTTTACGGAACACGCTCTAGCGCGATTCCGTCTTCAGAGTGACATGCCAGCCGCGAATGGTACCGTACGAACTTGCAAACAGGCGACTGAGTTAACCTAGCATATGTCTAAGCCCATACGGTCCCATTAGCTGCTTGCCTATCACTCCGAGGAAGAAATGCGCCGGCGCATGCTCCGTAAACTTTTGTCCAGCACAGTACTAAGGAATAGTGACCCTTTTATCTCTGGTCGACTTTTCCTGGCAAATAAATAGATCTTTATGATAGTCGATTTTATGGTACTAATGGATTTTTTTTATGAAATACGAAAGATTGCTATATAAGAAGGCCAGCTTCCTATTCATAAAAACAGAGTGGGGAGGGGGAGTAAGACAATAACAAGTGTTACAGAAAGGGGACGCGACAACTATCAAAGCAACTACCATGGCACTCATCTTCGAATGCCTCATCACTGATGGCAGACTAGATGGCTGTGTCAAAATCTCGTAATTGCTGGCCCTTAATTTCGAGTAGTTTGATGGAGCCTTCGATCTCGCCGAGGGCAGATTCATCAGCAGGTGGGATGGTTTGCAGTTTGGCCATGAGTTGGCCCTTTTGTTCAGCACTGTACCAGTGTGGGTTCGGCCTAAAAAGCGAACGAAGAACGAACAGAAGGACCCCGGTGAAACGCGACGCGCATGGGATTGAGGCGGCCGTGCGACATGTACACTCGAGCCAGTGCAACATTTTCTGCACGATAAGGACCAGCTGAATTCGCGAAATGGGTGCCTTCCCATATTGCGATTCCGGATAGGCCGACGTGGCGGCACCTGTGAGCTAATGGAGGAATTGAATTAGCCACTGTGACATTCCGTCCGTTTAGGTGTTTGACTGCTTCTTTATATCTTTCCCTTCACAAATGCCGAATAAGTAATCCTTCACCGTTGTGCGCTTGCGTGTAATGCGTGAGATTCCCGAAACGGTGGTTTTGCATTGTCGGGCCGCCATATTGACTTCGCGAGACGGATTCGGAAAGAGGCTCCATTTCACGCTTAGGGAGCCGTTGGTCGGTAAAATGTATCAGCCCCCGACTGAGCGGGCCTCGTTCTGATTAGCTGACAGCGATGCGGAGTCGGAATCGAACGGCACTTATGGTTCTCTAAAGGTTTCTATTTATAGAGACTCCTCCTTTACGCCAACGCCACCTATAGGTAAAGAAAGCTTCCTTAATGCAAGCCTCCTCTTCCCCCCTCGCTACGTGTATACATATATAGAGCCGCATCCAGCCAATCGCTGCAGACCGTTGCGAATACAGGCTTTCTGTGGATACAAGTGGCTGTACGTGAGGTTCATGGCGGCTACGGCTGCTGAAATACGGTCTTGATTGACGGACCCTTAATGACTACCCCACGTTGTTTGAGCGACCGGGCTTTGTTTCTGGGCGGTGTTGTTTGCGTACGTGTGGTGGGCGCTTGACTATTTAACAAGACGCAGCCAATGTGCAGAAGCAATTTCCGAATCTGTCAGCCGTCGGCATCCTCACTCTTGATCCGATAAAGACTTTTCTTTACAAACTCCCTTTGTTCCTTCTACCGACGCCTGCACGTATTACACCAGGTATGAAAGCTTCACGATGCTCCCATTACAAAAAAAAAAAAGGAAAAAATAAAGGCTTAGTTCACTTAGCAGCCACAAGGGCGCTCGCTATATAGCCGAGAATGACCGATTTCTTTGGCTAGCAACGAAGGTAAAATGTTATAATATGGTTAAGAGTAACCAAATAGTGTTTTACAGTACACGTTTTTAAAAAAAATCCAGTTGTAGAAATAAGTGAAAAAAAACAATAGCAATAAAAATATGTGAATGTTCATGCGAGCACGCAACAGATAAAGTGTGATAAGGACGGTTGGCGTCGTCGTCTATGATGATGATGATGATGACGACGATGATGATGATTGAAAGAAAAAAATGGGGATGTAGGCTATGATCATCCGCCGTCACATGAACGTATATAACATGACAGTATATAACTTACTTCAGACTAGTGCAACTTATTACTTCTTAAGTGAAACAAGCCTTCTTTCACAAATTCATTTTTTTCCTAAAACACTCATTGAATGGAATAACCTTCCACCTAATGTCGCTACCATTATCGACCTTTCCAGCTTCCGCGATTCCGTTGTTGTTGTCGTGATTGGTTAAATAACAAGGGGGCTTCCGCGATTCCATAGTTGCCATGACTACATGATTCATTCAAAAGCAACTCACAATATCAACCATCATCTTATAGCTTCTGTTTCTGCAGCTTGTTTATGTTGTTGTTAGTTAGCCACTGTGTATATTGTTTCTTACGCCTGTTATACCCCACTCCATCCATGTAACGCCCTCTACAGGGATTTTTGGGTGCTAATAAATGAATTGAATTAGCATTCTTCCTCAAATTTCAGCACAAATTACGTTCTGTTGCTGACTTCATGAGATGAGCCACAGAAGATTGTGTACTCATTTTCCTAAATTACGTTTATTAGCAGGCGCAGCGGCAACGAATTAGACATAGATGGTGTACACAATGAATGAAACTTTTTGAGGAGAAACTGCAGCATGTAATTGTGGCGGGTGGAGGGAGGTACACCATAACTATTTCCCGTAGCGAATCGTACTCTGCTTAACGGCCTTTTGCGCCAACGTGGCAGTGTGGCGAACTAAGTGTGGCGAAGTAAGGTGATGTGATGTAATGTGATGTGATGTGAATAAAGCAAAAATGGGGATGTGAGTTTCGACGAAGTCAAACTGGCTACCCCAGTACCTTCAATACAGAAAGCTCAAACAGATGATGAGATGATGAAAACACACAGGGATGACGTCCAGAGAAGAACAGAGATGATAATGGAGTTCAACATGTAGTTCAAAAGTTCAAGAGCTGCGCCCAAGTGAGAGTAAAATGTTGGAATCGCCGGGGGCACACACAAGACACATCACACATTCAGCGTGTCATAGGATGTCCATAAGCCCGGTTGCATGCAAAAAGTCTTCAAGTGCCCTTAGCGCCTTGTCGGACGACGGAGGACCTAACAGTTTCGTGATGTCGACGGCTCGGGAGTCCACACGAGAGAGGCTTGTCTCTAATGCCCTTCGAGCGTCAACGTATTTCTGACACCTGTGAAGGATGTGTTCTACAGCTTGTTCTTGGCAGCTTTCAGGGCTGGTGTAATACACGTAGGCCTAGCTTGTACAGTATCCTCATTCTGTGTGCCGTTATTTCAACTCTCTACGCTAGCCTGCAATTTAAACTCCAAACAACGGAGGATACACTTAAAATCGCGTGAAGCAGTCCTAACTTGTCAATCCGACTCTCTCTCTCCCCCCGCAAAGTTCCTTAACATGATCCTGGCCGCTTCGCAAATATTGCAGCGCATAGAGGCGCAGCTCCTGCGCGGGCTTTAGCGTCACCCTTGCGTAAGCCCCCACCGGGCGTAGATTGACGTGAGTCGTCGGTCGTCGAGTGTCTCCGGCCGTCTGCACAGGTAAACTAATCGCGTTCCAGCAGCGCGCGAGCAAACATCCTGCTATTACCTCATTAAGAATGGAGCGCCATAGAACTGCATCTCGAACAAATGGGCTCTCCAAAGGGATACCTATTGTCGGGTCTCAAATTTTCAAATTAGATGACTTGGCGAGTGTGGGCGAATGGTAGGGACGTGCATGGAAGTCAACACGGGTCGCCCTGTATACGAAGCGAGGGTTGGGGGGATGAGGTTCGTAATATGGTTATGGGGCGCGGGGGGGGGGGGGTATGTTTAATGCAAAGTTAAAAAAAAAGAGAAGAGAAATGTTATGGGATTTAGGCCGAGCAACCGTTGTGCAAGATACACTCTTCAAAATGAACTTCACCGCATAGCACGCTCCAAGCCTACCATCATCGCGAATGATATCGTTATCTGCCCTGATTTGTTGAAAACGGGAGGCGTACGCCTTTTCTGTGACAATTATGATCAGCATAAGTGTCACACTTATGCTGTGTTATGTGTGTGTGTGTTAATGTGACACTTATGCTGATCATAATTGTCACAGAAAAGGCGTACGCCTCCCGTTTTCAACAAATCAGGGCAGATAACGGTATCATTCGAGATGATGGTTGGCTAGGAGCGTGCTATGCGGTGAAGTTCATTTTTAACAGTGTAGTTTGTCCATTACCCTTGGGCAAAGTGCGCATGTATTCGACGCGTAGTGTACTGCAGAGGAGTTTGTATTGGCGTTCAAAGTGTTGCTGAACACTTTAAACGCCAATGTGTACGCGGTAGGCCACAAAGTCCGTCATTTTCTTTTCTTTCCGATCTTTTATGTGACTGACATTTAAGAAATTTCACTTAACGCCTTGGCGCTACAGTTTGGTGCGGGGTTAAATTAATTAAATTGCCATTTCCCATTTCCGATTTATTTATTTCCAAGGGAAATGAGGGCCAGGTGCAAAAGGGATTAGGATCCCTGTCGAGGAACCTGGACCTCTACAAGCAGTCACATCAATTTTAACAACAATAGATTAATTAAGAAAATAAGGTAATGAACTTAATATTTCACTTATTAGTGAAACCTTACCGAGTTAAATTGTAAATTAAATAGTTAAATTGAAAGTCTCCAATGTGGTGGTGGTGGTGGTGACGAAAAACCGGCTTGCCGAAGTCCAATATAAAGTGTACGCCAAAACTTCGCTGTCCAATCGATCCCCGCTTAAGCACGCTTGATCCCTGATGTAGGAATCCCAATCTAATGGCCTCATAATGAGAGGATTACGTCATTCACCTTTCCCGATTCGTCCGTCCTTCAACTCAGACAGGTAACACGTGAAAACCTGGATAACATATTTCGACTTATTTATGACGTATTTCAAGATTTTTCAGCGGGACACTGGTCTCCTGTCTACCCTATGATCTGCCTGCGTACCTGTGTGCTGTGTGTGTAGTATTTTTGTGTGCTGTGGTTTTGCCTACCGTTCTGATGTCATACTGACTCCACTGACTATCCCTATTTAGCATCGTTCATCACCTCATCATCAGGACACATCACATCCTGCCCCATTGTGCCTTGGGGTAGTGGGCCGCACCTCAAGTGGCGAATTTCCCCATTCATTGTCATTAACTTATTTGTTGTTGTTGTTATTTATGACACTGCCTTTTTAAATTGGATGTTGAAGCGAAGGGGAAAACTCACCAGTACTGGGTCACTGTTTGTTATCGTACCCTCCCTTGAAGCCGCGCAAAATATCTTCCTTTTTTTTTCTCTCTTTCATTTGCATATTTCTAAAATACTTTCTTTCTCCAGTGTTGACTTCTTTTACACCGCCACTTCTACCGTGTCCACTAGAAAAAATCCCTGCGCCAACCCCTTTTGTCATAACGAATATGCGCCATCGACAGCACTTCATTCGCTCGAACGCTTTTGCTTTGAAGACCTTCCTGTCTCCGATACAAGTAGGTATACGTTGATACAGTAGACACAGGTAAATAAACCGCATAATAGAAGCATCGCAGAAGAAGTCGGCACAAACACAGTGATGGAGGTTGCAAGCAAGAGCGACTCCATTAGGGCAAGTAATCTTTCCGGAGACGGTCGTATCGTTGTATTTGTATCTGTGTGATGAGTTGCTTCTGTTTGTATGGTAATGAAGCAGAGTTACCCTTTATCCCACCCTGCCGCGACGGGTGTTACCATTCGTGAAGAAGTGCATGACGAGTGTTACATGTTAATCCGTTTCGTGCGACGAGATTCCATTCATTGTGCAAGGAGCGTGCAAAGAGGTGGTACAGCTTGGAACAAAAGCGAGTGGCGTACTTTTTCTTCGCCGCGACACCTTAGCGGCTGGCGGAAGCGGGCGAGTTCACTATTTCGGAGGGGTGGAAGGGTGCGCTGTTAGCGACACACAGCGGTAGTTCCGGTATCGCTTGGATGTGCCTGCAGAGTGGAAGCTACCGCCGTGCGTCGCTAACGGCGCACCCTTCCACCCTTCGAAACAGTGAACTCACCTGTTTCCGCCAGCCGCTAGGGCAGGGGTCGGTGCCATATTTCACCCCCCTCTCCTCCTCGTCGACTTTTTTTTCAGGGACCGCAGATGAGATTTGAACCCATTCTAAAATAAGTCTAAATTAACCTGCCGAAATTATTAATCGCTGTTGAATGACAAACTGACCATTCCACAAGTGCAACTAATACCGTAAGCTTGCTTGTTGTGCTCACAAAGTTATGGTTAAGAGAATACGACAAACACCTTTTGTTAATTTTAAGCGCGGGAAAGGCAACCACAGAGAGCGCAGTTTTGCTTTAGGAATTCGCCCAGCTAAACATCGGGATTTTCGTTGTGCGCTCGGTCTGCGCCAGGCTGCAACTGTAGCGCAGCTGGGCCGCAAGCGGCCCGCGGCCCCTGCGTTAGGGTGTCGCACCGCCCGAAAAAGTACGCCGCTCGCGTGTTCCGTAAACTTTTGCCGCAAGCTGTACGAGATACACAGTCACCCCACGTCGGAGTTACAGGTAGCGTTACACTATTTATCGATTCGAGAGTGTAGTCCTCAGTTCCTGTGAAGTTGGCTCTGGGGGAGGGGGACAGGGAGTGGTTAGCAGACCAGACGCGAAACTCTCCAGTTTGGTACTATAGTACCAGCGGCAGGTACAATCCTACTTCTCATACGCTCCCTATATGCTCCCTGTCGAGTTAATGTCACCGTATAAGCTTGAGTCGAGTTTGAGTTTGATTATAGAAAAAAAAAAAACCGAAAAAAAAAAAACGGAAGCTATTGAATTCGTCACCAGACGAATTCTGCTAAGCTTAATGCCGAATCAACTGCCCATTGATAACTATTATTGGCCTCTATTAATTTACATGCATGGCGCTCAAAGTAACTTCAATCACGTGAGACCGACGGTTTTTTATAGCGCGGTTCTCAAATACTGTTTGTTTGTTTTTGTTTGTAAGGAAACCAAAGACGAGAACTTGAACTCGTTGAATTGAAATTTCTCAAATGCCGTTTTATCGGTATACTATCTGTCACATATTGTCGCTCCACTACAAACAATCATTTGGTCAGTTACTTTACTTGGGTAATTACATAACTATGTTAATAAATTATTCTCGACTGAAACAGTCTGTAACTTCGGATCGTACCAGATATTACTGTCATGAGAACACATAATTCGTGACTTCACATCGCGAGATCACTATGTCAGTGGTATATCCGGACCCCTCCCCCTCCTACAACCCCTAACACCCCCCAAACCCAAATGTTTGGCGGCACCCTCCCCTGCCTTTCTTTCCAGTGCACCCCTATAGGGGGGAGGGCTTTGGTTTTTCAGCTTTAAGCACATGCCGGCAGTGAGATGTTACAATGAACCCCCCTTCAGTTTTTTTCAAAAATCCCTTCCTCCCGTACTTGCAATTCTGCAGACTAAACGACTCAGCTATGCGCGACTCAGTTGATGTGCGCAAGTGCGTTAATGCGAGCGCAAGCGGTGTACTGTTGTTGAGCGCCGGGTTGGAACAATCCCCCGCCGTTGGTTCGGTTAATTGGTCCGCACTTCCTTCGTTGATAAAATAATCGGGTGATTGGCACGTGAAGAATAGGCCAGAATTCCAGAGAACGTGTTATGAAAAGCGTCAATGAGTCACAGTGAAACCTTCTTGCATCCATCAATTGTCGAAACTTTGGGTCGAATATATAAAAAGAAGACTCCTCATCCTCCTTATAACTCCCTTCATCGATTTTTATTAAAAAAAACAAAAACAATCGAGCAGGAACATTTCTATATCTCTCACTCCCGAAGCCTCTGTGACACCCGCTGTTAATTTGTTGCACGCGTAAACTGAAAACAAAGCACCGAGATCATTGTATGGGAGTAGTTTTTTTTTTTGTTTCTTAATTCAGTGTTAGCGCTGCGAAGCAAGTGTGGGTATGAGCGGTGTGCAGATATGGATAGATGGAGAGAGAGAAGGGCAGGAAGGGGTGAGGGGACAGCGTGGTTAGTATGCGTCCTGGGCCGACTTCAGGAGAACCGTGCCGACATTCGACTGGAAAGTCTTCGGTAAGATCCGAACCCACCATCTCCCAGTGGGAACTCAGGAGCAAAAAGGAACCGACACGTTTTTTTGTCTAGGACAACCCTCGCAAAATCCTCTCATTACTAACTTTCCTGCACAAGTACCACGAATTTTTCTCCCGACTCTATAGCGATGATCACGGTTCCTTCAACTTCCTCCTGTACACGTAAAGCACACAGATAATGTAAAGAGAGAAAAGCCAGCCAGCCGCCCACTATATACGGGTCCAGGTCCGGAATATATTCTAGGGATTTTGCGCGAACCATCCGCCGGCTTGCTCATTAAATGGATTAAACTCTCGACGTTGATATTTTCGCCGTAATGCGCAATTCGTGTTCTACGTCCGGACAAATTGGAGCGCTTTAATTCTCATGTCCGTTTCCAGCGGTGGGCTCAGTTTTCTGCAATTAGTGCCGACGTCTGTCGATACTTTTGATGAATTCCTAGCAAGCCATATGCTATATCATCGTCGGGTTACAGAGAATGCATAGCGTTACGTATCCCGTACTGCGTCAGTGACGCAATCTCTTATTCTCTGTTACGCTTGAAAAATCATCTCTTCGTGTGGCGTGGGCTTTAACATTGATTTGCTAAAACCGTGTCCACTTTACACTCAGCTACTTGAATCATTCGGTCTTCATAATGTTATTCAACTGTCTGCTAGAATATGTGACACATGTGCCACGCTACTAGATCACGTTCTTATAAAGAATCAGACTCATCGAGGCTGGTGTGCGCGATATTGGGGTAACTGACCACTGTGCCGTATTCGCCAGGCTAGAAAGTTCCCCTGAACGTAGTGCACAAAATTTAAAACCTCCTCGAATTTTCTTACCTCTCTTACGCGATAATTTAATGCAAGCCAACTGGGCAGTGATACATGCCGTTGACGTAAAAGAAGAGTTCACTATGTTTCTGGATAAACTACGATCAGTTATTAATCTGTCTAGTTATACTCCGCAGCACCTATAGTTTGAACAACCGGTCCTTGGGCGTCATCGACGATTTTCAGTATATTAAAGCAGAAATCGTATTGGTACTCTAAGTGTAAGAAACACAACCATAACGTATACTACCGTTCGCAATTCAGAAAATACCGTAATTTGGCAACAACCGAAATCAGAATTCGAAAGATACAATACTACTCAAACCTTATCTTGAGAAGTTCTGGTAATATTAAGCAAACTTGGTCCGTAATTAATTCAGCTTTAAAACGTAATGTGCGACGGATAGTCCCCGATGATCATGTATGCTTAGTCGAGAAGTTTAATCAGTATTTTACAGATGTTGGTCATGACCTGATGCTAAACTTAACGCCGAGTGTGCTCCTGCTCTCCTCTAGTAGGATTGGCAAAATACGTAACATTTTGACTCAATTTCTTTTTACCTCTGATGAGGATATGCTGTTGTAAAAGGCCTGAAATCTCTGTCTCTTATGGCAATGATGGCATTCCCGTTACTGTCATAAGTAACAATTTTGACGTTCTCGGTGACACATTAACTCGTCTGTATAACCATTCTATCGACGTAGGCCAGTATCCTGATATATTAAAAAGCGCCAAGGTTGTTACTATTTATGAGAGTGATGATCGAAATGATTAAAGAAATCACAGACCTATCTCTGTGCTATCCGTAATTAACACAATGTGTGAAAAACTTCTCAGGATGAATTCCTTTTTAGAAAAGTTCCGCGCAACATAGAGGGGAGGGGGATATGTTTATTAAGAAAAAAAGAAAGGGAAAGGTCAGCCAGACGGAGGTCGGCTTGCTATTCCAAAAGGGGGGAAAGAAAATAAAATGAGAAGAAAAGGGGGAACGAAAAGAACAACATGGCTTTCGCGCTAGGTGATCCACTTCTTCAGCTGTGGTAACTGCCACGGAATTTATTAACAACGCGTTAAACAATAACCTTTTGGTTGGTGTCATCTTTATAGACTTTAAAAAAGACTTCGGTACTGTGGACCACGAAATGCTGTTAACAAAAATGGAGTGGTATGGCTTCCGTTGTCACGCCCTACAGTTTTTCAACAGTTACCTGTCTTAAGGTACACAAGTAGTCAAACTCAACAATGCTATATCCCAGCCTCGATCTATATCTATAGGAGTACCACAGGGCTCCGTTTCGGGGCCAATATTATTTGCTTTGTGTATTAACGATCTTCCGAGCGGGCACGAATGCTCTGACGACACTAGAAGCCCAGTCCACCGGTGTTATCAACTCCACCTGTAGGTAAGAACTGTCTTCAGAGACGTCCGCAGCTCAGCAGTATGTGCTCCACATACCTTCACAACGCCGCACACATCAGAACAGTCTGTGGAGGCTGCTCTCCATATGATGTGTAGAATTCGGCCATGCACGAGACATTCTGAAAAAAAAAAAATAATAGTAATAATAAAAATAAATAAATAAATAAAGCATTATGAGGCAGCTCCGTCCGTGAATCGGGAAAGCGATGCAGGTATACCACGACGGACATGTCCGGATCTGTCCGGCAACTCTGCACACACATCTGCTCATTCTCTTGCTCATATGAAGCGACGAGCTTTAGCCCTTTAGCCTCACGTCAGAGCCAGTATATGCCCGACGAACTGATCGCACCACTTGCTGCTGGAGCTGCAGCATCAGCTGCGTCATTTCCATGAATGTCTGAATGTTCCAGGGCACACGGTAAATCGCAGCCAGCCAGCAGCAAATCGCCGCCATTGCTTGCCAGCAACAACAACAACAATAATAATTAAATCATGAACGATGCGCTGTATATACGAGAAGCTGTGCGCACGGAAAACTTTCAACCGCATGAAATAGAAGACCTCATTTTCTGATACAGTTTGTCTTTCGCACCTCCAATAACTGAGTGCTTTTCAGCCACACACGGTGTGTCGTGGGCGCTCGTTCCAGGAAATATAACACGCGGGGATAGGTTTCATTTCCTAATTTTCCACTAAACTGTCGGGAAAGTGATCCATCTACAGGAATCTAATACTTGGAAGCGCAGACTAGAACCGGTCAACAACGTCGGGCTTCACTTCGGGACGCTGCCCCCACGCCCGTCCATTTACTTTTTCGTACTCGTCGTTCGTCAGGAAGGCGGAAGCAGTAGGAAGTCAACACAGTCGAAGATCGCGCTATTTTCAGTTCATCCCGTTTATGTCCGTCAACTTAGTGCAATGAAAATAAATTGCTCCGAAGGGACATTGAGAAATTGCTGCGCACCTTGGATAACACGTTAATCATGCCGGTTACTTGCGCCTGCTTTTCAGATATGGCTGAACGACGACGATACGTGATGATGATGATGATGAAATGAGGTGTGCGACTGAGCAGTTAAAAAGACGTGTGAGGCAAATGTTGATTTTGAAACTGGAAGACCAGCTCCCGTGACCATCTCCCGTGGCATAGTGGCTACGATGATTGCATTTCCACGCCGAGGCTGGGAGGTGACACGGGTTCGAATCCTGTCACCGGTTGTGCTGTCTGAGGTTTTCCCTGGGTTTTCCGAAGACTTTCCAGACGAATGTCGGCACAGTTCCCCCTGAAGTCCGCCCAGGACGCACACTAACCCCCCTGTCTCCCACTCATTCCTGCTGTCCTCTCTCCATCTGCCCACGTCTGTACGCCACACATACGTACACCACGACTGTACGCATAGCCACAGTTGCTTCGCGGCGGTGTGCACGCGCGCGTCTTCGCGACCATGTCTTTGCGAGGAAGATTTTTGTTTCCAGTGTCCTTGTCTGGATCCGTTAGTGGTTACCACTACGTGAAGGCTGTTTGCAGCAGTCATTAGGAAAGTTCGCAGTGTTTTCTAGATGAAGGGCACGGTGATAATACAAAAAAAAAAAAAAAAAAAAAAAATTGTAACGCGATTTTCAAATTCAGCTGTGTGCGAATCAATGTTTGATGGTGGTTATAATGCAGTGGCGATCACAGGCGATCACACACACCGATCAACTGTATAGAGGAGATGGTCTCCCTCCACACGAGTCCCGGCCGGTTGTGATGGAACGTCCCCTAGACGATGCCGGCAGAACTGACTGGCTGGCATGTCGTTGTCGTCTGTGGCAGTAGCAGATTGGTCGCCAGGCGACGACGTCGACGTCATCTTTTCGCGTGTTATATCCTTTCGCACGAAGGGTCACGTGACGCCCGTGCATCTTCTGCGGGCGTCTACGAGATCTCGGCAGAGTCTGCCCCCTAACAGCTGACGCTGTAAGATAAATACTGTAAACGTATGTTTATTCGCGATGTATTAATTTTCGCGAATTTCGCGACCGCTGAAAAATCGCGAAAAATTGCACTCGCGAACAGAGCTTGATGTTTATACCGCTAACGGAAGTAGCCCTGGAATCGCGAAATTAAATACTCGCGAATAATTTCGCAAATGACTGGATGCGCGATTCGCGAAAATTAATTCATCGCGAATAAAAATACGTTTACAGTAGTGACGATGACGCGGATTGTTTCACTGCTGGGGGAGAGTATATCTTACCCCATTGTGCAACTAAACGTGGTTCGAACTCAAAACGCACGTTGCACGCAGGATTCTTTCCTTCCGCTTTTTCATAAAAGTCAAAAATGCGAAGGTTTGGAACTGGGACAGCCATCATCATCATCCCACGAGTCACGACTAAGGATTTCAAGGCAAATGTGGTGTTGGGAACCACTATACAGATAACAATAAGGGACCCCTGTGACCCTGGAGAAAGTTCCCGTGCGAGTAGGTCTCCCTCCACAGTGCATTTAACGACAGTTTGAAGTCCACAGTGAAATGCTCACTTGTGCTTTTAGGGTTGACACGTCACACCTATACGTAGTTGAAATGCGGTTTCCAGCAAGCCTTTGACTGGAACGATGCCTTTCCGGGCAAGTCTTCGATCCACAGATGAGGGCTAAATGATACCAAGAAAGAAAAAAAAAAAAAAAACAGTGATGGTAAAACCTATACGACGCCCACGACGAAGAACAAGGAGACCTGGGCGTGGGCGCGGAGGGAAATCTACACAAGCCGTGGACATTTAATACCAATGTCATCAAAGCCACGCTGCAATAGAACGCAGTATGTGACCTTTAGTATACCAATTTAAAAGTGCTTTGGATGACATGACCTTGTATGCGGATAGTATTACCAGGTTCTGTGAAGAGCTCCCTTCTCCATCTGATAGACCATGACGATATCCTGATGCATCGAGTTCCTTGCAGGCCTCTTTCTGGGTTGAAGTCGCGCGACCTGCAAGTCTATACCTCCCTGCCTAAGCTACCTCCCTAATAACACACTCTTTTATTGTACGGGATAAGCCTATGTTTTCCTCTGTTTCGATTGCTATAATAAAGAGTAAAAAGCCCGCGCCTTCCAATTTCTCAGGGAAGACGAAACGTGGAATAACACATCCCATCTTCTCGGGTGTTCTTTGCATATATTTCATTTTCCAGGTATCTCACATTCTTCCATCTGTTTCTCCTGGAATTCTAATTCTATAAATTTTCTTTTCATTTCTTTTTCTGACAGTTGAATAAGTTCCCCGAATCCGTCGTGGCTGGTGGTGATCATTCCTGGCGATAAGCACAACTGCTAATATTCGATACGAGCGTGTTAGTTGATGTTTATATTAACAACCACATTGATTGCTTGAAAAAAAAAAAAGAAACATAGGTATATATGGAATCTACCACATTAATTTTCGTGATGTGCTAGAGGAATAAAAAACTTTCGTTAATTAAAAACATTAATTTTCGTGAAACGTACGATTGCGTTCGATCCTCCATTTTATTTTTTTCTAAACAGCAAACCAAACTAAGACGTTCTAACGTAAACTGACGTTCTTTGTTGACAAGGTAGTACAGCGACGTTTGTACGTTTCCGAGGATACGGGCCCTACGGCCTCACTTGAAAGAAAAAAATATGTATATATATGTATCGTTCATCCACCTCTGGATCTCTTTAATCTCTTGTTAAAGAGAGCACACAGATTATACGTTCGAAATTGCATTTAGGATTGCGATGCTGGTGTAATTTGAAGTGAACTTTTCACAATACATCGCCAGAGATAATACGCATGCATGCGCGCTATGTCAACAATAATATATTCGGCTGCTGGTTGTTGACCCCCGACGCCAATGCGGGTGGTGGGCGTGAATTGTGAGCTCGGGCGGTGCCGCATTTTGCTACCGGTCTCACTTCTCCGTTACAATATTTCCTTCTCTCTATATGGATACCCTGATGTTCGGAATGATGAAACAGCGGTTTTCTATAGCAAATAATATTTTGAAACATATTTCTTTTGCGATCCTAATGTTATCGACAAACAAAGAGAGAAAGAACACGAAAAAGGTACTGTTTGACTTTAATTAATATGTGGTTGTTTTGTTTACTGTAAGTTCAATTAGTAATTCGTTATTTGTCTTCTCCTTTCTTTTCTTCTTCTCCTTTTCTTTTCCCCTTTTCCTTCTCCTTTTCTTTTCCTTTCCTTGTCGTCTTTCTTTCTCTTTTCTTTTCTTCCCCCTTTCTCCTTTTTTTTTGGAATAGCAAGCCGACCTCCGTCTGGCTGACCTTTCCTTTCTTTTTTCATAATAAACATATCCCCCCCCCTCGTTATTTTTGGGCATCTTCCTTCACACTTCCCAACTGCAAATCTTACGAGTTGCGATTTTTTAAAATTTATTTTCTTATTATTTTTGTTTCACACATCCTCGCGATCGCAACTCCCCGACACATTAGTTCATTAATTCGCTATTTCATAAATAAACAGCAATTCCGCGACACGGCCAGAGGCTTTGGGTCGAGAGACCATTTCAGAACTCCACGAGTACTAGTAGTACTCCAGCACCACGCAGACACACCCACACCAAATAAATAGCGAGCAAATTCGGAGCGCACGCGCGTGACGGCGCGCGCCCGCGAGGTCACGTGAGCGCGCACGCGTGCGCCCATCAGGCCGAGTCACCACGTGACACTTCTTCCGCGCCGGCGTTTTTCGAACGCAGAACAAGCGCGACGACGATGCGTAACGCGATGGTCGCTTCTGCCTGGCCGTTTTGCCGCTACCTATGTGATTCGCGCGGTGCTGCGTGCGGCTCCCGAGAGATTTGCTGAGTGATGCTACGCCGCTACCACGGCGCCGGTGGTTCGGCGCTAGACTTGGTGCAACTTCAGAGGGACGAACTGGCATCGACGGGGTCCCAAGAAGGAACTGGGGACTCCTCAGTGGGGCATGGGGTCAACAAGGAAAGTCGCCTCCGGCGAGTGTTTACCGCGCACGTGCGTAGACAGCACAAGAAACCTCGTCAAACTGGGTTTTCTCTCAACAGCATGCTCAAGGAGCCGTTGCGGCTCGCCAATTCCGTGCCGTTAAACTTCGATTTCGGAAGGTGAGTGCACGATGTTCCGCCAATTTCGATCCTCGAAACTCTTCGCGCTAAAAAGAAGTTTTTTTAAAAAAAAGCACGCAAATGTCCTCCTCGATAACACACGATGTAGGCCAAAACGATCACACACAAAAAAAAAAGGAGGGGGGGGGGGGGGGAGAAGCAACGCAGTGAGGACGCGAGGGCTTTTCCCGTTTAGAATAGTACTTCCCTGGTGTCCCTTCCAGAACGAAGTGATGATGATTATGATTTTAATGGCGCAAAGGCAACTTTGGCCATAGAGCGCCACCAGGACGAAGTTTTTTATTTTTATTTTTTACTCTCATTGAGAGGATAGAACAGAGCTCCCGTGTGTTCGCTGGGGGTATTTTCATCTCTACCATGAGGTACATATGTCACATGATATTTCCTAGTTTGATGAGGTGCGCGAATACGCACTATCGTTAACGCTATCACAGTGGCGACGTTGACCTGCGTTGTTCCGTGTGCTAACAGTCGCGTTAGTCTCAGGCTATAAATAACGTGAAAAAAAAAAAAAAAGAGTATAGCAGAAGAATTTACGATAACAGAAGTACGCTTAACAATATATGGTGACAAATTTTGAGAGACGGATAGTGGAAGATTGCCTTAATTCAGGTCCTCTGGTTGGAATTATATTTAGCGCGCAGACTTCCCCATTCATCGTCACATCATGTATTTGTTCTTATTGTTGTATATTTAACGTAAATCCGGAAGTATTTAATAGAACAGGCATGTCAGTGGACAAAAACAATCGTCGACTCTCAGTCTTCCTTTTAAATCACGTAGTTAAACGGGAAAACCTCAAATTTATTCCAATTGAGTAGCGTACACTTTCAGGCAGTGTGCCTAGCCATAACGATGCAACGCGGCGGACTGAAGCCATCACAGTGTTGGGAAATACTTAGCAAACCATGCCCTCCCTTTGGCAGGTCCCACGTTGGAGTGGCACCACTTACCCTATACACATCTATTCGTCTGGTAAGAAGACAGACAAGACGACGTACAAATTACTCATGTCTCCTCATTTGGATATGTAACCTCCGCGTAGGCTGTCCTGGCCTGAAGCATTCTGCGTGGTTTTCCAAATGCCGAACTGAATGGAAACACGCACACACGAGCAGGATGCAAGCCAAAGCCCGTGTAGCGGACTTGCACGCAGCACGTTCCTTGCGAGAGAGAGAAAATACATAAAGGACGGTGTTTGCGTAATATCAAGTCGTGGTGCTACTGCGAAGCAAACGGCAGCAAAGACTTGTTCCTTTCATCCCGGGTCTTAGAAGCTGTAATTATCCGTTACCTTCCGATATTCTCCCTCATCCATCTGCATGGGCGGATGGTTGCCGTCC
The DNA here is from genome assembly GCF_037126465.1 of Ornithodoros turicata. Taxonomy (NCBI): domain Eukaryota; kingdom Metazoa; phylum Arthropoda; class Arachnida; order Ixodida; family Argasidae; genus Ornithodoros; species Ornithodoros turicata. Next base: position 33,370,500 of record NC_088209.1, read on the forward strand.
GCGAGCGCTAAAATGAACGCAAGTACATGGAGGAATGAGCAATGGAGACTGAACGGACGGTAAATGAAACGCATAGCTTAGCGTCTGTGTGTGTGTGTGTGCGCGCAAGAAGTCAAAGAAGGAATATGCCCTGTGGCTGTCTTTCACGAAGCGCGTGCGTTCCTGCTGAAGCGTTTGTGCTGCGGATCTCGTGCCTGCGTCTTTAGAGTAACTCTCGAAAGAGCTGTATTATTGACTGATTAGATGATGCCTTCGGTATTACAACGGAGAAAGCATCCTGTTGACAATGATGTGATCATCGTCGCGTTTTATATCAGTCTTACTCGCTGGTACCAGTAGAGCAGCCACGATGTCGGCGACAGCATGGGGCCAATAAAGAGAAGAACATAAATTCGGTGATTTGCTTCGGGAAATTACTGTAGTAGTAATTTCCTTAAGCAAATCCGTGAATTTAGCGAAATTATCATTTTGTTTTTACCATGCTCTCAATAGCATCGTGACTGAATCGTATTTTCATCCTTCCTTCATCATCTTCATATAATGTTCCACGTGCAATGGGGGTAAAGTGCCGCACAACCGCGTTGAAACAAACCCACCTCATCGTCATCACCTATTGTTTTTGTTCTTGTTGTTTTGACTGCTCTTCAGGTATCGGAGACTAAGGCTGACATAGAAGGTACCATCAGGGGATAACCAGTAAAGTGTTATAAGTTTTACTAAACAACGTCCTAAGCTACTAAACTGATGTCCGCCGTGTGTGTCTAGGACGTCAAACATGGCAGGTGTAATTTGGCTTTGCACCAAAGTTGAACTGCGTGCAGTGCTGCATTTTTTGTATGCAGAAGGCTTATTAAGTCTCAGGGGTGTTAGTGATCCGTAGCGAGAACAGCATGACACGAAGCAAAGTGTATAAGTGCTCCACGCAGACAATGGCCTTCTCGGCGGCCAAACTATACCTACCACGATACTCACTTGCTAACAGGCAACATGCGCTCTTTCTAAGAACTACTCAGACTCACCTCTTTCGTAGGAAACGTATAACACTTTCACGATTATTTTCTGATCGCCATGTATAATATCAAAGGTGAACGAGACAATCATTGGATCTGTCAACACGACACTTTTTCTGTTCTGTCGTTCATGATGCAAGACGCAAGGCATTATGTCTGACATTCTTTGGAATTGTTTTGTAACTTCTTCCAAGAAACATAACTCGCTCTTAGAACAGTGTTGTCAGCCTTCCTGCGTGAAAGATCACGTTATACTGCGTTAGAGCACAACTGCTTGGAACGCTGACGTGGAAGAGCAAATTGAGACACTGTAATAGTTGCTCGGAATTTCTGAAAGCTCAGACGACAGGCATAGCGACATTTCTGGAATCGGCATGCATGGACTGCACATTCTCCAGTCGTGAAACGACATCATTAGAGCACACGCGAAACAACAGGAAAAAAGCTGCTGAAGCATTTTTCGTGCTTTTGCCAGTATCTGTGCTGGACGTCTGCAAAACGGACACTCTCGGTATGTCCGAATGCTGTGCGGGAACCGTGCGGTTTAGCATTAAGGTACATGGAGCGTGTATGGGTGGGGTCTTGCTGTTTGAGATGTCGCAGCGTCTTTTCTCTGCGAAAACTGCAGAACGCCATCAGGATGAACCGGTTAAAAAAAGTTGAACACATATGGGGGGGTTAATCTGTCTTTAATAGCTAATTACCAGACTGTGGCTAATAGCAAGTGAAGGCAAACCCTCAGTTGCGGTGAAACGAAGTATCAACCCTATATGTATAAGCTAGGTGGTGATTCTGCGAAAACGAATACATGATAGATCCCTCTATCCTGCTCAATGAGCGGAAGTCATCCCCATATCATCGTCATCATGTATTTCTCTCTCTCTCCTTTGAGAGACATATGCGGGCTTCTAACCCGCATTCGAGCTGCGTTCCTTTGCGCTTTCATTTTATTTTGTTGTCCTTTTTTCTTCTCTCTCTCTCTCTCCCTCTCTCTCTCAACTGCTGTAACGAATTAACCCCATTCCAAGCTGTTCAGGATATTTTATTAACCTAATTATCTAATTACGTAAGTAACTGCTCAAATTACATTTTCCCAGTTCTCCGCTTCCCAGCTTTGTGAGTTGGGATAGCCATTAAACCAGCGTTCAAACACTGATCTCTACACGTTTCGTTTCCCATCCCCCCCTTAATTACAGCGTCCAATAGACGTTCTGGAATTATACGATCCGTTCAGAACTGCAGAGGCTTGATGATGTAGTGCTATAGGTAGGTGTTTCCCTGCGTCCCAGTAACTCTGAGACTTTTGCTGGCCATGGCGATTTCTCTCGATTACGTCCAGAGACCAGAAATCAACCATATGCATGTGGGATGCCACACAAAAGAATTGATAACGTGAAAACTCGTCTATTAGTAGTATACCTCATACACAGGCCTTTCGCTGGTGTTGATACCACGCGATGCGATTGTGCAGTTCCATAGCCTTGGCTGATTGGCCCGTCACTCAGGCGTATCGTGGCCCCTATTGTAGGTCACGTATACACCTAATCCCAATCAATGAAGGAGGTCGTGTATGCCCTATATTTAACGTGCGTCTGGAGGACGTTACGTACGAGATGCTTGAGTTCATTTACTTTCCACAGATGAACTTTTCGCTTCTTTCTTGCTTGTGGTGACGAATGATTTTAGAGCAAAAAATGTAACAGCAGCAGCTTTATTTTGATTGATGACACATCAATGAAGAAACCTTAACAGAATGGAACTTTCGATCTGAATGTCTCCGTTACTCGTTCTTTCCACGAACCACTAGGGATTGGAACCAGCTTCCTTTAGAAATCACTTCTGCTGAAACTGTACAATGACTCTTGTCTCGGTTTACTGATATGCTATGATACCTTGCATGTAATGCGTTGTTTACTCTATTGTTCACCTACATTTTTTATCTATTGATTTTTGGTTTTCGGAGTCAGCACCCTATTACTGTATAGCACTGCATATGCATTAATTTTCTCATTTTATTGTCTGTTGGGGTTGTTAATTATCTAACATCCGGTCCCTTGTCTTCTGGAATTGTGCACTGCATTACCTTGTATTTCTGCCACCTGCGCCGTTACAGCTCCACTTTGGGCTAACCGTATGTTTCAAATAAATAAATAAATAATGAAATGACGATGTAATGTATACCCTGCATAATGTATGTAAAAACGTTGTATCCTCGTTCTGGGGTTTTAAATGTGGTCTGCTCACATTTATGGTCGAGCCAAACCAGATTATGACAATTGGCAGGACTCCGCCGCGTTTTTTTTTTCTATTTTTTTTTCTAGGCTCTTACAGTATCTATTTTAAGTCGTTGTGCCTCACTTTTTTCTTCTTAACCCTGGTCCTTGTGTTATGACCCTTTCGTCACCAAACATATGTACGAACTACCACGACTTATTCCAACAATACTGCAATCATGCGCCCCCGATCCCTATACGAAACGAACTCGCAATTTTGACCTTATCATTTATCCTCCGTTTTTTATACGCAAACTACTCTACCCTACACATACACAAAAAGAAAATGACAGCACACCTACAGAGCTATGTGTACATTACCATGTCCATCGCTTTTTGTAACATCCACTTTCAACTGATAGCGCCCTCGCCTCCTGCAGGTTCGGCTGCAACTCCGACCCATTCTGTTGACATACTTCAGCTAATGGAGTGGGGATACAAATGCGTAGAAATACGCCGCGATACCTCCAGAGTGTATACTGTATATTTTCTTTCTCTTTTTTTCTGTCTGTGCCTGGAGGCTATCATCACTGGATCATTCTTTGTGTTCATTGCGTATCGCTCCTCCACCGGATGACATGTCAAAGACTCTCTCTCTCTTTCTCTCTCTCTCTCTTTGCGGCATGCATCAAAGACAGTATATACTGATGCTCTAGCGGAAAGAGGAGCAAACACTATTGTCGTGCTACTGATACAATGATAGAAGAAGCTGCTGTGTACAACTAACGTGAGGGAGAAACTGACGACCACCAGTTGCTTTACGTATTTTCGTAGGTCAACCTTATATACCTATTTGTCATTATTGACAGTCGAGGTTATGGCACGTGCGTGGTGCTCTGAAGCATGCAGAGGAATCGATGTAAGAAATGAGAAAACACGAAGAGAAGGAGGACAGTTTTAAAACGAGTTGTATCCTATCGCGATGTGGAGCCACCTTAAGCAGATCGCTCAGTTACACTACATCGTCATCATCACCTTTACTGATTTGTTGTTGTGTTGTTGTTATTGTCGCCGCTCAGATGTGTGCAGACATGCTCAAAACTACATTAGTGGCGGGAGCGTACTACGTGTATTCGAATCTATAAGGAGTTTTGAAAGAAGCTCCCTCCGAAGATGGTCGACACGGTACATTAGTGTCCGCCGCGGCCGTGTCTCCTTGAATTGCCACTGGCTCCCTTAGTGGCGTTCTTTTGTGGGATTCTTTGGGAATATTACACTTGTTTTAGCTTGTCTTAGAGTGTGACTTCTCTTGTGTAAGCATTTTGTGTAATTAGTTTGTGCTACATTATTATGGAACTATATTGAACTTGTACTACACAAGTTTACTTGGTTATATTAAATATCCTAAACAGAAGCTCCCTCAGCGCATACAATTGCGTAGAAAACGTACCATTAGAAGTAAGATGTACGGCATAGGTTCTAGAGAGATTCAACTGTCTCTAACGCGAGCTATAAAGTCTATCCTTTCAAACATGGTGGTATAGCAATCGTACATTTTTCGTTCTTTTTGCCGCGAAGAATTTCGGCACCGAGATCTTAGCGTCGAAATCTTGCCGTGCAAAAGCAAGCAGACGCGTGCCATTTCACGCTCATTCTGTATTCAAGCTGCAGCTGATTTCTCGCAACCCATTTCGAATGATTTATTGCTAGGAACGTTCGGTACGCACATGCTTGATCTGCAACCGTCCGCGCGAGCACAAGGCGATAATTGCGAAAGGTGTGTCGCGCAGAACGGTAAAACAAAAGCTATTTTTGTGTACGCAAAGACGGCTAAAGTGAATGTCGGCAAACATTTGAAAAATTCTCGAAAGATGGCGTGCTCTGGCGAGCTTCGGGAAACGAATGAAATGTTTCCATAAAGCCTTTGTTTGCGCTGACTTGGCGTGCATCCACAACTCTAACAAGTGGGCCCACATATTTCGTCCTGGCCTTTTCTTCCTTTCCTTAAACGTCGTACGAGGTGAAAATCAATATCGGCAATTGCTTGGGGTTTTTAGCTCAATAGTTTTAGCTCAAAGTTTCGATGGCACTCCTTCAAGAGTTCCTTTTTCTCAGTCATTATAAAGAAAATTTCGTATTACATGCGGAGAAAGTGACGTGGCAGAGTTTGAATGCTAAAGGTGAAAACCTTTGAAAGGTGAAAGGTGAAAAGGTGAACCCGAGCTCCAAAGTCTCGTATATCACTAGCGAGTAAAATTACGCTTATGAGATATGACACATCTACAGACATAAGTACTACGTAGATGCAAATAAGAAATAAATGACCCGGGAACAGCGAGAATAGGGAGGGCAACGAACTAACAAACTACTTAGTAATTGAATATTGTGCAGGACAAAATAGATCGAACCGTATGCAACGTAAAACCGGCATCCATTATTCGCGCCATCTGGGCCGATTCGACCTTTCGCTTTAACTTTTTGAACACATATGCGAATATGTACGTGCATGTTTAAAGTTGAAAGACCGGTTGCCAAGGAATGATACAAGTGCAGTATAATAAGGTGTGGCAACGGTAGTATATAGTCACTTCCTCTCAATACCGCAAGCAGTAAAATACCTTCTGTTCATGTCTGTGCGGCGCTCATAGCCACAGTTGGTTCGCGGCGCTAACACGAAAGCAAACAAAAAATAGCTTTTTCTTTTACTTTCTGTTTCCCTACCAGTGTTGTCCGCATCTCAGTTAGTTTACAAATCGAATCGCTATGTACGCCCCTGTGCATTCCAAAACGTCAAGCTGTTACATACATACTCATACGTATTTCAAGTGGAAGATCTAAAAGTACAGTCTAAAAGTCGCGTTATGAGGAAGGATACAACAAAATATTCGTCCCGAGAGGTAGTTTCAAATTAGGTACAATAAGCGCGAAATAACTAATAAGCGAAGTAAAGCCCCGAATTATTATTAATAACATTGACACGCGCACATAAATGGGATGATGATGTGGTGGGTCATTCTCCGCCGTTATGGCGGTACACTGCCCCATTGCGCTTTGAGCTTTTGCTGTTTCTTCGAATAAACATACACCCGCCTCGTGAACAAATTTTGCGCTCTCGCATTAGGCAGCATATTTACTGCAGTGTGCAGCGGCATATGTACTGCACTTCTTTGGTCTTATTTGCATGTCTTTGAATGCGCGGCCTATAAAACGGTCGGTTTTCCGACCAGTACCATTGCAGTACCATTTGCGATGTTCTTCCCGGGAAGATTTAAAAAAAAATCGGGAAGACATTTTTTTTTTTAAATCTTCATTTTATTTTCATGATAAACATATATGCTCCCCCCGTCCCCGCTTCCTTCTTTTTTTTTTTGCGTTTCTTCTTACGCGCCCACACAATATGGAGCGTTCCTTTACGTTCATAGGAGCGTATTTGTCCCCGTCTTTGCGCAGGACCCTGCGACACAGGCTTTGCATTAGAGCTTCTTTGTGGGGATTATTCCTTCGGTTCACTGGGCACTTATTTCCCACTGACGGTCTTCCATTAGCCCCGTTATTCTTTATCGCTTAGTCGCAATGTTTTTTTGGTTCCTTTTTGTTTTTTTTACGCGAGGTTCAGGCCTTTGCGGCGTATTCTTAAAAACAAAAATCATTGAGAAGTGAGCGCTCTTGTGCGGCCTTTGTGGGTTCCTTTTAACCGATGTCTCCCAACGCGCAGTATGGTTATTTGTAATGCATGGGCCAAGTAAAGCATAGCGGCGGATAATGGGTTGTGTGTGCCTCGCCTCGCAGGCTCGAACCCGACCTAACCTGACATTATTAAACCTAACCTCGAAATAAAGAGGGAGTTACAGCGATCCGGTGAAGGTAGTTCGAAGTTGAAAGCCTCAGGTCTGAAGCCGCCGATATTTCGAACAGAGGCAGTTCTTCCAGTGTTCCAAATATCCAGTGCAGTGTTCGAAATATCGGCGGCTCTCGACAATCAGACTTTCGCTTCAATCTGCTAAATAACGAGTAGTAGTCGGTAACAATATAGTAGTGCTTTGCTTTTACTTGCGGGGCACAGGCTCCATACGTTACATACTTCGTAATGTTCCACTCATATCGTGACGACATTAAGTGCAACAAAAACTGACGAGTCCACTGTTTTTTTTGTTTTTGTTTTTTTTTTGTTGTTTTTTTGCGATATTTGGGCTATTTCCGCGTGCATTGTATTGATTTCCATTAGTTACAACAAATACGGAATACGTATTGTTCTTTTACTACGAATTCAATCTCTCCCTATTATTATTAATTTATTTATCTTTTTCGCGAACATCAACATCTTTTGCAACAGCTAAACCTAAACTCACGAGCTCATCGGAGAAACGCGGCCATCAATTATCCATAATAATGGGGAGTAAGTATACACGTTTTTTTTTTCTTCTTATTCTGTTACTGATCAATCAATCTTGATTGATTGATCGGTAATTGATCGGCATACGCGTAAGGTGAGTGAGCTTTCCTGTGTGTGGCGACACGCTGCATATATGCCGCGGGGTAATGTGCGCCGAAAGTCGCCGATATGCGATGCTGGGAGCAATGTTTACCTGGCCCCACATGGCTACAGGGCTCGGCCGGGGTTGAACCCGCGATCTTCAGCTCAGTAAGCTAGCGTGCTACCAATGCGGTAATATATTACATTGTACGTAGCCCATCTTAGCTGGACATAGTCGAACATGTAATGTACATTGGAGTTCGCGATTGCTCGTACGTTCATTCGAAATTTGCTGTTTTTTTTTACGTTTGTGTTTATTAAATCCTAACGGTGTCAAAAAATCAGTGTGGCAGCGCGCACGCGTGACTCAGCTGTTCCTTGCCACAGTGCTCATTGCGTGGAAGTCGCGCAAGGCACGATGTCGCTGAAGGTACGACGACATGGATTTATTACGGCAGCTGCACTTGCTTTCTCGGCTCGTCGCATAAGCAAAGAAAGCAGGAAAATTTTGTCGAAGCTCCTGAGAACCCCCAATTTCGATAATTACAGCGTGCTTGGGTATCTTTGCCAGAAAAGAATGAACATAATCCTTCTAATTTGGAGTTGCTCCAGTCGCTATCACTGTCTGTTGCATTATTTGATAGCGTATCGTTAGTACTCCCATCGAAGGGAGTCGAAAAAAAAAAGTTATAATGGTGATCGTATAAGTAGTCTTCTTCAAACGACTACTCGACTGACTCCAAATGAATGAGTGTGCTAATTCATTATCGCGTGATGTTAAGAACATATGCATAGGGCGACGCCTTCAAAGTAGTGCAGGTTACGTTATACTGTAGAAGCTTAATTTCATCTTGCTTGATGAAGATATGGGATGCCGAGACTAGGAGAACAAAATTACTCGTTAATGCCTCCTGCTCTGCATGTTTTTTATTTTTTTCATTTTTTCTTCTACCCATCATCATCATCATCATCTACATGTTTTATGCTCATGTCGCGCCTTGTGGATAGAAATTTTCGCGCTAATGACAGGCTCAGTGAGAGTCGCATATCCCGGCGTTTTATGCAGCGCTGGTTGTGCAAATTTTGATTGAATGTAACCTTCGAGTTAAGCTCCGCAGAATAAATCCCTCGTGTATTACGCAACTTATTCGAGATCTCCTTGCCTTGAGGATTATAGGCTGTGTTCATGACAGCGTTGTGACGCGTAATAAGTATTGCTCCTTTATTTTAAACTTTGCTTTATGCGCATGCATGCTAACCAAGACGAAGGGAGTTTGTTTTAGATGTTTGTGTATTAGATTGTGTAGATTCGTTTTTCAATTTGAGAGGGGGGGGGAGGCTTCGATGTTTTTGGAATACGGGAGCCCAGTCATATTACGAAGATCTCGGTCGCAGCGACACGAGAAAATTTGCCGTATTTTCTTACGGTAACTTCGGGCTGATGAATTGATCGCAGTAGAAAGAAAAATTAAACATATTGGGTCATTCACATAAGGGGGAGCCTAAAAGTATAGTGTGATCCTTACAGAGTGTTCTGTGCGCACTGATATACAGGTGGAACCTAATGACCGCGTTGAGCTAGAGTCCTATCCACGACAGGCAACGAATCTCCCAACACTGTCGGACAACGCCATATACTGGTCGAAATAATGGGTCTTATTTATTATTTTGTTTTTATGTGCCCATAAACAGCCGAGGCCCTCCCTAAACTTTGACATGCCTAAATTATTGCACCAAGGCACGTCATAGGCAAAGGATTGCCAAAAGAGAGTACAAGGGCTGCGACAAGGTTAGAACGTAGTAGAAAATACGTACGCGAGTTCAGCGTTCCGCGTAACCCTAATACGCCTCACTGGTCGTTTCAAGGGCGGTTTGAAGACCGTTTCAAGCTGAAACAGACTTGCAGATGAGAGTGCAAAGAGAGAGAGAGAGAGAGAGAGAGAGAGAGATGACAAAGAGATGCATATATACTCTATATAGGAAGGAAAATAACTAAATTGAGGAGCAATTACAGCTTTTACTTCCCTAGATTACAATTACAACGTAGTTCCTGACCATGAAATTTAGTCCCCAGAATTGCAAAAAGTCTACATAAATTTCGCGTAGAGTTTGGATGCGTATATAATACAGGCAACTATAAAGTTGCCTGCAATATATACGCATGCTTTGGTTTAGTTTCGTGGAAAAACGAGAGACAATATGGAGAGCGTGTCGCTTGCCCTCTAAGTGTGTTATCGTTTTTGTTTCAACTACGGTGCGTGTGTGCAGATCTTTTGAAAATCTCATTACTTTCTTATTTTTATATACGGGCTCGCATCCACAGCTGTAATTACTCCTCAGTTGCTCCTTTTCCCCCCTAAAGCAACCTGTCTCACGGAGTTCCTTTAATTTTAGCGACGACTTAATATGCCTAATGGCCGCCGTCACTGTGCATCATTCCGTCCGCCTCTTACCATCATGTCGCATTGACCTGCCTCACTCGCAGCTACCATAGGAACAACAACAACAATAAATGATGGAGAAGTGATAGGAAATGACAGCAAAATAATGCAAAGCATCATCTCTTGCGGGCGCAAATCATTACCCTTTTATGTATGTATGTGTATTGCCGCTGGAACAGCAATTATCCAGCAGCGGCAGAAGCAAGAGCCATAGCAGCTGCGGCAGAGGAAGGCGCGAAGGTGATTGATATCGCAGGTGCGATGGCGGTAAGCCCTTGTTTGCTGTTGCGTCGAGATAGGGGCATTAAGCCGTTCGCGGTGCCAAAGCGAGGATGGAAGCTGGACGATAACCGCGCATCAATGTCAATTTTCGCTGCCTTCCCATACGTTCTGTCTGTTCTGGCTTTGTTCTCATTTGTCCTTCGTCTTTGTCTCTTCCCGCGTTACGAGCAGAGCAATGGATCAATATTGCACACGCCACTGGTGACTTCGCTGCTCAACCAACTGAGGATGCTGGGGATTATTGAAGAGGGCTTAACAGTGCCATCAGTCTTTCCCCCGAAGCACGATTCAATTTTCAGGAACTGTGACGTAACTCGACGTCACTTACCGTCGACGTGACGTCGAGTAACGATACTCGACGTTGCGTTGTTGAACGCACCTCTCTCATTTCAGCTAAACGATTTCTGTAAAACCGATATAAAAAAAAACAGTGCAGGGCGACACTTGAAAGACAACACAAGACACAGCACTGACTTCTGTTGTGTCTTGTGTTGTCTATTAATTGATTGATTGATTGATTTGAAAAAATACAGTCTCGAGCCACTCGGGACTGGCTACTCCAGGACGCGTTATTCAATCTATATACAAGCTTCGCCTTGCTCTGTTTTTTTTTTATCGACTTTAATGTCACACCAAACAGTCCAATTTTAAACCCTCTACGATTTCTATTCATTCGAATATCGTCGTCGACTGTGCTCTGCCTTGTTCTTGAGCTGTGTCCGATCGTTGGATGACGTCTTTCCAGACCGGCTGATGTGATGTTACTGGTTAGGAGCTTTTCTTTTGCTAGCTAGCTGCTCTTCACGAGACAGTGTTCTGTACTCAGTATGCAACATGATATATATAGCACAGTGAATAGGCTGCTGTGTCAGATAGATTGAAAGCGCAACGACGACCAGTTCAAGACCAAAATCCCACAGAAATTGCTCCAAAATCAACGAGATAATAATTTGTATAGCGACACAGACAGCCCCCAACCTCCTGAGTGACACACGGAATGACTCAATTTCATTTTGCCGCCGTTGCGCGCAAGAAATCCCATTCCGTTCCTCTCCAAACGATTTTGCTCAACCGACGCGAACAACATTCAAAATAACATAATGATGAACTGAAAGGCGGGGGCTTCAGCCATTTTTTTAGGGCAGACAGCGCCGGCTTCTTCTTCCATCCTCCCCTCCTAATTTATTCTATTGATTCGCGCAAAACGAATTGAGGCCAGATACACCGGTGCCTTGCCTCGGCAGCACTCCGTCGTGTGTATGATTTGTGAGTGCTCCTGATGAGGTACCCCATTTTGAAGTCTCCTCCTCTGGAGGAAGGATGGCAACAAAAAACGTGACTTGGAATACGTTGCAGCGCTTTCGGCAAAAGCACTCGTCGCGAGATGCGTCTCGCGTAGTGGTCTGTATGTGCAATATCCGTTCTATGCCATTGAGCCGTGGACTATATATAATGGTTTGTGGAGGTGGAAAGCTAGAAAACGGAAGGTGCATGAAGATATGTATTGCGATGAAATGAAGATGTAAATCGTCTGCGCCGCCATGTTTTTCGATTTTGTTTTCATTTTCAAGATATAAATGAATAATATCATCATGGAAGAAATTATGCATGTATCATAGAAGGCAAGCTGCGGTGGATGCAATGTAGCATATAGTCGGGAAGAAAGAAACGAAGTGATTGCCGCCTCTTGCAGGGTTTCTCGCATTTTGAGATTCCGGTATATTTCATTCCAACTTTCATTCCATGAGGACAGATTTTAATCAGTTTAAATTTTTTAAGGGTTGAAAGATGGACTTGTCGCCTTGCGTGAAGAGGCTGGCCTGCTCTTTGTGATGAACCAGCGGATGGGATGCGAACATTTCTTGACATACCAAAAGCGAACATCATAAACTTCGTTAAGTATTCCCTGAGTGCTAGACGTTCGAAGAAAACGGTGTTCGTAAATACAGAATCCTTACGTGTCCGTCGACACCTGCTTTCCTTCTGATGTAGGAGTCCTCTTGTGCTCTTTAGCCGGGTCGTCTCAAACACGAAATCAATGACGCGGACCAACGGCGTATTCCGCAAGAGACACATTCATCTGCGCGTGGCAACGTGGAAAGCGTGGGGTATTTGCCCCCTATGAGATCCCGAGAGAGACATATAGTCCTGCACGATCGTACCCTGCAGAACGCACTTCGAAAAATCGATGTTTTTCATCCGCATCCAGTACGGCTTTGACTTTTTTTTTCGTCTGCCCCTTTTTTTCCCCTGCCTTGCATTCACTCGCCATATACTCGGCGGTGCACAAAACGACCTCTTTTCCGCGTGTACCCCACAACGATGCGATTTCCACGCTATCGGTACCGTCTTTGACTTCACAGCCTGCCTTTATTCGAAAGGAGGAACTTTTTCTGCTGATCAAGCAGGGGGGGAAAAGGCATCGTGGAGCGCTTGCATTTCAAGATCCCGCACGGTACATTGAATAAACGATGAAAGAGTCAATGATTGTATGTGGAGAACAGGGCCTGCTAGATTACGTATGCTTGCGCTCGAGGCCACATGGGGGATGGCTCTATTCCTCCGGAGAATATTATTTCGTACTTATTCGTCGATAATGAGAGACATGGGCGCCGTTGAATATGTTACGTCATGATGGGGGATAGTTGGGCACGTGAAATTTCTTCTTATCGACGAAATCGCTCCTTAGTTTTGCATCAGTGGCCTATTTTTTGACAGACACACCTGAATGAACTAGAAACAGAAAATTATCGTTTTGTGTAGTCACTGAGCGAACGAAATTATCGTTTTTATCGTGTCCATTTTAGTTCTAAGCAGCGTTAGTGGACAGTCTTAGTGAATCGATAGCGATAGCGGAAACTGTCAGATCAAAGGTCAGCAACGTGATGTCATCCACTTCAAAGGAATCAGGCAAAGGGCTTATCATGTTTTAGATGCTGTTATCGCGGATACCTTCTGATCTACTAAAATTCGCTAATGTTGATAATTTGATAATTCGGGGTTTGACGTCGCGAGACAATGCTAATTTATAGATGACCCCCTGTTTGGTAATATGCCACGTCACGAGAAGACCGGTTCGAGGTTATATTTTGCTGTGGTGGGCGAGAAGCGGGAAAAGCACGTCGGCTGATAAAGGTGATAGTGCCCACCAGCATGCTTTGCGCGGCGGCGTTACGTAATCAATGACGTAGGGGCTCAGGCACGGCCTACTAGATTATATCGACCATGTCGTGCGGGAATACGGCGCCCTTCCGAGCGCCGCATTTGGAGGCTAGCGGTGGCGCTACTCATCGGCCCGGTTATATCTTCCTCAATTTCTACAGTACTCTGTACTTTAGCTTACCTTAGTATTTTTGTACAAGCGGTGGATGTCCCACGAGAGATGCTTCCTTTTAAAGTTGATTACCATCATCATTCTACGCGTTTTCATAGGAACTGTTGCTGTCGTCTGCTACGGTAATCGTGCGGCAGCTTCTGCACGTTCAAAATTCAAATTTCCACCGTCCAATCATGATGCGGATCTCACAGGCCAATGAGTAGCGTCCCTAGCGGATCGTGCGGACGGGTTCCTCATTGGGTTTGCCCGTTATAACATGGTCGCTATAATATAAAAAGTTTGTAGCCAGGAGCGCCGCGATGATTTTTTTCCAGGGAGGGGGGGCAGGGCAGAATGTTTGGGGTGGTGGTGGGTCAACTGCGCCCGCAACTACACATTGTCTTGCCTCAGACACCCTACGTTTCAGTTCGCAAATATTTACATAATTAAACTTGGAGTACATGACATTCACAGTAGGAGGTGGCAAAAACCTAATAAGAACAAATGCTGTTGACCGCATGATTCTAGATGGCGTAGTTTTTTTATTATAATTCAATAACACGTTTTCTGGCACACCCTGTAGGAACAGCTACCGGGTGTGGGAAGGAGGGGGGGGGGGAGACCTGTAAGTGTGTATAAATTACTGATCCATATCAGAAAGCGACAATGTCGTATTAATCGGTGTTGACATCCTCGGTACACAGCCTGTGGCAAGTAATGTTGGCAGATCCACACATTTCCTTGGCGTAATCATTGGGCATTGTGCCACACGCGGTCCAAATGCGGTTAACTGAATGGAGCAGGCAGTGACCATACCACGTGACAACGTCACGTGGTCGTTGGTCCCAAAAAGCCACGTTTGCTGACTCTATAAAGCTTTCGCTTTAACGAGTCTACAAGCAAGCCCTGAACGACAACAAGTGATTGGCAGCAATAACGAGAGTCATAACTCAGTCAATATCTGGAGGAGCGAGAGTAGAAGGGCTCCTCTTATTTCGCCATTCGCGAATAGCGTTCTATTCCAGGAAATATGCCACTATAGATCTCTTCCCAGTCCTTGTAGAATTGCCACTTTGAACTCTGAAAGGGGCCGCGTAGAACGCACCATAAAGGATGCGTTCTATAGCGGTTCAAGCGACGGATGCTTTCTGCGCTTGGTTGCGCTCCAAATGGAGCGACGGCAGTGGTTTTAGTTGTGGCGTTGATGGCGCTAACCGAGCTTCTTGTTGGTCGAAAGTGCCGTAGCCTATCACGTTTTCACTTTCCACTTTCGTTTTCACTTTCCACTGAAAACGATTCAGCTTTTTCTCCATGGCGGCGCACGCGGCATACTCGGATCGTAATATTGTACTCATCCTTTAGATGACAGTGATAGTCGCTATTGCATCAAGATATTGTAATGGTAATCGTAATCGTCATCACCTTTAAATGCCATTTAGCAACTGAACACTAATGTTTCACGCGTCATAGGGGGCATAAACAGAGAAAGTTTAATTACTTGTGATTCATAATGTGGACGAACGATTGATGATCTTCTACTGAAGTACTGCAGGATGGCGTTTCATCGCGTTTCAAACATATTACTGCCCTGATGGAAAATATTGATGACAATTAATTACGGCGTAAGGTGTACCGTTTTAGTGAGTATGTTGCTGTACCGTCACTGCCGTATTATATTTAACGAATGCAGTGTCTTCAAGATATTACCGAGTGACGCGGTGCAGGATGTCGCAAGAAGCAACGCACACACAGACACATACATTGGATGATTGGATTGTCGTGTGACGAATTCACCCTCCCCCTATTATTTTTTCGACGACATCAACATCATCATTGGATGATGATGAGGTGGGCGATTCGCTGCCGCTGTGGCGGTACAAGAAGTAACAACAACAACAACAATAAATGATGGAAAACTGTTGAAAATCAGGCAGTGTTATGCAATGGATGGATATTTCAGGAGTGCAACGCAGGAAACCACCACGGCATACACACTCTAAGGAAAAAACAAACAAACAAATAAATAAATTGGGGATAAATTATAGCTTGTAGTTCCCTATACTGTAAGTAGTCTCCAGTTTAGTTCCCTGACCACTAAATTTACTCCCCAGCGCTCCAAACAGTCCCTAAACTTCGCATAAACTCTCGTGCATTTCGTCCCGAAACGGACTAATCGTTCCTGCAATGCATGTAGTTCCCCAAAGGGTAATGTTACTCATTCTATAGATTGACGAAATCTGCCATTATCGATGCGTATAATGAAAGCAAATAGCTTATTTACCTATCAGTGTTTGACACTTTACACCGCTTACACCTTAAAGGATGTATGCCTTACACGGTGACATCTCAAAGGGCGTAAAAGGGTGTAAATCACCTACGCCTACGCCTGACTAACCTTTCGTGTAGCAGCAAGTAAAACCGCGTGCAGTAAGTGCAAGAGGCCCTGGTCAGGAAGAACACATGTGACAAATATGCCGCAATCCACATCATGTGCCTTAATTATGTTTTCAATGTTTGATTTGTTTTCTATGCAGCAAGAATAAATTGATATTGGACATCCAAATTCACCCTAGATTCGCCCTGTATCACACCCTTAAAAACTGCGAAACGAGACCTGTGGTGTGTAAAAAGGGTGCAGTACTGCTACATGCACCCATTTTACACCTTTAAAGGTGTGAAAAGATCTAGAGTGATATGCACGCCCTACAAAATTTTACACCTTTAAAGGTGTGAAAAGATCTAGAGTGATATGCATGCCCTACAAAAAGCAGTTTTGAGTCATATGGTACCACAATATGGTATGGTATGGTGGTTGCTGACCTCTATTTTCCCTTTCTGCAGAAGGATAGACATGGAAACGAACTAAAACCACTCTCCCATCCAAATGGATGGGTACAACATATGTGGTATAGTCTGAGAATATGAGCGCTATATAGTACATGTACGACACCACTGCAGGAAAATCTTCGAACCGGCGTGTTCCCCCGTCGCAAGCTTCCTCACTCTCGGAACGCTGCAAGAAAGGCAAATTGCATGCTTCCCTGCTCTATTAATTACATCGGAAGGCACTGCAGCGAAGGTGGCTGCTCGTTTGAATATAATACAGCTAAGAAAAACGCGCATTCCCTCTTGCAACGTACCCTCATCGGAGGATATATAAGTATGGGAAGTGAGCAACATTAGATGGCGCTGCATCATCTTACGCAGGCAGAGATAATCCCGCCTAATTAATGGAAGAACGTTGTGATGAATCGACACAAAGTCGAGGAACTCGTGGTTAACGAGGATTCGGGAATATGTTTTGCTGGTGCTCTGAAAGCGCATGATGCAGGAAGACAGCGCTTCCGGAGAGTTAGCTCGAGCGCTGGCTAGATTCTGTTGCTGGATCCAGATTTATTTCTAAAGATCTCTAACGAATAACGGTTGGCTACGTCGCATTGCTGGTATTGCAGAATTTGCGCAGCATTCCTTAAGGGCGTTTGTGCTGCTTCTTCTTTACACAATGCACAATGGTAGCAGGCAGCTGGCGAAAAAACAAAACAAAAGAAAAACAAAACAAAAAAGAACTCTCCTTTGAAAAACCTGTAATGTCTGGCGAGAGGGCGGGGTACTTCTTTCCTTTTTTATACGTCAAAGGCCAGTGAGGGTACTACATAACGGAGGGGCACAAGCAAGCTGTAGGAGAACAAGAACAAAGTACACAGAATAGAATATGCAACTATTGACTGCATCAAGGTTGCCAACCAAAGCACTGTGGAGGGCTAGTACATAGAACACTTTTAGTACATACAAGTATGCTAATAACGAACAGCTAATAAACATAATAATATGTTTGTCATATGCTTACATTACATCATCTGAAAAAAAAAAAGAAGAGGGAAAGGTTAGCCTGCGCTTTGGCGGCTTGCTGTTCCCAGCTAGGGTTCAGTACTGACGTGCCAGGCAGCTGTCTGAATCATTACAAACATCCCTGTTATTGTTTTTCCTTTTTAGTAACACCTATGCTCTCATTGTCATTTGATTAGGAGATGGACCATAAGCAACAAAATCAATGAAATCCTGAATGGTGGTGGCATGGTGCGATGGACCAACTATGCATTACACAAATGTATAGAGTCCCTTTCAGTGCGATAACATCATCATCATCCATTCATCTATGTTGTTGTTGTTCAGTGCGATATGAGACAGTTCTCAGAAGGCAATTACTCTAAGCCCAAGCCAATTTGACATGTGCATACATAGATGTTAGGGGGATTTAGGAATAGGCTGGGATACTATAATAATCATACTTGTGTCAGAAAATAAAAACGGGACAGGTTACCATGTTGGACTAGCTCGATGTATTTTTAACGAGTATTCGCTTTTGGTAATGCCGCACTGAATGCCGCGTTTAAACCCTCGTGATGGGCGATATTAATACTCCACTACTCTCACCCATACTCTACTACATAAATACTTATAATAATAATAATAATATAGCTGCACGACATTTTGGCCAGAGTAGGTCTCTTCTGTACAAAAATTAAGTAAATGGTACGCGACACGTCCAGCAGTCACTAGTGAGTTTTAGTATACCGTTGATAAGGTTATCGTACCTATCGGAACCAATCGCAGTGGTGCGTGACTCAGAATCTAGTCCACTGATTGGTTCCGGTTGATACGGTTCGACGCTAGCCACGTTATCAACGGTCTGCTAAAACTCTCTACTGTCTGAGTTCTCCTCGTGCTTCGACACTTTGTTGCAACCAGAACCACAATGAACGAGTGCTACGTGAGACAACAATGCGGCTGGTGAACCACTCTGAAAATGCTAGTAAACAATGAATTGTTCTGTATGGGCTGGCTGAGCGCAACTGTTGGCAGCATGAGAATGGCACTTTCGGAACAAAGTACGTACGATACAGCTGTGAGACCGACAAGCGAAAGAGTGATTTCTCTCGTTTTAAGACAGTTCTTTCACTTGATGCGAATTCACCGTCTGCGTGACATTTAGGTAGCCCAACAGCTACTTTACAGCCCATGCATTATGCAGTACTCTAAATTGTATTAACCACGACGTAGAAGCCGTAGAGAAAGGAGGGGTAACGGCGTACTGGAAACAGGAAAATAGGGCTGAAGAACAGTGCCGCGAGCTGAAATATGTCCGCTCCTGGCGCGAAAGACGTGGAGTGGGATAATTAAGTTTGCGTGGTGAAGTACGTGTTAAACAACAACTACTGCGTGTTAATGAATAAATAAAGTTTTTTTTCTAAATGCTTCGCAAGAGGTTTTATTCTGCATTGCAACGAGATTAAATGCGCTTTGATCAGATTAAGACGGATCAACTGTTACTCACAACCCACGTCACGGAAATGTGGCATTCTAAATTGCCGCGAGCATCGGTGTTTCGTCATGAAAGCGTTTGAACTGAGTCCATTTTAAAATGTCGCAGAGCTTTTCGTGCGTGTCAGCTAACGTATATACGCGCGAACGCATTCATTATGTGGCTATTCTTTTATCGTAAACTAGAACGAAACGAGGACATGTTCAGAAGGCGTGTATACGGGGGCCAGAACAAGGGAACACGTGTGTCTATGTGCAAGCGTGCATTAATGCTGCCATTTATTCGTACCTGTCAAACTGGAACGCGATTTGTTCTGACGTGTTTCCGCCCATTAACGTTGTACTGGCTGCGACCTGGAACGCAATCGAGTGATTGCAATTTCCGGAAATGTTGAAGGCAAATTGATGGCTTGCTTCATTCATCGCCAACCTCCCCGTTTCCACATTGTATTGCATGTCTACCGCGGTGTGGAAAATGTCGGTGCCCTTCGGTTTTCGTCCGTGCAGCATTTTAATGCTGCACGCGTGTTGCAGCAGGGTTGCCGAATGGGGCCACCAATTCCATTCCAATTGCATTCCGAGGAATGGAGATTTGTGATAATTCCATTCCTTTAAATTCCTCGGAATGCAAAGGTCAATTCAAAAGTCAAAGTTTTGACCGGCCAAAGGTCAAAAGGTAAAAAAAATGGCCAATTCCCACTCCTGGAGTGGGCTTGGCGACCCCATTCCATTCCGTTAATTCCATCAGTAAAAGAAAAGGGACCGGTACCCGGTAACCGTACTGGCTAGCCCAGCAGTCACCGGGGCGCCCAGACCATTCCATTCCAATTCCATTCCGGGCTCTGATAAATCTGGAATAATTCCGGAATCATTCCAACCCCGGAGTGACAACTCCGCAACCCTTGTGTCCAGGTACCGGTAAAGCGTGTATAATAAATAAGCGTATATTTTACGAAACCTCGCATATTCTCAATGTGAGAAGCTTTTGCGGTAGCGCCGCGAAGCAACTGTGGCTATGAGCGGCGTACAGACGTGGACAGTTGGAGAGAGGACGGAAGGAGTGGGAGACAGGGGGGTGTTAGTACGCGTCCTGGGCTGACTTCAGGGGAACTGTGCCACCATTGATCTGGAAAATCTGCCGGAAAACGCAGGGAAACTCTAAGGCAGCACAGCAGCTGCGGGGGATTCGAACACCTCCCAGTCTCGGTGTGGAAAGCGGTCATCCTAATCACTATGCCACGGGAGATGGTCCATGCGAGAATTCAACAACGACAACAGCAACAACAACAACAAAAAAGTGGTGGGACCTTCGATGATGAGGCAAATTCATGGCATCTTATGAAATACGATGGCACATCCGTTCATGTTCATCTCCTTGTTCTACATTCCGCAGACTTCGTGATGCACCTTATAGTGGCGTCATTCACTGCCCTCGTTCATACCTTTGGGGACGCACTGCGGTGGTGGCTGCGCTTCCTTCGAAGGTATATCTTGCTTCGGGGGTATATCGTGGTGCTTGCGGAAGATCTTTGTTCTTAGACCTGCTCTTCTGGCATAGTCAGAGAGTCTGTATCTGACCACGGCAAATGATCATTCTTTGCAGAGTACGGTTGAGCTCATTGAGAGGAATCCGTTGTAATCCTGATCTTCATGTGGCTGGCATGAACTCTGTGTTTACGACTACGTGCTAACGGAACCAGACAGATAAATTCGAATCCGTTTGGTGGCACTTAATTTGATCCAGTGACGCCTTCGTGACGCCCGACGCAGTGAAAGTAGGTCGGCCTTTCGCGCAGTCCCTCAGCTTTTCCCTTTCACCTCGTGCACGTACACTCTTAGAAATGAACTTCACCGCATAGCACACTCCTAGTCAACCATAATCTCGAACGATCTCGTTATCTGCCCTGATTGGCTGAAAACGGGAGGCCTACGCCTTTTTTGTGACTCCTATGATGTTCATAATTGTCACAAAAAGGCGTAGGCCTCCCGTTTTCAGCCAATCAGGGCAGATAACGATATCATTCGAGATTATGGTTGACTAGGAGCGTGCTATGCGGTGAAGTTCATTTTTAAGAGTGTAGAACGGCCTCATTGGATCGCTCTCAATCAGGTATACACTCTTAAAAATGAACTTCACCGCATAGCATGCTCCTAGCCAACCATTATCTCGAATGATATCGTTACCTGCCCTGATTTGTGGAAAACGGGGGGCGTACGCCTTTTCTGTGACAATTATGAACAGCATAAGTGTCACAAAAATGGCGTACGCCTCCCGTTTTCAACAAATCAGGGCAGATAGCGATATCAGTCGAGATGATGGTTGGCTAGGAGCGTGCTATGCGGTGAAGTTCATTTTTAAGAGTGTACCATAACAACTGCACGTGAGGTCCACGTTGCTTCACCTTTTTCACCATAGTGTTGTAGCCCGTCTGCAAAAAACCCCCTTATTGCTGCTTTCTAAGTGGACAGACGTTTGTCAAATGTTTTCTCCCACCTTTTCTGCGAGCCCACGGCGTGCCCTTTCACCACCACCACCCACCTTTTCTTTCTCTCATGCGCAGAAACATACTGTCGTCGCGTGGTGGCAGGCCAACCGGCACCTCCAGTGCTACGACTCTGTTTCTGAATCTTGCGATTGCAATTCCTCTTCTGGCGATAGATCTTTAAAAGTACCATTTCCATCATCATCCCCTCATCCGTTCCCAAAAGCAATGGGACAGTGTACCGCTACAACGGCGGCGAATCGCCCGTCTCAGCATCATCCAATGTATATGTAAAAATAAATAAATAAAATATATATGTGTGTCTGTGCATCCTCTTCCTTACCGCTTCCACGTGCTGTTCCAGATCAGGTATCAGGAGATCAAGAAATGACCTAACGTGTCTGCTTACAAGGAGCGTACACAGCGTGTTTCCCGTGGTAACGTGAAACTCACCATGCCTGTCCGCTTATGGTCAAAGGAACATGTTTATGCGGTTGGCTCTAATCGAAAACCGTCTAAGCGGCACTTGCGCATAGGGCGTCCCTCTCCCCTCACTTGCTCACCTGCTTGCTGTCCTCCTACGCTCTTAAAAATGAACTTCACCGCATAGCACGCTCCTAGCCAACCATCATCTCGAATGATATCGTTATCAGCCCTGATTTGTTGAAAACGGGAGGCGTACGCCTTTTTCGTGGCACTTATGCTGTTCATAATTGTCACAAAACAGGCGTATGCCTCTCGTTTCTAGTGTCACAGTCTGTGACACTCCCATCAGTGAAATGTCAGTGTAATGTTGCGCACGACTGACTGTCGAACATGTCGGATGATTGACTGTTGCTCCTTCGTCGTGCAATCCTGTAGCGGTGCGGCCATTTTTGGCCAGTTGTCGCGTACGTGCTTGCACGTGCCTGCACGTGCCACGTGGAGGTTGCAAAACACAACGTACAGAGTAGAAGAAGTGCACTACCACCCGCAAGAATAGCAAGCATAAGATTATATTTTTAAGGTTATTTACTGAACCACGCTCGTAGTATCTTGCAAAAATATACTTCGAAGCCTCCTCGTCGCTAACACAGCGGAGGCATCGCTTATATTAATGTTTCGTGTATAACAACTGCAGCGAAGCGAGAGATGTAGGGGCGGTCGGGTTTTCAGTGCACTCGCGTGAGCAGCGAAGGAAAGAGGCGGATCAAAGTAATCGTATAGCCTCGCGAGGCACGCTCGATTCGAACTTTTCAGGAGAAACCTTCTTCAATTTGGCCTCGATTGAGGGGCCACGCTGCTCGTGACATGTAAGCCGTTGCGAGAGGCCAGCTCGGTTGGGATTCGCGCAATAAATCACACTTAGACACACTGCAGCCGTCCGCAACAGCAGCGGCCGCGCCACAGAATGAAAAGGTACTTTGTTTAGGAGGAAAGGGACTCGGACGCGAAACAAACGCTGCGCTGGACATGCGTCGTTCAACAATCGATTCTCAAACAAGAACTGCGCGTGGGATGTCGTCTGGCTTCCGCGGTCTGCTACACTGCGCGCGTTTACACGGCTTTGTTTGAGGCGTGAATAAACTGGTCTATAGCCCTTGTCCTGGAGTCGCTGATTAGATTTAGCATGGGCAGTGGGACCGCGAATTACCCGATATTGGTAGTGTGCTGCAGTTTGTCTACAAAGCACTAGAGATATGGTGAATTTCAATAGCGGATGTTTGCATTCTGTTAACATTTTTTTTTAATCTCTGTGTTAGCGCCGCAAAGCATCTGTGGCTATGAGTGCCGTATATAGACGTGGGCGGATGGAGAGAGAACAGTAGGAATGAGTGTGGGAGAGGGAGTTAGTATGCGTCCTGGGGCGACTTCAGGGCTAAACTGTGCTGCCTTTCGTCTGGAAAACTTTTGGGAAAACCTCAGACGGCACAGACTGTGACAGGATTCAAACCCGTGTCAACTCCCAGTCTCGGCGTGGAAAGCGACCATCCTAACGACTATGCAACGGGAGCTGGTCCATTGTGTTAACAACCTATAGTGCAATTCTGTCGTCCGGCGTTATGTAAGGCCGCATTGTGGCAGACTGCCCTGGGAGAGGGGATTCGAGTGAGATGGTTTGGTGTGGTAGTACAGGACACATCGTCCCTTTGTCATCATGCGAATCCTGTGTCTTCAGCCATCGCATCATCACCGAACGGTAGCTTTGAAAACACTCCAACGTTTCCTCGATGAAACACAGCTAATGGACGTTCGGTGGCTTTTCGTTCTCAAGCACCTGTGATAACACGACAAACCGCTACTTGCTCCTCCTGTTTCTTTCCCATTTACTCCTTTGCGTGTGAATATCTTAACCAACACTGTGTATAAGTGTACTGTGGTATACCGTCGTCTATTATCGTCGTCATTGTAAAAGGGGATTGAAAATCATGTTCTGGGGGATTTGAGTTTCGTTTCAGTACGATGTGGTTAAAATGAACGGGACAGCGCGCTCAAACTAATTCCGAGTGGGCACATTTGCTAAATGACACTAAAGTTATGTTTCCAGATTGTGAAGCAGGATCAGAAAAAAAAAACAAAAAACAAAGTAAAGCTAGGAAAATAACGGGTCCCACCCGCACACGGGGCTCATGCAGGTCATTTGATATGACAGCTGTCATTTGTGTTAGCGCCGCGTAGCAACTGCGGCTATGAGCGGAGTACATACGGGGACAGATTAAGAAAAGGATAGCAGGAAGGATTGGGGGACAGGGAGGTTAGTACGCGTCATGGGCCGACTTCAGGAGGAACTGTGCGGACGTGCGTCTGGAAATTATTCGGAAAAGCCAGGGAAAACCTCAGACAGCACAGCCGGTTGGTAGGGTTCGAATCTACCACCTCCCAGTCTTCCGCACGACCCTGGCTAAGACCAACGAAACGAGCATGGAAGTGACCCCCCAAAATATATATATATATTTTTTTTTTTTTTTTCCGCTGCGACGTCTTCTTGAACGAATAAAATGAGTTCCTGCGAAAGAACGATGAGCGCAGGTTCAGAGCGCGCGCAATGCTCTGTTCCGCGCACCTTTCAAAAACCCTCTCCACATCCAAAGAGCGCATCGGCGAAGCAGAAGACGTCGTGACGTATCACGGGCTCCGGCACGTGACCAGTGACGTCCAATGCCACAGCTCAAGCATGTATAAGCGGCGCGTGAGCCGAAACGAAAACAGAAGAAGAAAAAATGCCCTGAGCAGTTTCTACGCCACGCGGGGCTCGTGTCTTCTCGTCCGCGACTGCTTTCTCCGACTGTCTTTTGTAAATTTTAGTGCGCAGTGATAATGCACAGCAGAGCGAAAATACTTTGCATGGGGCAGCTTTTACAGATGAAGCAGGGTTTCGATGAAAGATGGAAGTCACTGAAAAGGTTAGCCAGCTGCAGGACTCGAACCCACATCTTCTGAATCTTCACACGTCCTTTCTATGTTGTTCCAGCCTCAAAACATCAGTTCTCTCGTGTTCAGGGTATCGCGTCATGTTAAACGTCACTTCCATGCTCCTTTTTAACCCGCTCGGCAAATGCTGCAGGTAACAGCTGGCATTGGGTGGCTTCCCATTTCTGTATTGCTTCCGGAAACATTAGTTGCGTAAGGTTTAGCGTGGTAGTTCTGCGCACTGCGCGAAGCTCTCTTTATGGCTTGCGCGTGCGCAGAACGACCAACGCTAGCCCTTACGTACGCAAAGGCGATAGCGTACAGTACACTAAAACTATCCGGTATCCGATACTTGACGAATTGCTTCTCGTCGCGAACAACACTTTTTCTTACTCACGACTGAAATAATGCTGGGTAGTTTTTAGGACAGCCCTTATGTTTATTTCGAAACGTGTCTCGGGTCGATGAGGTACCCGTAGTGTCCTCGGGGCTTCATCTAAACCTGTTCGCTTTCTCTAATCATCGTGAAGACATTTAACTCCCGAGAGAAGCTACCGCTCTTCCGAAGACGAATCAATCGCGACAATGAATCGGTGCACTACAAAGCGTCGCTCCCTCTCAACTATCGATTTTTGTGACACGCGCCTGCTGAGCCAAGTAACGAACTAACGTTGCTTTCTCTGGATTAACCGCCCTGGGGTACGTCTCAACTCTCAAGTGCGAAAATAAAACTTTGCCGAAAGAACAGCCTTCCTTCTTTTCGGTAATACCTGTATGGATATGTAAACTGATTGCATAGTTATCCGCATGACAATAGGGCCAGCGAGAAAGGTGCAAACGATTAGACTTGAGACATGAGAAAGCTGCCAACTGTTGGACTTGAGACATTGCGTACCAGGGATGGGCCAACCGAATCTTCGAATACTCCAATCCTAGGCAGGGATTTGATATTCGGGATTCCAAATCGCAGTGCCCAAAACTGTGAATCGAATCTTTCTAATCCGCCAACCACGTTTGTTTCTTTCTTTTTTTTTAAACTGCCGCCTCCGGAGCTCAGAACTGATATTACAAGTTCAACAGTAACATGGTTTACCTTTTGGTTGTTTCTTAGTTTATGGAAAGAATTCAGACTCGAGAGTTTATGTATTTCCTGTAGTCGATAATTGCATTTATGATGTATATGGGTATGTTTTCTCCTGAAAGTGAAATATGGTTGTTTTTCATTATACAAACATATCAAATTCCACTTCAAAACACTTCTCTGTTGAAGGGTTTTTCTTCCCGTGGCTTTTTCGACTCTTGAAGGATTCGGAAGATTCGAGATTCGTGGATTCGCAGAACCTTCCTTGGGTTCCGTTTCATCCCAATTTACCCCCCCCCCCCCCCCCATCTTGATGCAGACGTGATAGGGATCTCGCGTGGGGTCTCTAAAAAGTCACGCCTGTAAAAAGTTTCTGGAGAAAGGCTGTACTTGTTCCGTCACGTTGATCCAATAATGGTAGTTGCTCTAATTACGATTTCTAAATTATTCGTGAAAGAATCGATTCGTTCCACCATTCATTTAGTGATTCCCCAGGAGTGTAGCAAATGATCGTTCACATTTCTCGGCCTTGTCGGACGACTCACGCCGTCTCGACGTGGTCGTCTGTACACGCCAAAGTCTGACATCAAGCGTTTCAATCATATATCGAAACATGAGGACAGAGTAAATTACAAAATTTATGCAAGGCACTGTCTGAGCTACATGTAGTAGCTACATGTCATAATCAATATTTATTTGTTGTTGTTCGCTTTACTTCGATTTTTTTTTTTTTTTTGCGCGTGATGTGCGGTCCAATCTTGCGCCAGCAAGAAAAAGTGCAGTATAAAAGACCGCTTCTAAATTCCATCCCTCCCAATTATCATATTTTAACGCGTAAGACCTGGAGCTGCAGGCGCTCTTAGGGCTACCATCTAGCTCCAATATACCATAACCCAGTTAAACTTATATTTAGTCTATGTGAGACTATGTGGAGTCACTGGACTTATGCGAAGTTTAGAGACTATTAACTTCTAGGTTCAGTGAACTAAATGGTGAGAATTTTCTTAGAATGCACAAAAATGGACGCTGAATTGCGTAATGTGACACAAATTGTACCGTCTCCTCTGTGCTACGCTATAGTTTGGGTACCACACTGTAGTAATACGGCGCACGTCTTCGGGTATACAACTCTCCTCCGTGCCCGCGCATGTGATACAATGGACACGACAGGAAAGCGCACCTCGCAGTTCCTTGGCTAGTCTTATCTCATAGGTGATATACGTCAGGTACAAGGAAAGCACGATCAGGCCCTTTCATCAATGCCTATATATTACGCTGCCATTTGCCATGTCACGCCGAGTGGAAATACATGGGCGAATAGAAGATTGAATAGATGCAGTGCCGAGGTTCATTTAATATACGCATACTTTCTGCGCGCTCCCTCTAATCTGTTTACTGCCGAGAGCTATATTCCCTAGGCGCCAAACGTCAGCCAGAATATATTAAACTTTCTTTTTGCCGCAAAAGGGGAAACCAGGATCATATCGAAAACCGTGAAAGCAACGTGTTATAACGGGGATCCATATCCGGGAATTCGACAGGTTCTAAGCAAGCGCCGATATGCGACCACTAAGCATACATCGGAAGATAGCTTTCCCGTCGCCGTTCTGTACCTGCCAGCACAGCATTTCACTCAAACTTACATCCATTCGCTTTCTATCCCAGCGCATATACAGCTCTCGGCAAAGGAACAGCAGCAAAAGAAACAGAAGAAGAAGCGCAGTGAGGTAATGCACGAAGAGATACAGATGGGTATATGTGTACTGCAGAGAAATATGTGTAGAGAAATGGGAAGAAAGTGGCGGAGGGACATCTTGGCGTGCGCCTCGTGTCATGACAGGTGTGACGCAGGCTGTCCACATCGAAGATGGATCCAGGGGTGACGAGAAGAGAGCGACAAAAATAGATAAGGAGAAGGCTAAAGTAAAAAAAAAAAAAAAAAGGAGAATCGATATGTCATGTGCGGACTCTCATCTCGAAATCTCGCCATTTAGTTTGTGTATGCCGTGTTTGGACTTGGAGTAATATAGACTCTAGAGTTATATACCGCACCTTTGTTGACGCTCACCCAAGCAATAACCACATGTTTATACGGTCACTTTTATTTTACATTCGTTTCAGGGTTTTCCTGATTACGGTTTTTCACGAGAGCTTGAGGTGTACCGCAAGGTGATCACGAACAAGCAACACTATAAAGAACCAGACAAGATGCATTGAATAAAAACGTGTTACAGAAAGGAGCAATGCCACGCTCATTATATGTCTGCTATGCACTATTACAGTGTGTCTCGGCGCATGAGAGGAGGTGCGGTTGGTAAAGTGCGGAGAGGTCACGTGGCGAAGCGTCCCTCCAGGCACGCGTGGAAAGACAAATTGCCGATCTGCATAGACATGCTTCCAAGGCGTGTTGCGTTACATTGCGCAGCAGCGGCATCGTACAGATGATTAAGCATAATTACGACATGCCTATTCGAGAATAACTTTAGAAACAACAGCGCCATGCGAGACCAACCGCGAAAAGTGTCATTTGCAAAAGCGAGCAGGCCTCGTGAAAGAGTGGCTGGAGATTAGTTTACATTCAGTTATAGTGCTTTTTATAGACGCAGGAGGTACAGGTTGGCGAAGTTTACTGAACACGCGAGTGACGTACTTTTTCCTCGGTGCGACACCGTAGCGGCCGTCGGAAGCGGGTGAGTTCACTGTTCCGAAGGGGCCGCTGTTAGCGACACACAGCGGTAGATTCCACTTCCCAGGCACATCAAAGCACAAGGGTGACACAACTACCCTCAAGCGGGTGCTTTTGACAAAACTGCCATCTTGTCCTGATCGCACGTCATAGAAAACGTCATTTTGAGGTCACGTGACTTTGTTTGCATGTCGTTTTTCCGCTTACCGACATATTTCCGTCGTCATAACGCCAAGTGGTGAACTTATGTTGCCAGCGTAAACTATGCTCCTTCCGCGACATGGTAGCCCATTTCTCCTTAGTGTAAGTACATCGCATCGGCTCAGTGAGTCTTAACGCGCGGTGGTCATCACATCTTTGGAAGTCGTCAACCGTACGAGACCTTATATGCACAACTGCGCGTTTTACTGCGTGATTATCGGATTAAAATAATTATAATAAGCACTCAACCCATATCTGCTTCAGAATAGCATCTGCATGGATACAGTAGAATGGATAAGCCACTCAGAGTGGTTGGAGCATCATCTTTCGGCATAGTAGCTGCAGAAGTTCCTTTGTGGCGGGTCAACCAGGCGCCTACACAAGCAGCAATGGGATATGGACATGTTCTCTGTCATGCCGGATATATGAATGTGTGTGCCTGTGCAGCCAATATACTGTTGTTCTACTGTGAAACCTTCCACGTGAGATATCAGCTATCAATGAATGCAAAGTTGCTTTGGCATATCATTCGAACTTCAGAAACAATGTTCATATCATGTTCGTGTTTTGCACAACTACAGCAGACTGCAGTTTGTGATTTGGAAATATCTATCTCGAAAAATAAAGCAGTTTGTGTAACAGAAACAGCCAACGCTTCCGCATTTTGTTTATTTCACTCGACGCGAACGAAAATGCACACCCACCCAGAACCGCCAAAAGCGGGGGAGGAGGAAAGGGGAAAGCACCGCCAGCGTCACAGGTCACCCAGGGAGACAGAAAAAAGCAAAGCAAGAAAGCTTCTCAACCGCCGTCCAACGATTGGCCTGACGCTAGAGGTCACGTGAGTTTTTCCTGACAATAGAAATATACTACACGCTCATTCCCCTGCTTTCTTCTACGGAGCAATACATTGCATGCCACCCCTGTGCAACCAAGCGGCACCAGAACTATCACTGTGTGTCGCCTAACAGCGCACCCTTCCATCCCTTCGAAACAGTGAACTCACCCGCTTCCGGCTGCCGCTAGGGTGTCGCACCGAAGAAAAAGTACGACTCTCGCGTGTCCCGTAAACTTTTGTCCCAGCCTGTACAATAACGGACTGCATACCGGCCGATGTTACCTCTACCATGCCATCAGGGATAGATGCCATCATGGATAGATCGCAGCAGTTCCCGTCCAACGAGAGATCTTGCGATAAGCACTGTTTCACGATGCCTCGGGCACAGCGATCGCAACACTGTAATACCAAAGAGGAGCTGTAACGAGCATCATCAATTTTGTCCGTTGACCTTAGTATAGAGAGAGAGTAAGCCTTACGTGTTTGTGACAGTTTCTCGGCCCATTTACCCTCGCATTCGTATAAAAAAGGCCTCCTGGTATTGGTACATCGCATAAGGACGAAAGTAATACGTACCTAAATTGCTTTTAAATGTACTCCAGCAAACGTCACTTTACTGGCCTTTCTCTGCCTTCAGAAGTGGGTCATAAATGTGTGCATGGAACGTTTTGTTTGATGGAACGTGAATAATAGCTTGTTTAGCCAAAAAACCCTGGAAGGTCTGAAGTGGAGTTCTATATATGGAGCTGATGTGAACACCGCTACAACAGAGATCGCCGTTTTAATTTGCTCATGATAGCTGTAATGCGTGTTTGAGCGAATACGTATATCAGCTATACGTGTACGGCATTTTCGTCATGGTGTGCATTCTTTGCCTCTCAATATTATTCCCTTTTTTCTGCAGTTCTAACTGCCAATCTGTGCTGTCGTACTTCGAGGAATTCTACAGGCGCGGGGTGGGGCCGCGATAAGGAAAAATACTTCTTTCATGTTTCCTGTATGTAATGACTTTCCTGTATGTATGATATGACATTCTGGGGGTTGTCTGCCTTTTTATCGCCTCTATTGAATTGTAGACTTTTTGAACTTTTTTTAGATGCCATAACAGGCCTTTTTGGAAGTGCGAGTGCGCCTTTCAGTCTCATACTGGCTGTTTTTTATCATTCGATCAAGCAAAAACCTTTGACCGTGTCTAGCACCAATACCTGCTTACTGTGCTTCAGGCGTATCATTTCCCCCAGTGGATATGCAACACAATCGGTCGGCTATGTAACAATCACCGTAGCCGCCTGCATACATGCTGTGCTGGTTTTCACAGCAGTTTCCGGTGGCCAGGGGAGTTAGGCAAGGCTGTTCGCTTTCTCCCGCTTTGTTCACCTTATCAATTGATCCTGTGGAGTATTGACACGAACGTGAACATTCATGAACAACCTCTACCAATGTCCGGTTCGTGGAAGGTGGCGGCGTACGCCGACGATGTTACGGTTCTTCTTCGTGATTCGTCCTCTGTGACCGAAACCCTACGGCTCTACAATGCCTATGCAGCATTTTCAGGTGGGATGCTGAACTTGAGAAAGTCTCAGCTAATGCCCTTAGGACCTAGTGGTTCGTTCGCACATCTTCCCTTTCCTTGTGTTCCATCACTGAAAATATTGGGAGTGGTCTTTCGCAGGAGGGGGCCTACGAAAGCTAACTGGACGAGCGCCTTGCAGACCATCACCTTGACATGCGAAGCTGCAGATGCCCATGAGGTTTCGTATCTTGAAAGGGCCTACCTCGTGCGGATCGTCTTTTGTGGGCGTATATGGCATTTGAGCCACGTGTCAATCGCGCCACACGCAGTGGTGACCAGGCTCCACACCATCATCATGTCCTTCCTGTGGCGGAAGAAACGTTATAGGCCCGTGGCTCACATTTTCCTGTCGCTGTCATTGTCGCGCGGGGCGGACTGGCCGTACCGAATGTCGGCCTTATGAACCGCGGGATTGCCCTGAAGACTGTCCCGCGACTTCTTTCGGGCGCACCCTCGCCGTCTCGTGTACTCCTGAGTTACTGGATTGGCCCATTACTTCAACATGTCTCACTACTGTCACACTGTCCGTCCGATCCAGCAGCGCGATCGCCGCTTCGCTTCCATGCAGCTGTCCATACCTACTGCCAGCAATTGATGCGGCTCGCTCCTTCTGTAGTGCCGAGTTCAGTTACTCCCGCCCAGATGTCACAGTCAGTCTTGTGGAACGCAGTGCGTACGAATGACGAATGGGCTAGCCGTTCGCGGCAAGCATCATCCATCGCGTGGACAAGGAATATTTGTTCTTGACTTCCTGACATGACTCCATGACATCCTGTGGAGCTTCGCGTGGGGCATTCTCCCAACGCGAGACCGCCTTCACTCATAGAATGTGACCTCGACTACCCTGTGCCCGTATTGCGACTGCGTGGAGACCAACACGCACGTGTTGTTTCAGTGCCACATTGCGAGGGTTTTCTGGCAGCTTGTTCGGCGTCACACGAATGTAATGTGCCCAGTGCCCCTCGACCGTAGACGGTCAGTCCACCTAATCAGCGACCTCATCACCGCCTGTGGGGCCCAGACGCTGTGGTCCGCCCGCTGTAAGGAGATCGCGCAACAACAACAACAACAATAAATGAAGAAGTGATGATGACATGGGATGTTGCGATCGCGCAACAACAACAACAATGAATGAAGGAGAAGTGATGGTGACATGGGATGTTTCCCCGTGGTAGCCACAGGACACTACCCCATTTCACAGTGGTTAATATGAGAGGATGAATTATGGTGAGAAGGAAGCAACGACAGGTCGGAGTTCTGTTTAGAGCTCTTCAAGGAGTCCAGTGGCCTGCATGAAAACAAAAAGGGAGCGAAGAGCCCGGCACTGATGTTCAGGGGAGCTCCATGGGCCAAGTACTTTGGACAAGCTGAATGGTCTGTGGTCGAGGAGTTCAAGTTGGCGTCGAAGTACCCGGCGTTCACATGTGTACCGCTCACAGTCCTCGATGATATGGGGGATCGTAGCTGGCGATCGCGCAACGTAGGCGCAATGTCCCCATTTTCCTGCTAGTACGTACTACACGGGCATCTGTAACGGGTGTCCTGCAGCGACAGCTGTTCGCGCCCGAGGAAGAAGGATTCCGGGGTCGATGGCGGCACCACCCTTCAGTTTGTGTGTTCATGTGTGTACTCACGTGTGTGTGTGGCATGGGAGGTGTATGTTATCGTTGTTCATCTGTATATATGCGTTCATGTGTGTGTGTGTATGCGTGTGCGTTGCAGAGTTTATTGCGTCGAATAAATCGGCCCAGTACTGCGTGCTGCAATTTGCTTTTCGTTTCTGCGTGTTTGCGCCTTTTGTTCTATTCTTTTTCTTTTTTCCGTTTGGTTTCCTTCAGTACCGTGGTTTGCTAGAAAGATTTGGGGGGGAGGGGCGTAACGTTGGGAAGACGAGCTAGAAGGGCTTCGTGTGTATTTGATCAAAAGATTTTGCCTTTCTTGGCCTTACGAGATCATCGAGGACGGAGAACTAACAGTAGTATTCAATATCGTGTGGTTCTAGGCCGCCTTAGCATTCGTGTACCACAACTTAAAGCTTATACGGTACCGTAGACTCTTTTCCTGGACGGAACATTCTCAAACACCAACAAAGCGAAAAAATGTACCAGATTAACGCGCCTATTTTTGTATTTTATTACCTATTTTGCTGTTTTTGAGGGCCTAATTTCCCACCTATTGCTGTATATGTAACCGAGGGTAGTGCTCACTGCAGTGATTTCCAACGGTTAGTGGTTGTTCCAGGGTTACTGCCTGTTATGTTTTGTGTTTTATTACGCACTCTGTTGTTGTTCACGGGGTCACTTGGCATCTGTAAGTTGTTGAGAGTCTTGTATTAAACCAACCATCGTCTACTGTTGTTGCAAAGTTTCAGTAGTTTGTACTTAGCCCCGTAAGAGCACACTAACACCTATTTCCATAGTTTTTAGTGTCTAAATTAATTGGAGGCCCTAGTAATTACAAAAATACACCTCCGGTGTTTTGGAGGCAAACACGGGGTATTCCATAGCTATCCGTGTTAAGTATGGTGGTAATTCTACCCCACATTGATGGCATCCAACACAGCACCCATTAAATACCTCATCCTTTTGGGCGGTGGTGCACTGGATGTTCCGACTTAATTTTTTTGACAGATATCGCAGCGAACAAACTATTTGGGACCATTTGCGTTCGGGTCCTTTCTTCTCAGGTATTTTGACGAAGGGAAGAAGGCATTTTGGGGGGAACGACAAAAATGGCCTCCAATAACCTGACGTCTTCCTGGGCCATTTCCTGGCTCGATCCCTCTTCCGAAAATGGCAACGGCACCAGCGCATCGAAGAGAACAGATATTTGTCTTTGCGCCGAACTTTTACGGAAGTTTACCCGCGAAAACTAATATGCGCAACGCTCCAGGAGGACGCTATTGTCGTTGTAACCGATAATATTTCGCGAATTAATTACAATTAATTTTTAATTATGCTAACTAAAAATGTACACAGTTAGCGCGAACAGCCTGTATATTCGCCTGAACTGTACAACGTTTGCACAGCTGTCCAGTACCTTCCGGACGATACAAAACGTGGCGCTCGCTCTTTGACCTCTTTCCTGAGCCCCACGTCATATCTCACGATGCCGGGTAATAGGCCCTATAGTTACGGGAAGCCCCCAGCAGAAAAAGGACGATCAAAATAGGGTTCGGATCGTCACCATAAACCAAACGCGACATATAGGGCAAAAAGAAAGGGTTCTTGTCGAGCGGAGCGGGTTATCGCTAGTGGCGCCGTGAAAAACGAATTATTCCGGAATCAGGAGATGAACTTTAATTTGCATATATATTGCTCTTTGCTTTAACCCGTGACGCGGAACATTTTTACTCTCAACACTCGTAGCCCGCGCTGCTATTTTGATTCTCTATGAATTTGCAACTAAAATATCTCCTGACCAATTTCGTCGATAGTCCCGCGTACGGGCCCTGTATGTCGGGCTCTTTTAATCTCTTCTTTAGCATGCGCGTGCGTATATGGTAATGTAGGGCAGGCATATCGCTCTGAAAAAGAAAAGCAAATAACTAAGTGCGCCGTAAAACACCTACTTGCCGTGATTACCGGTGACGAACCAAAATGTTGAGTCGAAGAGACCCCTGGACAATTCACGGAATGTGCTTTCAAAACTAATCCCCTCGTGGCAAAAGTCAGGGTACAAATTTATTCACAATGTGTTGTTTTCATTTTTACTGGGTTGATACTCAGCTGATGAATACACAATGAAGCTGTCGTCCTTTCATACAGGTCCCGTCTCTTTCTAGTAAAGAGAATATAAATTAACGAAGGGTGCAAACTATTGTAGACGAGATTTCCAGACAAATTCAAGCAGAAACCAAAATGGGCTGGACTCATAGACTATGTATGAAGTTCCTCGGAGCGCGAACAGAACGAAAAAAAAAAAAACGAATCGAATCGAAGACTCTATTATCTTTTGCAGTGTCCACCACTCTAATATTGATATTGAGCATGCTTAATGCTTTTCCATTCAGCCCTGAATGCCATGTGAACATTCTTTTTTACTGCACATTATCTGCTTTTTCTTCTTTATTTGTACTCTTCTATGTTTAGAAATAGCAAGCTGTCCTTTGTCTGGTTGACCTTGCCTTTTTCATTTCATAAACTTTAATATTTCCCCATTCCTCCATCCCCCCGAAGAAGGGCCATGAGGGCCTTCG
Source organism: Ornithodoros turicata (assembly GCF_037126465.1). Taxonomy (NCBI): domain Eukaryota; kingdom Metazoa; phylum Arthropoda; class Arachnida; order Ixodida; family Argasidae; genus Ornithodoros; species Ornithodoros turicata. The sequence goes on from NC_088209.1 coordinate 33,406,008, forward strand.
TATCGGTGTACACCTTCCAGAGATATGGCTGCTCAGCCCTAAGAGCAGAAGGTTGCGGCTATCCGGAATACAGAAGTTACACAACATATGAACACCCCAGAGACGTAACTACTCGGGAGTATAGTGAAGGTAGGGTTCTTAGTTTTTGAGTTTTATGATTTTTCAAATCCGGCGGGTGGGAGGAGGAGAATCGACTGCTATTTACACACGAGAAATCGGCGAGAAATCGGGAACTACGGTCTCTGTTTGATATGTCATCGGGGAATTTTCGTGTGCAACAAAAGGCATATGAAACAAGCCACTGCTGTGACACTGCACTCTGAAAAATGAGTGGGGGGGGGGGGGGCGAGGTAGCTTGCCGTTGTTGGCCGCGCTCAAGTGGGCATCGTCACGACTGTAGTCAAAAAAAAAAAAAGAAAGAGGGGGAGAGGAGAGTTGACGATTCCGAAGTGAGGCATAGGCAGGATGACCGATAATGACGGGATGGAGGCACACTGTAGATGAGAGGTGCGCTAGAGTGGTCTTTTCGTGGGGCCCGTTTCTTGAAGAAAGCGCACGAGGCCGCGAGTTTTTGAAAGTCGTTCTGCATAAGAACCTTCGCGGAAGAGGACGTCCGTCATTATGCCAGGCCTGGCGTGGGGAAAGTGAGTTTCCCGCATAGTATGGTATGCACGGCATTCTGTCAGGATAAGTGCGACGGTCTCCGGATGATTACAGTGACCTCAACTGGAGTCCTCCCTGCAGCCGATCTTGAACAGCTGCGAGTTCGTGAACGCAGATCCCGTGCGTAACCGATGGAGCATTGTTTGCATAACACGGGGAAGATCTTTCGTGGGAAGAGAGGATCGATGATTCTGCATGATGTCCTGTATGCCAGGATGACGCACTTCAACTAGCTGTTTGACGGCCATGTGCCTGTCGGTGTCGGTCGGAACTGGTAAAGATGGGCTGCAGCTGTGGTGTGCTGAGGATGCTAGCTGGTCCGCTCGTTCGTCGCCTCTGATGCCGACATGAGACAGGATCCATTGAAGAGTAAGCTCACCTCCGGTTAGCCTATGCTGGGCACACGACCTCCTTATACAGCGGGCTAGGATGCTACCACACATGGGGTTCATCACGTTACAGAGGGCACTTCTGGAGTCCGTAAGCAAAACGGCCTTAGTTATACCAGTGATTTGAACCGCAGCAGCTGCGTGTAACGAGGCCAGGAGTTCGGCCGTCGTAGATGAGATAGGGTAACGAACTGATTTCCCTTCGCAGGCCATGTTCGTTGAGGGGATGTAGTACGCACTGGTAGCGCTCTCGGAACGGTGGTCAATGGAGCCATCTGTGAACACTATAGAGTATGCGTGTGAACTACACCGCATAGCACGCTTCTAGCCAACCATCATCTCGAATGATATCGTTATCTGCCCTGGGGGCTTAATCACTTCCATCGTTCGCGAGCCAACGAGGGGCGGAGCTCTCGTTAACACGAACACGTGACACGTTTCACGTGACGCGTGACGCGCTTTTTTCGTTAACGGGACAAAGGCGTAATCTCTTGCTCGCGCAACGACCGACGGTGTCGTCTGCCTAACGAATGTGTTCACGTGCTCACAGGCTTCATTGCCTACATGGCTCATGATCTAACGAGGCGCGAGGCACTCGGGACCTCGAGCACGTGGTGTATGACGCGCTTTTTTCGTTAAAGTGACAGGGGCGTAATCTCTCGGTCCAGTTACGATCAAATTAGATCGTTTGCCTAACGAGTGGGTCTACCCACTCGTTAGAATGTGAAACATCTTCATTTGGAGATTTGCAGAAACGGAATTTCTGCAGAAACGAACATGTATTGCTCCACGACTGTGTACAAAATGACATGTTCCCCCTTTCATCGTATTTACACCAGTGGTTACATGAGGGCTGTCAGATATTCTCGAGAAGATGCAGATGAAGACGAGAAAGAAGACGAAGAAGTGACAACGACAAGCCATAGACAAACCATAGACAAACCATGCGAGCAATCCAAACAAAATTAAACAACCTCATTGGTCGACAAGATTACAGCCTCGTTGGCAGCTGTAGTTGGTTCAGGGCGGTGACATCACAACACGTAACGGCTCGTTACGAGCACGATAGCCTCAACGAAGAAGCTAAACGAGGAGCAGGGATTGTGCCACAGCAGGGCGTCGATATGTTTCTTCGTTTCGTTATTCGTAACGACACGCTGACGTTGAAGCTGCCCAAGAAAGATGGCGGAGTGATTCTTCGCTTGGGCGACCACACAAGCAGCTAACTGTGCCCCATGGTCGTGACGGCGTCAGGATGCCTTTCAACTGGACGAGACAGATTCTGTAAAGTTCTTCCGTCCGCCAAGAAAAGCTCTCCGCACCGTTTGTGAGGACTTGTGACCGTGTACTTCAATCCGTCTTGATAGCTACGGGTGTTGTGATGAACAACAAAGGCGAAATGGATGCATATAGTCGTGTCTCTTTAATAGTACATTGCGGACATAGTGTTGATGTAGCAATGAAAGGAAGAGCAAAGGATTCTGTGGATTTTCTGAGGTCGATTGTCTTGAATAGTTTCATAACATTCTCTTGCTTCGCGCTGCTAACATGGAATTAAAACAGTTCACTGACGTTCTGTTCAAGCTCACTAGAAAACTGTTGCACTGCGAATTTATTTTATTTTAGGCGTCAGGATGCCTTTCAACTGGACAAGATAGATTTTGTAAAGTTGTTCCGTCCGGGAAGAAATGCTGTTCGCACTGTTTATGAAGCCTGACTGTAAGGTTGCGCGTTGTACTTCCATGCTTGAAGAAAAAGTTACATAAAGTTAATGAAGTAAGTGTACACGTTGAGGAGAACGGGCGGCCTCCTCCTCTTTCTTCTTTTGATACTTCTGATACCACTACGTCTTTCCTTTCTGGTCTCGGACTCCCACGTGAACTAGAACTCAGCACACACTAGTTCTCGTATCATACTTAAGACAATTCTTACCCGACACCATCGTCAGGGTATGAAAATGATTTACATTTTTTTGCGTGTAGCTCGACGATTATCCTTACAGTGATGTACATGTTTGTTAATTATTTTCACACGACTAGCGAGCCATATATTGAGACGGGAAGAAAAAGAAGATGACGAACGAGCCTGGGAACGAACATTGGAACGCAATGAGCATGTATGAGAGCACGAGAATGCGAGCTATCGGAATAAATGAAACAGTCCTATTGGTCAGCGAAGATGCAGCCTCGCTGCCAGCCTGCTCTTCGCTCAATGCGATGACATCACAACACGTGAGCACTCGCAACGTGCAAAATAACCACAAAGAAGAAGCTTCACGAGGAGCAGAGATTGCGACCACGCAAAGCATCGATAAAGTTGCTCGTTTCGTTAGCCTGAACGACTCGTTCAGCTGTCTCGTGCCGTTAAGTTGAACGTGTGAAACGATTAAGCCCCCAGATTTGTTGAAAATGGGAGGCGTACTACTTTTTCATGACAATTATGACAGCATAAGTGTCACAAAAAGGCGTACGCGTCCCGTTTTCAACAAATCAGGCCAGATAACGATAGATGATGGTTGGCTAGGAGCATGCCATGCGGTGAAGTTCATCTCTAAGAGTGTGGGACGAGAAACAAGAACCTTTATATTTCCGCTTGGAACTAGGGCAGTGAATGATTGTGGCATTCAAACACTTGCCCGAGCTCCACAAACGCTCGCCATTGACTCCTGCAGAAGGGGTTATAAAAGAAGGACAAATAAGTTGTCACAAATGGTTCTCTTTGCTGTTATAATGATTCACTTTTCCGGCGGTTTACCTAGAACGACAACTTGAAGGACTCCAAGGATTTCGGGTAGATACCGGGTTGTAGCCGAATTCCCGAAAACTTGTTCGGGGGGGGGGGGGGGGGGACTATGGTGAAAAATCGTGTTTAATCCGAAAACAAAGAACCCTAAGTTAAGGCCCCAAAATAGCATTGCAGCTCAAGCAACAAAGCAAGCTGCTTGCACTTTACAAAATTCGGTGACTCGAGGGGGAAGGGAAAGAAGTGCTGATAGAACAACAACAACAACAACAATAGATGATGACGATGAGATGGGGTGTTTCACAGCGGTGGTGCGGTACCCTACCCCATTGCACGTGGAACATTATATGGAGATGATAAAGAAAGGATGAAAATACGGGACAGAATTAAAGCGTCTAGAGCAATCCAGTGGACGACAGGAAGTCCATGAACATGTGAAGAACCCCAGGATGGAGCACAGGGATTTTCATAGGGGCCAATGAGTTCGGCTAAATTGAGCGGCCTCTTGAACGGGCAAGCTCATCATACAGTGTCCGCCTTTGCGGGCAGTAGAGTGCACATTCCATAAGAATGTGCTGGGTGCTCGCCACGACACCGCAAATGGAGCGGAGGCTTGTTGCACAGCATCTGATCATGCACTTGAATTATGGGGTGAAAGTCACATTGAATCGGAGTCTACGCAGGAGGTAGGTAAAATAGCGTAATAAACGGGCAGGGAAAGAAAACAACAAATTTGGGTCTACCGAATACACGAGAGATTGAGCCGTTACGTCCCGGCGCCACTGCTGATAGAAGAGTGGAAGGAGAACCAAATAAAATGTCACAGTTAGAGGAGAAGTGAATCAATCAACGTTTGACAGAACCAGACCGGTCACGTTTGCAGATGTTAGGTACATAAAAAGTATGTGGCATGGCCGCAAAGAAACTCGTGAAAACGAGGTTGTGAAAGAAAACAGAGGTGCTGGGGCATACGGTCAACATTAACGCGACAAATTGTTTCCGGTTGTTGAAGAGACTAGTGGGACCCAGTAACGACAGAGTTAGTGAGTCCAGTTAGGTACTGGTCCAGAGTTACTGGTGGTGATGTAGGGAACGACAGAGTAAAAAAAAAAGTCTACTGAAACTAAAATGTAATACAGTTACGGTTTCTTGTCGAATGCAATCAACTTATCCTTGAGTCACTTCCAGCCGTGTCAGTTGAAATTGGCCACACAGTACAAACCCTCAGAGTTTTTCGTGCTAGAATTTCAGAATCGACATAACAAAAGATCCGGTGCCAAATATGCGGGATCAATCAGTCAAGCAACGTCGCCATTCTTCGCACGTCATGTGCACGAACACGGATACCACATCTCCGTGTTTTTCTTTTTTCTGTTCCCGTTAGATGTACATTCCAGTTTATTTTTATCTTTCTATTCTTTTTCTTTTTTTTTGCCAAGCCGATCCATCCTGATATATACACGGATGGCATACTAGCCCACTGACGGCTTATTACATATTTCAGTACAGTGCAGCTTTGAAGAAAACACCCTCGCGACTTGATAACCCTCTAGACTTTTTTCTTCTTCATGCGTCAGTAAAAACTGCTTTTCTCCGAAAGGAAACGGCATTTCAGGCACAATGATACTTCGCAATATTGAACGCGGTGATTCAAAGGGAAATATTTCCGTTCATTTTACAGCGGCCCTTTTCCCTTTCTATTTTTAACCCTTTCGCGTGCCATCCAGGCATGCTTATGCCGTTTACGTAATGGCAAAACTTATGAACGCGCATCATACGAAGCAATATGCGACGGGAAAGAACAACAGTACATCATCCTCTATGTGTTTTTGCGGACGCACCGATTTCTCTCAGCCATTGGCCTGTGCGTTTCAAGGCTCTGGAAATTGCCAGCTTTTACAACGTCATGCAATTTCAAGACAGAGACCATTGCAACGCTGGCCCGTTGTTGCCGGGCATCCCGTGCTTGGTGGAAATTGCTTTCATCGCCTCCAGCGTGCGCTATAAACGACCGCAAGGCAGTATAACGTCACTTTAACATTACCCTCTCCCGTGCCCGTCTTACCAGATGAAGGAATGAAGTTGGTTGCGTTTCTTCTGTCGTCTTATGGAATAGTTCCTATAGTTCCCTCTGTGTAAGAGCAACGAAGCGAGGATATATCGTCATCGACCTTGTATTGGCATAACAACAGCACAAACTTTGTTGCGATTATTGTGGTGATCGGAGTGTTTTTCGAGGGGCTAACGTGGAAGTAAAAAAAAAGAGAAAAAGAAAACCCTCGGACTAGAAGTTCCAACGTAACAGTTCCCACATGCAGCTCTTCGCTCTATAGCGCTAGAAAATAGCGCTCGGAACCTAGCGCTGTTTTTCCGCTTGCCGTTCTCACATACAACCGAGCACATAGCTCGCTATCCTGCTCGGGTCACGGGAAATCTCGTTGCGACGTGATGCACTACCGTGGTTGTTTACTGTACGCGTCGGGTACCCTTAGCACCATGGCGGGTGACACTTTTGATGCTGTGATTGTCGTGCATTGACTGATGAACCTCGTGGCCATTTTCACGTCATCGTCAGCCCTCTCGCCATCACCACCACCACATCATCGTCGTCGCCTTCCCGCCTTGCTGCTTCGAGTGGACGGAAGCGAAACAAACCCTACCTTCTGCGACGTCACAGCTGAAAGAAGCTCCCGATCGGTTAACGCAGACTTAGCGCTGGAAACGTTGACGGGGGCTCTACTTCGACGAGCGCTGTTTTATAGCAGTTCGCAGCAGTGAGAGGAGGAAAACATAGCGCTGTTTTCTAGCGCTGTGTAGCAAATCGCTATATGTGGGAACTGACCCTTATACTGGGTGCTTTTTTTATCCGTTACAGATTAAAAAAAAACACTGACTGCAAACAGTGGTTTCGCCTCATTTGCATACCGGAGTTCGGAGATTTGTATCTCAAAGTAGGTGGTCGTTTCAAGATTTTTGAGAAGGGGAGTGGATTCAAATAATAGACGCCTCCAATTCCGCTGTCTTGCATTTTTGGCGTAAACATCTAATTTAAAAAGTTAATTAAGGCATTTTAGGTAATTAATTGTCCAGTAGTTACATGCTCTTTCCCACGGGACGTCCGCCTTGCCGCGTAACCAGCCCGCAAAAATGTCTTTTTTTAAAATCCGTAGCGGATAAAAAACGAATGGGTTTCTTATAGCGACTCTATAATGCAAACTTGGTTTGACATGCACTGTTATAGGAATGTGCTGTTGGTACACAACGAGACCGCGCTGGTATTACAGCGACGGCAATACACACTTGATGACAATACACACAGTATTACCGGGACGGCAATACACACAATATTACTATGACGGCAATGCACACTTGATGTCAATACACACAGTATTACTGTGACGGCAATACCCACTTGATGTCAATACACACAGTATTACTGTGACGACGCGTACACTTATTAAACGGAGAGAAGGGAAATTGCTGAGTGTGGAGGGTCTGGTAAGCGGGTCGCAGGTGTACAGCAAAGTTAGGGGACATCGAAGTGAACTCGTGGCTTGCTTCGTCTCCGCGCTATTATGTAAATTAGCAGTTTCCAGCCATAAACGAATGTCACCGGCGTCCGTGGATCAGTCGGTGGCGTGTCCGCCTATATACTGATCTCGAGGTTGTGGGTTCGATCCAGGCCGAGGATGCCAACAACTTGGTGACGGGGTACAAGTTGCTCAGGCACGCCGGTCCTCCGTGAGGGGCGTTAAATGCTGTGCGTGCGTCTGCTGAGAATCCTCAGGTGGACAAGATTAATCCACGGACCGACCATGGTCACCGCTGTAACGTATTCAGTCTGAGGTGTTCCGTGGCGCATTAAGTTCTAAACTGGTGGGCTCCCATGTGGACTGGATGACGCTGCAACACTCATATGTTTAATATGCAAACGGCATCAACGAAGCAGCAACGCGGTTGGTTGCATTAGCGCAATGGCGTCATTGCGAGAGAAGGTCCATTAGGACGATGCCGACAAGAATAACCACCCGTGGCCGCATGGGAATGTGCGCTTATCGTGGATGAAATTGGCGAAATGGCAACGTTTACGCAATGCTAGCGTTTCTGCGTCCTGCGCCTTCATTTCGGTGCTGGTCGGTGACTAGTAGACAGGTTTTACGAGGCTGCTGGGTTTGAAAAATTGGTATTATATAGAGTATAAAGTGGGGTGTAGCATTGGAATGTTTCAGCCACCGTCGGTAATTTTTGTAGCGTGTAATCTTTAGACAAACGCCAAGTCGTAGCGTGTTTCGCACAGCAGCTTTTGAGGGTAGGTCTCAGATAGAGATACACGGAGCGCGCAACCGCCCGGCGTTTCTCCTTGAACTTTGAAGCTTCAATGAGACCTCTCGCACTCCTTCGTTCAAGGCAAAAACGAACGAAGAACGAACCGAGGGACCACGCGAGCGCTCGACGCACGTTGGATTGAAGCGGCCGATAAAGATTTCGAAACGTACGCGCGCAATGAGACTCACGGCATGAGTCCCCTACGTCCGCCATTTGCAAACAAGGTCATTTGCAAGATGAGGTCACCATGGTGCCATTCAGGGGGGCTTCAAATATGGCTGCCTGTTTATCTCTCTATTCTCTCTCTATCTCATTGGTGTAACTATAGAACAATGTGGTGTTATTGTCGTGAAGAAAACAAAAGAGAAACAAAAGAACAATGTCTCGTGCAATAACAAGATTCGTACTATAATATGCTATAAATTGTACGTGATCGAATTTCGCTAAGATAAATGCTGTGACGCGTGCGGATCCGCTTTAGAAATGTGGGTGCGCATATTTGAAACCCATGAAAGGTGACAAATCACACTTTAAAGGGAGGACATATCGATACACTCTAGTTACCTCAAGCGTAAAGAACCTTTAGGTGCTGGAGTATAAAGTACGAATGTTAAAAAAAAATGAACGCGGAATTATTTATACGCGCGCAATTTTCCCCTAATCGGTCCGTATAGACTTAAATTGCGTTCCCTGTATATCGGCCCAATAGGCGGAAAGAGGTGGGCTTGACTAGCTCATCCCGTAGAAAAAAATAACGCCCAGAACACAACCATCAATTTGCTAGACGAGAATTTGCCATTTTAATACCGCGCACTATTTAACCCATACTTTCCTTTCTTATGGATATTTCCTTTCACATCATCTGCGCCCGAAACTTTGAGGAAGAAAAATATAATTGTACGCAAAATTCTAAAATTAGCATACACCCATTACGTTCAAACCATTACGGTAATTGCACACCCCGTTCGTAGCCGTTTCTTCATTGCTTTCGCCGTGCTGTATTGAAAAGTGTGCAGTTCCACCACCTCGCTCCTGCCTCGCGTGCGGTTACTCTCCAGCACAAGAGAACAAACGATAGCTGCGTTTCTATATAATTCGCACTTTTCTGCCGTAAGGATGATTAGTGTCTTGCCGGATGATTCTTTATTTTACGTCCCTCAGAATGAGTTGCGAGCGCGCCATGAAATATGGATAAACTCAGTTGTCTCCGCCTCGCTCATCTCTTAATTGATGAGAGCGCGCAAAAAAATTCGGGGTAAAATCCTCACGTTCCGGCGAATTAAGGTTTTGTAACGTTATAAATGCTCTGCGTGCACTTCTAAACTTGTTAATTGACTTAGCAATGACACTGAATATTTAACCAACCCAGGATGAGGGCGACGTCGTTTTAGGAAGCAAATAGAAAAAAAAAAAAAAAGAAGTCGGAAAATATTCGATTGCATCGAAAAGATTCGGAAGAAACCAAACGGAAGAAACGAAAAAAACAAAAAAACAAAAAACAAAATGGAAGCACGAACAAGATGCACAAAAGAAGAAGAACAACAACTTTATTTTATGATGATGAATGGGGAGTTTCATCGCCATGGGCGATGCTCTACCCCATTGCGTGTGGAGATACGGGGAATGAAATAATGAGCCCCTTCACAATAAGGATCGAAGCCTTATGGTGTCCAAAAAATGTGAGAAGAGCTTTGAGGGAGAGCGTTGGTGGGCTGGATTTGGGCAGGGACCAAGCAATTTTGAAGAGCAAGAGTAAGCCCAGAGTAAGGCGTCACGGGGGTGACATCCGATGTATAGCTCCATAGACGAAAGCGCGCTGGGCGAACGCAATGCATTCTGGACAGGTCCTGGTCGCGCGTCACAGCAAACGTCATCGCGCACGTGACCTTAATGATGGCCGCGCCCGTGACCGGAAGAAAATTCGTTTTGTAAACAAAGCGTTTACAGTTTGTGTGCACCGTTTTGGACGTCTTTGCACCCCGATATTTTTATCCGATTATCCGATTATTATTAATTATTTTTATCCGATAATCTCGCATTGAACGCGCAGTTTTGTACATATAGGGCCTCGTACTGATGACGACTTCCAAAGATGCGATGACGACCGGGCATTATGACACACTGAGCCGGTGCGATGTACTTAGACTAACGAGAAATGGGCTACCATGTCTCAGAAGAAGCACTGTATAGTTTACGCTGGTAGTTAGTTAGTTAATAAATTAATAATTTAGTTAATAATCTATAGTTGGGCAGAAACCCGAGACAGGTGTTGCCAATGGAGGTAGGGTTTTTAATAGCAGCCGGGAAGGATGGAGGCCGAGACCAGAATGAATTGGGCGCGATCTCGCGCGAATTGTCAGAGCGATGGGGATGATTGCGATCGGTGATCTTCCTCACGCTATTAATAATCTAATAATAATAATAAATTAATCATCTCTTGCCTTTATGCCGAAGGGAATATGTCGGCAAGTGCTATATCGACATGTAAACAAAGTCACATGACCTCAAAATGACGTTTCCTATGACGTGCGACCAGGACAAGATGGCGGTTTTGCGAAAAGCACCCGCTTGAGGGTAGTTACAAAAATGGCGCATTTATGTCACCCCCTGTGAAAAGCATATAAAATCGGGCAAGATAACGATTTTCCTACTATGTGGTAGGGGAACATGGGAGATTCTGTTGATAAAATTGAGAGAATGCGATACGTGTATGGAGAGACGGGAAGAATTGTGCCATTCGCACCGGTCATAGACGCGAAGATTATTCAGATATGATGAAACGAGCCAGTAGAAGAAAGAAAGAAAAAAGATTCGCTTCGAACTAATAACACTTCTCGGAGTCTTACGAGAATATAAAGACTGGTTCATTGTGTGTGTCATCAATTCAGTTGAAATGTCTCCATAATAATGAGCTATATTGCTGAACCGACTTCATATTTTGCCTAAAGAAACAATGTAAATGTTTGTAAATGTCCCTCCTCCTCTTGCCGCCAACTAGGAAAACTAATTAATCTCTTTCTCTAACAAATGTCCGTGAGCGGCATGAAGAGGTCACACTGATTTAGCTTATATGATGTAGAGAACTTTCTACCTGTCAGAAGTATAGCATTATTGCATGGACGCATTTCGCAATCGCCGCTCCTAGCTTAATAACACTTAACTGTTGCAGCAGTTACAGCGTAGCACATCCTGGATGACTTATGATGACTGTTATTATTATTCTTTTTAGGCGACGGGATAGATTAAAAGACTCGTAGAAAACTAATTAATACCGTCAGTCACTTACTCATCAATTCGTTTGATTAAACTTGTGAATGTGAACAGAATATGAACTCGTGAACAAAAGCTGAGAAGTCGTCTCTATATTCATGTTTGCGTGCGAAGGCTGGCTTAAATAATTACCCAACACACGTAGCAAAATAGTACTGCTACAGTGACACTAGAGCTGCGCTGCTAGAGGGCGCTGCCGCGAAAGCTTATGCCCCAATCTTTTCTTGCTCCTATCATCATCATCTTCGTCAGAGGTGAGCCGACGGAGTGGATAAAGTTGAGAGCACATGGCAGCACATAATTACGCTAATGGGCAGACAGGAGTAAGGAGCTCGGCGGTACCCAGTCTTTCGAAACCTGCGCTGAGCGGACAACGGAGAACAAAGGGACATCGTCTTCGCTCGTGAGGCAGAAAATAACACGAGATAAGGAACACGCTGTAACGCACTGTTCTAACGACTACAAAACACGCCCAAGGCTATAACCACAGGAACTCATATACCTTTGCTTATAACGACTATGATGTTTTGGCTGTGACTGTGCAAATTGTAATTTTAAAACCGAAGCGAACAGGTGCGTAAGTGGCCTATCGAAACACACACACACTCTCTCTATATATATCTTAGTTTTATCCCATGTCATCATCGCTTATTTCCATCATTTATTGTTTGGTTTGTTGTTGTTATACTTCGTTTGTTTGTACGTTTGTTTTGTCTTTGGTTTGTTGTTGTTGTTGAACTCTCTTTTGGCGTTTATTGGGCTAGCTGAGTGCAGCTTCGGAGGGATTCGAATAGATTCGGTTTGGAATAGACTTAGCTTCTGTTCGAGATTGGAATATAGAATTTCACATTCGACTCAGAATTCGAGTCGAATATACAATTAGTCGTTTTCAAGCTTGGGAAGTCAAGCACAGTCCTAGTTTTCACAGTCACACAGAATGAGGGGACATTAGTTCTTTTTTTTTTATGCAGAGTGTTCGACGAATAAAATGAATTCTCGCGAAAGAACGATGAGCGTAGGTGACCTACAGAGCAAGCGCGACGGTTCTCTTCCGCACACCTTTGGAAAATCATTTTCCTCCTAAAAAGAGCTAATCGCAGAAAGAGAGGACGCCGTGACGTATGCTACTCCCCTCACGTGACCAGTGACGCACAGCGGCACAGCTCAAGCATGTATCAGCGGCGCGTGAGCTGCGAAGGAAAAAAGAAAAAAGGCACGGAGCCTTCACCACATCACGAGAGCATCGTGTCGGCCGTCGGCGGGTGCTTTCTCCGTCCGTTTTTTGTAAGCGGCTTTAAAGCACCGCAGAGCGAAACTACTTTGCATGATGACTCCTGGTGGACAGCTTGCCAGCTTGATCCTTTAATGTCTCTTCACGTCAACACGTAACATTAAATGAGGAAAAGTTGGTGTGAAGCAGACGTTCTACGTAATATTATAATGACCGCGATGTACCTTTAGAAGCTTTTTAGAGCGCAAGGTTACAGTCATCATTACGTTTGTTCCTCTGCCTATCCCCGCTTGGACGGGATATCCCCCCTCTTTAAGCCATCATTTGACAGGAGCACACGCGGAGCGATTATTGTACACCTGCGCTCTAAAACCCATCTAAAGATACCTTAACAGTTGTCATATTGCGCGAAACGCCCGTTTGGCACAAACTTTGTTCGTCTCCGTTTTCATAACACTGTCCTTCCTGGAGCAATGAGGTGCTTAAAGCAGTCGGAGCCCGAAATTGCCGCATCTACAGGGAAGGTCGTTCTCGGGCGAGCATTCACCGCGTAATAGGGTTTTGAAACAATTCTTCCCCTCGTCTTGTGGGAAATTCCATTCGCCTCCGCAGGGTGTCGCATGAAACTTTCAAGGCGTTGCATGATGTCTTGAATATTTCAGGGCATCCCCTCACGCCGCGTGCTTGGTTTTTCGTGGCTCTACAGGGCATGCGGATCAGTGAGGCTTATACCTTCGCGTTGCTCCTGCGCGGAGCGGTTTATGCGTGCGAAAATGATCGCAGGTGAAAGAATGGAAGTGTAGTTGCAGTACTACTGGTTATCTCAACGTCCTGAGAAAGTACAATGTCTGTTTCGCGTGCCATATTTTCAACGTCAAAGACTCATGGGACGTTCTGTCATGTGCTATGATTGCGACTTTGCGCCCCTTTCAGTCATCCTTCCAATTACTGATATAGTTATATTAGGCGCGATTAATAGTAATAATAATTTGTGACTTTACGTCGCGCGATAACTGATGGCATGATTAATAATATAGCCTGGAGTCCCGTTGCATTTTTTCGTTGGCACTCCGTAGTCTCTTTATCTCTTTTCTTTGTCGTTTCAAGTGTGCGGTGCTAAGAGCAAGAAACATCAGATCTGTTTTCGTCAACAACAACAACAACAACGAGTACATTATGAATATAACATGTGGTGTTTCACCCCAACCCTGCTGCTTGGTCGACATCCTTCGTTCTGCTTTGGTCAACCATTGCTGTCTCATCAACAACGAGTCATAAATTATCTTACCAAACGTTATTAAATAACTAAGTGGAAACACAACCAGAATCCACCAACCCGTAACGTGAAATAGCGTGTACGTATCTGCTTTCCCCGCGTAATTGTGGTCAAGCCTCGACCAATTCTCGTTGTTTACGTATATATGCTGCCTTTCGCATCTGAAGAGTTCCACAGGCTTGTGCCGCAGTTTACGCGGTCAGTGTTCTTTTGTGTTGGCGCTAGAGGCGTCTACATTGGCCTTTATTGAACGAATGAATGGAGACGTCATTCGCCCGACATTAGGAAGGCCCATGGGAGGCCTCAGGCATGGCATTGAATCATCCAGGCCGCTCGCATTTCATCACCCGCTCCCGTTTTGATGACACTGTTCAGAGAAAACGTTTAAGCCCGACTCTTTGAAATTCTTGGGTGTGGGCATTATCGTCCTGCTTTCTTAATGCTATCAAAACGACGGTGTAGGCTAGTATAGAGAAGATGGATGAGGCTGTAGGAACAAAGTAAACGAAGATTGTACGCGTGTTGTGCATGTAAAGTAGATCGTATGTCTACTTGTGTCATAGACCATTTTACGCCAGTTCACGTAGACCGCAGTTTCTCTATTCATCCCACGAGCTCCATGGAATTTCGTAACCTATAATTCGGTCCACTGCTCTCGCCGTCAGCCCTGCATAATATCAAATAGTAATCACGACAACTCATCACGAAATCAAAACATACCATCGTCAAACATATACCGCAACTAGCTTTTTTTTTTCTTTTTCTTTTCAACCTGCGGTGCACCTTTTTCGAAAGACTTCGAAACAATAAGAAAGCTGGTAAAACGGACACATGCATGCTACAGCTCCTCCTACCTTATTTTTCCCGTTAAATCTTCCATTTTTCTCATCCGCGCCATACTCATCAGATGTTCACACTCCCACGCAGTTCTGCTCGCGCCTCTCTTCAGGATTTCTTAGTCCGTACCAACTTTGCTCGTCGCGCACTTATTTATTATCTCTTCACATGCTCGCTATCATTTTTTAGTCGATGGATGGGCGAGGCTTGCGTGTTCTATTGCGGTGCCTCGCGAATATTCATTCTAATACAATTTCCTTTCCTTCTTTTCAGGTGAGTTCATCCCACCGTTTCGAGACTCTTTTTTTTTTCTCTCTCCATCCTTTTCTGCTGTGTTTACCCTGTACGATGCGTAAAAGGGGAGGAAAAAAAAGGTCTGCTTTTGAGGTAAGCCGCCATGAATAAACTGCCTTGCTTGTTCATGCACTTCTTAAGCATACTCTGAGATAGTGTTTTCTCTCTTCGAGTCTGAACACAACGGATACGTTTTGCTGCTTCCAAAAAGAGATATTCGCGAAACACATTCCGACTGCAGAATGAGCTAACGTATAGCTGCTCCAATAGATCCTTCGAACAAAAGGCGCATTTTTACAGGTGGAGCGCGAATTGCGAGGCAGGCGCGTTTGCAGGGGAAGCACCGGAGCTTTCGAGGCCTCTGTGTTTAGGTTCTATATGTAATTTGCGTCTGTTATGGGGGGCTCGGGACTTTGTATACCGAGAATTTGTATAGAGGCGCAAAAGAAAAAAAAAGGGGGATTTACTCGAGGCAAGCGTTATTATTGTATAGTACGAGGAAGTTCTGCGGTAGTACTTCTGCTTCCTTAGGATTTTCAGTTGGAGACGTAGGACGCCTGGTAAGGAGGCTTTGGAGAAGTGTCTGTGTTGCCTAGTTAGGTCGTTTTTAGTTTTGTCCGTGTGCTTCAGTTGCGTAGTTTTTTTCTCGTGCGGCTAGGTATACCGAGCTCCGGTAGAAATCACATAGTGTCTGCTTGCGGCCCACACTATAACTTGCTCCGGAGGTTTTCTGACATGTCCCGCAGAGACACGTGATATAGCAAGCAACTGACAGCGCAATTCCTCATATGCCACGCGCGCTGTTGTTTCGAGGTGAAGTTTTAACCCAGAGAAAAACTTCAGTAATATTAGCATTCGGAAGGAAAGTTAATAAACCGCAATTCCAAAGCCGTGCATGCACACAAACTGTGGTTGAGACCCGACGCTATAGCATAGACATCTCGTTTAACAATGCTACAGAACCGTACCGCTTAAATTCCGTTTGGCTGCAAACAGCTTTTTACTTACTGTCAGTTTTACTGACTGTCTGGTTCGGTGCATGGCACCACAGAAACCCTAAGCAAGCGTCATCACAACAACCCTGCACGTTTTCATCTGGTGCACCACTGTGTGTGTGTGTGGTTTTTAAGAAGCTGAATCATCATCATCATCATCAACCACTGTGTTCGGAGATTCGCACGCTGAGACTTGTGAGGCTGTACGCACATTTTCAATAACTTACCGGATGGCAAACGCGTTGTCACGATGAAGTGCAGTATAAAGGGCAACTTTAATCACTGCAGGGCGTAACGTCCGCTTCAGAAGAGCTTCCTCGTGCATTACCGGCAGCCGCATCTAAAGAAAAAAAAAAGGTGTTTTTTTTTTTGCATTAAAGAAAACATATGTTGTCGCCCTTTAATTACCTGCGGTTCATGGAGGAAAAAAAAAACATCACGTCATCTTTAACGACCTAGAAAGCAGAGACGCACTAATTGCACTAATTCATGAGACCATGCAGGTGAACTGAAATAAGCCGTGCAGGTTGAGATGAGCGCAGCACCCATTTGCGACATGGCATTCCGTTCTTTTTTGTTTTTGTTTTTTCTGACATCGTTTTTATGTACCCAGAAGTAGCTCGCAAATATTTGCCATTTTTTTAAACCTTGGATTAAAAGCGTGTTGAGGCAATGCCACCTGGATGCGGAAGGCCTGCTTATTTCCTCCTCTCCTTCCTTCGCTACGTGGACATATAAAGTCAGGACATATAATGCTACTGCGAATCGCCGTTCTGCAAATTCAAGAACTCGCAAATGATTGCAGCTAACTTGGTGGAACCTGTAGACCCGCATCTGTAGACAAAAAGTGAAACACGCTTTCCAGAAAATCAGTCTTGAGAAAGATATGGGACCGTTTTACACTTTATTTCCAAGTTTTCCATTTAGCACGCGGGGACGTTCAATCGCTACTCGCAGACGACGGTGGTTCGTCTTCATGGCCACGACTGCTGAAAGCACGTTCGTGATTGGCTGCCGCCGTTGAAAACACGGTCCTGATTGGCTGACTCTTAGTTGTTACGTCACGACGTCGAATAGGCAGGCTTTCTCTATCTAGATGGTATTGATGATGGGACCCGTATGGTACCCGAAAACGTCAAGTCTTATGTTGTTTACTGTGTTGCTTGCCGGTGCGCTGAATTTATTAAACATGTCTACTCCCGGCCTCTGGACTGTATTCAGGTGGAATTGGTTGAGCTCTCATTAGCAGTTTTGCTTTGGATTGTAAATACACGTATATGTCTTACTAGCTAAATATTTGAGTAATATGATCAATGCGAATTCGCATTGTCTGCATTGTTTAGGCACCACCCCCTGAAGCATCACCCATCTTCAGTTTGCAGACGATGTGCAGAAGACAGTGTCGTCTGCTTTGAGACTCTCTGTTGATGAACGCGCCACCAATGCAGCACCGGTAGCGTACATCACGAAGTCTGCATCGCGACAGACTTTGTGATGTGCCAACGACCATCTTGATAAACAAAGCCCGGTCACGTAAATTACATGACGTAGCCATTAAAAGTCCGCCAAACACAACCGTGTTTCCAGCGGCCGTAGCTATACGAAGAAGAGCCGCTATCAGCCGTATGGGCAGCCACTGCGAGCCACTGGAAGCGTGTGTTTGGAATCGTCTGCGGCGACTGGATGAAACAGACGACATCCCGACTTCACGTGTCCATGTGGCGAAGGAGTGAGCGGAGGCATTAAAGGAGCACTGATAGCGCTCTTTTTGTTGTTGTTTGAGCTCCTTGAGCTCCTGCGAAAGAACGACGAGTGCAGGTGGCCAACAGAGCGCGCGCGAGACCTCTGTTCCGTATCAGAGCGTATCAGAGAACGAGGGAACGTCGTGACGTAACGTGGTCCCCGGGCACGTGACTCGTGATGTAGAGCGACACAGCTCAAGCAGGCATGAGCGGCGTGCGAGCTGAGAAGAAGGAAACAAAGAAAAAATGCACGGGGACTTCCCAACGTCACGCGAGGATCGTGTCGGTCGCTGCTTTCTCCGATTGTGTTTGTAAATTTGATTGCGCAGTTATACGTATAATACACTGCACCCTCATGGACAGCTTGACGAATGAAACACGGTTTCGAGCCACGGTAAACGTCACCTCGTTGCTCCTTTAAGCAGGCCTCTTGCATGTAGGTGGCGTTGAATAGTGTGTCTTCGTTCTTTGACGTCTCCCGTACTATTCGGACAAGGCTAAAGATGGCGACGCTTTCGGGGTGCTGCACTCCTTCCTGCTGTCCTCTTTCCATCTGTCCACGTCTGTACTCCGCCCATAGCCACAGTTGCTTCGCGGCGCTAACACTGAATTTATAGAAAAACATCACACTCTTCGAAGGTGCCCATTGTCATTTCTTCAAACAAGTGTATAACATATGTAATACTCCCTGTCACACGGCAAATTGAATGTCATTCCTAGTGAATGACATTCGCGCTGAATGACATTCGTTTCATGTCACACGGTGAAACCAAATGGCAATACATGCGAATGAGTTCGGGGAACTCATTCGCTTTTCCCTCTCGCACAGACTGCGTGCCCTCGCAATACAGAGGTACCTAAAGCAACAACGGTAAACCGCTTGGAGAAATCAAAAACAAATGAAAAATTGTACTCAAATATTTCATCACGAACTTATAATTTTTGACACGAAGGAAGGAAGGCTTAACACAGTTTTCCGGAGAACCACCGTCGTTCCCAGCCGCCATGTTGCCAAGTGTTAAGCCAAGTGCCAAGATAGACTTCTTATTGGTCTCGGTTTGTGACACTTAGCCAACTAAGCGCCGTCGAAAACGCAACGTTTTTGTGAAATAATCTAATGTTTCGCTAGTTTCGAGAAAAAAGAAACAAAAATATAACTGATATAGAGCTTGCGACATACTTGTCTGTAATCGGTTTATGCGGTCTGGAATCTCCAGGCATTGCAAGATTGTTTGTTTCGATTAATACACACATACTGGGTAGCATGCTGTATGTGTATATTAGTCGGAAGAAACATGCTTCCAACAGCTGTAGATTTCAGACAAGATAAACCGCAAGCTGTGGATTTCAGCAAGTATGTCGCAAGCTGTACCTGTATAACAGCTGTACCTGTAGCATATGTTCGGCCCTGGTGTTTTAATTATCGACAGTGACATCATTCGCGAATGCCGTTCGGCTTTTTCGTGTAGCTCGGTGCAGTGTGAACGAATTACATTCGGCGCGACTGTCATTCGCTGGGAATGCCATTCAATTTGCCAGTGTGACAGTGGTGTTACTGTAAAAGCCGTTAATTTCGCGCTCTTGATAATTCGCGAATTTGTGTCGGAGCGCCTTTCGGGAATATTTCCCGTGACCTTATAATTTCGCGAATTCATGTGTAAGCGGAAATCGCGGAATTGGGGGAGGTCGTGGGATCATGACACAGCCTACAATAAACACCAAGAATTATCCGGCCTTTATACATACCGGCTGGCTTACAGAGGCTTACCGTGAACTCAAATCCCGTAACAATGACATACATGCTCGTTTCGTGTAAGCAGGTATCTGCAATGCCAAGTTACACGCTATGCGAGTAAAACTACTGATGTTGAAGTGACGTTTCAATTATAGAAATATTTGACAAGAAGAAAATGTGAGAATAAAGGCCGTCAAATAAGTCAATTTGTCTTTGTGGAACTCGTATCGTCGCGAATTCCAGTGCCCATACTTTTTCCTTCCGGCTGGCTATATATCGCGGAACCTTAATTTCGCAAAAAAAAAAAAAAAAGTTCGATCGCGAAATTCGCGAAAATATACGCTTTTACGCGCCCACTCTTACGCGCTATTTTGCGACGCCATCTAAACCCACGCACTTTACCGGGCCCACCGCTCTTGTCGACATCTCCAGAGCCAAGAACAAATTTTCTCCGCTCCCCACAAATCCGGTGTATGACGCGTGAAGGACCGTCGCAACATGACCTTCGACAAGCCAGGGGGATTTGCCAGCAAAGACCGGGAGTGGGAGCTCCATTCTCGCACGCTCGTCCTTTCAGAGAATCCGGCGATCGAACCAGAAATTAAATTATTGACCAACGGCATGCCTGCTTCGATCACTTCATTGTGCACTCCCATCCCAGCTTCAGAATCGGGAGAGGAACAAGGAAAGGGGACTTCTGCTCTATTTCACGCCTTCATTGCTTGCACGCTGTGCTAGTTCCCCAAACGGGGAGGACGACGTAGTATGCTGCTATCTATAGTTGTTTTCAGGCTAAAAGCGGTATCTTGCGAGCTGTAACTGGGCTTTATAGCATATGTATATTAATATTTATTTATTTCCATACGATGGGGACCTGCAAGGGGGTATTACACAACGGAGGGGCAAGAGATAAACAAGGAAAACAACAAGCAAGCCAAGCATGTAAAAATAATAATAATAATAATAAAAACAAACAGAAAAAATATTTAAACAGATGTATACAACCAATATACAACAGAAAAGATGCGCAGTACTCACTTAGAGTGACATTGGATGAATACAAAAGGAAAAGACGGACGAGGTGACAAAATAAAAGAATAATAAATAAATAATACAATATCATATCGTATTATTATTATATAATGTTATATTATGGAACCATGAAGATAACTATTGTGATACATAAATATGGACCAGCGTCATGGCCGAGCGGGTTAAGGCGTCCCGTTCGTTAGTGCATGATAGCCAAGGTCGTGCTGAAGACTGGCAGGTGGTGGGTTCGAATCCTACCACACTGCGCTGTCTGAGGTTTTCCCTGGGTTTTCCGAAGACTTTCCAGACAAAACTCGGCACAGTTCCCCCCTGTAGTCGGCCCAGGACGCATACTAACTCCCCCTGTTCCCCCACTCCTTCCTGCTCTCCTCTCTCCATCTGTCCACATCTGTACGGCGCTCATAGCCACAGTTGCTTCGTGGCGCTGACACGGAATAACAAAAAAGAACATGAACATGGGCAGAAGGAAAGATAATACAACGCACTTTAAGAACGCAGGCTCTGTTCACTTCAGCTGTAAAAACGTAGTTGTAGTTTCCCCATTCACGCATGCTGTCGACCTATAATACCCATGAATCTTTTAACACGTCATCCATAACTTTTTAAATCACAATGAGGACGGCGCCCAGAAGAACTGTCTCTGTTCGCATTATTGACTGCTCTCGTCCCTCAACTTCTTGGCTCTTCCCACAGCTTTCTATGCACGCTAAAGCTATACGCTGGTAATACGAAATAATAAAACGAGGAAGCAAAACCTTTGACGTTCTCATACCCCCCTCCCATGCCCACAGAGAGCTTCCACATTCGTCTTGAAGTTCGCAAAAGACAACCGGCGCATCCATGGCAGAAGAACCGCACCCCTATGGTCAGCCGTGGAGGGAAACAAAGCAATCTCTTCAACCCGTCCGTCATATCTGCACGTCTTATCCCCGGGCAATTCCCTGCTCAGTGGTCAGTCATGCCCGTTCTTGCAATTCCACAATCTGAGCCGCCCATCGCATGCCATCTCGTAAAGATGGGAACCCTCGTCGCCACCCCTCCAGGGACTGGCTGTCTCTTCCCTTTGTGTTTGCACAGTAGGGCTTATCACGGTTCGAAATGAAGGACCACCAACGTGCCTGCCCGGAGAAATAATACGACGATGGCCATTTCCCCCACGAGAATATGGACGTACCCTGCTGCGCGCGCGTACGCGTTTTATATCTAAGGGATCAAGAGGTTCAGCGCGACGCGTTCAACCAGGAAGGGCTAGAAGGGCGGCTCACAGAGACAAAGCGAAGAGGATGACGCGGTTATCTTTTGTGCAAAGGGAAAATGAATATCGGTTTTTGCAAGATGGAGTAATGTGAGAGGGAGAGCGGTGCTCCTTTGAGGTTTCTTGCCTTCAGAAGCGCCCCTTGAGCGTGTTGTAAGGATGAGGTGGATGTCTAAGGGTAACGTAAAATAAATAAACCATAAATGAAACCTGGAGATACGTTGGTTCTAAACTCGAAAGTTCCGCTCTAGCAGCTACTTTCAAGCGCGTCTTGAGGTTTCTGTTATTTACGTTTTCAGGAGAGACCATTGTTTATGGAGAGTTCGCTAACTTCTATATACTGAACCGACCACTTTTTCCCTCGGTCTGATATAACAAACCACACATCCATTACTCATTAAAGGGGATCATGAATTGATTGTCGAAAATTTTGAGTTCCCGGCGGAGAATGGTTCTGTAGGATGACTATTATCTGAAACGCATGGAATTTTTCCCATATTGCCATCCACGCAGGCGCAGTTCATGCGCAAAAGTAGCCCGGTGCGGCCTAACGTAACTCGCATCGTTTGGTTATTCCAAGTCAGTCCGCCAGTGGGGAAGATTACTGCTTCTGACGTCACGTCTGGCTTCGCGCTCTAAGCGATCGAGCCGCAGCAGTCGACTTTTTTTTGTCGTCTTTTTCAGACAATATCTTCGTCCTTCCAACCAATCTTCGCTTCATGCTCCACAATGCTGAATGTAAAGATGCTCGCAGTGGTTTTGAGAATAACATCACATTAGTTATTTGTTGTTGTTGTTTGAGTATCTCGTCGTGGTCCCTCTATCGAAGCTGTTGCGTGTTATCATTGACCATTTAGCGAGCTTCCTAAGCTAGACATTTTGATGATAAATCATTTAACTGTGTGCTAAAGGCCATATAAACTGTGGCACCAGTTTGGAATGAGATAGAGATGGTCTAACTTTTTTTTAATAACAGAATGCAGAGTTACTCTGCTTGATGTGCGCTCCGAACGAACTGCTGTACGAAAGTGAAGAAAAATAGCATAGGCTCTTTGGCTGCACGTTGAACATATGTTTATAAGTCCCAAACGTCGCCACACCAGCATTGGACAGCTGCTTGTTGGAAGGAAAGAAGCCTCGGCATATATCGTATTTCGGAGAGCAACACTTACGGTGAATCAATGAAATCGGGATGAATGGGAAAATTCGTCACACGAAGTGCGGCCACTAGCCCAAGGCACAATGGACCGAATGAGATGTGACATGATGATGAGACGACAAATGACGCTGAAGTGAGTGGTCGGGAGTCAGCGGAGTCGGTGAGTCAACATTAGGGGCGGTGAGAACATCAACAAAACGTTTGTCCTGAACACTGCACACAAAAACACACAGCACACAGGGGTACGCTGGCACATCGTATATAAGATAGAGAGGAGACCGGTTTCACGGAGAAAGATAAGGCAACACTGCAGAACACGACGATGTTGGATCATGCTAGACCACGAGCGGAGGATGGTTGCCAATGTGAATGGTGCGGCAGCGATCGATTGCAGGCGATACTGAATTGCTGCTCTTTGGGAGTTGTAAAGATGGCGGTCGAGTAGCACGTGCTTGATATCTGCCAAAACGGCACAGCGAAAGCAGACCACGAAGTCGGAGCGGTCGAGCAGATGCTTGAAATGGCGGGTGAACGCGACCCCGAGACGGAGACTATGGATCAGCGATGCAAAATAGCGAAGCACACGAGAGGGCATGAGGAAACATAGGTCAGGATCCACTTCTTGCATCAGAGTTCTTGATGATATGTCACGAGACCATTGCGCATGCGCGAGAGGCCTCACCACGTCATCGAGGAAGGTTCGCCCGTCGCCTTTAGGGAAGACAATCCCCATGCTTGATCAGGAATGGTACGCAGTTGCCGCAGCCCCGTCAGCCTCTTCATTCCCGCGGACGCCGCAGTGTGCAGGTATCCACTGCAGTAGACAGAGGGGCCGCTCATCTCAAGACTCCCGAAGTATTTCCACAACCACTGGCGCCAGCGATCCACGAATACCCATGTATTCGACTATACCGTATATCAACAAGCTGCTGATATCGGCGGATTGAATGTGCTTGAGGGAGAACAAAACGGCATGAACTCTGCAGACGTGGAGGATGTGCGGTGCGACAGACTGTGTGCGTGGCACGATGACGCAGCCGGAATACTAAAGGCAGCAGTGGAGCATTGAAAGTTGGTGGACCGATCTGTGAATACTGCGGTGTGCGCAGAGTATCGGCACTGCGTCACGTCTATAGCGCAAGTTGTTTCACCACGGGTGCCGCAACGTGATCCCTCTTGTTCTTGAGCCCATAGGAATGGTAGTGGAAATTGAAAAAAAAAAAAAAAAAAGAAAGAAAGAAAGAAAGAACACAAAAGTAAACTCAACGGAGCCGTAGCTAGAAGAAGGCATACGAGGCTGTTCGATGTTGTCACTTTACATGTCGTGCAGTCCCGTCGGCATCAGAGTAGAGGGCCACAACTCAGGTGATAAATTTTCCCATTCATCATTCATTGTGGTTCATGGTTGTGACCTGCAAAGGTTTTATTCACAACGATTCCTTCGGTGTCACAGGTTGTTGTTGTTCGAGATATTTCGTCACTGCGCATGTTCTGCGAGACAAATTTCTAATAATAATAATAATAATAATAATGGTATCGTGATGTTCCACGTAAGGTTTATCTGCGCAGTATGGAGACATGTTGCACGTGCCGCAGGGTAGGACTCCCCATAATTTGGACCACCTGGGCTACTTTTGACGTGCGCCGGAAATCTCCGACACAGGAAGATACATGCTCTGGGGTATGCAGATTACCTACGTGGTGAAACGAAACATTAAACGTTAAACGTAACAGGCGCTACCGACTGCTGATGGTTCAGGTACCACGTCAGGCTTTGCCTTTTGTACCTGAACCTCATTTCTGTATGAAATGAGATAAAATGAAGTGAAAATGAAAATGAAAAATGAAACGATACTCAAAACAGAGAACGCCTCCTTTATTCATGTACGAAAACTCCGACGTATCCCATCAGAATATGAAAACCGTCGGCGAATAACAGCGAGTCCCCTTTCATTTCTGTGCGAATTTTTCATTGCAACATACCTTATGTGCGTCGTGCAATACTCTTTCGAACAAGTAATGAGCCCCTTTCCAGCTATTTAACTCGAAATAATCGTAACGACCACTTCGTCGGTAGAACATAGCGATGGCAGCTTCCGGAAAAGGGGGGGGGGGGATCTTTAATGATGATTAAAAAAGGAAAGGTTATACCCATGGCCTTCCAGGATAAAAATGAAACTAAAAAAAATGCTAAGTCATATCGAATGGAAACACTCTACATGTACTGCAAGAGTGTCGGTATGTGCTAAGGCAAGACACTGTGGGACGCGAGGAGGCAGCACGGGAGCGTTAGTGTCACTCATCTTTGCGCGCACTGTCTATAAGAAAGTAAGTTGTGTCTGAAGCAGGAAATATTCTTGTTTCAACACTCATCCATACTGTTAAAGAGCCTGAGCTTGGGTAGCAAAGAAGAATGGACGACACAAAAGGACTTGCGTGTAGACATGCTAAAGTTGTAAAAAAAAGGCAAATAGAGCATGTCATTGTTTCCCCAGAATTTGCTACTATCCTTAAGGTCCTCTCGAAATAATTCATGACAGCTTGAAAGCGAACCTGAGCAACGAAGACCCGACCACAACGGTTGGCTATGCTAGCATCGTTAAACAGATATCAATATTTTATGCTACTCCTTCGCTCGTCTCGGCGCGGAAAATTAAGGCCAGGATAATGTAAATTGAGATCTCTACTGTCTCATTCCATCCTATGCATATTTAAAGAGCGGCCGGCGGCGAAACCTTCAGTGCAGCTGAGCCGAATCTCGGTTGTTGGCGTCATCCTTTGTGGAACAGCATTCATCTCACTTATGTGGACAGGGGACCTGGAATTAATGTCGGAATAGTAGTCGTTTAATTATTTCGGTTATTTTGAGATGATAGAGTCGCTATTCTAACGGTGAATTGTGATGAACAAGTCGTCAGCGCAATTTAGTGATTGGCGCAGGTTCAGTTTGCTTTGGATAGACGACTAACATGCGACGTCACGAGGTTCGAGGATATGTTTAGCTGTGGTGGGCAAGAAGCGGGAAAAATGCGTCGATTGATAGGCTGATAAAGCTGATAATGCCAATACCAGCATGCTTTGCTCGGCGGCGAAACGTCATCGATGACGCAGGGGCTCAAGTCGTCCGTTTGAGTCAAGTAAAAACTTGCCTGTGACGCAGCTTAGTAGACTGCCATTAATTTTGCTGTCACAGTGATTGTGTATCCCGGGATGCGTGGCAGCGTGCGACGTGGCACGAGGTAAGCACGCCTCGAAACGGGTCAGCATCCTGTATTATCGGTCGCAGCATTTTACCGCAAAAGGGCCTCAAGTTGAACAATGATAAAATCTGGGCAGGTTTTACCCAGCACTTTGGGGTTCTATCGATTTTAGAAGGACTTGTCTCCCATTATCGTTTCTCAAAAATTGGACCATCGCTGGTTGTTGGTGAACTGTTTGGACCGGTGAAATTCAGACACAGCCTCAGTACCCATACGTCTACAGCCATGGTATACATGGTATATACCATGGTATACAATCCATTTCCCCCCTGTCACTCAGAAGGAAAACAAGAAACCGAAAGACAAACAAGACAACAAAAGGGAGCTATACTAGTCATTTTGTGGATTACACCCATTGGCACAACTACTGTTTGTCCCTTTTGAAAATGAATGCATGGAAGTGGACTAAAATGGCCAGTATTCCAATCTAGAGAACTGGAAGCTGCAATTAGTCATCATTTAACTCCGATTGATCAGTTGATTGGTTGGTAAAAGAAGAAAAAAAAAACATTTTACTCCGTTTCTTTTTTTTTTTTTTTTTCTTGGAGGCTTCTTCACACTCAACGCAGGCCGACTGTTCCAGTTCATTTTTTCCGCTTCCCTTACATCGCTTACGTTTTTATATTTCCCCTTGTCGGCAAAACCTAATATTTTAGCTGACGAGCCTTCTCCGCTTCTATTTATTCTTTGTTTTTTTTTTAATGGAATATCATGCCGACCTTGGTCTGGCAGACCTTTCCTTTCAATAAATATATATTCCCCCCCCCTTCTCCGCTAGCCTGCTAATATTTTAGCGGACGAGCCTTTTACACTCACATCCCGCTTCATTATCTCCCATGTTTTCCGTTTCATTTAAGCCTCCCCTCAGTGTCCAATAAATTATCTATTTCCTTCGCCTTCCTTATTCTCCCTTTGGCGAAAACGTTCCTGTGTGAACGTATTTTTATTTTTATTTATTTTTCTCATTCTTTCTCACTCACACCAGCAGACCCAACAAGAGACAAAAGAAGAAAAAGAAAAACGCAATTACGCACTCTTACGAGAATCTTTACTTACTTCACTCTCATAATGCTGCGCCCACCTCCCCTATAACACTAACAACTCCGCCATTCCAGAAAATCATCAACCGTGCCGTGGCAGCCCCGATACATAAAACCTCCGTTAAAACACATCACGCAGCCGTTACACGCGAAGGATCTTAACTGCGTTCTTCCCGCCAAGCACCCGCATGAACGTAAATTTCTGTTTACTGTCGCGGCGGATATACGAAGTCAAAGTGCCATCCCATGGCGCACGCCAATGGCTGAGCGGAGAATATCTGGCGTCTCTCATAATAACGGCGGACGGACAAAGAGCGCACGCGCAGAAATGACCGCGACGAAAGTATACGTACTTTTTTACGTGCCGCCTCGAAAAAAGTGATGGTATGGCGTTAAATTAAAAGAGACGGCGGCTCGGGGGGGCGTAGCTTTATGGACAGACAAACGTGTTCGTCCAAGAGGGGAAAGGGAAGGTGAAAGAGAGGGTGAAAGGGGAATAAAAAAAAACGAAAAGAAGAGGGACAACACGAGAGAAATTGTGAATCAATGAGAGGCGAGACGCGTCGCAATGCCTAATCGATGCGGAGGCAAAGATCCCCTGTGGTTACGATGAGATTGCGGAACCGATACTTGGGTGGGAGGAAGTTTGCGCGGGGAGGAGTGGGTGAGAGAGAGAGAGAGAGAGGAAAGTGTTGACAGACAGGAATGTGGAGGAGAGAAGGGACTGCTTTTGTCTGAGCTTTATGAGCACAGAAAAAATAGTCTTTGTTGCAGTGAAGGAACTGGCTATGCGTTATGTGTTCGTGCGTTTAGAACATTCTTCGTTTCCAGCATAAAGGAACGTGAGGGAAAGAGGAGGAGAGCGAGAGTGTAATAAGAAAGGGAGGTAGATAGAAAGAAAGAACGTGGGTGGGTGACCAACGGGTTCGTCGCGATCGTCCGTTGTTTCGGTGGGGATTTTTGTGTTGGGCGCGAAAAGGAACGTTGTTCGCAAGCGTATGTGTTTGTCTAAACGGGTGCGCCCCGAAATCTACATAACGAACTATTGTTTATCCCCGCCTGCACTTGCGCAATTCTGTAGAAATATGGCGTTCGTCGAAAATGCCAAACAGCGGCGGCTACCATATTTCTACTGTTCATGCTCTAAGGCATTGAGGCTTGTTTTGTGTTGTGTTTGTTTGTTGCTATCCACCGTGCGCAATTCTGCTGTTCTGTTATCAATCTGGTCTCTTTAGAACATTGATCACACGCGGTATCGCTCTACACCGTCATCATGCAGCGATGCGGCACAGCGTCAGCGTTTCTGTTTACTTATTGCGAGCCAGCTTATCGTCGTCGTCTCTCTGTTGAAACACCCCGATCATATTCATTAACATAAAGCGTTGTTCTGTTTGGAACGCTGCGAGACGGAGAATTGCGTTGCGCGACACGAGGAGCTTTTCAGAGCCAGTCGCGTAATGCATATGAAACAACTGGGTCCGCAAAATACGGTAAGTCTTTGTTCGCTACAAACTCCGAAACAACGAACAGCAGCCTAAATATCCTCCCTCTCTCAATCCTTGTTTGTAATTGTCCTTTCTCTTTGTCACTGTCTTCTCTCCGCGTAACTTACTTGCTCAATACAAAGCGAGATTGAATAATTACGAGAGCACTAATACACGCGGGCTTTCGGAATCTTTCCCCTGTATTTGGCAGTCGTTCCTCATTTCGAAGCTGGAGAGAATTAAGAAATTGTATGGATCGTTCTCGCATGTTTATTGAAGTGGATCTTCACGACTGCTGGAGAACTGCGCAATAAACTTTCCGCCTCAGCACTTCCCGCTTCCCTCTTGAAATTGATCCTCATTGGTAGACAGAAATCAATAAATCTTAGTTTTCTGTGATATTGTTTCGAAGTGAGATAAAGCATGTGTCCGCCCGTGTATGTCGGTCTCCTTCGAAGCGTGCTTTCGCTGCACTAACGCAGTGTATGCAGGAGAAGCCACCAACCAAGCACCCGAAGGCCGAAGGCATCCGACTCGCGCAGGGAAAAGCTACCACGGGCGAGCAAAAAGAAAACCACTTTAGTTCCACGCACATTTGGCTTTGTGCACTGTGCTACACATACGCTACACACACGTTACACATCGGTAGCGTCCTCATCCTATTATCAGTCAGGGCACATATTTCCTTTGACGTGGGACAACGCATGGCAAAATCAACATCAACCAGTTGTTGGTTCTGCGTTACAATGCGTTACGACAGTTTGTCGTTTGTCTCCGCGCAGGGGAGAGGGTGGAGTTTGGAAAAACCACGTGACGAAGCGCCTGTCCAATCATAAGGCAGCAATAAGGAGCGGCACGGGTCCACAGAAGAGACCACGTGCGCTTAAAGCCTCGAAATGTTAACACCTTATTTGGAACGGGGATCAATGAGATCGCTTCACAAGCAGTGTTGGAGAGGGGGAAACTGGGGAGCTGCGCAGACAGCACACATATACACCTGTCACGCGGGCAGTCTTCCACGAATATTGAAATCAGTGACCATCGTGCATGCACGCAGCTACACTACACCGGGCGTGGAGCCGTGTCAACTTCTCAAAGAGCGCTAGATCCAGTGCTCCCTGTCACCAACCTGCTTCACCCTTGTCTAGTATGTTAGGATCTGCCACGGATATCGTCGTTGAGCCTCAAAGCCCTCGTTATCCTCGTGTTTTCCGCACGAAGAAGGGTTGGGCCAACACGGAAGTATAGTACGGGAACTTCAGCGTGCAGAAGTAAGCTCGGCAGACGCGTGAAAGGTGAAGGGCGTAACTCAACGCTCGCTTCGCCTCATTGTTTACTGTTGGGATGAAGACAAAAAAAAGCAGGAAAATGTGCACGCGAGCTCGCGTTGTTTGCCTCCGGCATCTAAGCACGCCAGATTTGGGGAGGACGTAAATAGTCTGCCACAGTAGGAGGAAAATTTGGTGTCTTTTGTTAACATCATTTGTAGCGTGTACCGTTAGTACAAACGCAAATATGACATCGCCAAGTTGGATACGCTCTTGGAAACAGGAAATCTAGCACAATGTTATCGCTGCAGCGTTGGCCAGCACTATAAGCAGGTAGTTTCTGTTGGGAAATTGTTAAAGCTTAACGCCATATTCGTCTGTTGTTCACTCATTACTGTATTCAAGAACGAGAGGATAGAAAGGTAGCAAGCGAGCTGGTGGTATAGATCCATAACTTAAAAACCCGAGACTAGGGGACAAAAAACGACAAACATCTGTGTTTGTCGTTTTTTTGTCCCCTAGTCTCGGGTTTTTAAGTTATGGATGTATTCAAGAGTCAACCATTTCGCTTTTATATTACTAAGTTTTTTTTTTGTTAGTGCTTTAGGCGAATCACCATGAGGTTGCCAATTCTTCCAGCTTAACGGTTAGTAAAATAGTTCTTTCTTTGCACAGAGAGCAGCAAATGCAGAATGTGGTATACTGCCGTATATAATTATGTTATGAACTTTCTGTCTGACTTGTATTGGAGAACCACGACGTAAAGCCCGCTCTAATTCCAACTATGTCTCCCCCGCCCCTCCGTTTGTTCTGACGCAAGTTCACTTCTAAGCGTGAGGTCATAAAATAAAAGAGGATAACATTGGTCGGATGTGCTGAGGGTGTGCGCATCCGTTCCTCCAGGAGATTTTATCCTGGAGCACATTCAGAACATGTCATTCTGCGAGGAGTCACTACAAGCGAAAGAACTCCGAACGCCACGCTTCTATGTGACGGCTGCTATCGCTCTTCTATTTGCATAGACATTTAACAAGAATTTTAACAGTAAGGGCAGCAATTTAACAAGAATAACAAACGTACTGATTTGCAATCACGCTCAATGACCCTCCCTTTTCGTTCGGCTGAACTAGCACACACTGTGCTCCGCTCCGCTCTGTAAGAAACGTTCCTATAACGAGACGGCACTCCGACGGCGACTCCTACGCGCACACACTAGAAAGAAAGAAAGAAAACAAAACCAAACGACGAACACTGTCTCGGCTGCCGAATGATGTTTTCTGATCACGCTTTTCGCTCAACAGATGAGGAAGGGAAAGGAAAAAGAATGAAAGGTATGGAAAGAATAGAAAAAAAAAATGTACACCCCACTATGCCCTAAGAAAGAAAAAGTCCATTGTCGTGCTAAACGAATGCTGCCAATATGTGGTTCAATTACGAGTCAGCAGAAATTGCCACGGATGGGAGGAAGTCTATTTCTGCGTGTAATAGGAAAGGAAGTGCTTTAGTTTCGCTTTCGCTGTTTGCAATATGTGCAATATGAAAGGTGTCAGCGTGTGAGGTTGCGGATGTCGTCTGTTGCGATGGCGACGTTGAATCCGCGCTTTTCAAAACGGCTCTTTTCGCTGGTTCCCTTTTTTGAACTTTGGAATCGGGACAGCGTGATTTATTCGTCGCTAGCATTCACCAGCTGAGCTGATTTACAGTTACTGTAAGTGCGAGGTAAATCAAGCAATGTAAGCGTCGGTGTTGTAAAAGTATTTGTAAAAGTATTTCGTCAGTTGAGAAGTTTTACGAAGGCCGCTAATCTTGCTGTACCTATGACAAGGTGTCAGCAGAACCGAACTATTCCCCTGTCGCAAAGAATTGGTCCAGCTTTGGGTTGTAGTAGATGAGACAACAGTCGATCTTTACAAAGAATGACAGGGGGGTGGGGAAGGGTAATGACAGCGTGACGGTATCGCACCTACCGGAACCAATCACAACGCTGTGTGACCAACTATCTTATCCGTTGGTAGGTTCCGGTAAGTACGGTTTCCCCAAGGGCGCGTTATCAACCATAGTGAACAATTGACCAGCTCGCGTGGTTGAGTGGTTACCCGTCTGGCCCTCGTAGAGACTGGGAGGTGCACGGGTTCGAATCCCGGTGCCGGCTGTGCTGTCTGGGTTTCTTTCCCTGGGTTTTCCTCAGACGCTGTCAGACATATGTCGGTACAGTTCCCTTAGAAGTTTGTTCTCTTATTCCCCCCAGAGCGTGAGTTGTGACGTTGCTAATCTCTGTGATGCCGACGACGGCGAACTCTTTCAGCACTACCATCATGACCATCAGTTAACAATAGCCAATTTGAAAAAAGATGCGCGCCCCACCAAGCGCGCGGCGCAAAGCAGCATGGGAACTACACTGCTACGTTGTCTGCTTCGGTTGTGGTTTACCCCGGCTGACGCTCCTGCTGCGCACATCGGGAATGTTGTTGTTCTTCTTCTACCTCCGCCTCTAGCCGTCTCGTAATGCTGTAAGACGGTGAAAGAAAATATCTTCCCTGAACAGCAACGCAAGCGGTACTGCCCCTGGACTTCCGCCTCGATGCCAAGACATGGCGATACTGCCCCGACGACCGTAAGACGGTTAAAGTTCCCATGAGCCCTTGCGTGCCATAGGTGGCGCTTGCATTTGTGAAAACTTGCCCACATCACATTTCAAAAAGGCCTATTGATGATGGCGGTGAGCTGAAGAAAAAAGGAGATTAGTTGAGGACCTTTCGAGCCGCGTAAACTGACTTTGTGCCTGGCAGTGTTAGAGTATGGGTTACAGAGTATAGCACTGAAGCTCTCCGGAGAGTGACAAGCTCTGTGAACGTTCCACGATAGCGCTGATAGTCTTTGAGAGGCGATCGCTATCCCTCGAGGTTTCGCATTATCGTCGTCATATCGCATGCCGTGACAACAAAAGCCTTGCGCAGCGCTTGAGACCTGCACCAGTAGCGCTTGCCTAAGAGTTGTGTTAATTAGTTTAAGACACAGCGTCTCTTAGGAGACCTAGTCGATACTGGAACGAAGGCGGTTGGAACGCTATACTTTTGTTTCTCCTTCACCTCCTCCTCCCTCTTCCCTCTCCCCCGTGCCACGTGACGCCAAGTCTAGACAGACCGACCACTCGTTTACCTCGACAGTCATCTCCAGTAGTTATAGTAACCTAGAATGCCCGCCATAGCCCGCCATACCAGTAGTCGTCTCCATATTTCATCATCCTACAGCGACCAAGCATTCGGCTGTTCCTCGAAAAGCGTCCTTTGTTTGTACAGCTACTGCAGCGCGGATTCAGTAGACTATTATTGTCCCTGCAGGTCGACTTCCGAGATGTTTACTCGACTTTTACCGCAGGCACGAAACGCAACGTAATGAAAGAGCTGCCGCGCACCAAAGTCTGCACGACAAACTGGGTGCGAACTGCTCGCATTGCAGACGTGAGTAGGGGCAGAATGTTATGCCTGCCGGTACATTGCGTAACATCAAAGTACTCCCGGCATATTTTAGAACGCTTGATAGTTGGAAACTGCGTCGGCTGGAATGCCATCTGGCACTATATTCTTGCGAAAATTTTACGTGAAAGTTGTGAATGCAATGTCAATATTGTACATGCGATACAGGCTTTTGTATTGCTTACGACACCACAATGGGCTGGAACCCATGAACAGGCCGACAGCGCAGCAGAAGCAGCCGTCGTTCCATTCTTCGACGCCTCGTGACACCCCTGGCTTCCGGCCAATGGACAACCGACATTCTTCCCCCATCTATGCTGAGAAGAGTTGATCCAGAGCTCGCTTTCCGCAGGCGACGAAACACCCCTCCTCAAGATGCTGCATTAATTCATCGAATGCGACTCGATGTGGCTTTTACAGCTCAGTGGCGTTACCGCTTGAGACAAGTTGACTCTCACAGATGCTGTCACCGCGATTCTTCATTGCCTACACTACCAACCTTCCCGAACCGCACTCTCCGGGTCTCTTAACCCTCTCGCCCCCCGTCTCTCTAAAAATTGCTTCGTCCCTGGCCACATCCAGCCCACCAACGCTGTGCCCTCGAAGCTCTTTTTACATTTTTGGACACCATAGGGCTTCGAACATTATTGTGGAGGGGCTCATGATTTCATTCCCCACATCACCGTCAGCAATGGGATAGACAACGAGATTTGGCCGAGGCACACCACACTTAGGGACGACACAAACATGTAAACCTCAACTTTTCCTTAAGCCTCTTTTCCCTGAGTTGTTGCATTCGTTAATGGGGTAGAGTATCGCCCGCGGCGATGAAACTCTCCATTTATAATTTTAAAAATAAGTTGTTGTTGTTGTTGCATTGCTTATGCAGCTAGCTTTATAGAAAATTGATAGTTTTTATTTTTATTATTTTTTTTGCGAAGATCATATCGTAAAATTATGTTTCTGCTTTCATATGACGTGGGAGCTAGCTGTAGGAACTGCACTCGTGTTTCATGAAGTACCCATGCATCCAACAGGAATCTGAGTCCACAGTGAAAATAGTATAGGCCAAACTTTCTTTCCACGGAATTCTGAGCTCCGCACAATGCCGACGCATTAACATCGAATTAACCGAGCAACGGGGCCGACATTAGAGAGCCACCCTCGGTGGCTCAGTCGATAGCGTGTCCGCCTGCTGACCCCAAGTTCGCGAGTTCAAACTCGGCCGAGGACGGTGGCAAATTGGTGGAAGGGTACAAGATAATTGCTCAGACGCTCCCTCTTCCGCGAGGGACGTTAAATGTGGTGTACCGTGTGCCGAGATTTCGCCGCACGTTAAGAGAACCCTCAGGTGGGCAAAATTAATCCACAGGCCCGATCACTGTGGCGTCGCTCATGCTCGCAGTTGTATCGCCACGTAAAGCCCCGAATTATTATTATTATTATTACATTAGAGAGTTTTAGTGTATCGTACTCTATCGCCTTTGCATTCGTAAGCGTGAATGCGTGGTCGTTCTGCGCAATGCGCGAAGCTCTCTTCATGCTTAAAGGCGATAGCGTACGATGCTCTAAAACACACTACTGATGTGCGTGAAGGGTGTACTTCCAACAACGCAGCACCACCAAACGGGTCCATATACCGCTGATTTTTGTCCTGTATGTATTTATTTCTTCTTGGACACATAGCCTTGGATCTTGGACACATAGCCTGTATAGATGCGCATCACGGCAAAAAAAAGGACGCTTAAAGAGCCACGATCTTACACGGTTTCTCGATTGCAAATTAGCCCTCACGAAACTTTCGCAAAACTTCTACCGCACCGTTTTACTCGACGACCCGAACACGGGAGACTTTAGGTAATTGCACTGCGGGAAAAGAAGAGGGGGAGGGGAGGAGAGAGATAGAGAGAGAGAGGAAATCGCATTCACTGCGAAGCAGGACATTCTGGGTGTATCTGCAGTTATCGGGGCGGCAATTTCGCCTCCTCCAATTTCGACTATCCGCTGAGAGGCCCAGATGAGCGGGGCCCCGACGACCTCCGGCTGTTAGCGCATGACTCCCACGTCGTGTGAGCAATTCAAACAATTGCCGACCGGCTACATCGTTAGGGTGCTGGTGAGAAGCATACAGTGTAGCCTATAGGCTTGTGGACTGGAGGTGGTATACGGGGAATGATGCGAGAGGTCGTACGGACAGATTTACATACGGCCGCCGTAGTTGGAACATTGTACTGATGTGGTGGGTGATTGTACTGCTTATCGGAAATAGCGGTAGCGTTGTAAAGTGTTTGAAAGGTTATAGCTCACTCGCTCAACAAACTATCCAAGCCGTTGTTAAAAAGCGTTTACATGCTAGTATGGTGTTGTTGCACTGCGGATCACATACATGTCTACAAAAACTATAAAGCGAACACAGCAACGTCGAATTCAAAGTTTGATTATATGTAGCGATGCGAATTATCAGCATGCACGTGAGATGTGTTAGGTGTGTTTAGGGATAGTCTGGGAAGATATTCCTGCAGATTTCTATTGCTGCATTTTGCGTACGAGCCTGTGAGCCGTGTACACGTATAAGTGTACATAGCATGTAAGTAAACTTGTAAAACAAAGTCTGCTACATGAGTCGGTAGCGAGCTGGCTTACTGAGCTCAAGCTCGCATATTCGATCCCGGCTGAGGGCAGTAGTAATGTGTGGCAGGTAAACTTTGCTCCCAGCTCCGTGTGTCCGATATTTTCAGTGCACGCTAAAGCAGAACTTCGCAAGAGTCCGAAAAACAAAAAGCACAGTTTCATCATTTCGCGGGAGTAATGAATTCGTAAATGATGACAATTGCAAACCGAAACCGAAACCAAAGCTCCTCCGAGGCGGGTAACGTCACCAGCGTACTGACCGCGGTGTCGTCTGCTTGGAGTCGTCGCCGTTTACGTCGTGTAGCGAGACCTGTTGCCGTAACTATTTACGCGACATATTGACCCAACTATTATAGTGTTGATGTCAACGGGACAGAAACAATTACGCTTTAGAAAACGGTTGCTTTTGCTCCCAAAACACGGGCAGGACAAAAGAAGCAGCGCCCTGAAAAGGTGACCGGAGATGTCGAGCCCAGTGTTGCTTTCACAAGCATCTCGTTTCACAAAGGCGGCGCGCCTGCTTCGTGATGTGATGTGATAAAGAAAAAAAATGGGGCAGGCTTCGTAGTAAATTCGTTTGAATAAAATATGCGCAGTTTTGGAGGGATGATATTTACCACAGCCTTTGTAGTGATTTTCTGGTGGAGTCGCACTTTAACCTCAGGTGGTCGAAGTTATCCGGAGTTCTACCCTGCGTCATGTGCAGCATGTTTCTACACGCATGCAGGATGACTCTCGTTACGTGTGAATCTAAATTACTCTAATTGTTATTATTAAATGATACTATTGCATTAGCAGGCTACCTGAGTTTACGTTTAGGAAATGCGCATATTTGAAAAGATCACAGTACGAGATAGATAGAGCAAAATACTGAAAGACGCCACCGTGGTCCCGACAGTTTGTTACAGCACCTCTCATGTATTGTGCGTACTTCATACTCCATCGTATCAGTATTAAATACAGACAAACTTAGGAACACACGTGAGCTGCCACCCTCTTCGCTCTATACTTTTTGGTGTGACATGCAGTACGAGATCTTAGTGGAACGCCGCAGCTGTCTAGCCAAAATTAAGCTACCAGCAGCTGTTTGGTTCCCCAAATATTTCGAGCGAAGATTTCATGCACTGTGCCTTAATGCACTTTTAATTAACCGACACAGGCTTCCACTTTCCTAGCGTCAGAATATTGATTTTCCTCCGATAAGCTTCTTCTTTAATCGCCCTTTAAACAAGGGCCTTTGGAGCATTCAAAATATGAAATACAAGATAAATATGGGCCTTATTCGGGTTTGCCTCGAGTAAAAAAATAAATACATATATTCTTTATGTTCCAAAGTGAAATTACATGTAATTAAGCTTGGTTTTAAGCACGCTAACGTATGCTTCTGAGTAGATAATCACATAAACGTTCTGTTGTGGGCTGGTAGTTACTCATTCATAAGTCAGTTCATGCAGAAACTCAGAAACTCAAAAGGAAGCTCAGCAGAAGCGCGGCATCCATATGTCATGTAAAAATATTCCTCAAATGTTCGTCCTTGTATCAGTATAGTAAATATCAATAAACTATTCACCATAGTATCATCTGCAGAATCGCATTAAATGCCTTTGTACTGTGGTCTATAATATGTTGTTTCATACAGTGCTTGATTGCTGTACGTGCGTCTATGGACTCGTCAGTCGTTTACTGAAAGCCTCTTTTTGGTCTACATGGGACTCGTACCATTGCAAATTCATTTTGAACACACACAGCTGCGTTTCCTATCATGCCTTTGTGCGGTCTTTCACTGCCAGTCGGGCAGTGAAGTGAATCCATGTGCTTTTTCCCCGCGTAAGTGCAGAATGTAAGCCGTAGAAAGTCCCTGACTGCTTCGTTTTAGTATATGTTGTCTTCCTTTCGTATACAAGGACTCGCTTAATCTCTATAGTTTCCTCTTGCCTCCCACGTACGTGCCTTGTCCCAATGCTTCTTGTCCTTGTCTGCGTTCTGCTTCAGCTATATGTCAACTGAACGACCCAAAAGTTCAAATATACTAAACGAAAACAGCGAAGAAGAAGAAGAAGAG
The DNA here is from genome assembly GCF_037126465.1 of Ornithodoros turicata. Taxonomy (NCBI): domain Eukaryota; kingdom Metazoa; phylum Arthropoda; class Arachnida; order Ixodida; family Argasidae; genus Ornithodoros; species Ornithodoros turicata. The sequence goes on from NC_088209.1 coordinate 33,444,196, forward strand.
AAGAACACGAAACCAGATAAAAAGGGACACTCTCTTAGCGCTTCTCAGCCCCCTGTCTTTTTCTCAATTGACACAACCTCGTTAGTTCGGCTACTTTTTCTCTGAAGGTTTAAAGCTTGTTTAAAATGAACGTTGCAACACTGTGTTTTCAGAACGGCTTAAACGGGTAACCATGCACGTCTTTTGATTCTTCTTCTTTCTTTTTTTTTTTTGCAAACGTCTTGCCTTACGCTGCATTTCAATTTCAATTTATTACGATTTCTGCGGTACAGAAATTTGGTCCATGTACAAAAGGCCCAGGCCTGACGAGGTACATGGACCAACATAATGCAGCCAGTGGAAGCACATCAAGATGTACCAGTGAACATGAAAAGATCACACATCATTTGAAATACAATCAGTATTGAAGCAAAGTAATAACACCCAAACGTAAGTGATTGCACATTAATTTCACTCCGCACTTTGAATGAAAGAAGCAACAAAACAAAGGAAGCTGAGAGAGAAGGCAGAAAAAGGAAACAAAAAATAGCACATGGAAATAACACGTATGCAAATGCTGACTCAAATCTGGATTAGAGAACAAAGAGAACAGCAAGGAAGAGAAATGGTTAAAAGTGTCTACAGGGGGGGGGGGGGGGGTTAACTATGATCTATAATTAGGTTTTCTGGAAAAAATCCTAAAAAAACATTACGCCAGTAAAACTTCAAACAATTCGGTTTTATCAGCAAAGCTCCGTTTTTTCGTAGCTCTAGCAACCGAGAGTTCGGCAAGAAAAGTAGTTCCTTCAGGTGTGGTCGTCCCCTTTTGTGTTGAGATTGTTTCCCATGGCGGGATATACGAGCGCCCCGCGAGAAGGAAACGTGGCTCATTTTATCCAATGCAACCCTCGAAGCACACTTGTGATATACGATTGAACTCCACCCATGCCCTTCGACCAGGGGAGTGCCAGGGGTGCCAGGCACCCCATTTAGTGAGTCTATACTCGACACGAAGACGTTTTTCGGCCATTTCGACCATTTTCCATGTCTATATTTGGAAGTAGTCTACCGCCTAAGGTTTTCCTTACTCTCTTCTTTCCTGTGAATCATGCTTTCCCTTTCTTTCAAAGTGAACAAGGGAACGCAAAGTCCCACCGCGTAACACTAAGCATTTTTGCAAGGCACTTTCTCATTCTTTCTATGAGTATGTTTTTGCTGAACAGCCAGCCGCCACTTTCTTTCTGCATTTTAGGTATTAACTCAGTTGAAAGAAATCTTCCAAAAATCCAAAATAAGAAATTGTAGTAAAAAGTTGTAAAGTAGTAAACACGGAAAAGCAACTCTCCGAATATGTCAAAAAATAAACTCCGAAACCCTGAACCCTAATTCTATAACGCGGCTAAATCCGCTGCAGAGGCTTTGCGGAAGACGGATGTGTTAGGAAGTTGGAAGAATTTATACGCTAGCTTGTGAAGGGCTAGTTTGCTGGGTTATCCACATAATCTTGGCTCAACCAGCTCTTTGCGTGCATACGCAGTGTGCGGTTTATTTTCAGTGGCCAGACTTCTTCGTTGTGCGGCTTGACTACCCATTTACTTTCATTGCAAAAGGCGGGCGCGATTACATTTATCTATTTCTGTTTTCCGCCGCAGGAACATCTGTTTCTCGATGCACGTCAGGTTGAGCTTGTACGTCGTCCCTCCATCTTCGTCATGGGATTATCGTTTTATAATGAAAGGAGATAACATGTGGTTATAGTGCGGACTACTCGCTAATAGCTTCGATTAGTAGACTTGTACCCCTGTCAGACGGACTAATTTAGTGTCACTTTCAACGAGTGACACTTGCACTTAGTGTCATTCGTGTGCTGTTACACGACATCTTTTAGTGACACTCGGGAGTAAGTGCGCTAACTATTTAGTGAGTTCCCCAAATTCAATTCACTTCTTTTCGTCTGACCGAGTGTGTAGCCTCGACGGCAGGCTTTGCGGCGCAGGCATAAATATTGACAAAAAGCGTGGGGCCACGACACGGCAGTATTTTTAAACGCGCATTTTCAACAACAACAACAACGTGTTTATTTTATTTTAGTACAGTGTGACATTGTGCCAAAAAACATGTCATTACTCTCGTTGACAGCGTGTGAGGACTTCGCGTTCTCGGCGATGCGGCGGAGGCCATTTTGGTTCTGGCACATGTTTGAGGCTAATTTGTTTAATTTTCGAAGAAGTTTCGCAGGAGGTGTTTATAAATAGAAGAAACATTTTGAGAAAACGCCGTTTTGTAACGCCATTTATTCTTGATTGATTGATTGATTTTAAAAGAAAAAAAAATTCTTATTCTTATCTATCGTAATTGCCATCATTGCTTAAGGTGCCACTACGAACTAAATCTCGTGTCTTCAGAATCTAACCAAAGTTACGTTACTGAAATCTTCTTGTCTCACTTTACATTCCTGCAAAATATTTCGGCTCTACGTGACGCGATAGCTAGAGAAAATTAATTTTTATTTTTGGGAACTGTGACGTCACGTTAGGCTCCGTCGGAGCGCCTGGCTCTCATCTGGCAACGTTGTTGCCCTTCGCATCCTCCGTGGGGATCACTTTTTTGCACTCCGTTAGCGGAGGCCCACGTGACATATCATCCGACCGCTCCGACCTTCGAGAAAACACAAAGGAGGGAGAAGACATCTCTCCTATTTTCCCCTCTTTCGATCAGTGTCACGTGACTTCTCCGCCACGTGACCATCCACGGACGCCAGCTCGCTTGCTCCCTAGCTATTATTACACTGTTGAATTATCTCTGCAAGACTCACCTCGCTGTGACTCATACAGATTTGAATCCCCACACCGGCTGTGCTGTTGGTGTTTTTCCTGGTTTCACGGCAGAGTTTCCAGACGACTCTCGGCACAGTTCCCCTGTAGTCGGCTAACAACGCATACTAACCCCCTGTCCCCCACTCCTTTCTGCGGTACTGTCTCCATCTGGTTTCGTCTGTACGCCGCTAATAACGACAGGTGCTTCGCGACGCTAACATAAAAAAGAAGAAAAGAAGTGTCTTACACAGTGTAACCAAACAGTATGGTTCAAATTCGCGCAGCATTCATGGCGAGTGCTGTACAGATGCATGAGCCTTTCTATATTTTGCAAAAAAAAAAGTGCTCTTCACGCTGAGGTCAGCTCGCAGTGGTAAACTCTATGGTACATACAGGCGGTGGCACGCCCACAGGAATTTTGTGCAATTTCTGGGCGCGTTGTAACGACGCTTGCCACCCCTGAACTAATCGAACTGGCAATTTCGAGAGTTCGTAAACCCCCTAGGGTATGTGCATTCTCCTCCAAATGAATCCTCGCATCATTTGGTATTCAAATATGCGTAATTAGGATACGCACCCTGCTCCTCCGCTCAACTTTGCACCCAGTCCGTTCATTGTGAATTTCAGTTTTTTTTTTTTTTGAAATTTCCCTCCAAAACATATCTCAAACTCAAATCGGTGGAGCAAAACAGGTGTTGCCGCGCTTACGCGACTGGCCTGGTTATCCGGAGAAACGTAGGGGCATTTACATAACTATGTTGCACGCATGCTCATGATTCATTTTTCACATAGGGACAATGTTCACAACCACGTATGAACAGCAGGGAACATCGTTCGGCAAATTCACGCTTGATGACCACGGTGTGCGTCCGTCCATGATTAGCCGCCGTGAGAATAATGTGATGTGATGTGATGCTGATGTGATGGCTTTTAAAGTTGATGACAAATTATGGGTTTTGAAGTTGAAGCCGATTGATAGGTTTTGAAATTGACGTCCAGTGACGGGTTGTGATATTGATGTGATGTGATGGCGTGTGAGGCCCACCGTGATGTCGAATGAATTTCCAAGAAAGTACCGACCTATATTGAAGGATCTCCTCCTCTTCACGAAGCTTTTCACGACGAGCAGTCTCTCGAGCGAACTTTAATTGTCTAACGCAATTTATCACCACGCCAGTCTTTCACGAGGCAATAGGTGCACCAGAGGTGCACGTCATGTCACGTCCTCTTACCAATCAATTAATCAATCATGTCCGAAGGAAATGTCTGAAAGAGGAAGAAGAAAATTTTGCTATGAAAGAAAGAGATAGAAAAAGAATAACATGGCATGACGTGAAAGATTGAAACAGAACAGTCACTTTCCATCACGGTATGTCATGCCGCTCGTTACATCAAGAAATGTCAATTTCGCGCCTCATCAGAACGTCCTAAGCAATAATGCCGACCTAAAATTATCCCTCCTGCTAGGAGGTCCACCGAGAGGAAGGATCATATCTCGCGGTCTTCCGAAGATTAGATGTCAAGAAGTCTGCGGTTTCACAACGGTGCACGTTAATCTTTTGCGGGCGCGCAGTTCGCAAAGATGATTTCAGTGAGCGACGGTTCCAGGTAATGGTTTCGTTCTTCTTTTTTTTTCTTTCTTGTGAGTGTGTGTGTGTGTGTGTGAAACGACACCACGTGAGATGTCTTACGGTGAGCAGAGTCAAATAGCAGGTCACCTGTGGCTTTTAAAGCGTCAGTAATCGTGATAGATGAGGTAGGTAGGTAAGTAAAAAAGAAAAAAAAAGATAAATGAGGCGTGCATGCAGCTCATTTGTCACCGTTACTCTTTCTGGCTTCTGCGTACCGCGCAGATTAACGTGAGATGTATCCCGGATAGGGAGTTCGAGCACATTGAAGTTTATGGCAGTTTAAGAAAGTGGGCGTCCGCTATAGTGTGAACGGTGTAAGAAGATACGCATACAAGTAGCTTCTACGTGACTTTATGTGAAAACCTCAAGAAATCGTGTTAACCTATCTAAAACCTCGTTATAAAGAAATCGTTTTTTTTAAATTATCACCTTATATGAAGTTATAGGCTGTCCCGGCCGAAATGCGTGCGTTTCTTGCCGGATTATTCGAAGAGACCCCGCTTAGTGCGAAGCCGTGCACTCTAAATGCAGTGGTGGTGCCGCTGCTAGTGAGAGCTTGCCATTGTCGGCCTCACAAAGGTGGACAACGTCACTCACGACTAACGCTCTGGGGAATGTGCGTCCCGGGCCGACTTCTAAGGGAACTGTGCCGACGTATGTCTAACAGCGTCTGGGGAAAATGCAGTGGTGGTGAAAACCGGCAAAAGGTATCACCGCAGAACCAGGGTGTCTACCAACCTGGAAAACCTGGAAAACCTGGAAAACAGGGAATAGTCAGGGAATTTTGATGTGACTGGTCGGAGTTCTGTTTAGAGCTCTTCAAGGCTTCCTTCTCACCATAATTCATCCTCTCATATTAACCACTGTGAAATGGGGTAGTGTCCTGTGGCTACCACGGGGAAACATCCCATGTCATCATCACTTCTTCATTTATTGTTGTTGTTGTTGTTGATGTGACTGGAAAAGTCAGGGAATTGTCAGGGAATTTGGCTAAAAAGCAGCTGAAGTCAGGGAAAATCGCAGGCAAGTGTCGTGATGATGCGCGGCGAATCGCGAGTGCCGAACGGTGGTTGAGAGGCGATGCCGCAGCAACGTTACTGCGAGTAGCAGTTCACCAGTATGACAAGCTCTGACGCAGAAAAGTAGGGTAGCCTCACTAATACTTAATAAATGGTCGGTTTTATGTTGGATCTGGTATCAAAACGTATGAGCAGGCACCAAGTTCCCTTTTGTTTTTGTTAGGGAATTCGCTTGAAATAGTCAGTGAAAACCTGGAAAAGTCAGGGAATTTGAAGGCTGCCGTTTGGTAGACACCCTGAGAACGCGCTTAGCGCCAACCACTGCGCCGAATGACGCGGTTATCAATTCTGAGAGCGGGAATTGAAGCAGAGAGCGGGGCGTACGCCTCCTTTTTTCAAAAACTCAAGGGAAAGAACAGTACTATTCCGAATGGCTGTGGGTTCTGCATGCGCTTCGTTGTACGGTGAGATTCTGTTTTTGGAGTGTACGGCAACCCCAGGTTACGTCTTTCTCTTCGTGTCTTCATTTTTGTTTTATTACACAAATTAAGAGGGTGCCAATAAGCTCAGCACCAATGTTTGTTCGTTTGATCGAATGCTTGTTTTAAGGCGCCTATACTTACCGCGCACTTCAGAGGCTATACCGTCCTGGTCTATGTTACACCTCCTGTTTTATCGAATTATCACTTATATCGAATTTTTTCGGGCCCGTTAACTTCGTTATAACAAGGATTTACTATGCTCGCCTTACCAGCTCGCTAGATAACTTTGTCGTTTCAGGAGCAGCAGAACATGTCGGGAAACGAGATCAGTTTCTCGTTTTTTTTACAGACAAACAAACGAAAACAAAACAAACTTTGTCGTTTTCTTTCTTATGGAGCTACCTCGCTCGCTCTAGCCAAACACAGGAAGGGGACCTGCCCGTATGCCTGTTTCGGTCATTCACTAGAAACAAGTGTAGCCATTAAGGCAGAGCGGCGATATCCCAGAAGAGGAACGTCATTACGGACTAAGTCTGATCCCCACTAATGGACTCGCTTTCAGCGTCTATCTTCCGCACTATGTGTTGGTATCCCCACAGCGAATGGGCACGGCCGGCAAGAACCTCAGATATAGGCGCATTAGCATGACTATCAGCATTTTTAGGATTTTTTTTATGTATCTAGGCTAGATTTCGGGGTAGCGATGAGCTCTTCGATCACTTATGACTCTTCTAACGGACACGGGCCTACTGGACGACCTCTAAGCCTTTACTCAGCAACATTCGCGCGCGTTGTAAAGTGATGTTCTGAGGCTGGAACACAGAAGAAAGGACAACACACAAAGCCTCAAGTGCCTAAGAACAATGAAAGACGGCAGTCACTGGAAAGGTTAGCCATATCTAAGACTCGAACCCGCATCTTCTGGATTTCCGGTCCTGGGCTCTACCACTTGAGCTAAGCTAACAGGCCTCTCCAACGACTTGCAACAACGTTGGAGAGGTGTGTTAGCTTAGCTAGCGCTAACTATTCGAGCTAACTAGTTAGCTAACTAAGCTGACTATTCGAGCTAACTATTCGAGTCCTACAGCTGGCTAACCTTTTCAGTGACTTCCTTCTTTCATTGTTCTTTCGCGTGCGTGTCATGCTAACTCATCAAATCGTATCAACCCATATGCGCTGAAGTAGGGTCTCGGAGCCCAAACGGGAAAACTACATCTACGAGGAAAGACATCATCATTCAACATTTAAATGTTGTTGTTGTTGTTGTTGTGAGCGCTTTGCATTATAAGCAAATGGTGAATTCCATTTCTTGACACAAAGCAAGTTGTTTGGACGCATGGAAAGTTCCCGCACCAGGACCGTACAAGATCCACATGTGGTGTGCTTTAAGGCTGTTTGGTTCTCGGGAAGGGGGAGGGGGTAACGTTGGATAGACGAGCGGTCTGCGTGCCTATGCTGGTGGCATGTTGCTCGGGGGAGAGGGAAAAGGCAGGGAGGGGAAGGGGGGAGAGCAGGTTTCGTTTGGTTTGGTTTTAAGGAAAAAATAAAAGGGAGATTTTGGCCTCACTAATGTGAGGCCCGCAACTCCACATCACTTGCACCAGTTACTTTGGGTGAACAGGGGTTCTCGTGAGTTGGTTGCTTTTTGTACACTCTTAAAAAAAGGGCGTGTTGTAACTCCTTTTTTTTGGGAGTACACCCTTGCCACATATATCACTACCTTTGGAGAGTACTATAACTCTCCAGTAAGGAGTTAACGAGTCTTCTCACTCCCTGAAGGGAGTGAGGAGACTCCTTTTTCAGAGTAATTGCACACTCTAAAGGGAGTGATATATGTGGCAAGGGTTTACACCCAAAAGAAGGAGTTGCAACATGCCCCTTATTTTTAAGAGTGAATAGCTGAGTATATAATGAGAGTCTGTCATTTTTGGTGCCGTGTTAAAGGACTCCCGCGAAGTTTAGTTTCTTTCACGAAGTTCGGTCGATTCCCTTTCCCGTCCCTTGCGGCGCGTAGACGCTGTTCGTACCTGTTACGTAAACCAGGAGTCGCAATGAGAATGCAAGGTTCATCTGTTCCATTAGTCATGAGCTTCTGTACAACGCAGAGCCAAATAGAAATAAGCAGTGATTCGGTCGGTGCGGAACTTCAAGTGGAATAAATTTCCCCCAACAATTTTGGACAATTTCCACTCTGCTCTGCAGAGTGACCCTCATGATTCCCCTATTTCGCGGCGACCAGAAATGCCGCAGGAGGATTGGATATGAAACAGCGGATAACTCATGTTACTGACGAGCGAGTAAGAAATGTCACAAGCAGAATTTAATAATGATTTTATCTGCGTCGCTGTATCGTGATCAATTCATTCAAGCCACATATGCCTCTCACTGCTATAAATTTCAAACAACAACAACACTACATCAATGACGATGAGATGAAGTGTTTCACCGCAACAATTGCGGTACCATACCACAGTGCATGTGGGATAATATATAAGTGGGATGACAATGAAAAACATGAGGCATACACACACACAAAATAAATAAAAAATAAATAAATAATAAATTTCAAAGCGTGACATATGACGGACGCGATTCTCCGTGAAGTTACTGGTGGTATACTGCTGAAACATTTCACAGCGGTGGGCAACAGGGGAATGTGCGTCCTGGGCCGACTTCTAAGGGAACTGTGCCGACATATGTTTGACAGCGTCTGAGGAAAACCCAGGAACAACGGCAAACAGCACAGCCGGCACCGGGATTCGAACCCGGGTACCTCCCAGTCTCGACGTGACGTGGCCAGCACGCCAACCACTCGGTCACGCGAGCTGGTTTATGAAGTTACTGAAAAATGTGCGGAAGTGTAAGCACTATAGGCCGCATAATATGACAGAGCCGGATTTAGTCACACAAAAAGTGAGAAAAAGTCGCGAAAAGTCGCGTGCCTGTTTCAAATCAGCTCTGCTCCGAATGCGGCGGAACGTATTTCACTCGTACACGAGATTTCCAACCGGACTCAAAGTGAGTTCAATTTCCCCCGTTACTATAAATGAGCACCCGTCGGCCGTTTCCGGACGACTTTCGAGGATGCTAACGACGCGGTCCTTTCCACGTGAGCACGTGTGTGTGTATTTTCGAAATAGGCTTTTGAAGAAGACGCTTGTTGGGCCGTAATAGGTGGGAGCGGCCACGAAGCACGGGTCCCAATTATTTTAAGCGGGACAACCGAAGCTCAGTCACGCACCGTGGTAAGCCTATTCCCCGTATCGACCCTTGACGAGAGCTGCTTCCACCGAGGAATTTATAAACGTGCTCCGTTATATGCACTCTGCCCCGTTACTAAGCGATAGCCAGCTGTCGGGTAATAGAGACGAACGCTGTGTCAACCGTGTGAAGCACTATACATGTCCTCGTCGCCACGTGTAACTGTTGTCGTGTCAGCCAACTCTATAGGTGAGGTAAGGTACTATAAGTTGTGGTCCGCGTTTTCGGTTTTAACCGAAAAACGCCGATTAAAAAATTATTAGGGGGAGGAGTATTAGGGGGATTAATCGCTGCACACGTCAAATTGAACGTGTGCAGCGGACAAGAATCTGGGTAAGTACGCCCGAATCTATTTTAATGAGCTGAAATGAGCTCTGCTTTCACGATTTAAGTACCACCACTTCGATGCGGAGCAATAAAGTGTTCCTTCTGTGATGTCTCACAGAGGCTATATAATCTTGTATTGGTTTTAAGACTGCGCTGAGACGCACAGTTTTGAAATCACGCTGCTATTTATATTCGCCCATAACTGCAGGGTAAACCATGTATACGCCAGAAAAATCATCGGAAAACGCTGATTTCGTGAAAATAAATAAATGCGAAAAAACATGCGCCAAATCCACCCTAAATTAAAAACCGAAAGGGGTGGTACCCTATAGGTATAAGGTAAGGCGACGTAAGAAAAATGTGGACATGTTAGCTCCTGCAACGGAGGTATACCGGCTGCCCAAAATCACTTGTATGTGGAAGTAAACCACTTCTATTACTGCTTCTGTCATTCTTGCATCCATGCACGCTCCTACGCTCCTGCATGGTCCAAGTCAATGGGTATTGAAAGGTTGGCTTGTCGACAGGCGGATGCCAATGGCAGTCTTCAAATCGTCTCGAGAATCTCAATCCCGTTTCAGGAACTACATTGAGTTAAGCAGGATCGTCGGAGTTCGATCCTCCTCGACCGTGTCCGTGTAGCAGCGCCGGATCCGCATTGAGTCCGTACGCATCAGGTACGCGTGACGTAGAATTTACGTCTTTCCGATCGTTATTGTGGTTTATATAGGAATAAATTAACCACATTAGCATAATTTTAGTTATTAACATATTAATTTATATAGCAAAAGGAAACGAATTATTTAAATTAAATTAAAACTCGCCAGAGAAAATCCTACGCTCAAAATCCCGCGGAACACTGAAACGGAGAGAGCCTCTCTCGATCTTTCTTGTTCGTCTCACGACCCACGCCGCTCAACTGGACGAAATTTTGACACCGAATCAACATCTGCGCATAAACTTACACTCGAATACAACTTTTACGTGAAAATCAGTCGAGAGCTCCAGGCTCTCCCTTTAAAAAATACAGGGGCGAAAATTATGGAGAGCCTTCCTTCGTACCATAATACATTTAGCCGTTGCAAATCCCGTCTCGACCACCGCACGCTCGAGTCCTCGACCACATGAAATATCTCGCTGCGCAGAACGCAGTCCTATAGGATCGTCGTGCACCCGCTTTTGAATAAGAGGTTGCGCTACGCTGTGGAGCTCCGAAGGAGCTTTAGCGAACAGAAGATGCGCTCTAGTGTAAGTGGCAGCCATATTTCACGCGGAGACCCTGCAACGCGGGTGGCAGTAATTTTCGAGAAAGCTTCCGCAGCATCTCTCCGGAAACTGATGGCTCAGGTAACGCTCAGCGTCGTGTTGAGCTGCTGCCAGCGTTTCTCAACGAAAAAAAAATTCTTTGCGCCTACGATTGTCTCGGAAAACAATCCCGTTTCTCACGTTACTCAAGTAGTCGCGTCTGCCTGAGGGCTCTCGTGAATAATAATAATAATAATAAAAAAGAAAACAAGCCTTGAAGAGGAGGGCGTACCGTCGCGTGAGAATTTGTAGTTTGGGCGGGACGTAAGTGATGATCGTGTGCGCGTGCTCTGAGTTGCGTTTAGAAGAGAGTTAACAGATGTGGAAAACAGTGTCAGTGACAGAGCGGGAAGAGTAATATTCGACTTTTAAGTTGTATATAGAATGTTGAGGATGAAGAATGTATATAACCGTGTATTCACACGCGCGACATCCCCCAGAAGCGGAAGATGCGAAGAGCGTCATAGTTTTCTATACTGTCGTGTCTTCACGTACACTGCTAACGGTGGGGAATATCTTGCTACACAGCCACAAGATATTCCGTAGCAGACGACAGGAAAACACGCTGACGGTGTCGTCTGCTAAATGCGCAGTACGCCGCTCCCGATATTCCGCATCGTGTGAATGCTCAACATAACACGTGACGAAATTTCGGCTGTGTGAGCAGTGTTTTCGCTTTTTCTTCCACTAGAACATTCGGTGAAGATGTCGCTCGTGTGAATACACGGTTACCCGAACAGCATTGTAGTCAGGAAGTTCCTGATAAATTCGAAACGTTGTATGCTAAAACAGCACCAACGGCGTATGTGTTGCAGAAGTATGCGTGACGCCAGTGTATAGTTCTAACGCGCCATATTCTGTGTGTCTTTTATGTATCTCCGTGCGGAATGGTTACGTTTTATTATTTCCCCTCGTTTTTACTGCCGTTTTCCTGTTCGGCAGAGTTACGTCGTGCGTGTGCGCTATTGCCTCCACTGAGGCTGTAGTATGTAGAAATAAATAAATAAGCCGCCCACCATGCAGATCTGCATTTAAATAAACCTGAGTGCCTGTCTGAGTAGCGGCATAAGTCACCGACATGCAAGGTAAAAATTCTAATGCTACCACATATCTCTTGGTCTCTAGTGTTCCGTAAAGTTTTTCATAACGTACCTTTCCGGAGCTGCTAGACAGAGATACGGTGAAATGATATTACCGGGAACAAAACGTACGCTTGCGAAATATATGGTCTGCTCGATGTTGGAATGCCGTTCCGTGGAGTATTCTTGATTTTGCGTAGACTTGCTCTGTCTCTATTTGGTCTACTTTCTAACCAGTTGTTTCTGCAACGGATATATTCAAGCAGCAATAAAAGCAGTAGCTTTCCAAGCGGCACGCACATGTGCCAGTCGTAAGCTACGAACGGCGTTGTTTCGCAGTTGTTCGCGGCATGTTGAAGATATCACTGGACTCCACGCAGAAAATGGGTTTTATTTAACTTTGAAAATGTCAACTGGGCGTATCTCGAAGCATTCCTAATATACGAATCACGATGCATTTATCATCACGTCACGTTTATGCAACCTTGTACATTGTGAGCTAAACTTCACCTACTGTATTTTCACTTCCTGCCACTACGTAAAAACAATGTTTTCTCCGCTGCTTTGCTGGACCTCGTGCCGATGTGATAGTTAACGTCCGTACAGATTGTTAGGATTGCTTAAAAGCACTTCAGTAGCGCCAGTGGCTGTGCAGACTTCACGTCGTTGGTAAAGAAATGCGAGCCTCATGAACCCATAGCAGACTAGCAGGTCCTAATTTTTTGTGACCAATCTCTGACCGTTTAAGTATTTTGGCCACCGACGCTAATTTTGAGTAGACCGTTCTACTCTCGTGGAACTATCATTCCCCCTTTTTCTTCTTCTTTTCTTATTCATTTTACTTCTCTTCCTGAGTGTGAAATGGTGCCCGCTCACTTTTTTAGTCTGTTCTCAGACTGTTTCAACTCTGGTACGCTGCACTAATAGTTGACTAATGGTACTGAGCAGAAATGTCGGCGGTAGAAATCAGGTACACTGTTACAACTCACTGAAGTTGTCTTCTTCGTTTTGTAAACGCAGAGAAGATTTTCCTGTTCTGATGACATCTTATCAAAAAGTCACTGTACAAGACGTTATCCCTAAAAGGCTAAAACTTGTCCTACAAAGCATCCCGCAAGTCTATGCCAGAATGTGTTTGTAGCACTTTTAAGTGTCCTGATTGTTGTCTGTGCCGTTGTAGAAGATTAATATGCGGGGAGGATTGTAACTTAATGTCTCCTGACGGCTGTTCCCCTTGCTGGCGGAAATATTGCAGAATAACAAATAAACATAATTTCAAATTAGACTGTCGACGGAAACAGCAAGGGCATCACTTCTGTGGAACATTGTACTTCCCCAACGCATTCTAAAAAAAAAAGAAGAAAATGTTTTAGCATTGTCTATCAACTACTAGATTACCCTAACCAACGAGAGAAAAACAGACAAACAAATAACAGTGAATGTAAAGCAGTCAGCACGCACTCTATAGCTCTAATCTGACGTAGGCACGGAAAACTGATCTCAACGATACCATTTAAGCCCGCAAAATGCCGCGTTCAGCCTCACATGATTCGGCAGCCTCGCGAACCCGTGACATTAAACTAACGATATCGCCTCATGCGTACTTACTTGCCTCGAGCTTCTCATGCGCTGTTTTTTTTTTTTTTTTTTCCCTTCGACCACATTAGAAAACGCGAATAACTCCTACCCGCTTCACCTGTCGAAGGGCTTCGCAAAGCAGCTCCAAACTCAGCAGGACGATAATTATGTTCTGCTCGGGGATAGAGTGGCCCTGATGTAGAGGGAATCGCACACGCGAGGCTTACGTTAGCAGGCCCACATGTAGACGTTTTGATGAGGTGCTGTTCGGAATGCTTTTCGTGAATACAGTGCGTTCTGCAAATGGCGTGTGGTTCTGGCTGTATGGGGGAGATCATAGGCATATAGGCTTCGTACGCGTTTTATTCTTATGTTGGGATTCGGAGAGCTGCATGGGCGTGTGCGCAACGTCATTGCGTCATTGCGCTTATCAATGCGGGGGGGGGTTATGAGAGTTCCGTGAATGGTTTGTTGTTAAGGTCGGCTGGAAATGAAGCTGCGCAAGAGGAGTGGAGTTCGTTAAAAGAGACGGCTTCCAGTTATAACTCATGCAGAGTTTACGACATGCGGAAACATTTGCTCCGGGATTATGCCGCGGGTGTTTTGTGCTTTTGGAGCCTCACCGGGATGATGCAGCAACGTTCTGGCTTTGTTTCGCTTTGTGTATTTATCGGTTGCAAAGCTTGCGCCACCGAAGTCAAGGAAAAGAAAAAGAAAAACTGGCTATCCGATCTCCCGTTAATATGATAAACGTGGGCCTTGTCAAGTTCGCTTCACTGCATAATACGACCAAGTAGTGGCAGAGCTACCTTTACAGCTTACAAAGTCAAGCATGCGGTCAAGTTTGCATAACGGTTACAAATCCTTGTTCTATCCACTTTGGCATCAGTGCAGCGTCACTGGCCCGACATGATGCAGCACTGTCGAGCATTCCTCTTTTCACTCCCGGAGTTTGAGTTTGAAAATATAGAAAAAAACCCGGAAGATATTGAATTCGTCACCTGCCGAATTCTGCTACTCCCACAAAGGAAATGAATAAAAGGAGAAAGAAAACTGAAAAGATGAAAAGGTAAAAATAGAAAGAAATTGTATAGAAATTGACTTTTATAGTGACTCTCACGCCTTCTGCAATGACATTATCCGTTCTTGACAGGTTCATTGGTCCACAGGTTCAGGTTGACTATTGGGCTCCTGCTGTGTCTGTTACACGGCGCGGTAATGTCGTGCATGGATGTGTGTTATGTCATGTATCATGTCATGGCAAGGACTTGGATTCACCATTCACCTCATTATTTGCCCTGGGACAGTGAGTTATAAATTAAGTGGCAAATTTCTTCATTCATCATTTATTTATTTATTGTTGTTGTTTGGTTTTGTCTTATGACTGAGATTTTGTGAATCGTATTTCTATTCGTGCTACTGTACTTTCTTGTTAAACAGCTGAATATATCTCGAAAGCAGCTTATCAAGTTTTCAAACAGTCGAGTAAGCTAAGCATGGATTTGCGAAAGTTTATTGTCGACGACAAAGAAACATTCCAGAACCAGTCTCTCCAGTGAGGGCAACTGCTCTTTCCCCAGAAATGGAAGCACAAAACTGTCTGGCATCGCCACCCTTATCAGTGCACCAAGCCTAGCGCTGAGGGATCTTAATTCAGGCGTGTGTCATTATTCCGTTGGCTTCCGGTGAACCCCGTTGCGATATGTGGCTCGAAACGCTTATCACCATGGTAGCGTAAGCAATGTCCATTCCTTCGACCGTCTGTCTCCATTTAACGAGGGTTTCTGGTGTGTTTTTTCATTTATGACTTACCAGAATCCCCTTTGTTTGCCCTTCACTCACTCACACACACTCTCTCTCTTTCTCCCTAATGCAACCATCTCTCAAGATTTTAGGGCGATTGTTTTGTGTCGCGCGTTATGTCATTTTGACTTATTGCCGCTTTTCTGCAGCCATTTTTCCTTGACGCTTTTTCGTTCGGTGTTCACCTTCGTAGCTTGAGGCAAGTGTCTGTTCTTACCTTTGTTTTGAGATTGTCTTCCCGCGTCCTGAGTATATGAACACCGATCTTCCTTAAAATATCAATGATGCGCAATTTTTTTTTTCTTCTCCTGTTTACGCGCGTAAGCAACTTTGAGATACGTTTTGAGATACGGCTCATGCAGTGAACTGTACATTTTGTGCAACCGTGGAAGACACTGAGCACATTCTCGTGCACTGTTCCAGATATGCATCTCAAAGGGCCACTATGAAATATGCCCTCGACCGATTGGACAACCGAAACTTTCACCCCGTAAAAGTACAGGATATTTGGCCACCTGACAAGAGGGTGGGTCTGTTTATGGGAGTAGCCGAATTTGTCGTGTGATAAATTCAATCTCTCCCTTTTTTTTTTTTCAACATCGACATCAAATGAATTGAAAATGTTTTTAACATGTTCTGTTCCATGGAGCTTGCTACATGCTGGTTAAAAATTAGCGTTAGTTGTGCAGAGCCGTTAGTTAGTTTAGCTTTGTTTAACACTCTTTGGTATTGTACAATAACTTGAATCATTTTATTCGTTTTTATCGTAATTATTATTTATTTATTATTATTATTATTATGAAACGGAAGTACAAGAAAACGGAGAAGCATGAATATGTACGCTCCATCAACATTGATGCTGGCTGCTACTAAGGTAAAGAAGTAATAACAATAGAAAAATAAATTATAAATAATAAATATAACGAGTAAAATTTTAATAATACTTATTAAATTGTAAATAAAGATATGTGTGACATGGATCAGGATCCGTTACAAACACAGAAAAAAAAAAGTTACAATGAGCAAAAAGTCAAAGCCAAAATGCTCTGTCCGCCACCTGTACGCATTCACGCAGCTTGGTAATGGGATAGTGACTCTTCTCTGAACTACCGTACGCAAATTTGCTTTACGAAGTGTTCCACTATTTAGTGCATGCTAGTGTGAACGCGAGGAATTCGAACTTGCGGGTGTGGGTTGACGATGCGGAAGCGGCAACCCACCGAAAGGGCTTCCTTACTATTTTATCGTTAATTGAGTCTCATTTTTTTCTACCGCACTTCAGTTTCATTCAGCACCCTGATTTCACGCAGTATTTGCCTCCGTTCGACACCAAGCCTTATCTCAGTATCCAAGTCCTTTCTCCTCACCGCTTTTCTTCCTTTCCTATTTGTTCCCTTCCTCCCTTGATTTCCCCAGGAGCACCAAAGTTTCTCCACACGTCTCACACATTAGAGCCGGTGGCGGCGAACTGCGATTTCCGTCCTGATCCGGGGAGGGGTCGGTCCCTCTGCCACCCGCAAAATTGCGTTGCCCCAGGAAATGCTCAATGATGTCATAAGGGAGACATTATCGCGTGACGGCTGCAAATGTCCCATTTTCTCTGCGAGAGCGATTAATTCCCTTCTTTACTTTTCGGTTCTTCCCTTGTTTTGATGCACTCGCCCGGATGAGAAGGGGGAGGGGGGGGGGCGAACGATCTGAACGCACACGTCGAAGGTACAGGATTGAATCAGGAAAGAAGCGAGAGGGGAAAGGTTGCCTTATCACTTCCCGACAGAATATTTTTGGTATTAGCCGAACTGCGATGTGCCAGCGCAGCGAAAATAATTGAAATACAGGTTGTTTTTGTTGTGTCGGAAAGGAAAGAAATACAGGTCGTACGATTCTGGACGTACGATCGTACAGGACGGTTACAATTTCAGTGGTAGCTGTTGCGTGTGGCTGTTGATACTTTTATATATGACACTGATATATGCACAACTACTTTAGAGTAACGAGTGATCTGTGAAGTGCGTGGTGATGTGTGGAGCTGGGATTAGCGGGACAAAAATATTCCTGAAATCGGGACAAAAGTGGGGCAGGAAACGCCCCAAAATCGGGACACTTTCCTGGACGACGTACCCATCTCTGAGTTCGTCAAAACTGCTTTTATTAGCTTTAGATTGCTTTGCATCACCCAAAACCGACAGTCAACAGACAGGAGAGGAAGACAGAAGGAGAAAGAGAAGAAGAAGAGAGAAGAAGCGGAGGGGGGGGGATATGTTTATTAAGAAAAAAGGAAAGGAAAGGTTAGCCGGGCAAAGAGCCGGCTTGCTATTCCGAAAAAAAAAGGGGGGAAGGGGCAAACGAAAAAGAGAAGGAAGGAAAAAGAAAAAGGGGGATCGAAACAGAGGAAAGAAAGAAAAACAAAAAGCAACAGAAAGAAAGGAAAGGGAAAGAAAACAAGAAACAGAACGAAAGGGAAGGAAAAGAAAAGAGAAACAAAAAGAAAGGAAAGGGAAAGAAAACAAGAAACAAAAAGAAAGGAAAGGAAAAGAAAGAGGAGGGTTTTGTGATACAACCACAGCGATTTCCCGATACCTTCCCGGTTAACAGCTACCGCTGAAAACAAACAGGCATGAAAAAAAAAAAAAGATTAAAGCAGGTCAAGAGCCGCCCGATATTTCGAACAGAGACTACTTCTACTAGGTAGAAGAGCTGTCCCAGTTTCCAGTAGAAAAGCGGTGTCTATTTGAAATAGCGGCGGCTACAGGACTGAGACACTCGTTTTCCTTCTTCCTTCACCGGATCGCTGGATCTTCAACTTTGAGGGGAAAAGGGAGTACTTTTTGTCCTTTTGGGTACTACACTCAACTCTCGATATATGAAGGATTAACGCTGCTGGAAAATCGTTAAATCGAAAAAAACGCAAACTAGACACCACACAGACTGTGCAGTCTCGCTCAACACCTGCAACGCGAGAATGACGGCTCAAACTCGGATCACTCTCCCGTCATTACCATCACCTCCCCTCATTTTCGCTTCGGTTCGATTCGGCACAATGACCCTCGTTTGAATACTCGCAACAGAACGAACTGGCACGTTGGCTCAGTTGGGACCGCCTGCGGGGCACCGGGCGCACGCGCTTGCTCAATGCGAAAGCGAGCGTTCACCGCTCGGATTGGAGTTAATTTATTAAATAAACAAACGTGCTCTGGCTCCGCGTGTGCGTCATATTACATGTCTTTCTCTCTCTCTCTCTCTCTCATCATAACGCGCGAAGAAGGCCCTCTGGGAATGTGGAAATTTAGCTTACAAGAATGCCAGCAGCGGCGGCGAACTCTCCCAGCTCCTTATGGCGTGTTGTGACGTTATATCATCCGAGCACTTTTATTGGTTGCCGAGTCTCGCGTCTGATGCTTACCTGCATCACACGCGGGACGGGAGGAGCCAAATACAAAGGCAAAAATAAAAGAGAGAGAGAGAGGGTGAGATGACGTGCAAGACTGGCAGGCGGGGGAAGAAGGTGCTTTTCTGATCCGCTAGATTGAGAACTCTCTTGCGCCCCAAGATTGCGCGTCCCAGGGCTTCGGATCCCAATTTCCTTTCCATGCTCCTTGAAAGCTACCGCTACTTTCGCTAGCAAGGAAACATACGTAGAAACAATAAAGCTTCAAGGGGGCTTTGAACCTCTTCGAAATTGAAGTGATGTTGTCAATGTTTCAGTGGAAATGCCAAGCGTCTTTTTTTCGTTGACTGGCATTAGCGGATTTCGTTGTCATGCCGCCACAGTCATGCATGGTCCAAGTTGCGTCCATTGACCCATTGCTATGCTATGTACGTGAAGACCCGTCGCCGCTCTACGGTCCAACAATTATGATTTTTTCTCTATTTTTTTTGTCGCGCTAATGGCAGTGCTATGACACGCAATATCAATACTGCCTCGTTCTTTTTTTGTTGTTGTCGTTGAGTCTTCGACAGCTGTACACGCCATTTGCGGTTCGCAGGTTCACGCTGCACCACATGGGCAGTTGGCGTATTGTCCGCTGTATCTTTTGTTTCGTGTGTTTCCCGTAGCAAGCTTTCTCTCAGCAGGTATATAGCCATTGAACTCTCTTAATGTCATTTCAGGGATCTAGGACACTTAATTCCGCGATTCGCAAGAGCCATCTGCTCGCCATTGTATGTCGTTTTCGTTTTTTTTTTCTCTCTCTCTTTCAATCTGGAGCGCGATATTTTTTTTTCCTGAAAGACTGAACCTGATCTATTATAGCTGTTTTTTGCTAGATAACAAAAGCAGGTTAAAAAACTTATTTGTGTGACAAGTTTCATCGAACATTGCGTGTACATGCCTTCATACGTATGTATCGGTCCGTCCACTAAAATACGGAGAAAAAATGTGACTGAAACTTGACGCTGGGATAGCTGCTTCAATTAGAAGGGGGCGATGACGTTTCTCCTGTAAGGTTGAACTATCTTCCGTTTTCAACGAATAGAAGACAGCTACAGCTTACACGCAAAGAGTATGGATAAGAACACTGAGCAAATTCATAAATACAGGTTTCTAACATCGACCAGGGAAGAGGAAATACCTAGCTAATAATAAGAAACCTTCATGGAACTAAGTGGGACGCACACTACAGGGGCCCGACGACCTCTGCACCTAGAGTCACCAAATAAGCTTCGCTTCCTAGAGTATCGACACTGTGGTCCAAGCGAGAGCAGAAGCGCCATCTTGTTTCCGCACCACACCTGTACCACTCCCAGTTGAGGATGAAAGACGGCTAACATAATGCTCGCTGTGGGATGGAGAAGCGTGTGTTGTATCGTGTGTTGTACGATAATCCATGTATTGTCCACCAGAGCGTCCCGAGGATGTCAAGGTGAGCTCGAGACCGTCAATCTTCATGAGCTGCTTTGAAGAGAAAGGAACATTTCACCCGCGCACGATAGATGGCATCGTGCCCTAAAGTGCGCGTGGCTACCGTGGCGCGGAAACAAGATGGCGCATGCTCGCTCTTGGAACTCAGTGTCGATACTCTGAAGCGAAGCTTATTTAGTGACTCCAGTTTCCGCACCACACCGGTATTATCCCCAGTTGAGGATCAAAGACGGCTAACATAATGCTCGCATTGGGATAGAGAAGCTGTACGATTGTTGTGCGATAATCCATGTATTGTCCACCAGAGCGACCCGCGGATGTCAAGGTGAGCTCAAGACCGTCAACCTTGATGAGCTGCTTGCAAGAGAAAGGAACATTTCCCCCGCGCACGATAGATGGCATCGTGCGCTGAAGTGCGCGTGCGCGTGGCTACCGTGGCGCGGAAAGAAGAGGGCGCATGCTCACTCTTGGAACTCAATGTCGATACTCTGAAGCGAAGCTTATTTAGTGACTCTATCTGCACCGTATCTAACAGAATAAAAGACTATCTG
Source organism: Ornithodoros turicata (assembly GCF_037126465.1). Lineage (NCBI taxonomy): Eukaryota > Metazoa > Arthropoda > Arachnida > Ixodida > Argasidae > Ornithodoros > Ornithodoros turicata. The sequence goes on from NC_088209.1 coordinate 33,464,888, forward strand.
CCGATCGTCTTTGTAGATTGCAAGGCGGTAATTTGCCGGATCCGCGGTTTCAATCTACGTAATTGCATTTTATCTTCACTGTTACAAGATATTTAGATACTATCCGTTCAAGATAAGTTGATAAGTTAAAAACTATCCGTTCAAGGAATACGATGCGCGAATAAGTTACTTTCACGAGAAGTACCAGCAGATGAGCATTGTGTGGTAATGAAAATCAGAAGAGCACACCAGCACGGGTAATGAAAACTTCATGCTTGTCCATAACCCATAACTGACGCTTTCTACTGTATATGCATTACTGACAAAATACAGGGTCTATTTTTTAACTCGTTTGAAGTTTTATAAAAAGGCCACGAGCATGGATGCCATTTTTGCAGGGGAGTTACAGTAACTAAGTCGAGGATTGTCTCCCACTCTGTTGTCCCACTTTTGATCGAAATCCCCTAGTGAAAGCAGCAAGTACACCCTCTACGGGAAAATCTCCACCTGGCCGTATAGCCCACCTGCACAAGCGGCATCTAAGCGGTATCTACGCTGCTCTCATAGCTATAAATCCGTAACGACTGAAAAAGAGACACCCTGTACTATATACTACCGGTGGAGTACGCTGCACGAAAAATAATTTTGAGACGACGCGAAGCTTCCAGTTAAAGTAGTTGCGACTCAGTAATTTACCGGGGCACTCAAGACATGTATGTATCCGGAAGCAGCTATGTAAATTCGGCTAGTTTCATCTGGGAATGCCATGACTTTCATACAGGACATAGGAGACACACAGAGATGTTCCATTAGTGGAAACCGTGCTGCATTCTCTCGCTCCAAGTGCCAGAAATGGATACAGCCTTTCCATATAATTACCATCCTCTCTCTCTCTCTCTCTCTCTTATCCTCTCTCTCTCAGATTCCAGGGGAGAAATATGGGACAGCGCTCCACGCGGCTGTAATTTGCTTCGTAGTTGTGCATACTGTAATGGCGGTATGTGACAGCGGTATGTTCACGGTGTGTCGTGGCCCAGCTAGAGAACCCTATTTTATTCCCCCGCATTATCTTTGTACTTGTTTTCTTTTGTACTTGTTGACCCGCCGAGGGGACGACAGAGTATCCGTGCCCCAGAGGTGTGTGTGTGTGTTCACGCTGGATGGCAGGATGCTTCATTCAGATTCAGTGGTGCGAAGTGTAAAGTTTTCCGAAGGCTGCTGCTTGCATAGGCCGGCCATTCTGTGTGCCCAAGGGATGGTCATAGTTATCAGCATGTGCTTGTATAGGCATGGTCCTTGCTAGCATTTATGTTGACATATCATGTTTGCGTATTCTGTGTACTGTCGGCACTGAATCGTTATTCCATATATTTTTCTGCGTGTTCCCAGATGAAAAGTGTAAAATAAGAACATAATCGGCGTACAGCTGAAAGACAGAAAGAATGAAGTCACAATTGCGCGCACCTTTCGGAGAGAAAGGACTGTTACCCGCTGCGTATTATCCGATAGCAGCGAAGTCAAGGCAAGTTCAATACTAAGCTGATGTTGCAACTTTGGATGTGCTGATGTTTGACGGCGGCGTATTGCATCCGCCGAAACGCTGCTTTAAGAGAACGAAAACACGGGATTCTTGCACAATCGGAAGGCCGCGTTCCTGTTCATTATTTATGCCATATTTACCTCGCGGTGCTTCCTTTGCAAGGGGTCTGTATCGCGACTTTAATTAGAAGTTTGAGCGCTGATACAGATTACGCCCCTTTCAATTCCATACCCCCCATTGCTTTCTACCGTATGAATGGATCAAAGAGCTTTTTTTTTGTTTCTCGACAAGAACTTCCTTTCCTTTCGTTTGGCTGCAATGGAACTTTGCAATTTGACTGAACCTTTGCGCTTTGGCGAAGCACTGCCCCGACGAACTATGTACAAGTTGATGTAATATCTTTACACAAGGGCTGTAATCCCTGAAAGTTCAAGTATGTGGGAATGGGCAAGCATACCAAGATGTTTTTTTTTTCTCTCCCTCTTTTATTTGGTGTGAATGTGCACGCGCAGTGCCTCATCCCGGACGTCTAATGCCCTTTTTGTACCATGACTCCACATCGCTGTCGCAGCCTACGCAATCACAGTGCTTAGTTTGGCAACAGCCATATCATCTCAGCTAACACGACATTACCTAATACATTGAATACGCTTGAGAAACAAAAAAGAAAAAGAGACTAAGATTATGATGTTGGCTTTGAGTGAGACGAACGACAGGTGACTTCCATAATTAAAAAATCATGCGGTCTGACATTAGATTTATTTTTCATTACCGTAGTTGGATTAGATGATACCATAATGTTATAGGCCAGTTCGGCTCGGCCAGAGGGGAGCCAGTTCGCCTGCCTACAGGGCCGCGCGCGGCGACTTTCGTCAACTCTCCCAAGTATAAAGAGTGTGCTGATACACGCGGTGCTGCGATGTTTGCCATACTTTGCTCGCCTAAAATTTTGCGGATGTTTTACGTGATCAATAAAGTTCAAGATGTTGAAAGTGATTTGACTCCCGCAAATTTCCAGAAAAGAAATCTGATCAAGCGTGTTCTTCCAGCGGAAGAATGTGAGTTGCAACGAAATGACGCAAAATGCATGTACTCAAAATGAAATAAAGTGTGGTTTACGACGTGTCTTCGGCAACATTAGACAACACGCTAACTCCTATTGTTAAAGCAGTGTACCCGGGCCCTTTCCATCAGCTGGATTTGTGATTATGGTGTCCCAGGGTTGACAGAGTAACGCTTTATCTGATTCTCTCATTCTATCTTTGATGAAATAGCCTCGCCTCCTCAAACCCGTTTCAAGATGAAGTTGGTGGGCGATGCAAGGTACCACAGCCGCACCAACCAAACTTAACCAATATTCTGAACTAACCTCGTTTATGATGTCTTAGGTTAGTTTTGTGGCAGGTTAGGTGAGGTTACTGCGATTGCCTGGTTTTCATGGCATTTTGCCTGTACGATGTACACTTAAGACACTGGCGATGGCGTAATTTTCTCACAGGGGTCAAAGACAGCCAAAAGACTGAGTGCTGTTCTTGCTATAAAGACCAACCATATGCAGCGTCCACCTTTTAGTTTCGTACAAAGAAAGCAGAAAAAAGGTCTGCTTCGTTCGGCCTGACGACTCGCGGATTTCGGCATTTTCCTAAATGCCCGACGCGAACAGGCATTTGACGAAATGCCTGGCTTTTTTTAGGCATTTCGTGAAATGCCTGGTCGGACCCGGCATTTTATAAAATGCCTGGAATCGTTCAGTCGTTAACGAAATGCTTGATTTTGCTTGTTGCCTGTAACAGATAGACGCCAGAAACAGCAAGAACTTTCGCGATTTGCACGATCTGCGTGGGTCGGCCCGTGGTAGGTAGAGGCCGGGGTGTTTGAGCCCCCCCTAGCCCCCCACGCGGCTACGCCACTAGAGAGAGCAGCGTTAGCATCGTTCCTCCAAACTTGAACCGAACGGGCCTATTCCAGCGACACTTGCACGCCAACATACGATCCTAATCCCATTCCCAGGAAACAAGGTGTAGAACTAAGATGACAGTGATATCGCACCAACAAAAAAAATATTACGGCGTACACGTACAAAAATACTTCCCAGTTACACAACACTTTTTCTTTTTCTTACTCACCATAACGGAACCACCGGTGCCCCGTCGGTCCTCGTTCACTGAGCGAACGGAAAATGCGCCACAGGAATAAATTGGGCTTAGAGGGAAACATAGCTTCTGCCCGCCGTTTCGCTCTAATCGTGGCAAGTGCATCGCCGTCCCCGTGCGCCGTTAATCCCAGTTTCCCGGAGGATTAGTACCTTCTCTAATTGGAGGATGCCCATGGCGGATTAGTGCTCTATTGTCAGACAAGTCCCCTGTTCCGAAGACGCCCGAACTTCAGTAAGAAAAATAAACCCAGCAATCGCGGAGGCAGCGTTAGTAGAAAATGCTTGTTGCCGAGTTTGTTTTTTTCAAAAGGACTCGTTAAAGCCACGAAAATGTCTTGCGAACGACTCGCTCGTTTCGCTTAGTTTTTTTGTGCTTCGTAAAACTGGGACGACAGGAATGTCTAGTGCTGATTATGGTGCGCACGGGCGTGTTTACGCCAGGTTCTTGCTTGCGATTTAGCGAAAGGCTTAAGTGATTAGGTAAGAGCAGTAATGAAGGAATAACAACCAACAAGGACAACTAACAAGGAATAACGCTCGATATTTGCTCGTAAAAGGCGAAGGAAATAAGAAACATCGTGAGTACTTTCATCGCGGAAGAGTGTGCCGTTGTTATATGGTACTCTGGATTGTACTTCCGAACACGACGCGAGAACGACCATCGTGGCATCGCATCGCATCGCATCGCATCGCATCGAGATTAGGATGACCGCTTTCCACGCCGAGACTCGCACCGGCTTTGCTGTCTAGGGTTCTTTCTGCGCTTTCCGGCAGTCTTTCTAGACGAATGGCGGCAGAGTTCTCCCTGAAGTCGGCCCCGGACGCATACTCAACCCCCCCATCACCCTCTCCTTCCTGCTGTCCTCTCTCCATCTGTACATGTCTGTACGCCGCTCATAGAAACACAGTTGCTTCGCTGCGTTAACACGGAATTTAAAAAGAAACGATAAATAGGTAAAATGATTCATGCACATATGAAAGAGGCAGACGGACATGAGTGGTATTTTACGTGATACCTGCGTACCATCTAAATATATTTGCTGTCGTTCGTAGTGAGCGTGACACCACACTTCTTACACCGTATTGATCGTTTCCACGATTGCTGCTGCTACTACAGGGACACGGCTGACATATAGTTTGGACGCATATAAGCACACAGAACAACGTTATGATACACACTTGAGAACCACGCAACAAGGATAAGCACGGAAAGGCAGGATAGCTGAATTCGGAGGTTTTTCAACGAACGATCGCGTAGCGTTATTAATGTGTAGCGCTCAAAGCAGGTGGCTACAGATGTAGAACATTTTCAATATTGCAGCATAAGGTTATGTTATTCCCTCTGCATATATATAAGTCGTGATAGTAACAGCTTTGTCACGTCTGTGCCCAACTTGTGAAGCTCCGTCAAGAGGTTGACCTGGTGAGAGTTATCTCGCCCCATCCAACCACCAAGATCGCCGCAAAACTGTCCTACTGACGCTATTGTCAGTCGTCCTCAAGGACTAGCTAGATTGATCGAAAGTTTTATCCAGCTTGCTTTAGGTAATATCACACATTACGAAGACAAAATTGTTCAGATACGTCGAGAAATTGCGCGCAACCTTTCTCGTCCATTTATTTATTTTTTTATTCTTTTCCCCGAAGAAAACTGCACGGTGAGAAGTGATTTTGATAAATCGCTTCCAGACTATCCGGGAAGAAGATTGGCCCTGCAACATCGGATATTTCTTTTTTGCTCCGCTAAACTTGTTCCTGTTTTGTTGTGTTTTTTTCCCTTTCCGTCGGGTCTACGTTAGCGGTGTTTTCCCGCTATATTGGCACTGGCTGATGCGGAACTCGAGCCCCATGAGCTGATATACAGAAAGCGAGTCGTGTCATTTGCATTAAAAGGTTGAAGATAAAAGTTTACTGCAATGACTCAAGAATTCAAGGTCTGCGTCTCCACCCCCCCCCCCCCCCCTCTTTTGCTTCTCCCATTACATTAACTGTAGAGCTGGATCGCATGCTTGAGAGACTGAAGGCGCCTCGTTTCCATGGTTACGGTCTATCCAAAGATGCTTGTACTTGGTGGAACTCGTAAGGATTTCGTCATATTCAAGTAGCAGGCTCGTTTGATCTAGAAGGCAGATACCCGCGTCGCGCGTACGCCCGTGCGTGCGTGCGTACGTACCTGCGTGTCTGCTACTGAAGGACGCTTCTCCTCATTATATTCCATGTTGTAAGGAAGTACCCTTTACAGGAACTCCACCTGCCAAAAACTTCATGGTGTGCCAGCTCGACGTCGCAGTATTTGTCATTTACGACAAGAGCTTTGCTGTGATATTTCACACACTCTCTCACTGATTCGCTTTCATTTGCAACAACGTTGAGCCGTTATTTCACATTTTTGCTCCTTGAGAAATTGTGTCCCCACACAGTGTTTAAATCTGGTGTCCTAAAATAATTTTTTTCTTGCCACTGAGTTTTGTTTTGTTTTGTTTTTTCCAACTCGTTCACCGTTATACGCGCAAAATAACATGCACAAAAAGTAAAACATCAAAAAGCCGACCTATTCATAACCACGATCCCGAAAACATCTCACCACTCATAGCGGTGGTCTCGCACGTCGTGTCAGCGCAGCAATCTATTTTCGTCGGGGGAGCTGAGCATCGCACAGTTTGACGAAGGTAATAGTGAGTTTTAGTAAACTACTCTGCAACGTTCCGGTACGGTACACGGTACGATAATCCGAAACGATACCACGATACGCGAGACTGACGCTGTTGACGTTTTAATACACCGTGGATTGAGACGGTACGGTTAATTCACGTCGTAGCGCTCCCGCATGGCAAATCCCGAACACACCCTGACACGTTAAAGCGTTTCGATGTTACGCTGTTGAGGAGTTCGGTCATTGCAATACATTTCGTTGCATCCACGAAGGATTACTCGCAATCACCTTGAGCAGCATAAAAATGCTACGGGAGTCCGCACCACGACCTACTAGATTGTAACGACCATGTCATAATCGGCAGCCCCTATGAGGAGCCCATCCGCACGATCCGCTAGGGGCGCTACTCATCGGCGCGCGAGATCTACGTCATGATTGGACAATGGAAATATGGACACAATGGACAATAGAACTCGCAGAAGCGGACGTACGACTACCGTAGCAGACGACAGCAACAGCTCCCATGAAAACATGTAGAATGATGTAGAATGATGATGATAATCAACTTTAGAAAGAAGCATCTCTCGTGGGACATCCACTACTTGTACAAAAAAAAAAAAACTAAGGAAAGCCGAAGTACAAAGTATTGCAGAAATTGAGGAAGCAATAACGGGGCCGATGAGTAGCGCCACCGCTATCTTCCAAATGCGGCGCTGGGAAGGGGTGCCTATGACATGGTCGTTATAATCTAGTAGGTCGTAGTCCGCACAACCATCTTGCTGGCCTCGTCTTCTTCTTCTTGTTGTTGTTCTTCTTCTTCTTTTCGCGGAGCCCCGCAACCCGCGCGACTCTCCGATAACACGGTACGCTATTCCTCGAGGAGATCCGTACCGGCGATACGCTAGCGAAGCTCCGCTAGCATCCCGCATGCGCCATCAGACCAACGCCGTAGCGGGTATCGTATCGGAGATGCAAAAACGGTTTACTAAAACTCCGTAATGAAGCTTACGGAACCTAAAACTTTTACCCGTTACTGCCCGTGAATATAACTTCTCTTGAGAAAGGTAGAAGATCAGGGAAATGTTGAACAGAAAATGAAATGAACAGAAGCTGATCGAAATATCGGCGGCTCTCGTCCTCATGCTTTTTCCTGAACACTTCTCTTGTTCTTATTCCTTTTTTTCTCTTTTCTTTTTTTTTTTTTTTTCACAGTAGTCTGACACTGAGTATGAACGCAAAGAGAAGTGACTGACAGAATGAGGAATAACTGTTCCCTTTCGCTTCCAGAAAGTGTGCCAAAGCAAAAGTGACAGGCAGTAGAATGAAGCGATCTGGAAATTCGCCCTGACTGGTCTCCATTCAGCTTCTTGTCCTATTGCGCGGGCACCTCTCTCGCCGGAATGGGAAGATACCTGCCCAAACACTTCGCCTTTTGTCTCTAGGGATAGATGCTGCGAGTGCTTGCGCGTATATTTCTATTTGCCCGAGAGTCCGTCTCCATGCACTGTGTGTAAGCGGAAGAGATGACCTCCCCGCGTGGGCCGGTATATGCGCTCTGCGAGACAAATGGGATGATGAGTGTGCCGCGTCTGCTTTGTCAGGACGAAGTATACGACGCGTGCCACCATCTATACAGCATCATCTATGTAAGAGATACTTCGCATAACGACGTACCAGAATAAGAAGAAGAACAAGAGAAAGAACGTTGTCGCGATATTAAGAATCGCAAATTTTGTGTTCTGGCGCAAGGGCCTAATTTATTACAACACGGCTCGACATTCACGGAAACAGATTTGTATATTTTGCTATGTCACCAGTCACTGTGACAGCGATTTCTTTTCGGGACGCTCTATTACTCATAGTTATACGACATATCGTGTGCGGATTGTCTTTTTAAATCAGAACTCCATCCGTAACTCAAAAAATCCTTGTTGTTATCAGAGTTGTATTTACTGTACTTCTTACCATCAAGCTGCCAGGTGAATTGTCTTGCGAACGGTTAAAGTATTACTGAAAGCAGGAAGTAAAACACAACACTCAAACTCAAAGGCGACTTTCCGTTCCTGATCCTTCAGACGACGTGTGCTTAGTGTGGAGAGGGAGGAGGAAAGTCTGCGCGTGCAAGTACCGCGTGCGCTATGCTCGTAACCGCGTGCACCTGCGGGCTATGCATTGGTGAATCCTACCAGGTGGTGCGGCGAGCTGCTTAAAGTGTAAGACTAATCTAAATATCTTTTCCCGGTTGCGTTCTTTCTTCTCTCTCTCTCCCTCTCGAGGCTGTTCATTCTGTGTACTTTTCGTATATCAAGGATTTCGGGATGTTTGCGTGACGTGAAAATGAGCAGATTTCCACAAAGCATTTGGGAGCGCTGCACGATTTTGATGTCTGTTGAGTCCTAATGCGAAATTAAACAGCACAGATACTTCCGTCGATGGGTACGTAAACGGGACATTAGAAAGCATGCGAGGCCTGTGCGGCACAAGCAGTCTTCATGTTAAGCACTCGTTAATTAAGGTACTTAGGCTTTTAATTAAAGCACTCGCGAATTATTAATCTCTTGTTCTGGCGATTACGTTCAGGGATGTTTTTGCCTCCTTTCGGGTGCGGTTTGAACATTACTTTGCTAATAATGGTAATGGTACCGTGATGTTACGCGTAAGGTTTGTCTGCGCAGTGGGGCGACATGTTGCACGTGCCGCAGGGTAAGACTGCGGATAATTTGGACCACCTGAGATTGTTCTGTCGTGCGCCGGAAACCTCCCCCCCCCCCTTATTGCTACCGCCCTCGGCCGGGATCGTACCAGCCATATTGAGCTCAGCAATCCAGCACGACTGAGCTACCGAGGACATACTGAAAAACATGCCGAAAAGACACGGACAAAGACGAGGCGAACAGGACGGGCGCGTTCTTCTTCTTTCCACCTCGGTGATTGCTTTTCTGCCAAAGGGTCTGCTACTTGGAGAGCTGTTCGTTTGTTGTAGTCCTACGACCGCTAAGCAACTGGGGCTATGAGCGGCGTACAGACGTGGACACATGGAGAGCGAACAGTATGAAGGCGTGGAGGACAAGGGGGTCAGTGTGTGCGTCCTGGGACAGCTTCGGAGGGAACTGTGCTGCCATTCGTCTGGAAACTCTGCCTGAAAATCCAGGGAAAACCTCAGACTGTACAGCCGGTGGTAGGATTCTCTTCCTACCACCTCCCAGTCTTCAGCATGACCTTGGCTACCACCAACGACCGGGCGCTTTCACTCCCTCGGCCATGCCGCTGTTCTTTACTTCTTTTAAACCCATTTTGATGCGGTTCATGATATACGTACACAAGAGTAGTGTGAAATGAGGTGTGTACATTATGTAGATTTGAACACAAGACGCGTGGTCAACAATAACAACAACAACAACAAATAAATCGTGACTATAAATGGGGTGATTCGCCACTGGACAGCAGTACACTAGCCCATTACACGCGAAACATTATATGTGAGATATGAGAATGTAGCTAATGTTATGTGCACGCACAACAATTGAGCTGTCCTCCACTGGCTGCGCTACGCCGCTCAAAAGGAAGGTTTAAAAAAAATTCAGCCCATACGCGCCTTCACACCCGCAAGTTCAGACACGCCCGTGTATCTGGCGCGCTGCCAAGACCGCTTCCACAGACGTGCTCCTCTACGTGACGTCACCCTCCGCGGCGCGCGTACATTGGTTTTCGCTCCGGACCTACTTTTCCTTACTCTCAACTCTTCGCTGCTCTCCTCCTCTCTCTCACGCGCCGTACTTCCCTCCCCACGTTTTCACCGGATCGACACCGACACTTTTCCTTGAAACGCCGCTTCAAACGCTAACGCATTAGAAAACCACACACGAAAGATGGTCATACTCTGTATCTCAACAGTAACCTTCTTGCGCTGGTGTCAGGAAAGCTGCGGAACATTTCTTTAGGCACAGCTATTAACACCCAAACCGTGGGAGTTCATAGGGTGGATTCAGTAGAGGTGTATATCCGCATTTTATAAACTGATGCTCTTGGTATTCTCATCCTGTAACGCAACTTCCTGGTGAAGCTGAACATCTCAGAAGCACGCACGTCTCCGTGGAATTTATCGTAGAAGCCTAGCGACGCACAGCAGAACCAGTTCGACAGCAGGTGTCAGCACCGCTAAGCACACGGCGACATCGATCCCCTCTATCGATGTGAAATAGTGCCACAATTTAAGCGCCCATCGCACCCTTGGAGTTTTGTATAGCAACTCTGTACGGTCCGGGACACAATGCGCGCAGAGCTGTTCGAAAAGTTGGGCTGTCTCACACACTCGTCCGGGGAGACGCACCGCGCGGATTTCACTGCGTATTGTTGTGCGAGGTATTGTTGTGGCATGGTGCTTTCGAATGCATCGAAATGTGCCCCGAAGCTCTATTTTCACTAGGTCTCGAGATTGCGCATAACAGTATGTGGCAATTTTGGTAAAAAGTGCGGAAAGGGCGGAAAGTTTGTTGGAAGCAGTCGGCATCCACGCGAGCGGCGGTTTTCATGGAAGGATTTATCCGTAATATTTTACGGCAGAACCGATCGGCATATCTCTGCGAGCAGCAACAACAAGAAATAGATTATGACGGTGACATGTGGTTGTCTTTAGAAGGTGTGGCATTGGCCAGGCGTGACAGCATACAACGTGACGCAGAAGTTGTTCACGGGCGTCAAATGTAACAAAAGAAGCGAGCATACTTGCCCCTGACTAACTGCACAACCCCACATTATTCCTGTGCAGTGCGAAAGTTTATGCGTTTCGAAATTCCTATAGCATCACTGTATATATGTGGACGCATTTGTGATAGCTCGCCGATTCGGTCACCTTTCTTTTTCTCAGTTTGTTGTTTAGTTGCTTCGGAAACGACGACGCCGTTTGGGAATCTCTCTTCGCAAAGACGCGCCCTTGAGATGTCTAGTTAGAATAATAGTCCTTCGGATTTGAGCGGATGCCGCCTTCCGTGCCTCAGTATTCCTCTCCCGTGTTCATTTTATTTTCTTTGAAATGCTACGTTACACTCGTATATTCCACTCTAAGAATGCAGTCAATCAGAACGACTGAGCCGTGCCGGTCCTTATTAGGCCCTTAGCACATGTGGCAGAACTGTGTCACGATGCTGATGTTGTGCATGCCACTTAACAATTTAAATCTCGTCAACGGTTTAAGGAATTTCATATCTATTTCTCGCTGATTAGTAGTATTGCGTGAAGAGAAATTATCGGAGGCTACGAAACAGTCCCGACGATTACCGCGGTTTCGCACGGCACTTTATAGTACGCACACTCTAACGAAAAAAACAAAGAGTGAACGGTAGCAGGAACTTATTTATTTACACATGGTAACAAGACTTTCGTGCACGAGACTGCACTTGCACGAATTATGTGCCTGGGACTCTTAGAACGGAGCGTGAAATGCAGTCTCCACTCTGTGACATTAATTTACTTCCGTGCATTTACCCCCGAAAGGGACTAATTTTTGTGGCAATGCATTTAGTTCCCAAAAGGAGTAAAAGTACTCCTTTTTCCTTGGAGTGTACAAACTAGCCCAGTTCATCGAAGTGCAGCTAAGTCTTAAGAGGGAATCACTTCTGTGAAAGACAATAAAGAACGTTTGTTCGCATAACGCTCAGAGACGGCGTAAAATATCGTCTAAACAGAAGTAGTGGCGTGTTCTCCTTGCTTTGCCCTTGTCAATAACACATTTTATAGAATTCCAGGACTATCCGTTTATTTGTATTGAGCCCGAATTCGCAAATATTTTAGTGTGCGACACTCTATACACAGTATATCGAAGTTGGTTCATTCTCCTTGTACGTATAGGTATAAGGTCGCGGTTGCCAGGCGACGTAAAGCCAGGAACTATTATCACGTAGGCATAAAAGTTATCTTCCTGTGTCCGACATCCAAATGACATTCCTCTCCTCTTCAGAGATTCATATTTTAACCGTAACTGATATCAGCGGCGCTCATGCGGGTATCGTTTCTTCTTTATTTGAAGAGCTATAAGAGCGCAGACGAAATAAATCACTCTCATTCCTTTTTACCATCCAATGTTTATACACGCATATGCGCACGCGCCGAAATTTTTTTACTGCCGTCTAATTTTAGGTTCGTCGTTTGATTGAAATCGCTTGGGAGGGCAGGCGAGTTGTCAGCGCCATCCATTTTACTGGCTCCGTCTATTATCAGAAAGAACTCTTTTTCAGATAAAAAAAAAGAAACATTAAAGATAAAAAGAGGCATAACACGTTAGAAATATGGAAAGGCATAATCCCGCTATTTTAATTTGGCTTCCTCGATTAAAATAAAGGGACTCTGCTTTCCACTTTTCGGCTGCACAGTTACCCAAGGGAATCTGTCAGCGAGAGAAAGATTTCTTTCTCGTCTTTTTGCTCCTGCTCGATCGAAGAGGTTCCCCTCAAAGTATAAGGAAGAGTTCTTCCGGTGTATCGGTGCTTACAAATGAATTGGACTGCAGATACAGTCACAGTCTCATTTATTGTCGGGCATAAAAAAAAATAACGGTAAGAAACTTTTCGAAGATAAGTGTCGAGCGTCTCCAGTTTCAGGATAGGTTGGTCAGGTGGCTTGGGTCCAGCGTAAGGGAGCGGTTAATGAATGAATAATAGTGCTGGGCTTCTGTCACATCTGACGGTGGATTAAACGAAGAGGGCCGTGTCTTCTTTGAGGTAGCCCATAACTTGCTGTGTCTCTGTTTCTCTTCTTCTTCTTTGTTTGTTTCTCTTTGCTTTTGGGAATAGCAAGCCTCCATCATGGCTAACCTTTCCCTTCCTTATTTTTTTTTATCGTCATAAAACATATCCCCCCGCTTTGAGTTATCGCGCACACCAGAAAACAGCTAAGTTCTTACCGGGGCGGTAAAGTGGGGCAAAAATTTGGGTGTTGTTTATCATGAAGGCCCTATTATACGGATTATCTCCGATGAATAGAAGCATTAGCCATTGTGTCGGGTACACCGCTGCGAGCGCGTCGCCACTTGAGGGCGCTAACAGCGCACTCCGCAGATGTCGTCACCGCTCTGTTGGGGAACATAGCTAGAGTAAAAAAAATTCAGTGGCGATTTAGCGGTAAATGCCACAGAAATGCGTTATTCTTAAGCGCCTTTTCCGGTCTATACTTGACATCCGGGTATCCACTTCCGGTGCATACCCGACTTCCGGTTGACCACTTCCGGTATTCACTTCCGGTCTAACCTGACTTCGGGTTGTCCACTTCCGGTCTATACTTGACTTACGGTTCGACACTTTGAATTACTACATGTATGTTCATTTAATTAACCTTTAATTAGCCTCAGTTACTTTCAAAACCTCTCCCCTTTTCAACACAGGTTCCGCTTAGTTTAGCTACGGTTACCTAGCTTACCGAGGCAACTCACGACCTATCTTTCTCGTTAAATTACAACAAACACCTTAACAGATTGACTTACAGCTGTGACTTCGGCCGTTATTGTGAAGTGATTCATTATTTCATTTCCCACATCACCACCCGCAGTGGGGTAGAGTATCGTTCCTGACGATGAAACTTCCCATTCATCATCTCAAAATGACATAGTGGTTGTTGTTGTTAGCCGTGCCACACGGGCGGAAAAACTGGCATTAGCGTGTAATCTCAGTCGGGTCCCGAATGTCATTTCTTACGATAGTCGTGCTACACGTCAGATTAGAACCACATTAAACGCGATAATGTCGATGCGGGTCTCCCACTTGCCGAGCAAGAGAAGCGATACTTGAAGAGAAGAAGAGAAGATTAGATGAAGGGTAGAAGAAGGGGAAGAGAAGATGAAGAGAAGCGATACTTGAAGAGCGTAGACGTGGTCAAAGAGATTGAAACTACCCATAATACCCCACAAAATAGGAAAATTGGCTTTATTTCATAATCGATGGTCTGTACTATGCCGGAAAGCTGTTGTCATATTGCCTGCCGGGTGGCAGTCTACGCCAAATGCAAATAGACAAAAAAGCAATAGTTATCAACGCCAAGCATTTTGCCGAAAATAATGCTTGTTTTCGTGTAATTCATAAAATAATTGCGCGTTTGCGCAGTACAGAGTAGCTTTATGGAAGTTTTAAATTGCTTTCATGCTCAGACAATGGGTGCGATTGGTACGCATTTCTAGGACGAGTGAGTTGTCGCGATCTCATTACCCGGAAAATGTCATTCAGACGAATGCCATTAAATATCTCCGTAGAGCACGGCGCGAATGACAGTAAGACTTAACTCATTACGCACTTAATTAATGTAATTTTTCGTGCCCGTGTGGCTGGGGTATTAGTGTTCCAGGATTTCTCCAGGGCTTTTGACAAATTCTGACATTCAAAACTCATGATCGAACTCAGGGCCATACTAAAGTCACCCTCATTATGTAAGTGGTTTCACGATTACTTATCTCGGCATACTCAGTTTATTGAAATTAAGAATATCAAATATGCCACTGTCCAAGTGAAGTCTAGTGTACTACAACGACCTGTCCTGGGACCTCTTCTCCTTTTTTTTTTTCTTCCAAGTCCTTATCAATGATCTCGTGGCCGACCTCCCTATTACCATACGCTTAATTGCAGACGACTGTCTGTTATACAAAGAAATGAACTCCGATAATGAATCAAATTTTAAATGATGCACTTTGCAGAATTCACTGATGGTTCAAATCCTGGGCATCTGCAGAAACTGCACCATGACTGAATTCTGTAAAGTTCGTCATAGGCATCTCATGACAAGACTAGAAAGTGTACAAAAAAATGCGTTACGCTTCATTTTTAGCCCTACTGGCGCATGAATTCACTTCTTTTGGTGATTCGTTTGAAAAATATACCGAAAGATATAACAGTAAGGTAGCTAGATAACAATACGACCAATGAATTCAAAATACGTACTGCAGCTGCAATATCTGCACGCAGACTTCGAGGATTTGAAAAATGAAAACACGGTCTAGCCTTCGTTCGAGAGTATTGGCTTCGTATCGCCCTGCGCTCTGGACTACGCCATACGCCTTTACAGATGAAAGGGAGATTGCCGATCTCAACTTCCCAAAAGTGCCACTTCGTAAAAGGAGATTCTCCTTTGCCGTGTGACACGTCACGTGCAACGCCTTTTGCGTTATGCGTCCCTTTCTGTAAAGGAGTTCAAACGTGCCCGCACTAAACAACGCGTTCAACTTTCACAAGAACAAGTATCTCGTTCCAAACCTCCCACGACAACTGCGAAGCTTTCATTCTGTGTCCTTTAAGCACTTTGCTCATAATAACAATGCGACATTCAAATATTTTTTCCTAGAACCATAATTGACTGGAACGGCTCTGGACAGGAAATAATGAACGCTTTTGTCACTGCTCTCAAACAATAGTCCACTTGATGTAATTTCGTTACTGTATACGTGCACTCAATTCTTTTGCAATGAACTGTCGCCAGGTGTTGTGTACTTGATTCTGTTCAGAATGTTGTCCATTACCCAATTGTATGCTACAAGGTATACATTCTTTCTGTTGACAGTTGTGTCTTTGTGCTTTACCTTTATGTTCCGTCCCTGTAACAGACTCTTGGGGACAACAGTATGTTTAAATACATAAATAAACAAATAAATAAATAAATAAATTACAATGTTGGAGTGTAAGCGCGCAAGCATAGAATGCCTTTCTTCGTCGGAATTTTACGCAGAAAAACAAGTGAGAGAGAAAGTGCGAATACCGAAGAATAATGGCGCTGCAACTGCCTGCCTCGTGGAACGTCAGCTCAGCTTCCGAGCACTCGGTTAAAACCCCAAATTGAATAAATGGGAAGTGTACATCGGAACGGAAGCCCTAACCAAGTTTATGGCCTACCCTGTTCTATGTATCTCTTGCTCCGTATCTGGGGGTGTCTCGTATTCGTGTCGACTTGAGAGAGCTCTGCTATCGTAAACATCACACCCGGTGGGCTTATCTTATTTTTACCAGTATTATAACGCGCGTAGAGATCATTTTGCTTCTCCTAAATTTTTGTATTCGCCGTCTTCTTTCCCCGGTATCTCTTGCCTGATTTTGGTGGTCAAGAAACGCCGCGTTTTCTCAAAGTTCGTTTTCTTCACTGTTTTCTTTTTCTTCTTCTTCTTCTTCGGCAATTCTGCTTCCAGTATACTTCCAGTGTGCGCATGCTTTTGACAGGAACCGAGCAGATCGACACGACTCAACGTTGCGACCTGCTCTCTGAACCCACTCTCTGATACCTCCTACATGGTTGCCAGCGCACAGCGATTAGTGAAGGAGCTCTTTTTCTGTATTTCTCCATAATTTTCTGTGTCTCTCTTTCCACTTATTCCTTTTTATTTGTTTGTCATTGCCTTTGGAAATAGCAAGGCTTCATCGTGGCTAACCTTTCCGTTTCCTTTTTTTTTATCATCTTTAAGCACATCCTCCCCTCCACACTGAAACCATTCAAAAAATATTTCACGTGAATAAAATGGGCTGCATCTTTTGGCACTGTTACAAACGCGTTTAAATGCGGTAGTTCCGTGTAGGTCCGTCCTTGTTTGGCAATTTTTAGCGAGTTATTGGGGAACTGTTATTAGGGAAAGGCTGTTACGTTTTTATTTAAAGCCTTTTAACGTTTTGTTAAATCGCTTAATTTTTGCATATTTTCTTGCGGCGGTTACGCTGTTTCAGCGCACCGCAAACACAGCCTGGCGATCACGTGGCGGTGGCACGTGACAGGCCACGTGAAACAACTCTTACGAACGGACCTACACAGCTGTCGATGTTGGCGCCATTGTAACTTCTTCCTTCTTCTATTCCATCTCTTCGCCTTCTTTTCTGCATATTCTCTTCTTCTAGCTTCCAAGCTTCTACTGCGAAATAACGTATGGTGTCGCCTTTGCGTACGTAAGGGATAGCGTATCCCACGTACGCAAAGGTGACGTTATACTAAAACTCACTATTATCCCGTTCACGTAAAGCAAGGAAGTCAAGCGACTGCGCTTAGCAACTTTAGAGGTTGGTTCACATTGCTGCGTTTAAGCTTGCAAACAGCTGCATGCAGCGGTTTGCGTTTACGGGCGTTTCCTCACACAACGGGCTGACGCTTTCGCCCACGTCGCCCCGTTCACATTTTTACGTTCTTACGCCCTTGCGTTCCTCCAATGAAATCTCCGCTTCTCTGCTCGCTAGCGTAACAGCGCCCACTTCTCGTATTCGATTCAGCAGATGACTTCCGCCGTACGCGCGTGCAACGCGTTAGCGCAAACGTGAACGAAGCAATATCAACCAACCTTTAGGAATTGGGCTTCGTACATATATCTTCTATAACCCATCAGGTTGATGGAGCAAGGTTGAACGGTGACGCGTGCTGACCCGCTTTTGTTTTCAAACCCTAGCAGCTGCGACACGCTTTTATGCAAGGTCGCGCGCAATGCACAGTTTTTCTTCCTTCACTCCAAAATAGTTCAGCGAGCTCTCTGTATTGATGTATTGTGTGGTTCAGTTGAAAAATGCCATCTTATTCGCCCTCACTGGTCATCACGTTCTGGTTCGACGACCCAGGCTGAAAGGGTACCGTTGCAGTTCATTCCGTATATAGTTCATTGAAGCATTCGTTCGCAGCTGGTAAAACATTTCTAGTGAAACGTTAACGTGTAATCGTACTCGCAAACTGTTCGCTCGAGAACGAGCAGAACTCGTCGATATTACGACGTGCCTAACATCTCTTTTTTTCTGTTTTTGTTTCTTTACAGGTGAGTTTCTGTCCTGTGTCATCTTCCACAGCTCGAGAGTGTTCAGTGATTCCGGCGCATTTGTAGAGAGCGCCGCTGGTCAAGACGGATGTACGCATGTGACTATCAATATTGTTAGATTTACCTTGGTAACAAAAAAAAAAAGAGAGAGAAAGCCCGTGAGGCCATAGTTTTATGCCAGTCACCCTATTCCTGAAGACGGATAGCTGGCAGCAGCATGGCGTCTACCCCCGTATAAATTGGGCATGTAAGTACGACAGCAACAGCTGTAGATGCTTACGCAATCATTCTCATCATGCTTTCCCAATAGATGCTCACTCAAGTGTTATTATTAACGTTTTGCTGTCAGTGTCCTTGCGGCGGAGTACAGTGACGCTACTCCAACGACGCGATTTGGAGCAATTTTTGCCTCACGGAAAATAGGCCTTTTCGAACACTTTTGCGCATACAATTATGCAAGCAAGCGCCACCTGTAGCACGCAAGGGCTCATGGGAACCTAGAGCGTCTTAGGGTCGGTTTCACCAACGCTGGTTAACTTTGATCCGAGATTAAGGGTTGCTAAAACTTGAAGTTAGCACTTAATTATTTTTACAAACTTTAGTTGCTGACGTGATGAAAATTTCAGTGACAATAACACCCTTTAGTTACGTTAATCTCGTATTGCCAACTGTAGGATGGGACAAGCGTAAGCTTGCCCACATCACGCTGTGTATTGTCATCACCCCCTGTATTGGCTGTGTATTGGCATCACGCTTCAAATCTCACTGTAAATCTTCACCTGAGTTGATGAAGCCGGACCTCAGAGCATTACGAGACGACCAGAGGCGGAGGTAGAAGAACAACAACAACATTCCCGGTGTGCGCAGCAGCAGACGACGTAGCGGCGTCCCCCAGAGTTCCCATGCTGCTTTGCCCCGCGCGATTGGTGGCGCGCGGGCATCTTTTTCAAATCGGCAAACGTCGCCATTTCCCTTCCAGCGGTGCCGCATTTGCTGTTTTTAAGAATCACTTCGGATTACACGTGGAGACGATTATGAGCAGCATAGAAACACGGGAATTTGCTGGGAATAGCAAGCCGCCATAGAGCAGGCTAACCTTCCCCTCTCTCGTTTTTTTTTTTTTTTGTTTTCACAATAAACATATATCCCCCCCCCCCTCCCGCGTGCTCTACCACGAAGTGTAGTACGTCAGCTCTAATAGGATATCTGCGCCTGGATAGATTACACTGCAGCTGCACCGCTCCTATAAGACGTGAGCGCGGGAGACGATTGGCAGTATCCGCATACGTATAGTATCCGCGACCGCATCCACAACTGCGCTAGTTGGAATAGGTTTATCCTCACCCGGAAATTCGCGCGGTTATCGAGTATATCCGCACATGGCGCTATAGTGTAGCTATACGCTAGCGACGCACTACATCTTAGAGTTGACTAAATACGTAGCAGATAAGGTCCGACAAAGTTGGTGAAATCGGTACACAGCATTCATGCATGGTAAGCGTGGGAGTCAATATGGCTGCTTTGCAGCATTCCTTTTTACAAAGGGTGACTCCACCGTACACAGAGGGAGCTAGTATTCAGGCACCCTACCGTGCTCTCAATTATCGCGCTTCCCAGTGGACGTCGGCTGAGACACTAGTGCTGATTTGCAGACAGAATGCGGATGTTCGCGGCCACCGCATAGGCGCGGAGTTTTATCCGTACTTTATCCGCGCGGTTATCGAGACGTTATATTTCAATCTTCAAATGAGGATATTGCGCAGAAATCCGCGCGGATCCGAGGTTATAACTGCACGTGCGCACTTGTTTACCTACGATTTTGTTCGTTTATTGGACTCGGGAAACTCGAAGGTTGAGAGAGTCGACCCCTGGCGGACGAAAATACCGCGGCGCTGCTCTCATGCATCCCCGTGGTAGCGACTCCCGTTCTAAAGTTCGAGAATTCAACGCCAGGGCGCTCGAGAGTTGACTCCCAGCGACTCTTCTCTCGATGACGGGACGCTGCAGTCGATGACATAGGATGAGCTCAGTAAACGAACACAACCTATAGTTCCGGTTTCCGTGTCTGAGGAAAACCAAGGAAAAACCCCTGACAGCACAGACAGCACCGGGATTCGAACCCGGGTACCTCCCAGTCTCGACGTGACATGGCATGCTGGCCATATCACGTCGAGACTGGGAGGTACCCGGGTTCGAATTCCGGTGCCGGTTGTGCTGTCTGAGGGCTTTCCTGGGCTTTCCTCAGACAGGTGCTGTCAGGCAGATGTCGGCACAGTTCTCTTAGAAGTCTGCCCAGGACGCACATTTCCTCAGAGCGTTAGTCGTGAAGTTGCCCACGACTAGTTGCCCTCTGTTGCCCTCTGTGAAGCCGACAACGGCGAGCTCTTTCATTAGCACCACAACCACAACCACCGGTGTCCGCGCACTGCATGGCGCACTACTTGTCGCCACGTAGTGTGGCGCGAGACGCGAGTAGGCATTGCAGCCAATAGGAACACGCGTATAGGGCAGGACTCAAACGTGCCGTTCTGACGTTGAACACGACTATAGCGTTAGACGTCTTCCCAAAGTCCAGTTTGGCCACTCCTGTCAATCGGTCAATCGGTCAATAAACACGAATCCTCGTTCACAAAAGACGTATTGATCAGCAACGAAACAGCTTCCATATCAGAGGCACGACTGAAAGCGTCGCGAACCAGGCAAGCGGGACCCGCCAGCACACGTTCTCCGGTTGAACGTGTTGGAAACGGCCGCTTTATCGCTCGCATGAGAAGCGAACAGCTGGTTGCGTCCATATGGCACCCACCCACTGATGTACTTCCGCGGGAAGAATGGCGCGCTTTTGTTGCCCGTCGTTCCGTATTCGTTATCTCATGACGGTACGATTAACGCTCCACAGCACTGCAGTGAAACAGCGCGGCGGTGAAACTGTCCCTAAATTGGGTGCTTGTCTGCGTCCTTACTTTGAAAAAGGATCCAGGAGATTCGAGAGAGAATGTGTTCGCTTCTTCTTGCGTCTCTTCTTTTCAAATCTATCTGTGATTTAATCACATTGTTGGTACTGGTTGTTTCGTTGAAACAATTCCATAGACAAAGAGAAAGAAAGCAAGTTGATCCTGCTTAGCGTGCAGGAAAAAGAATTGTGTGTAATGTTCATTTTCTCTTCTTCGTCTTTGTTGTGTATGTCCGTTCGTGTTCCCTAGTCTCGGGGTTTTACATTATGCATCAACTTCGCCAGCTCGCTTGCTTCTTAGCCATCGTTTCATTGTTTACCTTGTCTGATGTTTGTGGTCTTGTTTGTTTGTTTGTTTTTGATTTCCTGTGTGTCTCGTTTGCTGTTACATTCGAGTTTATGTTCTGTGTTAAAGTGCTCGCGATGGCTTCTGATATTTGAACTCTATTTCTGCTTTTCGCCTCTCTTTTTTTTCTCTCTCTCTCTCATGTCGTGCCCACGCTGGACGCAAAAGAGAACTCGACACATAAACTTAATTGGTGATAAAAGACTCCAGACGATAAGTAGCTGCCTGCACCGTCCATCAGGACCTATATAGGGTGTTCAAAATTAAGCTTTCACTAGCACTTTATAAATAGGTGAACAAAAGAAAAATGGTGCTATTTTTGACGTTCCTTGAGTAAGAAACAGGTGCTACATAATTAGCAGCACCTGTTTCTTATACAAGTAGCGTAAGGTTATCATCCGGTTTCCTGTCATCGCTGTGTTTGCGTAGCGCTCGTGAAAGCTTAATTTTGAACACCATGTATAGAGGAACACCATCTCATCTACAAAAGCTTCGACAAGAACGGTGCTGAACACTGCAGTGTCTTTGACGCTGGCCACTCTACTGATTCTACGCCACTACAGATTCTACGCCACTATTTTTTGTATTGATTGGCAATTACAATAAAAAATAGGCAGACCTAATTAAGAGATGGAGAAACTTTTGTAATGGCGTAAAACGAATCAAAGCCCATTGATCAGAAGCGACGAAGTATTATATCATCCTGCATAACCCTGCGCCGAAGCAGACACCGACCTCGAGAGACCACATAGAGGAGGATGATCTTGCATCGGGTTCGCTCGCCATAAATTAGAAAGTGTCTTTCGCCTGTGTGGTTTCCCTTGGTTACATATAGATCCTGCTGAAGCCTCTTGCGCGTAATCATTAAAGTTGTAGCTCCGCGTGTACTGAGCATGCGCGCTGCAATGGACTACCTGAGTATCGCCCTTTTCGTGTATTCTCGCTAAGTACTTGCAAGATATTCGTGTTCTTTCACCCGACGTGGGTTAAGCCGGTACAGCGATCTCGCATCTAGATTGTTATGTGTGATAGTCCGCGCCCTTTCACTTAAATTTGATAATACCAGGTGGTTATTTTGAGTTACCTGTCTTCGGCAAATTCAGGCCAACGGTTGTGCTAGCAGTGCACTCGGAATACACTCGCTTCTAATTCTTGTCTATTACATAGTAGGAGAAAGCTGTGATTCGGAGGGGGGGGGGGGGGGGGGAGAGAAAAGAGCGAGTGCGCCGTTACTGTATTGTGGCATGGCGCGTGTCATTATTGAAGATATTAAAAAAATCTCATCATTACTGTGCAGCTATTCTCATGGTAACCTGTTACCTGGTTTAGTAAAAAAAAAAATGCACTGGAGACGTTGCTGTAGACTGTTTTATGACCATACGTGCATTACATCGAAAACCGTTCATGATGGAAAAGCTCGAAACACTACACAGACAAGGAAAAAGAACTGCAACCATCTGCAATACAGCGTAAGGAGAAAACAAAAACTGCACTCCAACGTGTAAAGCCTTTGCTTGAATGAGCCAATCATTATGTTTCTTGGCTATCTTCACATCTGCACACCCCTGTTTATGATCGATGAGAGCATATGAAACAGCGCTTCGTATTCAGTGCCTCTCATCTCCTCCAGGCGTCACCATTCTGCACATAGCGTCACATAAGAATCAACGCGAGAAGCGCTCGGCACAATCCAACTGAAAATGTTTGCAGCGCCAGAGCGAAGGGGAATTAAGCCAGAAACAAAAGAGCACGCTCATTGCTATGCAAGCGGCATGCATCGCAATGCTTTTATGCCTCTCCAAAATGGGATGCAACTGTTATGCGTATCATCAGCGAGGAAGAAGAACCGCGCACTATGTGCACGGCTGCAATGGCGCCATGGGCTGCGCCACTTTATCTGACGCTTCTAGTTATCGTCGTCCGTCCACCTCACGTTCAACAGCGCCTTTCCTTCTTCAAAAGCTGGGTTATGTTTAACTCTAGCTTTTGTCTCGTTTGTTTTTGTTGTGAGCTGTGCCATCCGTTCCGCTGTTTGACCCCTTAAGCACGTAGGATTTTTTTCCGATGTCAGCGTCCTTGCACATGGCACGTTTTTAAAAGCAGAGTCCTCGAACGAAAGCGTCGCCGTTGTGTAAATGTGTTGGCGTCGGCGGCAATCCATTCTTTTGCAGGTAAAACGACAGAGAAAATGCGTGGCTTGTGAAGGAATAGGGAATGAGGACGAAACAGAGCAGTGAAGTTTAGTTGTGTTAGTCAGCGCATATACAGGGTGTTCCACGAGAACATCCAAGAATTTGACAGCCGAAAATTAGTCGCTGAGCGAAGCATTCCTTGTGAAATTTGCGTTTGCGGAACCCTTGGCTCTGCCTTTATCGAGGCGAAGTCGAAAGGAAGCGACACAGCTTGATTCCGATCGAGGGCCTTGTCGCGCAGCCCGTCATTATCAGTGGCTGGCAGCTGATGACGGACACGTTGATAAAGGCGAAAGGTGTGATTGTGGCGTGGTTTCTTTTCTTCTTGCATAGGAGGGAGGTTATTTGGACGGTGCCAACAGTTCCGCAAACGTATCAGCGAGCGCGCTTCACCCAGCGACTGATTTTCGGCTGTCAAATTTTTGTCGAAAAATTTTTTTGAAAAACTCCGAGATTTTGGTTGGAACAGTGTGTTATGGCCATATGCTTCCGAATTCAGGAAGAAAAATGCTGCCTTTGTTTGGCAACTTTGCGCGGTTAATTATGCAAATTAGCTTAATTAATGCGCACCACGAATGCAATAACGGCCTCAATCTGTAGCAAAAGTCTGTATGAGTGTATTCCAAGTAGTTTTATATTTTTTAAGTAAAACCTTTTTTTTTTTTTTTTTTTTGAATTTAGTGACATCCTCTCGTGGAACATCCTAAAAACTACAAACAGCTTTTATTCGTAGAAAATACAAAGCATGACGAAATTTAATATTCCCTCCGTTTTCTCTTTCTTTTTTTTTTTTTTTTTTGTCTCGCTCTCCACAACAGCACATATTATTAACGTCGACTGAACTTCGTTAGCTGAACTCAGAATGGCAAAAGAGACTGCTTGAGCTGCCGTTTAATGTTATGTGACTAAACGTATGCACATATTCCTTTCGCATGCTGCAACGATTCTCAGAACGTAAAGATCATGTCACTAAAATGGCATTCGGTTAAACCGTGTCGAGATAGTCTTCCCCAAACAACTTCTGTGTTAACTTTGCATACCCCCCCCCCCTACCTCTTCTCCAATTTGACTCCTTGGGCCCTCTCTCTCTCTCGGATATCCTGTGTAACCTTGCAAGTGGAGCAGCGCGAAGATGGAGCCTATACGTACACTGGATACGATTTGTACCGACTCTTGGCTAGGTTTTCCTGAAACTACTTTGAGTCGGTACGAATCCTATCCTCTGTGCAGGAACACAGCCTCAGCCACCGGCGTCGCGGCAAAATCAGGTGAAGTCAACACTGAAGGTACTCTCAGGAATGCCAGCTGGCTACTTTTCGCTTCGGCACTAATACCTTACTTCACCGAATGATGGCACGGGAACATTCATCGGTACTAAAGCGGTACAACTGAAGCCGTACAGCGGTACAACTGAAGGTACTACACGCCCTATGCATGCTAGATGCTGCTGGTGTCATAGTTCCTGTCGCTATATGTGTTGATCTTTGATGTTTTTCTCGCGCACCCTGGACCTAAGAGAGGATCAATACTGTTTACAAGCATGGTGCAAAGCAAGCAGCGTATATACTCTAGTCTACTCAGCATCTTTTAGATTCGCAGAATTGTGTCTGTAATGACATTAACAGCAGAATAGCACACATGATACTGAAATGTACGAGGATGAAAGTATATATCTTAATTTTTTTTTTTTTGTCGCGTTACGATGAGAGTGTGGAGGAGATGTTGTTCTGCCGATAGCACTGAAACTTATTTGTGTGTCCCTAGCTTGATGACTTAGTCGTTGTCCATGGAACGCCGCAATAGCTATCAGCAAACAAAAAAACGTGACACGATTCCATAACACCATCTCGGTAAATATGCATTTGTGTGTGCAAGCGTTTACAATCCTATTTGTTTTCATTTTTATTTACTTTACTTTTTAATGATTGTTTTATTTCTTTTCACTTCGTGCACTCTGGTGCGGTGTCAACGTCTACATTCGAAGTATGACAAAACTTTGTATCTATTTTTCTGATTATTTTAAACCTTAGAGGACAACGCCAAACATATTTTTGTACTAAACTAAGGCACTCTATTAACGTTTGTATCACTAACGGTTTTCTGTTAAGTGTGTGTGTGCAGATAAACCTAAGTGGCATTTTCACACGTAACTCGTTGTCTGCTTCACTGACAAACTTCCGGTGGCGCACCATGGCCAATTTATGCGTGCGAAAACTACAGAAAAATCGTGTAAGTCATACTCGCCGTAAAAAAATAAACAGAGTGACGAATACATCGGCTTCCGTGCGTTAGAATAGGGCAACATGGCAGTCTCAGGAGTGTTGTATTCAGGCACCGCTAGGGGAACTGTCGGTGCAGAAACTGAAATGATGTCCCATATCAATTGTCCATATGGATGCTCATCGGTAGTGCCCCTAGCGGTACCTGCACACAACTTTCCTGAGACCGCCATGTTGCCCTATTCTAATGCATAGAAGTCGATGTTTTCATTGCCCTGTTTGTTTATTTATTTATTTATTTATTTAGTTTGATGCTGATTGAGTTCCACGATTTTTCTGTAGCCTTCGCACGCATAAATACGCCGTGGTGCGCTACCGGAAGTTCGTCAGTTAAGTAGACAAGGAGTTACGTGTGAAAATGCCACTTAAGTGTACCTGCACACGCCCTGTATTTAGACCAAGCTATTATGGAATACTATGTGTGTTTTGAACAGAATAGAACATTGAGCTGCAGCGACACAGAACGCGCCCGAGTATATACCGTCAGGCAGCTTTGTAAACAGTTCCAAAAGGAATTAGTCGAACCTCATGCATTTACTCGCACTGAACTCTCCGCCGTAATTTCAGATCAACATATCCCTGGAAAACATGTCCCCGTTAATGAATGCACCCCTCTTGCTATGGTGTCGGCGGATGATGTCGGTTCTAAAACGCACGGCGCACGACTCCGTCCTTAGCAAACGATATTGCGCGCATTGAAAACGATGCTGCCTTTCGCTTTCCTTTCTTGTTTTGTTTCTCGAGTTTGGTTATATTACAAAAATAAAATTAGATGCACGCAAAGAAACGTCCGGAAGACGAGGAAGCAAACACACTCTGTATGTAACATCGTCCTATTCAAACTGCGATGCAGCTGTATATGATAAAAACTTCAAAAAATCCACATGCGTGATCCGTCGGGCTTTTTCCAATCCCTATAAGACGCCTTTCGAAAAGACTGCAGAAGAAGAAGAAAATGTGGACGAAGAGGTATTTTTAAAGGAAAACACGGAGACGGGCAAATTGGTTCGCGCGTATACATTCGAGTGCGAGACATGTGGAAGAAAAAATCTACGGAGATAACACGCGATACAGAAGCAGGCGCGCCACAAGCAATTTCTCTGAAATGCAGCGCATAATTTCTTTTTGGTGGACTATGTAAATACCAGTATCTTTGATTGGATCGCTAGAACTGATGCATGCGGAACTGATTCCAAAGACGAGCTCTTTTGAAAATCCGATAGGCTCTGGGTGTTGTGTTGCGTTCGTGCGGAAATGAGCTTCATCACGCAACGAAGCGTTTACTTTCGATAAACAGAATGACAATATTGCAATCTCATTATGACGGTTGTGGAACACCGAATGGAACACATACGTTGCAAATATATCCATGGTATATAGTATACAGAGATATACGGTTGCGATTTGGCCTGTTCGGCTGTTGGAATTTCATTTCATTTCGTTTCGCTTGTTCCAGAATTTCCATGATACTTTATGTCGTGAGGTATGCAAGGCTTTTATTAAACAATAAAATTTATAACAAGATATTAACAATACCAATCAAGACTGTGCACGCTGTGTGCCATATACTACATGCGGTATAGTAGCTCGTACAATTTTCTCGATCCTTAATTTGTTCCTGTCTGTTACTGGTTTGCACATCCTGTTCCAGTTTTGTCCTGTTCCGCTTCTTCTTCGTCTAGGGTTCGGAAAGTGCGAAACGCTCCCATTTTCGTTTCACTTCTCGCTCCTTCCCTCTATTATTCTCTGTATTTATTGTACGCGACCAGCCATGGTGGTGCAACTTTCCTTGTTTAGACTAATTATGGGCCTGAAATGAGCAACCCGCATAATTGAACGGAACTGCCTCGCTGAGGCGCCACAAACATGTCGGAAAACGTGATAGGGGCTCCGTGATAGGAGAGGAGCTCGACGCATACCAGTAAGGCGTTATGCGAGAGAAAGAGAGTGAGATTAGGCAGATGGAGAGCCAGTAGTGTCCTCTTTTTTTCTTTTTTCGCTGCTCTGTGGGTGTTTTCTCCTGTTTTTCCTTCAGCCGCTATAAGGGCAAATGTCGCCAAAGTTCCCCGTGAAGTAGGCCCAGGAGACATGATCCTTCTCCGTCGAGCAACGTGCCGCCATATAGACAGGCAGACCGCTTGATAAGAGAACGTCACTGCTGGTTGATGGGAAGTAGGCCTGTGCGAATTATATTCTAATTTTTCGAATACCGAAGCGAGAGCTTCCGTTTTCGTTCGATTTCCGAATCGAATACGAAATTCTATATTCGAATTTCGAATCGAATATGTGTTTCTTCCAAACCGAAGATATTCGATTAGTTCCAAAGCTGCGTAATGCGAAAAAAAAAAAAGCGCGCAATAAGAGAGGGCATAAAAGAAACTGAGCGCTACTTAATTCGTATGATCCGCATCCTATGATCCTGATCCGTATGAATATATCGCGTGTACATGCTGGACAGTGTTTACATTTGTACATGTGTTGCATACATATCCGGCCCGGTTATACAACTATTTGCCTCATATTCGATTTGATTTTATAATTATTCGCCTCGTATTTACCTCGTATGTCTAGCTGGAAGCGCTGTTGTGGTGGCGGGTGGTTGTAGTGACGGTGGTGATGTTGGTGGTGAAGCTGCTCGCCGTGGTCGGCCACGTTAGAGTTTTAACCATGCTCCAACCGAGCGGTCTCCCTGCAGAACACCGCCACCAACCAATCAAGCAACCAGTATGATAGTTTATCTTCCTCGCTGCAGCCAATGGTGCACATGCTCTGCATGCGAGGAAGACCGCATAAGGATCAGTCAGCTGCAGACGCACACACGCTAGTCTCGTTCTGAAAAGTGCTTTTTTCCTTTACATAATCGAAGGAGCATTGCACAATCTCTTATCTGTTGCATACTAGGGTCATAGCTGATCAGAATATATTTAATAACCATTCAGAGACACCAAAGTACCCCGTTCGCGTAATAATACCGTCAAAGTAAGAATTAAAAAAAAAGGAAAAGGACGTGTACACCCTAATGTTGCTAATGTTTCTCGCACACTTGGTTACATCAGACGAAAGTCCTATGTGGCCCCTATGGACTTAAAGCTCCGCCTCTTCAAGACATTACTCCGACCAAAATTAGAACACGCCTCTGCCATCTGGGGTCCGAGTCATACCTCGCTAATTGATCAGCTAGAAAACGTTGAGAACCGCGCGGCTCGATTTATTCTTCCCAACTTTCATCGAACAGCGAGCACCTCATCCATGAAATCCTCATTATCATTAGAACCACTAGCTTTATGCCGCAAACACCGCAGGCTGTGTCTTTTCTACTCCACATCCTTTCACAACGCTGTCCGAAAGCAACAGCTTCTAATACCCCCATCGCTTTCCACGCCGAGACTGGGAGGTGACGTGGGTTCGAATCCTGTCACCGACTGTGCCGTCTGAGGTTTTCCCTGGGTTTTCCGAAGACCTTCCAGACGAATGTCGGCACAGTTTCCCCTGAAGTCGACCCAGGACGCATACTAACCCCTCTGTCCCCCACTCCTTCCTGCTGTCCTCTCTCCATCTGTACACGTTTGTACGCCGCTCATAGGCACAGTTGCTTCGCGGCGCTGACACAGAATGTAAAAAAAATAAAAAGAACATCGTATACTTCATCTCGTATTGACCATCATTACAAAGCTGGCATCCCCCATTGCAGGACAAACGCAGATTTTTTCTTCGTTTATACCTTATACAAGTGTGGATTAGAACCATCTTACTGGGGCACTATACTTAGCATGGACACTAACATGTTTTTAGCGTATATTCTATGTGTTCACCACTCCCCTCTGTAGTGCTTTACCTTGAGGGTATCAATAAATAAATGTCATCTTATATATAATCGTCTGTACATATTTAAAGCCTGCTGAATTTCAGACTCTTGACGTTATCACCGTTCAGTACCTAAAGAAAAAATAACGCTTCTGATAGATTGGTCCTTTTTGGTGCTGATGGCGCCTATGGGAAATACAACGTCTGTGTGATATGCCTATTCTATACGCACCACCACGGCTCCTCGATCGAGGAACATTAAACATTCAGTATCTCTGCACTGGTGTCAGTTATGTCGTTGTTAGAACGACATTCCATTGTGATGGCGTATCGATCCCGAAGGCTCTGTGCTTGCTGGTGGTACTTCGTTCGCGTTGCTAGCTAATTCAACAAAAGTAGGACGCGGACACAAAGTTCTAGAGCTTAGGTACCTCGGTGCAGAACTGTCGAGCTCATCACGTTGCTTTGCATTTTCGTTCCGTCACTCCATTCTCGCGCGCTCGTGCGACAGTAATTCCAGTCTTTCATTACCTTCTCTGTTGTCTTCCTCGTTCGCACTTTGCGTTTTCCTTCATTTCTTCCGCAATCTGTAGCGGTCGGGGAGCGTTCAGCTTTAGCTGTAACTATCATGGAGTAGACGGATCAACAACTACCATATCCATATTTTCTTCAAATATCCATCCACCCACCAAACAAATTGCATCACGAAAGTTGACGCGGAAGCGCGTAGCGCGATCTAATAACCTCTGCTAGAGGATATCGGCATAACTGTCAGTGTGGCATATTGCAAAACGTGCAGCTGACGCGTGCGGGCGCTTAGAAGAAAACAGATGCGCGCAGCCACAGTGCTCGATTGATAGGAACCGCGCCCCCGCGCACATCACAACACGCGCGCACCCTGCCACCTTGGAAGACGATGTCCAACCGAGTGAATATCGACACGCGTTCTTAAGCGCAGCGTTCCTGCTTATCATTCATTTGCAGGATGTGAAGCGAGCAGAGACTACATAGTTGGCCCAGCGTGCTATCCAAAGATTCAAGGTTGAGTGGCAGAGAAAAGGTCCTTGGCCGTGGGTCCATCAATCTCTCATCTTTCGTTCAACAATCTGTCAACCTTAACCAAGTGGTGTGGGCACTTTGTTGCTTCCAAAATGACTGTTTTTCTTTCTCCTCACCCTTGCTGGAGTTTTTCTTTGCAGTGCCACCTAGCGCTCAATACCAATCTCTCTGTTGTTTTTTTTTTTTTTTCTCCCCTCAGCGCTTCTTGAGCTTTCAGTAATACTGGCCGTGTTGTTCTTAGACTACTATGCCGCCTTTTCGCGCACCTGGTCAGGGTTGTTTTCTCAAAGTTGTTCGTGAGTCCGAACCAGATTGATCTTGCGATCACTGTTCGTGTTTTTGTTCTCGTCTGCTTGTCCGTCCGTAGTCTGTGATTCGTGAAGCGTCACTAAGTTCTGCAGCAATATTCCCGCTTATGTTTTCTGTTTCTCTCTTTCCCTCTGCCTGTGGAGAAAGGCTGTAGAGCGCGCCGCCACCTGGAGGACAAGGGAATAGTTAACTTCGCCTGTGACTTCACAGTTTCTATGCATGACTTAAACAAATGATGTGATATATATATAACAATATCTATCTCTATCTACCTATCTATGATAAGTATATGAGTATAGGTCTATGCGTAACCTTCTGGATTGTTCACGAATTTTTTTATAGTCACGCTCGATACAAAGACGTGTTTTGTTCTTTTATGGTAGGAACACGTTGTGATTCCATTTTCTCATAAAGTGACACGATTTCTGACATACGCAATCTTTTTGATCGCTCTAAAACACTATCAAGGGCCGCAACTAACTTCTAAAGCAGACGAGAACTCTGTCGGTGCTCTGGAAATCCGTTCCTCACTGTGGCAGGTATCCCATCCGAGGCGAACAAATAGGTGTAAAGTTTATGATTAAGTGGAACAGGTCTTGACGTCATCGAACTTTGCTGTTAGCGTTGAACTCGTCCCTGCCTGCGGTGGCGCTGACATTCAGCGAAGTCATTCCGGACCCGTTTAGCTCCAAGTTGCGGAATATATAGTGGCTATTCAACTAAACGAGAGGTGAAGATGCCTGTAGTCTTCGGTCGCTTTATGTTCTTGAACGCAGCGAAGGTAGCACCAAGTTAAGGCCCGGAAACTATAGGGCACTGACCCAGCAGAAGACAGCCAAGGCCCTCTGCTATGTCATTTCTATTTCGCCTCAGTGGGCATCGATAGGTGCCGCTTGATTCTTAACACGACGCCTGAAATATGAATTTTTGATACCTGAATTGTGAACTTTGATTGACGGCACAAGCGTGCATGGCAAATCATACCTGAACGAAACCTGCGAGCGGTATTGATCATTAATGAGAGTGGATTCTATGGAGGCCAAAAGAGAGGTACAAATCACAGCGCTCCAGACGATACATTTCCTCTGCATATCTGAAAAGCTATTCTAAACGGCGCCTTTGTAAATTTCCTTTCCGACTTCATCGAACTGCACAGCATTGCAGTATTGTGTTCCGCACTCCATTGTGCGATTCGCATTTGTGCAATTACGGACCAAAAAGAATGAGAATGATGAAAAAAAAAGATGACAATTTATGGTAACAATACCGGCAAGTAAAGGAACTTGTGTTTGAAGAGAACAATCTGTGCAAGAGGAATTGCTCATATCTACATTTTGAATGCACGCTTTTGTAGAAGGGATAAATAACTACCTTTGTTCCTCCTGTATTTTCGTTTTCAGGCATAGCGCTCCATTTAAGCCACTTTCATTTAGTCGGGGTTTGTTTCTCAAAGGGTTGCCAGGGTACATACAACGACCTCGTGAAAACCGAGATAAGAGCAACTCCACATGTATTGCTGTGCACCGGAGTTTGTTGTCTCTGTACCACTGTAAAAGTAACGAAAGCACGTTTCTACGATGGTTGGACCTAGACGTAACTATGCAAGGTGATCGGGGCGTTGCTAAGCGTCTTAGTTGCCAGCAAAGCATTCGTACTTCTAGCTGTCTGTTGCGCGTGCTGCACCTTCTCGGTTAAACCAACCAGTAAAAAAAAAATCCTCGCTGTTTCGCCTGAACCGCGAAACGAAAGCAACCTGACTCAAAACTTGCGAGAAAAGAATTGTACGAGTTGTTTGACGCGAGTCATTTTTAGACACTATTTTCTTCCTCTTTTCTGTCGCCGCCCTTCTCTGGCGAGTCTGAGTGATCAGAACCGAAATTAAGGTTGGTCTCCCCCAAAATTGCTTCGCTTCGATCCCGATTTTATCGGCTTCTCCTATCTTATTATTCTAGATGACTGGCTCAGTCACAGTTACATTGGTGATACTTTTTCTTTTTTTGTGTGTATTTTATCGTTCATTTCGCGTTCCCCCTTCGCTCCGTTCTTGAAATGCAGAGAAGACATCAAAGAGAAAGTTGTCGAAGTGTGCGTGGGTGTACGGGACCGTTATTCCCACTCGGTCCCAGTTTTTAATCTCGCGCCAATGGCTTCTTCCATTGTTAGATGGTTATTATTGAAGCAAGGGAAGAAGGGATTGAGCTCGCGCGCTGTCTCGCGTGATTTAAATCGTTCCTTTTCTTGTTTTCCGTTTATCTCTCTGTATTTCCTGTCTGTGTAATTTCTGTGGGAGATTCTCGCTGAACTTTTTTTTGTTTCTGTCTCTGTTATGACTTTCAGGGAAGATTTGCAATGAAGAAGTAGAAAACTGAGCGCCATTTTCCTCTTTCCTGGTTTGTCGGAACAGCAGGCTTTCGCGAATATCTCGTACGCGTCATGGGCTGTTTTTGTTCCCGTGGTGTTTATGTCGTCTGCTTTCTTTCGCTATTTTTCTTGAATTCTCTCGCTACACTTATGGCATGTGAATCGAATGTTTCGGAAATAGAGTGCGGCGTTCGTACAAAGGAACCGAAACAGATGAAGATGGAAAAAATAGAGAGAAAGCAGAGTTCTGAGACGGATATAAGATCCTGTTAGTACGATGATATTACTTTGCGATTCAAACAGATAAGAATACAAACATTCATACACTCAAACATAATATGAAATTTTCAGGCTAGACTTTCATCGTGACAAGGTTAGTTGCGTGTAAGCGTGTATGAAACAGTCAAGTGCATTATAATAATAATAATAATAATAACTTTATTTTTGTTATGGTACCCAAAAACAACCACTAGGGTCTACTAATTGGTGCACCACACAAGGTTATACATGTGAACAAAGACAGTAAAATATACAAAAAGCCAACAAGGTTAACGGTGAAAAAAACGAAGTTAAATAGAAACAATGGCACTAATACTAGTAAGAAAATCACGAGAAGGAGCGAAAATGTCGATGTCATGGTGTTGTAAGGCGGAGTGACGGAGTAAGTGAATTATGACGGGCACGTCTTGCTGCGAAAGGCGTGCATGAAGAAAGGGAAGTGAGAGGGAGAGTGAGGCCCATTAATTTATTTGCTTATTAGCTTTATGGTCTTACATCCACCATTTAATGTCGACGGCCTTCATGAAGCTGAGCAGAGATCCCTGGACGGGTTTCCTACCCTGGAGGTTGGCACAGGGATGCACTATCTCCACGAGTTTGGGGTGGTCAGCCGCGCCTGTGGGCTTGCTGCTCCACGGCTTGCTGAAGCCTGCGCCTTGCATCGCCTGTGACTGGGCAGTCGTTTATTGGCTGCGCTGTCTTGCTGCTTTGGCTATTATTGGATGCTGTGACTGGACAGTCTATGCTCCTCCGTTCCTGTTTCTCCACTGTGGGCATCCGAAAGCAGAGCACGGGCCTTGTCGCGTCATGGCTTCTCAACAAGAACTGGCATTGCGGAAAAATCTGCATCCATCCACAGCCATCCACAGCCAAATCCAGTGGCCGCTATTTGCATTGCATGTCGATTAATCTTCGACGGTTCATTTATTGGGAAAAAGACTGCACCCTAGCCTTATTCCACCCCCCACGCACTGGATCCGGTGTCGACATTTGGATGTTTTTGGTGCACATTTTTCTCCCCTTCTTTTCACGTTATACGGTCATCTATGCTTGCACAAAGTGTTGGGATTGATTGAATGATTGATTAAGAAAAAGAAAAAGAAAGAAGAAAACAGTGTTGGGAACACTTAAAATCATGTACTGTTTATACAGGTTCGTGTAACGGGGAATTTCTTTGCTTTAGCATCATGCTACATGGGAAGACATTCGCTGTCATGGAGGATAATAGAATAACATGCTGAAAGTGCTCAGCCTTTTGGGTAAGGTTAAATAAAGAAACTGCCACGAAATTATCCTGTTTGGGTGTTAAATATACAAGCATGTTAAAAAAAAACATGTGTGGATAAAATTACGTGTTTTTCTTCATGATTTCACTAATGGACTTGCACGAAGTTTTACATAAATATCTTCTATGGCTACTGCCTAACATTGGCTTTAACGGGACAGCATGATCGCTTGGATCGTTGCGCTGAAGTTTCCTAAAAAGAGAAACGAAGGATTTTGTGTTTCTCACATGTTCTATTTTTCTATACGGAACGCGCGTTGAGACAGAAAATCATCCCGTTATACTAGCACACACTTTATATTTTGCTTGAAACGCGGGCTACGGCCAACGTAATCACTCTTAGATTCATCTCTACTACAGGCGTCGTTGACAGTGGAAACACACTCGAACGTTATCCGGTTACTTGAAATGTGGTACAAATAACTACTTGCACGTCAACCCTATACACATTGCCGCTTATAGCCACAGTTGCATCGCGGCGTGAACACCAAATTAAAACAAGAACAACAACCCTGTACACTGACGCTATCGATATACTACGAAATGCACCAAGGCATGGTCTGTTTCTACAGGCCTTGAGCAACCGCTGGGGCTACGTGCTGATTCGGTTTGCGCGCTTCAAACATTTAAGGAGTATTTGGACGCGCTCTACCGGAATGACAAATGCTGTGTGAGCTAACCGGGATGAGATGCATCCGTTATGCGACTGCATTACGCTACTAAATAAACTGTAAGACGCATAAGTTTTGACGCAGTTCTTCACAACGTCACAAAGCTCGACCTCTATTATTATTATTATTATGCACGCATTATTTCTTAAACGACAAATATCTCAACAACGGCACGGCTTCGTACCGAGAAGATTTACCGTTACCAATCTTGGATCATTTATGGCCATTGTAGCGCCCTCTGTTTCTACACGAGAACAAGTGGATGCCGTATATTTTGACATTTATAAAGCTTTTGATCTCATTAGACCACCCAATCTTACTGCGGAAGCTGAAAACCTTTGGCGTGGGGAACGACCTTATCTCTTTCTTTCGTTCCTTTCTAAACAACAGACGTTGCCTGTGTTGTTGCCATAAGTTCACCCCGGCTGATAATCACGTCACACTCATCATCTTCATCTTCCTCTTGGTGTCTGGTGCAGCTGGCTGCAGCGACGCTCGCGCTGCTTCTCGTTCCTTCACTTAGCACGCAGTCAGCGATGCGCACGGCCGTGTCTTCTCTTACATTCTTACAGCCTGTAGATAAGATACAACGCTCTTCATCCTCCCCATACTGTCCTCCATCGGGCGTACCTCAGCGTTCAATACCTGGACCCCTGCTTTTCAATATCTTTGTAAATGACTTAGTGATGCATATGAACCCTCTCATGTGCTTCAGTGCGCCGATGACGTTAAAATATTTAAAGAAATTAGTGCTCCTGAAGGCGTTCGTAAACTTCCAAGTTATATAACGGAAGATATATCATCCGTTGGAGGTTGGTGCGCAAGAAATGGGCTGATGATTAACACTTCTAAAACGGAAAGTGTCGCCCATTACAGGGATTTTTGAGTATCCATAAATTTAAAAAAACATTTAATTGTGTTGCTTATACGCGCAAAGCGAACATACTATACAGCGCGTACTTTTGCCCTGGTCCAGTTGCCCGTGCCACTGTTATCAAAGATCTCGGCGGCAGCTTTGATTCCCGGCTGTGCTTTCATGTTCCTTGTTACTTTGAAACTCCTTGGTTTACTTACATACATCTGCAAAGTTTTCTCTATTCGGATGTTTTTTTCTTCACCTCTATCGCTCATATGTCCTTCCACGGCTGGACTATGCCTCAACAGTGTGGAATTCCCTTCCCAGTACTGGCACCTCACTTACTGAAGCTGTACAGAAGGAATTCCTACATAGTATTCCCAACTTCCTCTTGCGAAAGCACATTTTATTTAGAGTGTATATATACTGTCATTCCTCCATATCAAGCCACTTTTTATACGCAGTCTTCTCCATTACGTTATGTTCTGCTATACAAGATCACACATAGTGTTGTGGACACGTCTTCCCTACTAGGTCAATATCGTACTGTGATCCCTACTAAAGTCACGACGCACCCGAATATTTTGTGTACGTCCCACTACGCACCACTTAACCCCGTGTCAGGAATTCAGTGAGCCACAAATATATACCGTCCATTCCCATGTCGACCTCTTTGACTCCCGCACCAATTCCTTCAAGGTTTCTCTGTGGAATTCACTGCATAGACACTACTTCGCAATATTTCCTTTCCTGTAAACGTACACACAAACACGCAGCCCATTCTGTAGTATAGCTTCGTCTTGTGTACTTTTTCCAGTATTGCTGGAAAGCCATTTTATGTGATGTTTTTATGTGTGGCATTCATTTATGTGTGAGCCTGCTATTTCGTCCACGCTTGTCTGGAAAACTATATTCTACTGTAGTTTTTTTTGTTGTTTTTTTGTTTTTGTGTGCTAACACTAAGACTATGAAGACCTTAAGATTATTGTCATCCTTATGTACTAGGAACGATGCCTCTTTTTTTTTTCTTCTTTTTTTTTGCGTCTCCGCGTCGTGCTTACTTTTGAGGTCTGGTAAGCAGGCAAAAGGTCTGCTTACGAAGCGGTACGACCAGCTCCCATGGCATAGTGGTTAGGATGATCGCTTTCCACGCCGAGACTAGGAGGTGACGCGGGTTCGAACCCTGTCACCGGTTGCGCTGTCTGAGGTTTACCCTGGGTTTTTCCGGAGACTTTCCGGACGAATGTCAGCTGTTTCGTCCATTATACAGGGCGTTCAAAATTAAGCTTTCACGAGCGCTACGCAAACACAGCGATGACAGGGAAACCGGACGATAACTTTACGCTACTTGTGTAAGAAACAGGTGCTGCTAATTATGTAGCACCTGTTTCTTAGTCAAGGAACAGAAAAAATAGCACCACTTTTTCTTTTGTTCGCCTATTTATAAAGTGCTAGTGAAAGCTTAATTTTGAACACCCTGATGGTGGTTGTGGTGGTGGTGATAGGGCTTGCCGTTGTCGGCCTCACGTATGTGGGCAACGTCACGACTCACGCCCTGGGGGAATGTGCGTCCTGGGCCGACTTCTAAGGGAACTGTGCCGACATATGTCTGAAAGCCCTGTTGAACACCCTGGTGGTGGTGGTGGTGGTGGTGGTGATAGGGCTTGCCGTTGTCGGCCTCACGTATGTGGGCAACGTCACGACTCACGCCCTGGGGGAATGTGCGTCCTGGGCCGACTTCTAACACCCTGTATTACATAGGAGACACATAGGCAACAAATCAGTGTAATGAACTTAAGCACGGGACAGTCTTCGTCGCCTTCGTCTTTGACTGCTGCAATATTTTAAGGATATCCTGATGTTGATCTTACAAAGAGAGCGGAAATGCATAATTTTATGTTTCCTTCCGGCTAGCCAGAAGAATACGTTTCTGACAAGGGCCGAGAAACTGTGCTCTGCGTACATCTTGGTGTTGAATACGGCGCTGGATTACCGACATTAAATAGAAGAAGAAGAAACAAAAACATCGTTACAATGAGCATGCATTAACGAGTTCTTCATACATCATTACATCTGAAATACGTGAAAACACGCCGTTTTCTTTCAGTCCCCCACCCTCTCCCCGCTACAAAATAATGCACAGTCAATATTCCTCTATGATACGGCTAATACCGGGTCGGCATTTTTTCCTTTTTTGCGTGTGATATCTTTGTTGTTACGTGTCACGTGCATCTCTTGCTATTCCCTCGCAAGCAACTCGATAAGAGAAACGAACATAGAGTTTCATAAGGTGATACATATAAGCAGGATTATCTAACGACGAATTCCAACCTGCCCACTATGATGTGTCGCTATGTGTCAATGTCCATGATGGCGGCCCCGGGAGGGGGATATATTTATTAGACGAAAAGGAAAACAAAAACGGGGGAAAGGTCAGCCCCGGCTTCATTACAGGTCCTAGCCCCGACTCGCTATATCGTTTCTCGTCCGCTTCCAACATAACCAATATGGCGGACAGTGCTCAATATTACCACTTCACGATATCGCGCGGATAACACATAAACGCTCCTGCATGACTGCCATACTTATGGACGGTAAAAAAAGGGGGGTATATATTTACTAAGAAAAAAGAAAGAAAGAAAGAAAGAAAGGATCATCGGAGGCAATAACCGATAGCGATGTCGTTGCGTACTCTGATTGGGTTAGATTGATATGAGTGGCGTTTCACGCGTCACGTTGTCTGCGTGGTAAAAAGTAGAAAACACCACCTTTAATCCTATTTAATCAAAAAATCGACGGTTAAAAATTACCGATAATCCATTGAGGATGCATCAAATTAGGAAAGACAGAAAGATTCCGGTCGGTACATTTCCGGTGAACAACGCGAATTAGATCGATTAAGTATTAAGTGATACGTATTAAGTGATAAGTATTAAGTGATAAGTATTAAGTGATACGATATTAAGTGATAAGTATTAAGTGATAAGTATTAAGTGATAAGTATTAAGTGATACGTATTAAGTGATAAGTATTAAGTGATACGTATTAAGTGATACGTATTAAGTGATAAGTATTAAGTGAAGTGTGTCTTTTTTTAGTTCTGTGTTAGCGCCGCGAAGCAACTTTGACTATGAGCGGCGTACAGATGTGGACAGGTGGAGAGAGGACAGCAGGAGAAGAGTGGGGGACAAGGGGGTTAGTATGCGTCTTGGGCCGACTTCACGGGGTACTGTGCCGACATTCGCCTGGAAAGTCTTCGGAAAACCCAGATGTGTCAAAAAATCGTGTGTCACTTGTAAGAAAGGTGGTAGGTTCGAATCCTACCACCGGCTGTGCTGTCTGAGGTTTTCCCTGGGTTTTCCAAAGACTTTCAGGACGAATGTCGGCACAGTTCCACCTGACGTCGGCCCAGGACGCATACCAACACTCCTGTCCCCCACTCCTTCCTGCTGTCCTCTCTCCATCTGTCCACGTCTATACGCCGCTCATAGCCACAGCTGCTTCGCGGCGCTAACAACGAATTTTTAAAAGAAGTATTTTAAGAAAAACCTTCTTGGGTGCATTCATTGAGTCTTCGCAGCTTCCTGAACGTTTCGCTCCCTCCTTATAATGTTTTGTTGTGTAGCTTTTAGCTGAAGCAGAAATTTACCTAATTGCAACCAAAGTGCAAATGGAACTGGTTATCACCCAATACATACCACGAAATTATTCCACATCTCTACACCGCTCGCACATCTGTAGAAGACAAGACTTGAGAGCCAAACTCCCAGTGTACGTTTCCTAGCAACCTGTACTAATGACTAGTCCCATGAAACTGACTGCAACATCGCAGTCAAGACCAAGCACCGTGCGAAAAGGAAGCTCCCCGTGCTTTCAGAGAATCCGTGTCATCATCGCTTTCTTCGAAGAGACAATCATACCACGACGAGAAGCTCTTTTTTGAAGGGGGTCCCTCATTTGCAAGTCATTGAGGTACTCTCCATTTTGCAGTGGATGAGTTAAGCGAGACGTTATCGCCTACCCTATCTCCGCATTTATGGACCGCTAGGGAACCTTTTGTCTCGACTTGAGAGGAACTTTGAAGTCAGCGTCTCAGTCATAATGACCGGCCAATTTGCATGTCTCGGGACGCATCTCTCCGCTGCCTCCGATTATGCTAGGCCTACCAAGATCCCGGAGGGTTATTGATTTCGCGGAAACGCCTCGTCGTTCTTACACGAGTTGCACGAGGCGCACAATTTCCTCGCCCGCGTTTTTCGCATCCCTTGTTTCAATGGGAAATCGTGTCGGTGATGTGGAGCTGATGCTGCGCTTACAAAAAAAAAAAAAAAAAAACGAAAAGGGTAGACGTGTTTTTTCAGATGCGTGGAAAGAAAGCGAGTGTTTCCGTTTCGGCGCTGTCACCCTAGTTGTGACGCTTCGCTCCCATGCTATCCAGGATAAATATGAGAGGCGGCTACATGCGTCGGAGTGCACTTGCGCCCAAAACTGTACAGCAGATAGGGTGATAGAGCGCTGAAAATCAGCACTGTGAATACTGAACCTCCTCCGGCTCTCATATCACGGCAGGTATCCCCGCCAATGAGGTGGCAGCGGGCGAGGTCACGTGCTTTCGAGAACCAGTAGGAAAGGCTGAGGCTCCTCCGGTGTCGGAGTGGAAGCGTGATGCTGAAGTTTCGTTGAGGGTGTGTATCTTGCCAATAGCGACACCTATAAGAATAATGTGGCATGTAGTTAAATTGCATGCATGATGCAATAAACTACACATATCAAGCGTTTACACCTATCAAAGCGTCACCACCCCTTTAAGGGACTTCACTCCTTTGTCATAAACATCCACCAGAAGTTAGCGAATCATGTACAAGATCGGTGCGGTTAAGTTTGGTTCTCTCAAGGAACAATAATAAATTGAGTTCCGTTCCCCACCTTCATTCACCCTGCGCATCTTCATATTTCACCTTAATAAAAAGAAAACATAAACAGCAAGCTCCAATCGAAAGCAAACTTTCAAAACCAGAATATATTATAAATACATCGAAAATCAAGACTTTTGAAGTTTTTTGTCATTTTCTGACAACGTCAGCTTTCGTACATTTTCCCCCCGATTACACAGGAAGTGTTATACTTCAGCTGATGGTTGCACGGTGACAACATAAAGCAACGCGGAACTGTATTCTGCGCAGTGTGAAAGGGATTTTAAAAAAAGCGAGCAGTTCCTTAGCGCAGTGGATATGACAGCGCATGTCGTAGTGTTCGTAGAGTCGGCTTTGCCTCATCATGTCGCTTTGTGTGGCAAAGCACGATGTACAGGCAGCTCTGAAATGAGGTTCTTCTGTAAGTTTATGGCGAATTTAGATGGAGTAATGTAATTGAAATAAAGCCGGCAGCACATATTACTAGATACGTATACGTATGTACATATACATACATATATACGTATATGACGTGACATATATATATGTGTCACGTCTCCGCAGCGAATAAACAGTATGCAATACACTAAAACAATAGAGACTGTACACCCTGAAATTTTTTCGCGCATCTATTTTGAGTTCGCACATGTGCACATCGTCGTTCATCATTTAATCGTTGTCATTGTTCGCACATGTGCAGATTACGATCTTCCACTCTGCGTGTCTCAATCGGCTTCCCGCTGTACGTAGTGCTCGGACACCCAGGGCCCCCTACTGGACACGAAGCGAACTAGAGCTTTAGTTATCGACCTCTAGGTGGCAGAGGACTCTTGTCGTCACTCTTTCTCTCTAGTCTGCTCTCTCTCTCTCTCTCTCTCTCTCTCGCTACGCAGGAGAAAAAGATGTATTGATCTTACCTGCCAGCTGCGTTGCCGTTCGCAGTTGCAGGTGGAGCTGTCTGACGTTGGCATGTCCGACCGCAACCTCGAACGTCCTTCGGTGAGCAGCGCTTTGAGAAGTCTACATAAAACAGTATTATAACATCTTAATTTAAATTACTCTCATGTCAAAATGACACTTTTTCTTTGACTGGCAGAAATTAATAACGTATGAATAATAGTTAATTGAAAATAAAGGAGCACGATCTACATGATAGCCAACGTGGCGAAAGAGCTATAATTTTTAAAAAATCTGCGGAATTCAGTGTATCCCTCAATACCGGACTACACTAGATTACGGGTTTTAGACGTGGAACACCAGCCAGTCCAAGTTTAGCCCCCGAATAATTTTCTATTATGCGGTGAAGGTAAAAATTAATAATTCAGTTTTATTTTTATTAGATAGTTTTATTCATTGATTACCAGTCATGTGCGCTAATCCATTACGCCAGCGCTTCATTAATTGATGGCTTTATTGATGCTTTATGTACTTATTAAATGATACACAAATTGTGGCGCTTACTAGAAAACCTTCTTGGGTGTTAAAAATGCTTGGAATAATTCGGTC
The DNA here is from genome assembly GCF_037126465.1 of Ornithodoros turicata. NCBI lineage: Eukaryota > Metazoa > Arthropoda > Arachnida > Ixodida > Argasidae > Ornithodoros > Ornithodoros turicata. The sequence goes on from NC_088209.1 coordinate 33,507,774, forward strand.
AGTAATGAGTTTACTAATCTATTAATATACCTCTTCTTCAAAAGAAAAGTGAAAGTGTCTTATATGGTAGGGGCCAAAGCTTTGTCAAGTGGAAGTCTTTTCACTTTTTGTCTACTGTCCCTCCATTTGTGAAATTGGAAAATGGGAAGCTGAAGATGAAACGGAAAAACTTAATTACTTGTTAATTACTTAAAATTATTTAAAACTGATTTGCTTCACTATTGGATTTTCTGCATGCCATTACTGTTCTGGACGCTGGCTGTTTTCTTCACTTCCCTCTGCTGTTACTTGTTGATAATTAGATACTTGTTAGTTATTCAATGAATGTATTTCAAAGAGTATAAGGGTACGTCTAGAGCCACATATGGGGTGTTTTGCTGGTGAACAAACACAATGCTGCGTGGACAAGCGCCCCTTCCCGTAAGCCCAAAAGGACACACAACACCATTCAATCAACTCCGTTCCTATTTTCCTGCTTGCAGGAGAGCAGTGGCAGAAGCAATCCATCAAATATACCCGTGCTCATCGGTACGCTCCATGCACACACATATACGCCCCACCGAGAATATCAGAAACAGAGATAAATAAACAAGTGCTATACCAGTGGCTCCCTCTTCAACGCAAAAGGATTGCTGGTCCCGTATATGATGTGGTGGGGCACACTTCATTACCACTAGCAACCGTATCAATCACCCGCTCGGTAAGCCTCCCCAGGTAGAGGTGACGATGGCGGGAGTGATATTTCCTCTCCGTCTGACTTCGTAACGCCACGAAAGCAGTAGTAACAAAAAAAGAAGCTACAAAACCGAGGCTGCCCTTCACCTTTAGCGGACGGTGTATGTTCGTTACTTGCGACATGGGGGACTGGAGAAGGGGAAAGATGTCTTTAATATAGAATGTCGGTAGGGTCACAGAGCAAAGATGATGGCAGCAGGCGGGAAACCAGCATATCATGGCTTCGCGATGTCTTATTCTCGTTAGTCCGTTATTGACCTGGTGGTTTGGCAATGCAAAACTTTATTCAATCGAGCCTTTTACGTTGTCCTGCTCCCTCGCAATCGTCGTACAGACTGCAACAACAAATAAATCGTGACTATGAAATGGGGTGATTCACCGCTGGAGAGCAGTACACTATCCCATTAAACGCGAAACATCAGACGTGAGATATGAGAATGAAGGTAAAGTTATATACAACAACTGAGATGTCCTCCGCAGGCTGCGCTACGCCGATCAAACGGAAGAGCAAGAAAGAAACGAGAGAGAGAGAGAGAGAAAAAAAACGCGAAAGAAGCACCAATGGTCATTGGGATACAGAGCATGATACTACAGCATCTGGAGCAAACCGGTAGTCACGAAGAACTCCAAGAACGTTTGAAGACATCAACGGCGTTGCACGTGGTTCTGGCATGGGCCAATAATTGCAGCCAGGTTCAATGCCGGTCTGCTAGCAGTATTCAACTGAGCACAGAGTTGCCGCCTCTCCGTTTCGTAAAGCTCACATTCTGTTCGGACGTGCTCAATGTTCGCCACGACGCCACATTTGGAGCATAGGCTGATGTAACAGTATCCAATTCGGTACTTAAATTGGGGAGTGGAGGAGGGGAGGGGTGAAAGTTCTACGAATTGTCTTCGTAGCACTGAATTCCACATTGCAACGGTGTTTTTATATAAAACACGACGCTTCACATCAGGAACATGCCCGCGTAGGTGAGCATTCCAGTCTCTGTTACTATCGTGCTACATGCCTTTATCAAATTTGACGCAACCGTATATGTCAGAGGATCAGGAACATTTCGTTTTATAATGCGCTGTGCAGGCACCTTTCAACATCTAAAATGAGAGGCGTCTAGGGGGTACCGGATGTAAGTGTGGGTGTGGTACGTTTTCACCGGGGATGTGCAGTAGTTAACTGCTTGTAGTTAAACTACCGCATGGTAGCTAAAAATTAGTTAGAAACCACTTATTAGAAACTACGTCGCAATTTTTTTATTTTTTTCGACGGGGAGTCAGGAATCAGGACAGTATCCAACGTGTTGGAACAGGACCATTGGCTGTCGGAGCATTGGTCGAATTAGACTAGTTAGGCGCAGAATGGAGAGATTCATTGTCAAGTTTGCGTACAGAAATGCTACCGCACATGAGCAGAAAGTACGCCCTTTGTGTTAATCAGAATACGTAACGATCGACACACAGATTACATTCAAAAAAACTTACGGCCCCTCCGTCGTCAGATTTGAGGTCGTGACTTTATCATTGCCTGACATATCACTACATCAGTATTGTATGGAGGGGCTAGTGCTGTGCTATGATTGTTGCGAGTTCACTATCTTCTCGCTCCCCACGCACTCACGCGCTATTTCTACGGCTAAGCGATCATATAACGACGCGCACAAGATACGTACCAGAGTAAACCAACTACAACGAAGTGGTTGCAAAGTACTTTTAACTAGTGCGGCTGTTATGTAATTACACTAGTAGTTAAACTACAATTTGACATAGTAGTTAGCAGTTATAGTTAAAATACTAAAAAAGTAATTACAGCACATCTCTGGTACTCACGTGTGAAAATGGACCACACGATGTCTGCCTTACGTTTACAAAAATGAATTCATTACGAGTTCAGAATTTGCAAGCAACATTTTTTTTTATAATGCAACGCTACAAAATGCCTGGACACTAATTCTGTTTTAACTGCTCGCGTCTTGGGCCGCGTGAGAATGCCTTACTATCGAAAATGGCGTATTGGTGGGTGTTAGGTGTTGATGTTGATGTTGTTGTTGTTGATGATGATGATGATGATAATCTCCATTAAAAATGGAGATGTGGATCCCAGTTAGGGTTACTGCATACTAGAGTCATACACGTTGATACAGTTGTATTTACCAATGGGAACAATTTTATCCGTTAACGGGCATTTTGTTGAAAAGAACGGAACAACAAACGTATTGCCATCCGCACCCAGAAAGTACTCCTCTCTTTGAAACAAAGGCAATTGATGGCCTGGAACAGGAGGACAGAATGCGATATGCCCCCTGAAATACGGATGCGATATGGGACATTAAAAATGCCGAGCACGAACACAGTCGTGTCAAAACATCTACCATCGCGATATTTGTTTTCTTTGAATGTAGTTGTGTTTTCTTAAGCATTTATTTGCGTTAAATTGCAAAACCATCGGTGAAGCCGTGATGTTATTACAGCAGCAGGGTACAACACTTGATGTGAAGGAGGGGCCGATGCGATAGCCGGCCTGAAAGACAAAGTTCGAGGGATCGTTTACGTGTTTTCATTTCATTTTATGTACGTCTCATAAGTTTCACCAGTGTAGCAACGTGTTCTCTGTTCGTGATGGGGGTAACGCGTAGATGTCAAATGATGAGCTATAGGTCAACACGAGTCGGAAAATTAATGGCAACTGTTCACGTGACTTTCTGCACAACGCCATCGGTTTTCTTTCATATAACCGAACTAATCAGAGAGTGCGAGCAACATGAAGCGCGCATAATAATGATGTCTGAATAAAAGCAGGTAGTCCTCAAACGTAGGATGAAGTACCACACAGACACATACGGGGACTGTTAATATATGTCCGAAATTGGGCACCTCGACAACTATTTCTTAGCCGATTCTTCTTTTTTCCACAAGATGGCGTCGCTTCTACATCCGAAAACACTGTCACACTATTTCTTTTTGTTTGTTTTTTAAACTAAGGGTCAACGTGGACAATATTTACTCGTACAATTACTGGTAATTGACTAAAAATATTTTGGGGGGATTCTGACCTTGTTAGGCCTGATGGCCTTTTGTACCATAGTCCACCAGTGCGTTGCTGGGAATAAATTCAATTCAATTCAGTTTTTTAGACGATCATCTGACAGCCCTGACGTCATTTCGGATTTTTCCATCCAGGCCGTATATACCGATTCCGGACAAAGCTCGCAGATTGCGTTTTATCATATCTCAGAACGGCCCTAAATTTTCCTTTATCTCAGTCGAACGCAGGTTCATTTTCGTGTCCGTTCGTGTTCATTTCGTCCCCGTTCATTTTTTCCCGCTCGGGAACCGGTAAGATATCGCATCGGCCAGCACTCCTCACGTGAACAACTGTGCATATCGCACGCGAAAGCAAGCAATCTTCTTTTTCCTTGATCCTTCGAACGCTGATACGCTACTCAGATGTTTACCGGATGACTAGTTATATGGAATGTTACGTTATCGTCAGTCATACTCATTAAAGACTGCGGGCACCAGTATTCATCCCAGTGGCAGTCCACCCCTGTTGTGTCGTCGCTGGGAACGGGGCTAAGGAGCGCACCGAGACTGGTGGTTTGAGAGTAACGTGACAAGGTCTATAAGGTTAACGGTAACGCGTAATCCCCCAGTTCAACACAACTCTGACATCAAAACCAGTCGACGTCTGCCGGCTTGTCGCTCTAAGCCACGCAATCAACATGACTATAGCACTGAGATACCTCCAGAGCGACGCGATGCTGGCGCCATCTTTTGAAAGTAAGTTCTCAGCTCTCGCCAAATGCGATTGAGAGGTACTCTTGTCCTCAACGACTATACAGCTCGATGGACTGAGGATCGAGAAAGCGGATTTCTCCTTTTCGATCTTCTATTATCTTTCCTCTCTAAAGTCCGGTCATGCGGACAACGTCGGACTTTTCCGTAATAGCACCCGCTCGATGAGCTTTCGGTTAAGCCTAATACGAGACTTAATTAGGTTTTCCTGGACAGAGATTGGATTGGTTCAGAGTCACTCAAAGATCCAAGGCGTGCACTCCATGTGTTGGTCGGCATCGCGTACCTTGTATGCTGGTCTCGTTAAGCCCGCGCTAATTGAATATGCACAGCTCTGACGAGGGGCGTATTTTGGGAAAACAATACCCGTAGGGGTTGCGGAACTTTCCCTCTGGGGAACTTTTTTTTTACTTTGAAGCATTGCGACGTGACGTTCAAGTTATACCCCTATCGTACACTCTAAGATAAAAAAAGCAGTAATTTTACTCCTTTTGGAGACTAAATGCACTGCAACAAAAATTAGACCCTTTCGGGACTAAATGCGCGGGAGTAAATGAATGTCACAGAGTGTGGGCTGCATTTTCACGCTCTGTTCTAAGAGTCCCAGGTGCATGATTCGTGTGCATGCCTGAGTATACTTTGAATCAAACCGTCAACCGTGATATATCGAGTTAAATAAAATTTTGCGACATACATAGAGGGCACAATTTGCGAAGAACTGTTTCTTATACTCTGTGTCGGTAGAAAATTGCTAAGTTGGCTAAGTTGAATAGAATATTTATTTCACTTGTTTACGAAAAGGAAGGCCAAACACTGTTTTTCGGAGAACTACTCTCGTTCCCAATCGCCACGTTGCCAAGTGCGGTGCAGATAGGCTTCTTAGTTGTCTTTGCTTGCGGTACTTAGCCAATTATAGTGTCTTGGAAAAAAGCAACGATTTTGTGAAATAATCCAATGTTTCGCTAGTCTCGAGCAAAAGAAATAAAAATATAACTAATGTACCTGTATAATGCTTCATATGTTCGGCCCTGATGGTGTCTTAATTATCGACACTACCATCATTTGCGAATGACATCGTTTCCTCGTGTAGCTCGATGTATGACAAACGAATTACATTCGGTGCGACTGTCATTCGCTGGGAATGACATTTAGTTTGCCGTGTGACTTCTCTTTCATTTCTCTCTCTCTCTCTCTCTCTCTCTCTCTCTCTCTTTTACTTTTTCTTTTTTTCTTTCTTTTATCTGGGAGAGCCTTATTTCTGCCTTTCCTCCTTCGAAGTGCCAAGATTGTAGTTCGGGCACACCAAGGCGTATCCTTGAGGCCACTCACTAAATATCCGAAATAACGGAGCCTGCGGCATCGTCAAATCGTCACCCGTGTCATTCATCACATATAGTCACCTGCCCATCTTGCTGATGAAGCTCGGGATTTTTCCGTGCTCTCCAACCTGTTGTCATTAAACCTCACACACCTGAACCAAAATGTGGGTATGGTTGAGTATATAGTTGAGTGTACAGTGCATAGCTGAGCTGAGTATATAGTTGAGTGGGTATAGTCGTAGCCAAGGTCGTGCTGAAGACTGGGAGGCGGTGGTTTCGAATCCTACCACCGGCTGTGCTGTCTGAGGTTTTCCCTGGGTTTTCCGGGGGCCTTCTAGACGAATTTCGGCACAGTGCCCCTTGAAGTCGGCCCAGGACGCATACTAATCCACCCTGTCTCCCACTCCTTCCTGCTGTCCTCCCTCCATCTGTCCACATCTGTACGCCGCTCATTGCCACAGTTGCTTCGGGGCGCCAACGCGGAAGTAAAAAAAAAAGTTGATTGGCGGTACAGACAATAACGTTATGGTGACCCCCTATCGAAGGTGACCTAAAGTGCGGTTCAACGTTGTAAGTAGGATAAAAATGAAGATCATATGTTTTCACATTTTAGCCCCTCATACTTCCATACTTAAGCTCACCTTATCACGTGACCCATCCTGCCGTGACACGATAAAGAGGAGAGCGGCTCGTTAATCAGGGAGGGCACGTCTTTTTTTATATATGTATATTTACTAGAACCTCGCAAAGCCTTCATGAGCGAAGATAAAATATATTGGCCATGATGATGCTGTAAGATTTTATCTAATATCGTTAACTATGACGTATTTGTGTGATGGTTATCTTAAAGTGCTGCACGAGTATTTTCCATTGTCAGGTTCGAGCGCTTGTATTTTTTCTTTCATTTCTGAGCTTCTTTCTTTTGCCTTCCTGTGTAAGAGCGATGAACGGAAATACCAGAAACAAAAATTCTACATGAACTAATTGAGGGGACAGGCTTTCCCAACCAAGGCTTTTGCATTTCTGCTTTTCTTTCTTCCATCAATGTCAATGAATTATATGTCCTACAACCTGCATTTCGTTGACAAATATAGCTTTCTGCTGCCTTTGTCATAATGTTTGTCATTCTCACATAAAGTTCAAGCGTCAAACACAATACGGAATCTGCTTTCCTCGTTTTAAAGAACGATTTCTACGTCATTCTGCTCTACTCGTGTTCGTCATCTTTCACAAGTCATTCACCTATTACGCGGACGGGATAATGTGTAATGGGAGAGAAACTGATGTTTAGAAACTGAGAGAAACGCCGCTAAATGAGCACAAACGCACTGTGTTGTAAATGACACAAGAACGTCCAAACGGCCAAATGCTGAAACGTCTGTAAATTTGTGTTTTTGTTGCTCGTCCTCTGACCGTCCGTGTTTTCCTTGCGTTCATCACCACGTTACTTAACCAACACGCTCTAAATCTTCTCGCAGTTCCGTAAATGTACGACGCTCTGCACAAGTTATATTTGCTCTGATACGTTAGCCGTTTGGCTTGGAACAAACCACCGCAAAGCCTGCCGGGAAATGCTGTGCAAAACGACAGCGATTTGCTATCGTCTCCGATCGTCGTCGTCGTCGTCGTCGTATTGGTGTATGCACCGTCGCTGTCGTTTTGCACAGCATTCCTCGGCATGCGCACCCTTTTTTTTTTTTTTTTTTTCAGTCTTTCACTGGTCTTGACCTGGTGTATTCCTGAAAATGCTACTTACATAGGCTACAAAAAGGTGCCCAATACGAGCGACAAAGGTGGGAGCGAAGAATAAACACACAGTGAGAGAGAGAAAAAATATTACATGGGAAGAGGGGACAAGGCGCCGGCTAGCATCAACTTTACGTCCCCATTTTTTCTTCTTTATCATCATCACCATTATGTGAAGCAAGATGATGAAGGAATGCTCTGACACACGGACGGGTGACGACAGCACTTGTGCGACAAAAGGTATCTGACGCACCTGTCAGTCATCGCGGAGAAAAGGATGGACAAAAGAAAGCATCGAACCTAATCTGCAAGCTAAGAGCAAATGCCCCTTGTAGCGTTCCAATATTGAACCCCCACAAGCAACCAGTGGCCAATCGCGAGCACAGGAAGATACCGTGTACTGCGTCACAGCTGCGTCACTTCCCCTTTTCGCGTGCCTTGCGCAGTGAGCGCGGCCCGCGCAGCTCTGTCGTCTGCTCTCTCATTCGGGGCCGCAGAGCGCCCTCGCGCGGACGCTGGTTATGTGTGTGTCTGTTGCAGCCGAAGCAGTCCGCGGCTTCTTCTGTTCTTTTCACGCGCTTTCTACATGTGCCGTAGCCTCCGTTCGGGACACCCGTATGAAACCTGTGTCTTTTGATTGTGATCGACGAGACAGCGTCACGCGCACTGCTCTGTTACCTACTGCTTCGTGAGTCATGTGGTGCATGCAGTTTCGCTTCCGATTCGAACCGGTACTTCCTAGCACGACGTGATAGACCTTTTAACCCCTCCCGTGTCTCAAATAGTGTTTCAACGTGTGATCAAACCTTCAGCGCGCTTAGCTAGCAGACGTACCTTAGAAGCAAAACAACAGAAATAATTCGCGTTCAAACTTGTCAACATATCTTGTGGTAGACGTTTAGATACGAACGGGTTTCGCGCTCTGCGTATTCCATTGCCGTTTTTTTCTACCGAACGTGACCTTAGCCAGTCCGTACTGTGTGCTCTATCGCTTTCTCCTTATTTTTATACCCAAAGAACAAGTATATGCAAGCGCGTCTCTCGCGCAAAGCTAGTCGATAAATACAATTTTTTTAAAGAAGTTCAGCTTTCTATCTCGTGCCCGTACGTGATAATATCCGTGATAATATCGTGTAGGTTCGTCCTTTCGAACACGTAGAGTACTCCTTTTCACTAAAACGAAACGATGCTCACCAGTATATCGTCTTCTGATTAAGATAACACTCGCTACTTCCATCCACTGTCCACCAACATATCACTTTGCCGCCTTTTTGACATTTCACGCAAGTAATCCTGCCTCGAGACTGTGCTCTACAGGCTTCCATATCACTCCGTCACAATACCGTCACGATCCGAATCGACCATTTCTGCTCAAAGACATCCTCTGTCCATGCAGAATCACGCCGTTGTCTCGTGAAAACTAACTCTCTCCACTCAACGTTGTCCCCGCAAGGAGCTCACTGTATACCGCTGACGACCCCGTACAAAAACTATCGTAACTTCCTTCGTGAATCATGTCTTGTGCTGCCCTTCATAGCGAAAGATTCTGGGTATCGTGTTTGGTTCACTATCGTATTTTACGCTATTAGTGCGTTATCAGTTAAATAATAAGTGAGAGCGTTGAAGACAGAGAAGACACGAGAAAAAACCTAATATCAAGGACTCGACGATGGAACGGCGCAAGAAGCTACCACTTCGACTTGGGTTGTCAGCTGCGTCGGCAGTGCCCAGTGTGAAAGTGACCATGCCACCGAAGCGCGATAGGTCACGGTCGCTTTGCGTTGACCGCCTGCCTCCGCTGATAGCGCGGAGTCCACCTGCAGTCGCCCGCGCTGTAACACTGGGTCGAAGATGTTCAGCTACGGGTCCTGGAGATCGGCTCACCGTACAGGCATGCTACGCGCAGGGGTAAGTCGTCTGACCCTTTCAACCGCGATATGAGCTGTCATTGGAGCAGATAATCGTAGATCCTACTGTATACTGTGATAGGGACTGCTTTGTGACAACGGTAGCTCATCAGATATGCAATATCTTATAGACGTAGTTTAATATATCTTATATATTATATGCAATACTGTATACCTTATATGTAAGTTATTGATATGTTAGATACGCAAGCCTACAGGGTTTTCGCCTCTTGCCTCACTCGCATTCATATAGTGCAAACAAAATTGCAATCACAATCTTTATCTTTGCTTTAAAGTGCGCTAACGAACGGGGACAGATAGCAGCGCTGGGCTTAGCTTTCTAAGGATAGTATGAAGCATAACTCTTTAAAAAAGTAGCCCTTATGCCCAAAAAAAAACCTTGAACTACACATATGCATAAAAACTCTTTAACAGTTCAAGCGTATCGCCTAAACATCTATTCCCAGGCTCTGTCGTATCTGATTGAAAGTTCTGAGACAGGAACAAATAGCAAACACGACTCAAGCCTATTTCAATCTTTTATGTACCCTTGTTGTTATTCCTTGGGATAGGCATTGGAATATCCGCTGAATTTTGGGCAGGCTTTGCTTTGCAGCAACAGGCGATGCCCTTATGCAACACGGGTGCTCGCGCTGCGGACTTGTAAACCTCCACCATTAGAAGCAGAGCAGTTTAAAACCATAGTGTTCTATCTGTATTACATAACGCGCTGTGAAAGCTGCTTGTGCCGTCAAACAATTAAGGCGCTACAATAATATTTCGTGCGCTGAGTGACAACCACATGTGATGGTACTCTAACGGCGCACCTGTCTTGGTGAAGATCGTCTAAACTAATAATTATGAAGATTTCCTTGGGGTGACTATACATATGTAACCAACTCACACTTGATTCGCCACCCGAAATACGGTACTCTGTCAGAAAACGTGTGCATGCAGGTAATCAGGAACACGTATTGGAAGGAGACACAACGTAATTTCTACCTCGTTTTACAGCACCTGCTGCTGACGTGGGTGTCTGTCTGGTTCTGGCAATATGCGCTGAAGCCTTAATAATCTATCACTTAACGATCAGGCTAATTTAGAACTTGCCATACCTGACTGCAGTTGCGCTAATGAGCACGCGGTAAATGTTTGCTAAAACGTGGGCCTTTTATACGTATTCTGATGAACCCATGCCAGGCTGCAAACCTGACCTGTTTCAGCGAATGTGCCATTAAGCGTTGACTTTTGGGCGGGGTGCCTGTTTATGCATTAGCTTTTCTGAGTTCTGAGTTGAGACTCTTGTTACAGCTATGCACTCACTTCAATGCGTGACGTCATAGCGATGCGGCGGCGCTGCTGTTTGGTGGGTTCTTTTGGTGGGTAAAAATCGCGCAATCATCAAGTCACTGTGCGTTTTCGGCCGCTATTAAAGGCATGCTGCAAAGTGGTGTAGCTATTGCATGTGCTGCACAGAAAGGCCAAATACGCCGTACATACCATGCGGTTTCCTACTACCCTTTTTCTACCAGCCACGTCTGTTCTATGCGCATGCGCAGATGCGCCCTCCTGTATACAAACTGAAGTGGGTCTCTGTGGAACCACCTGACGATTGATGTTACTGATGGTCCTAATGTGGAGAATAGTATTGGGATGCGAGCATGTTTCTCCTACAGCGTTATTCCTTCCTTTTCCTTTTTTTTCTTTTGTGTGTGTGTGTGTGTGTGTGTTTCAGCCGTAATAATGTGCGCATTTTGTTACGCAGTAAAATGAACAGGCATGTAACTTTTCTAAGAAGAGAGCAACGTATGGCTATAAATAGTAATACCACCATATAATAGTAATACCACCATATAATAGTAATAACGAACCATTGACACCTGTCTGTGAAGCTGTGCGAGTGTGCCTGATGTGTTCAAGACTGCGGGTGCCCGAGTGTGACGTAGAAATCAGATGTTAATGGTTCACATAACTTATCTCAAGCACGAACTACGCATTTGAGACGATTTAAAGAGAGAACGAGAGTGACATGGTGACATTACAAGGTGCACGTATGCTATACACAAGCGTAGCAGGTGGGGTAGTTGGTACATGTACATCAATTCCAATCCAAAACAATCGAATGAATGCAACGATGAAAGATGAAAGTCACTGAAAAGGTTAACCAGCTGTAGTACTCGAACCCACATCTTCTGGATTGGCAATCCAGCAAGTCCGGCAATCCAGAAGATGTGGGTTCGAGTCCTACAGCTGGCTAACCTTTTCAGTGACTTTCATCTTTCATCGTTAATTTCTTAGGCAAATTGAGGCCTTGTATGTATTTGTCCCTTCTATGTTGTTCCAGCCTCAGAACATCAGTTCTTTCACGAATGAATGCAGTTATTTCGAGCACAAGGTTTGCCTTAGACGTCGAAACTGGGCATGTTGGATATTCAGCTTGTACTAAAAGCGCTAAAAAAACACACACACAGCGAGAAACGAGACACACGTCTCTGTGTGTTTCAGCTCATTTACTGCTCGAAAGTTTGCTTTGCTGGAAAACATTGTAACACCGCACAACGCTGGCATGTCCACCAACAGTCCGCTTTACACAAAGTAACAGCCACCACTGCAATTGTTTATATAGTCACGTAAACTGTGGCCCCCTTTTTACCACACGTCGACCAGTGTTTCTTCAAACATTCCTCTCCCTTGCTGCCCAAGAATAACTGCACCCTCGCACACTTCGCTAACAGCTGCGGGCGCAACAAGGGTGCTGTTTGCACCCAATTAAAGGAGCCGCCAAATTGGATCCACCTATCAGCATTTTTTTGTTTTCCGCCACGCAAGGAGAAAAAAAGCACGTCTCAGAGCGTTTCACTCTTTGTTGCAGCTGACTGTAACGAGCGGTTCTTTCTTCGCATCCGTTCGCCTGTTCGGGTGCTCAATTTGGGACCGCCGCGGCAGGCCTTCCTAATTGCTTCATTTAGCGGATTGCAGGCGCAAACCTGAGGAACCTAAGACGTGCCGCACGCCTTGGTAACAGTGGTGAACACGGCGTGATCTACAGCGTTTAGCGCGGGAGTCTTATTCGGCAACCTGCCGGATTCTTTCTTCCCGGGACCCTTTGCTCCGACGCTTCGTCGCACTGGAAGGAGGCATAAATCTGCTAGGAGCAGACGTCGGTCGCTGAATAAATGTACGTCGATACGCGAACGGAACAATTTCGCGCTGCATTAATTCGTCGGATGTGATTCAATGTGGCTTTTAGCAGCGGCACGGCCGAGCGGTTGGTGCTATAGCCATGGTCGTGCTAAAGACTGGGAGGTGCTGGGTTTGGGCCCTTGCGCTGGCTGTGCTGTCTTAGGTTTTCCCTGGGTTTTCTGAAGACGTGCCAGACGAATATTTGCACAGTTCCCCCTGAAGTCGGCCCAGGACGCATACTAACCCCCTTGTCCCCCACTCCTTCCTGCTGTCCTCTCTCCATGTGTCCACACCTGTACGACGATCAAAGCCATAGTTGCTTCGAAACCCTGACACGGACACGGTCTGAGGTTTTCACTGGATTTCTTGAAGACTTTCCAGACCAATGTCTGCACGGTTGCCCCTGAAGCCGTCCCTTGACGCGTATTAACCCCTGCCTGCTGCCCTCTCTCCATCTGCCCACAACTGTACGCGGCTCATAGGCACAGTTACTTCGCGGCAGTAACACAGAATTTAAAAAAAAATCAATATGGGTTTTACAGCTCAGTGTCGTTACCGCTTGCGGCAAATTGAATCTTTTAAATGCCGCCATTGCGGTGATTTGGAAGATCTAAAGCACATCCTTCTTCACTGTCCGCATTATACCAACCTTTCCTATCTACACTTTCAGTGTCTCTAAATCAGCTGGACTCTCGCCTTCTTGCTATGTCAAAATTGGTTGGTCAAATCAAGCCCACCTACGCTCTGCCCTAGAAGCTCTTCTAAAGTTTTTGGACACTGTATAGGATTTCGGTCCTCACTTTGAGGTGACTCAATATTCCATCTCACCACGGTATCGCCCCTGACGTTGAAGATCCCCACTCACCATCATTTAAATAATAAATAATAAAATATAATAATAATATCAATAAAATATATCAATATATAAATCAATAAATAATAAATAATAAAATTGTTGCACGTGTCTTTTTGACACTTGCCTCGTCTCGCGATATCTGACAATAATGCAGCAACTTAGGCCTGGTGGGTACTCATCATTGAAATCGGTAAAGCAGTGCACTAATACTAAGAACCATTGTCTAATAATACCAGAAACAGTCGTTTTTAGTATTATTGCACTGTTTTACCGATTTTAAGTCTGACAATATCTCACAGCATCTTAATAGAACATTTCGACACGGTGTCATTCAGCTTCATTATTGAACAGGCACGTCTGCGAACCTGAATAAAGACGAGAATTATACGAACGCTCTCAGACCTAAGCACCGTTCGCATATGATCATACAATTCGCTGCGTCTCTCAAGCTCATATATCGTCTGATAAGGGACGACCCTACAGAAATATCCCGCGTAAATACGATGTGCGTGCCGACATCATTCATGCGCACCATTACGTCGTTTGAGGAAGCTGATCCGAACGCAGGAACAATAAGGAATAATGTGTGCATGACACCCTACACGTGACCATAAACATGCTCTGTCATACTCGGGTCTCGGTAACGACATCTTCTCTTGTGTTGTTCGGAAATCTGGCCTTGCCTTCTTGAATTTCAAAATCAATTGTTGTTATCGCGGACCAGTCATGAAGCTCTTTTTCTGACCTGAAAGCATAGGATTTCCAGTTCGCTGATGTTCCATACTTTTTATCAGATAAAGACCGGCAGTGCTCGTTGAGCAGCCGGCAATTAGTCGTTTTGTCGAAGCACACGATGGTGTCAAGTTCCGATTCTTTGTTGAGTTATAAGACGTCAGAGATTGAATGTCAACTATCAGAGCCGTACAAAGGCAGTGCGGACAATGGAATATTGAGTGGCGTATATTGTTCCTGTACAGAGGCAGCCGGCGGGTTATGGAACTTTTCTTTTCTTTTTTTTTTCCTTTTAGATGTTCATCCATCATGTATTCGGTTTCCCTCCCACTTTTTAATTAACGACCTATGTATTTCATCACGAATAAAAGTATTCCGTATCCCAAAAGTACACGTAAGTCCATCTGCCTGTGGATGCATGGAAAAGTTTAAAAGACAATTCAGTCTGCACTTTATTGCGAACCTTGCTGAAATGTGTGCTTTCCATGATCTGCATGCATTCATTTTCGCTGTCCAATCTTTCTTTCTCTTGCTTCTCTGCTTCTTCCCTTGCTGTTTTTATTGTTATTTGACGGAATATAGCTGGCCGGAATGTGTCTTACTCATGCTGCTTTTGTAGTTTTGTTCCTATCTCATCCAACACAAACCGATAAATGAACCACTACTACGTGCAGTAGGCGTAAGAAAACAACAGCATCAACAACAAATAAATCGTGACTATGAAAAGCTCCACAAGAACGTGCCGCTAAAATTGCGTGCGCAAATTATTCCTCATGCTTGTATTCCGCTACACTTCAGAAGCGTCAGATTGTATAACTCACATCTTGAAAAGGGATACTTTTTTCCCCCCAAGTAATTCCTGTGAAACCACGTGTGAGACACAAACACGTGAATGCCGCCGGAAGAGACGCTCAGCTGTACCTTTGGAAAGTTCATTCGGCGCCGAGTTTCTGATTGATGAGTTTGATATTTGCGAAGCGTTACAACAAAGATGCTACAAAACACCCCTGCCACTCTGAAAATATTATCAAGAATTACTACTACACCTTGTGGCGTTTTTGGGCTTACGAGTGCTGCTTCGGAGCTGCTCGAAAAATTCGGTTTAGAAGAGACACCGTTTCTATTCAAATATCGAATTCCGTATACGAATATCGAATTCCATGTTCGATTCCAAATTCGAATATCGAATTCCATGTGTGATTCAAAATTCGAATATCGGCGGAATTCGAATGTCAAATTCCATGTTCGATTCAAAATTCGAATATCGAATTCCATGTTCGATTTAAAATTCGAATGTCGGCGGAATTCGAATATCGAATTCCATGTTCGCTTCAAAATTCCATTCAAAATTCGAATATCGGCGGAATTCGAATATCGAATTCCATATTCGATTCAAAATTCAAATATCGGCAGAATTCGAATATCGAATTCCGTGCTGGATTCTCAATTCGAATGAAATATGCAATTATCCGCTTCGGTACAGTAAAAATCCCTATATTCGCACAGCCATAATTATTATTATACACACGCGCGACCTCTACCGCCAGACGTTTCCTCTCGATTTTCGCCGTCATTTCCCGCACTGGATTGGACGGGACTGGATAACCATAAATAGTTTCGCTCTTTCGACGCCCATGCAGGTAAAAGAACGTCGATCCACGTTCGTTTCATAAAAAGAAAATCACGGCTCTGTCGTCTCCTGTCCTCCGTCGCAAGAGCTCTATTTTCCGCTTACTGCAACATTTTATGCTCTCGTATTCAGGCTTCATAAAGAACATTTGTCCCAGCAGAGGAATTTTTCAGTCAAACAGCTCAGGCTCGAACAGTGCGGTAAACAGGCGCCGTCTTGTGTATTGCGTAAAGCGTGTATCCTATTCAGTGGCTCTTTTTACCTTCTGTGGGTAGAATTTGTGCGCGGAGGCCAGATGAAAAGGAAATCTTTATTGTTCAGCGGATCTTTGTCCCTCGCGTGCAAGCGACGAGAGGGAATCCGTCTAATTAAATAATCGCGGTGCAGTCTCGCAAACATTCACCCTGATCAATGGCTGCAGATGGTAGTTTTGTAACCGTCGCGGATTTCTTACTTCTTCCCGATTCTTTCCGAGCCCTTCGACAAATAACTTCTTTGTATGCATAGCAGACTTCCCGACGTGCATCGCACCAAGGGAGGTGCTTTAAAGGTCCGGTGCTGCAAGTCCTTGTATCGGAGGTCGCCACCATGAGGTCAGTGCATGTGCACACTGGGAGCCTGCTAAGATCTTCGTGTCAGCATGACGGATAACTTTTTTTTTATTTCGTGTTAGCGCCGCGAAGCAACGAGCAGGACGCCCAACGAGCGGCCATCGGGCGGGACGCCCACGAGACTCCCGCGACCATGCCGCTGGTAGATGACTTTATAGACGTATTCAAAATATATATTTTAAAAATCAGAAGGTCTTTCATACTTTCTGCGAGTGAAAAACAAAAATGGAAGAAAAAACAAACAGTCTGCGCGTTTACACGTGAGTTTATATCGCGAGCGAAGCGAAAATGAGCATATCTATTAGAATCAAAAGCAATGCGATATTTAAAAAGCTAATTTCCTGCACCGTATAGATGTGTGCCATTTTTGGTGTAGAGCTTTCGTCGTTTTTACGTGGCTGACACAAATTCCGTGTGACGTTCTCTTTCGGGTAGGCTTACATTAATGAAATTATGTTTAGTTGTTAACAAAGTAGACCGACTTAGATTAAACGTCACCTAAGTTAATTCTCCGACCGATACATCGCGGACCTTTCCAGGGGAGAGAGCCTCCTATATTTTTCAATTAGACGGTCTTTGTTTACTGTTGCGGTGTTTCAGTGGAGCCCCACAAGAGAGGAGAGGCAGTACTTTTTCTTTATCAGGATTACTGAGGTCGCGGTTGTCATTACCGTTTTCCAAGAACATCTATGAAGTTGGTGGACACCTCAATAAGTAAGTAACCTTATTACTGCCCTCCGACCTGTCTCATAAATGTTGCATTTGCTTTCCGATGTTATTGCTCTTCTTGCACCGTTGCATTTTCTGCGCCAGCTTGCGTGACTCGACTTTTCACGAGTCCGCGCTCCCTGCATGCTCCGAGAATTCGTTTTTAACGATCACGGGGGCGTGCTCTGATGGTTTTGCAGTCCCAGAACAGTCATTTTCGGGGACGTACCCGTAAGCAAGGGCCATGTGCGTGTGCCCCGTACTCAACGACCGAGGCTGTGTGCTCGGCGGGCGCGGGAGTTCTTGGAAGATGCTCGCCACCATTATGCATACAATGGACAAAAAGCACAACTTCTATATCGGTCACTTATAACGCTGGCCTGCATTGTTGTGCCCGTCGTTATCCAGGATTCTGGGGCGTTCTTTATTCGTTAGTTATCTTTCCTCGCTTCTTTCGATGGCGCATAATAATGGTTGGTGGTTTGTTGTTGTTTTTTTCCTTATGGTAATGCATATATATATATATATATATATATATATATATAACGTGCCATAGCTGAAGTGACGTAGACACCCTATGTTTCAATGCCTCTCGTTTAATCATGCAGGTGAACGCGTTGATAAGTATACAGCAGGCTGCACGAGTTGCACGGCTTTTATGATCGTTGGTTGTTCTCTGTAGAACACTGCACGATTTTTTTATTGCCCGGGTCCCTGCGAGCTAAGCTTTCTTTTGATTTACCCATCGGTGCCAGCCCCAATGGTTCCCTACCTGTTTCTGCTGGCTCGAGTCCGAAGGATTTCTAGGTTTCCTTACCCGAGCCCGAGCCCGAGCCCGAGCCCGAGGAATTTCTCCCGGCCCGTCAACTCCACAGCAGCGGGCTATAAACGTTGACCGTGGCTAACTAACACTGGCGTAACACAAGCCCGATGTATAGGCCCGTCAGTGTAAAACCTGAGCTCGACCCAGGCCCACCGAAAGAAAGCTTTACCCAGCCTTGGGCAAGGCTGGAGGCCGTACAGTGCTCTAGTTCCGTGTTTCATTATGAGAGCAGCAACGGCAACCTGTGACGCAATCATGACATAGTAATTTGTTACGCCTTTCAGGTGTAAGTGTGTTCACCCATATGGCACACCTTTGCGGTGTACGTTTAGCGCCATGCAGAAGGCTGCCAGGTAAAACGCCCTTCTAAATGGTTTATTCTTCAAAAAGCACCATTTCGAAGGAGACATTCTGTAGAAAACACGTTTTCAGGAAAGTGTGTTTCATTTAAAACACTGGCTCATACGGGCTTGCAAACGCCTTTTCTATCGCTGTTAGTTCACCTTTCATTTGAGCCTGAGAAAACAAAATTGTTGTTTATTTCGAAGAACATCCCTTTTACGTATGTTGTAAAGAACAGAAAATTGTATACCTCGTTCCGCGTGCCACTGATTGAACCAGGTACAATCAGTTTCCAGGCCCCATTGACGGAAAAAGGTACACAAAAGAAACAGAGCCTTCTCAATCATAGAATTGAAGATACGACGCTTGCTGAATACGTACGATGAACACTGTTTTCTCTTCTTCTTTCTCATCTCTCTCTATCTGTTTTTTTTTTTTGTTCAGTATGCAGCAAACCTTCAGAAACAGATCCACGGTACTCAGATATTATTTATTCGCCGCATTTCTTTGTGCTCTCTCTCTCTCTCTCTCTCTCTCTCTCTAGCGCCAACGATTTCCTCTCTGCTATATATGACAAAGAATTTAGCTCGAAAGCACCTTACATATGGTGCTGTGGTGCATGTGGGGCGAAACATCCCACTACATCATTATTTATTTGTTGTGGTGGTGGCGGTGCTAATGTCACGAATGCGTGAGAAAATGTCGGAGCGATGTCGATCACCAAATATATATATCTTCGCCCGTTTTGTCGCACTTCACGTGCGTTATATACATGCAGGCAAGTTCGGTAAAACGTGTTTATTCCCCAGCCTGTTCTTCCAAACTCACCTCTTCCTCCTCCTCCTTGTTCTCCTCCTTACATGTTCCATACCACCCCTGTAGCGCGTAATAAAACAACATTTTGAACAAAACGATTCTGCTTCCGGTGGACAGACATCGCAGACCCCGGAACGACCACTTCCGGAATGGAGGAAGTTTCGCTGTGAAAGAATCACCAACCTCGCATGCTAGAAAGGCATGTCCGCATTTAGTACCTCGGCATCCTTTCAGGATTAGTGTAATAGTATTTTTATTCGCGATTTATTAATTTTCGCGAATTTCGCGACCGCTAAAAAATCGCGAAAAATTGTGCTCGCGAACACAGCTTGACGTTTATCCTGCGGAAGGAAGTATAGGTCCTGGAATCGCGAAATTAAATGCTCGCGAATAACTTCGCAAATGACTAAATGCGCGATTCGCAAAAATTCATACATCGCGAACAAAAATACGTTTACAGTATACCGTTCAACAGGACACGATAGGTGCCTCAAAGGTGCATGTAGTGCGGTAGGTGAATTTTCCTTGCTTCTATCCAACGTTCCGAGTCTTAAGTCCCTGAACGCATACAGCGCGTGCAAATGCTTCATCTGGAGTATCACATCTGTATCGCATCTGGAGACGTCACTTTCACATTATATCTCGGGGGGGAAAGCTCGCACGAGGGTTCTCAACGTCGAGTACGCCGTAAACTTTCCTAATCCTCGGTGCGATTTGTGAGACTGCTCGACGCCGAATTAAGTGTCTCCCCGGCAGTGCGAGCAATGCTACTTAAAATGCTGCCACGCGGCAAACGCCTTAAAGCGCTCAGACACTTTTTTTTTTAAAGAATAACGAGTGTAGCGTATTACGAAGCGTTAAAGTCGTCCTACTATATCTCGTTTATGGCCGATCCGAAACTGGAGTTTTGATGCGGCGAGCCCTTTTTTGGTCATTAATACGGCACTTTAAAAGAAGAAGAAAAGGAAACGAAATCCTTTCTTATGGACACAGAGTAACGGCCCTCTTGAGGCCCTATATCGTCACGAAATTTTTGCCCCCATCCATTCCCTCCACTGGGCATTTCGCTTATTTCGTATTACTGTACTTGATTCCTAGGTTTGTTTCCTTATCTCAGTTGGTGCCATTATACTTGTATGACTTTGTGTCCTCGGGCGCAGAACTCCGTCTCGTGTCATCTCTATTATCATTTCTTCTTCCGTATTTATTCAAAGAGCCTCGAAAGAAAATTGTGCATTTTATATGCTTCAACTGCATAGTTCACTGGCAGTTACACCTCAATCCGCAATAATATACGAACGTTGAGGCAGGATCCTCAAGATGGGACCCTCCGATATTTCGTACAGAGACTGTTCTTCTCCGAAGTGTGGTCAGAGGAACGACAACAAAAAGGTGATGACGATTACAGGAATTGAATGATGACGATGACATGTTTGTTTCTCATCGCTGGTGTGGGCAAGTATAAAAGCTGGCTACATCTTTGGGAATTGTGTCAAATGCGTGAAAATACGGTAACGTTATCGGGCCATCGTTGACGATAAATTCTTGGCGAAACTCTTTTTGAAATGCTATTAAATTTTTATTGAGAGCCGTTTGCCGTTTTGTGAAATTAATTATTTTTGTTGCGTGGGTACTGTGGGTACTGCGTGGGTACTGTGGGTACTGCGTGGTGACTGTACATTCTCAAGCGTACCGCACAATCGTGTGACGTGACGTGGCCCTGTAAAGACTTGGAACTACACCTACACGGTAACTGGCTCCATATACCGTTCGCCGCAGCACGGAATACTTAGTTACACCGCATACTGCGTTCCAGTTCTCCGTGGGCTAGACCCGCCTTCGTGCCGCATGATATAACCCCCCATCTCACACTTTTGCGTATAACTTTTCTGAACTCAGTCCGCTCTGTGGCACATGTCGACCTGTCAAAAACACCTGTTATCCTCACTCCACCCCTATACTGATCCAGGTGTCCAGCATTGGCTTACGTAAGCAGTGGCTGTGCACTTTATGTTAAGATGTCACGTCAGAGGAGGGACCGTCTGTTGTATGTTTCGGTATGAGAAACCAATCGAGCGCACTGCTGGCTGAACCCAACGACTACGAGCAATGCAATAAAATGTCGTCAGGGCGGTGAAATAATCATTCACGTGTGATTGAGTCACTGTAATTAATTATTTTGCATAATTACTTTCGAAAATGAGTAACTGTAATTTAATTATATTTCATCTGTAACTTGCACTCGAGGGACAGTTACTTTCGCCTGTGGTTTAAACGATTCTGTCGTAAATTTTGTCGCCAGTACTGTTCACTTTCGACAGGCACAGGTTTTTCTACTGCGAGGGTTTTCCATGAATTCAAGCAACTCAGGAAAACGGTTTTTCATTTTGCTTATATAGCTAGTGGTCTTGCGCTGGTTTGAGCATTCATTTAATTAAATCATATGCTCGAATAAGGTATGTGAACATCCGTCATACCCAGCGTATCATGTTGATTTTTTAATATTTATCGTGGTGTGGTACCGCAATTGTTGCCGTGAAACACCTCATCTCATCGTCATTCATGTAGTGTTTGTTGTTACTGATGAGTACCACGTCAAGTGCCATGAAGCGACTTGTGTTTGTTCAGGTGTTTCTCGCCTGCATAACAAGTTTCATTGTTGACATGCATATTTGTGTAATCTAGTTCGTTGTGTAAACTATGAAGTTCTGCCGTGAGCAGTGTTATTTTCAAATATGTCGTTGGATACGTTGTAGCATCTAGCCTCTTTAAACAAACATCGCCTGAACTAACTCAAGACTACTTCAACTATATTCCGTGAGTAACTAACTTTCGACGTTTTCGACGTTTTTGTACGTTTCGATTTCGGTAACTTTTCCTACAGCTAAATTTCGCTGAGCCATTTAACTGGAGCTTAATTACCTCCTCTGTGTAACTTATAAAGCTCTGGTTGTTGATGAGGTATCCCTATGGAGCGAAGACCTGTGGATCGTACGTTCCGCTATGGACGACTCGACTCGTGACTCGATTGCACTTTTTCGACACAACGTCTTATACGAGCTTTGAGACGCCATGACTGGTACCGCTCTGTTTGAAGTTACACCCCCGTGGGTTCCAGTAATCGGAGATGTAATTGGTGTGCCTCGTTGGAGATAATTAACGCAGGTTATAGAGGTTCGTCGGAGTGCTTGGGCATCGACCGTAGAATGGAAGTCAACGAGTGCGTGTGTTTTTATGTGTGTGGGCGGGGGAGGGGGGTATGTTTAATAGAACGAAAAGAGGAAATGTCAACCAGGCTGATGCCGGCTTGGATTCCATGATGAAAGCCTGTTCCATTGAAAGCCTTTGATGAAAGCCTGATTCCATGATGAAAGCGATGTTCCAGCCTCAGAATATCAATTTCCATCATTGAGTTCGAGTTTGATTATATATATATATATATATATATATAAACGGAAGATATTGAATTCGTCACCAGACCTGAAATGGAAGGAAAAAGAAAGATGAAAAGATCCTCCGGTCATCGAACCGAATTCCCATCATGTTGGATTCCATGTCGATTCATTTCATAGCCGAGCCAAGCACTGACAAAAAAATGTGTAACGGGGGAGTAGCTTCCCACTCTTACTCCATTTTCACTCCCCCTCTCAGTCGCTTACTCCCTATTTCACTATTTCTTCCTGCATGTACCATATAACTCCATCACTGCAAATAGGTACTTCCTCTTGCCCTTCAAATTTTAATGAACAAGTGATGTGTGACATCACTCTCCTTCTAGTACGGTGACTTTCAACTTGTGTGCTATATGCAGTGCAGCCATACATATGTATAGTATCATTTTTGCTATATATTCCATGGTTTTGCATTAAGACTCTCAGATGATGGTGGTGTCACCATTAGGAGAGGACATATCGTGATATGTTACCTTTTGACACACTAATTACGTCGCATGCTAATCCCTGAGTTTACCGGGTTCGGGAGCGCTTCCCAATGAGGGTTGCTGAGGGAAGCTCGGATGCCTTTTTTTTTTTTTTTTTTTTGCAGAGTAGTTCGTGGGGCTACTCAAATTTCCTAGAAGAAGGTATCGCACCCCTACCTTTTGTACACTACCATGACCTTTCTCTTTCGCGCACAACTTTTCCCATTCTCATCGAGTATGTAGCCTACACGACGAACTGCTTATAAGCGGATACACAGATATTCGAAACTCAGAAATTTCAGACAGGACTCCGAAGCAGCTGCAGAGGTACTGGCATAAACCCGTTTCATGGTGTTAGCACGATGCCTGTAACTGTTGTCATTGTTACTCCCGGTGGGAAATGGAGTAAAGTGGAATCCCCCCTGGAGGGTATAAGTTTTACTCCAAAATGGTGTGTTCTAAGGGACAAGCTACTTGCTCCCCCGAAGTAGTTGTGATGGCACAACTTTTTCTCATAGATACTGTGACGGGTTTCTGCCTAAGTCAGTCAAGTAATTTTGAAAAGCAGTTGTTCCTGCGAGCTAATAAAACGCTTTTTCGCAATGCCATTTTAACTTCACGCTCTTCGTATTTCTTTGCTAACGAATTCCAACGATGACGTCAAGGTATCTATTTATACTCAAACTTAAATACTTTTTGAGCTTGGGTATTTAGTGCTGGGGATATTTGTTTAGTTTTACCTGTTTTAGTTTTACCTCAATTAGTTTTTTTTTTTTTTTTTTTGCCCGGTACTCAGTAACTTAAATGCTTTTGGTGACTATCTTGTACAAGCTTAAGCAGGCATTGTGGAGGTGTGCCCTGGGTTGGTTGTGGGGGGTGTATCTATTAAAACAATATATAAAAAGGAGGTAACGTATAACGTATTGGAAAAGTGTGTGTGCTCATCTGGCCGACTTTTTTGTTTTGGGATACCCTTCAATCGATTTCCTGGGGATATTTAGAATTTATCAGCGAGAGACGGGACGAAGCGCCTTGAGCAAATATACTTTTGCCGAGATATGCTGTATCGATCAAGGCTCCTCGGCCGCGTGATTTCATAAATGGTGGCAGGAACAAATATATCGGAAGCCGTCTGCCTTATCTTTTATCTATTTTGAGATGATATTCGTGGAGGAAGAGAGAACCCGACCAGATGTACAAAGCGTTAGGTTGGGTTATATATACTTTCCCCTTACTCGTCGTCGTACACAAAGAACCCTTTTTGAAAAAGGATCTTCAATAAAACGGCTTAGCCACGGTTTGTTTGACCTCGCAATCGGTAGGCGAGGTCAATTTTGAAACGGGAATACGAAATCCATTATTCGTTTTCGTTCGGTCGCTCCCACCTATCAGCGCTCGACATTTCATGATATCCACGCAGTAATATGTCTGCAGGGTGTCCGATAACCATTCACGTACAGAATGCGAATTTCCCAGTTCGAAAATTTCTAAATTCGGAACGACACTCGCCCCTTTACATAACCCCCCCCCCCCCCTCCTTTCCGATACGGGCCTCCTGAGCTCCCTGTGAGCCGAGTGTCTTTTTCTTTCTTGTTTTTATTTGTCCATTTATTGATTTGTCTTTTTGTCAGTTCTTTTTCTTTTTAGTTTATATTTTCCTTTTTTGCTTTGTTTTTGTTTTGTTAGGGAATAGCAAGCCGGCGTGCTGACCTTTCCACTTTCTTTTTCTTTTTTCTTTTTCTGCCAATAAATCCCCCCCCCCCCCCCCGACTCTGAATACATTGGTATTGCGTTAGAATACAGTCTCCTCTTCTTTTATATGGCCCGGGGAAGAAGACGCTTTCGGAAAGCAGGGTCGGCGATTGCCCGCGATTTTTTGACCTCATACCGAGCAGAGTTATGATAAAAATGTGCAATGCCTTCCTAGCCGTACAGATCACGTACCTCCCGCGCCTGCGTGATTAATGCCCCCCTCAGTTCGCACACACATATATCGACCAGCGACCGAGCGGATTAAGGCGTCCCACGATCGTTGGTGGTAGCCAAGGTCGTGCTGAAGACTGCGAGGTGGTGGGTTCGAATCCTGCCACCGGCTGTGCCGTACGAGGTTTTCCCTGGGTTTTCCCGAATACTTTCCAGACGAATGTCGGCGCAGTTCCCCCATGAAGTCGGCCCAGGACGCATGCTAACCCCCCCTGCCTCCCACTCCTTCCTGCTGTCCTCTCTCCATCCGTCCACATCTGTACGCCGCTCACAGTCACAGTTGCTTCGCGGCACTAACACGGAATTAAAAAAAAAATACGCATATCGACACCATTGCTGCAACCGATCGACGACGCTACGTGCCGTCCGACGGCTAGTGATAAAGGATAAAGCGTCGATAATGTTGCATTACCTATAATTTCATCACGGCACTCTGGCGTAAATACGGGCCCACCACATATCAATCAGTCACTTCTGACTAGGCCGTGAAGCTGCTGGGCGAAACGCAATTAAGCATAACCTAATTACATTTCCTGCAATGGGGCCTGTCGGTATTGGTGTTAGCATCGAGCGCAGTATAGAGAGAAACGCCTCGCATAATGTGAGTGAGAAAGAGGTGCGTGTATCAGGGGAGAAGGTTAGCCATTGTTGTGGGAACCTGAACCGAGCGGAAAACGTTAATTAGATCAAGGGGAATCCCCGGATTCCCGCGTTAGCAAAAAGAAGGCAAACAGGTAGGAGAGGAATTAAGCCCGGGGCGTTGTTGTCCGGGAAACTTACACGATAAAAATAGAGCGTTTGGAGCCAACGGTAGTTCAGTGCGGCATCCATTACATCTAGGGTTTGGCTTTTTCGGGTTAATCCCATATTCCGCCCGATTATTTCCTCCCGAATCAGTTTATGACCAATTCGGGTTAAACGCGGTTTCTCCGCGGATTCCAATCACGTGTCAGGTTGCATCACGTGCACTATTTACTAGCAGTTTATATGAATGTGTGATTTGACGTCACAACATGTGGGTGCTGGTTCCTATAAATCGCGAGATAGCTATGTTTGACCAATATATGCACTATGCATATCCCACTATATGCAGCATGCACCCTAATATATGCCCTTTAACAGCGGACGGCTTGCTGGGCAGAAATCAAAACATAATAACCCGATAATACCCGAATGTATCATGCTATAAAATATCACTGCACATTTCTTTTATCTACACTGCTGACATTACAGTTCGAACAGTTAGTGACATTAACGTGCGAATTTATATTTGTTTTTATTTATTTTATTTTTTTCACAAGAACTGTCGCCAGATTATCCCCAACCTATACAACCGCATCATTTTCCCCAAATCGCTCTGAAAGTGCGTACCATTTCCTTAAGCTCTTGCATTCAGCAGCAAGCACGTAAAACCACTTATATCACGATGGCTTATCTAACGCGAACCGCGAGAGACTCGAACTGGGATCACAACCGCATAGTTACAGCGGAGCCTCTAGCCCAATACCGCATAAACAAACCTCTCGCCCCGCCGCCGTAAAAGTGTCCCCGACATCTTCCTGGATGAGCTGCCATTACATCTGTCTTTTCAAAGAGCCATCATACTGTGCTATATGCTTTGACACCGCTGTGCGTGCCATAACACGAATTCTTTCCCCAGAATGCACACAGCAAACCGACATCTCATGCGGACCCCCACGTGCTTAAGTGACCTTTTATGCGAGGTGCCTGTAATCGACGAATACAGTGCGTAGAGGGTTTCGGGAAACAATGGGGAAACAGTGGTGGTGTTTTTTTGACGTCATTTGTCATAGACGGCATCGGCTAACTTTGCTTAAGGTGTTGACGTGATGTGATGCGATGGGATATGATAAAGCGAGTGTCTGTGTGTGTGTGAGTGTTATTAATAGGCTGTTGGTAATGTCTCCGGGAAGTTGTCATGACCAACGGTTGCGTGCGTGACTAAGAATCTCATTCGTTGACCGGGTGCGGTAGATATGGCACTTCGACAACGGCAAGCCGGTCCCGCCACCGCTACTTCGAAAGCCACATTATCAACGGTCTGTTAATCAACTTTCCTCAAGCAGAGGGGTGTGCTACCGTTCCGAAAGGGGTGCCACACCTCTGGGTCTTAAAAACAGGTATACAAATACAAAGATGACTTTTGTATGTGTGTTCCTTACACTCAAGCAAGTGTTGGCTCTATACCAAATAACGTTGTTCCACCGAAATGTTGTGTGTGTCCTTGTTCCCTGGTTTGCACTTGTACGTCATGAATCCATCCGAATGTGTAACGTACAGCAGCCCGATTGCGCCCTTTCAATTTGTTGCCCACAGACTATTGGTGTGAATAACACATACATATATTGTGTGTGTGATCTTATGGACCGACCGTACGGATCAACGAGTGGTTTATCCAGAATCCGAAGCATGTAGGGTGTTGGAAAAAATGGGGGGGGGTCATTATTATTGTTACGCCATTACATTTACCGACATGTGTCTAAAGCTGAAATCGCAAGGGCACCCCCTGTAGGGGGTACACATGTGAAAAAGTTAGGAGCTGTCACTGAACATTGGGGGGGGGGGGGTGAGGGGGGTGTACGGGGGGCTGGATAAATCACTGGGACCAACTCATTTTGCTTTTGAACGGCCTTGCTTGACGCATGGACGTCAGTGTGTACCGGGGCCCGTGCAGGTCGGTACGCGTCGATAAATGAGCCGGTAATGGTTGCATTACTGCCGAGTACAAGTGCCTGGACACAATATACGACAAAGTCGGGAGGCACAGCTCAATAGCAAGCTCCCCTTTCCACATTAACTTCGTTTGAGCAGCATACTTGTTTGTCTCCTCGTACATTTTCTCCCCTGGATACCAACAATGCCCTCTGGGCACCGGTGGCAGATAAGACGCCGCGTCAGGTGTTATCTGACAAACCTTATCGAAGCCCATATAAAGCGCACCAGTAAGGACAACGTAACTTGTTCAATAACAGGAATCTAAAAGAGTGACGATCCCCTGACGTGTTTCATGTGTGCACATGGAGAATCGTACTCACTCCATTGCGTCAGAAATTTCGTTGATGCCACTACAAATCCTGCTGAAGGCACTTTATTGGTGAGTGCTCACGCTGCACTTCTTTCTCGTTCATCTTTTGTCACAAAGCTTATAGAGTTTACGTCAATTCTTAGTCACAGATGATTGCTGTTCTGGTGAACCGTAGCTACAGATTATGACTCGTCAGGTGAGCTATGCCGAACGGAGTGGTGCTATTTTTGATTCCTGAGCTGTTGATAATTTCTTGTTTCTATGTTTGCTTTTCTCTGTCATCGTCATCACTTCCGGTTTATTCTGTCCGTCATGAATTGTACAGTCATAAAAGTGGCGCCCTCATAACCCTGCATGTGTATTCGTGACTGAGATCATCTCCGCGATTCCGAGTGCGTTTCCTGGAACGATTCCAATTGTGACAAAGAAAGACGAAAGACGAAAGTATGCCCAGCGTAGACAGCTCGGACCACTGAGGTCCCGTAAAAATGTTGACCCTGGGCCCGCTTCTCAAGGTGACTTCATGTTTGTGAAACAATCGTCGTCCACTATAAGCTGAGCCCTGAATGAAAATCACGCGAGTCCTACGGTTTCTCTACCGCGAAACGATATGTCTATCGCGCACAAACTTCGTATAGATCAATGGAATGAAATAGGAACCAGTGGTCGGCATCCTGGGGTACGTACAATGTAGTAGTATATTTACTGCAGTTTACGGAGTGGAAGAACTTCAATACCCGTGTGTTTCATTTGGCCTAACTTGAGTATCAATAACCACGATATGATTGACCAGCCCCCGTGACTTCGCTCATGTCATTCTTGTACGTAGCACCATGAACCACAATAAAAATGAAAAAAGAAAAAAGAAAAGCTCCCGTGCACTCTAAGAAAACAAGGAGGAAAACGGGGAGTAATTGCAGCTTATACTCCCCCTGGACTGCAATTACTCCCCATTTTACTCCCCAAACCCGGCATTTAGTCCCGACATTTACTCCCCTGGACTGCAAATTGCCACTGAACTTCGCGAATTGTCTTCTGAATGCAACAGTCTACGTAAATATGTGCCCTTGGTCAGTCTGATGGCATAAGGCTGTATAACTCAGCCAACACAGCAATTTTCCAGCCACACAGAGTAAGAAACAGTTAGCGCATCTTTCTTCGCAAACTGCGCCCTATGTATGGCGCAAGATTTTATATAACTCGGTATACCACGGTTGACGGTTTGCTTCAACATATTTTCATGCATGCACACGAATTATGTACCTGGGACTCTCAAAACAGCGCGTTAAATGCAGTCTCTACTCTGTGACATTCATTTACTCCCATGCATTTACTCCCGAAAGGGACTATTTTTTGTGGCAATGCATTTAGTCCCCAAAAGGAGTAAAAGTACTCCTTTTTTTCTTTGAGTGTATGGCATCGTGGTTTAAGATGGCCTTTCTAGACGAATGTCGGTACAGGACGCGTACTAACCTCCCCTGCCTACCACTCCTTCCTGCTGTCCTCTCTCCGCCTGTCCTCGTTCGTACGCCGCTCACATCCACAGTTGCTTCGCGGCGCTAACACGTAATTTTAAGGAAGGAATGACTAAAATTTCAATCACTGCCGCGTGATGGACGTAGCTATCGGCCCGTTTGACACGCGTCTTGAATTAACATTTCGATAACGCACGTGAATCATCCCCGATAATCAGATAATGCCGATGGTGAAATGTTGGATGGATGCGGGGTGACTCACACACAATGGGATACAAGATTAGTAATTGTCTCTTCCGTGGACCTCTGAGGGATAATGAAACTTGCACTTTGAAACAACATCCTGATGCAATTGGTCTCGCCATGTTTCCATCCTTTCATAGAAGTGCGGCCCAAATCGCGTGACCGTGACATCGAAACTCGACAGGGAAGAATTTTCTTGGCCGTATCGCTGTCCAATGTGCTTTTCGATGTCTGCATCTTCAAAGCCGTAAATACGCAATATATAAATACGCAATATAAATATCGAATTCACGAGTGAAGTCGCGCCGTGGCTCCAGTGGTCCCTCAGTTCACTGTACGAACAATCCGTGTACACGTTTGCCTTGTGAGTTTTATACATTAGAACTACAGGTGTATTGCGTTGACTGTGGTCGACAGCCGAGACACTGTGTTGTGGCTTACGCAGTGTTTGACTCGATCTCGGCTTGACTGTGGCTTTTCATTTTCTTGCACCACTCCCCTTTTAGGAAAAAAGAAACAGCCCCGTAAACTTTGCTCTCACTGCGTTTTCTACAGGGAAAGAGCGATCTCATCACAGTTGCATCCCGCTCCCTCCAGGTGACCACCAGTGCAGAAACCGAAATAGGTCTACAGTGTTCAGTCCGGATCCGGTCACAGCGAAGCAACCCGTTGTCATGAGGTTTCTCGTGATCCTCAGAGTCACCCCGCAAAATATTTAAATTAGATTCGCAACCAACTACACACTTTCGCTGCCGCGACGTCATTGTCAGTAACTTCCGCTTCCTGTTCTGCCGGGCAAACAAGACGCCGATACGTGACGGAACTCGTTGGTTACGTTGCACCGTTGTCTCAAAACAGTCCTCAACCACTGCGATCTCGATGGGGGGTTCAAGCGCGAGAGCGAACACCACATACGAACAATGTCCGGTCGCGTAAACGACGTGACGTAATAATTAATAGCCCGCGAATCAGGATCTTGCTTTCGGCGGCTTTATCTGTGGAGGCGAACCGCAATCAGTCGCCGGTAGCCATAGAAAGCCTGTGTTTGAAGTCGTCTGCAGTGATTGACTGACATCCTGACTTGAAATGCTACGTGCGAAGGAGTGAGAGGAGGCATTAAGCAGGCCTTCCGTATCTTCTATAGGTGGCGCTGCGTGAGCTCATGCATACGTCACCGTATAACCGAAATCTGATGTGTTCGTCTTCCATGTTTAAAAAATTACAACCGACGCTCTCTGTTGGATGCAATTTAGCATTTGACATCTACACATAACTTACGGGCCCGATGCAAATAATCTTAAAAACTGTCGGCAGCTCCTTTTAGCATATAACGTACCCCTGTACGTAAAAATGCAGTGGCATCATCTTGGATTGCATTGCATTGGAAATGAAAGAAAAATATGGAGATGTTAGCCCGATCCAGTCAGGCCTGGCTACTCCAAAACGCGTTTGTGGGTGGGACAATAGAGAAAAAAAAAAGAGAAAAACAAACAAACGTTTTCCAAACGATTCTGAAGTCTGCACGGTTTCTAGGGTCAATATCCTTTTTTTCTTCTTTTTAAGACACTGTGTGGATACAAAGTGATGAAATCGGGCGTCCACCGCAACATTGCTTTACTTTGCTTTGCTTTGTTTGACAAACAGGCCACCCGATGATGTAGTCAGCACGGTGCCGTTTCTGTTCTCTCTTTTTTCCTCTCTCTCTCTCTCTCTCTATTTTTGAGGGCGTCTGCTTTACGAATCAATACGCGATCTGCCTAATATTCTTTGGCGCTGTGGCTTTCGCATGCATAATTTATATGAAAAGTGCACGACGCCGCCTCGTGTGTTGAATTTCCATATTCGTAACTGTCGATGTTTTCAACCGGCGTCCGCGTGGTACGGTCAAAACGAATTCCGCACGTATCCGTGCCCTCTGTATTGCGACTGCTGCGTGTAAAAATATGTGCAATCGCTTTGAAGTGTTGCTGACACGTTGGAATTCTCCATTGTCCGGGATAACGGAGGAAAGTATAACACAGACGCAAACATTTTGGACGGGTTAGACGATAACGATTTGACTGTTACTAACGTCATATGAAGTGGGTTTTCACGATAAATTCACTTTTCTTGAACTGTTTATATCTGTAAATGTCGAGAAAGCGCGACGTTCTTTCATAAAGCTGAGGCTATTTTCTTCATTGATTGATTAATTGATTGATATAAGAAAAAATGAGAAAATTGGCTCCATATACATGGAGACCAGCTGCTCGATGGCACGTGCTCACTTAAAGACACTACGGGTGTACGTATACACTTGACATAACACAAAAGAAAAATACGTATAGCGAAAAATGATGATGGGGAAATGGGAAGGGAGTAGAAAAGAGAGAAAGAAAAAGACAGGGGGAAACAAACAGAAACAATTGGTTCTTTGCTGTCTATATACAGAATTTGACTTTCTTACTTCAGAACTGGCTTTTGTTGTGCAAAACGTTGATCGTATCTACTATGTGTTACCAACCGAACGGTGAAAATTGCGGACAAGTGCCAGGTTCGACCAGCAGGAAATAAATGAATACACGCTGCAACACATTGGCAGATTGCCACTCACGACTCATTGACACGCTGGCTTGATACTCGGACAGTTTACGTTGTTGCTTTATTTTTACGAGAACTACGAGGGTGCCCTATGAGTGTAAAATGGGTATACATGACGAACACACGCTAAAAACACCCTATGAAAGCGCTGACTGCGGGTGTCTGAATTCCCACGATTGTTCCAGTGGATTACGATGCACCAGTTCACCTGTGCTGCCCTTCTTACACGCTATTTCCCTGGTAATTTGGTACCAATTCGCCGGTAGCACCTAAATACGTATCCTATAATCACTGGCATCCACATACAGGTTTTGGAGAGGTAACGTGTTGGTTTGCCTTGGGGTAGTGGGCCGCACCTCAAGTGGCGAATTTCCCCATTCATTGTCATTAACTTATTTGTTGTTGTTGTTGTTGTTGCCGATCTCAAGATCGTTCGATCCCGACTGAGGAGATTTCCTTTCGCACCTCAGGAACCCCAGGTGGTCTGATATAGCACGTCGCGTGTAATTCTGCTCCAATTATTATTAGTATATCTCCCCATATGTTGCGGAAAAACCCCAAGGTGTTTTTTCGATATAACACCCCTTTGTGAAAGGGTGTCCACATGAGCACCCTTGTGTAGGGCGTTCACGAATACCCCCGAAAGTGTATATCATGGGAAAGTTTATGGTGTAAAACTCCTATCGAAAAGCGAAAAGACGTAAGCCTTCACAGTATAGGGCCGCAGGACACTCTTTTTTCATTAAGACAAAGAAAACGTTTTTCGAATCTGTTCTTGTTTTTCTTTGTTTCGCCAACAGTTCAGTAATGAAGTTGTGATCCTATCCAGAATCTTTTCAGTATCGCAGTTGAAACCCCATAAGCGGGATCCTATCAACGCTTCTCTGCGCATTCGTATATGAACAAGAAGGAAAGTGCAGTGAAACAAGCATGCGTGACTCGTTAACGGAACGGCGGCTTTCTGCGTTATCGCATTGCAAGTTGATTCTGTTAGCGCTTTTGTTCGCATGGAAAGCGGGTGGGATATCATCTGACAGCAGAATAAAGTGCCTGCCTCGATATAGGCGGGAAGGTTTTTGCATCGCAGCCAGCAGCTACAGAAAGCGAACGTGAAAAATTTAATTACGCGGCTGAGGAAAGTTCCTCTAATTTCGTTGAGCACTCGGTTTGTGTTTTTTTTTTTTTTTTTCGAGTGTGTTGTACGGCGTCTGTGATTTTCAGCCAATCAAGATGCTCCAAACGGAAAGTTTGCCTTATCCCACGACGCAACATTTCGTGCGAAACGGTTTCTATATACACTGCTATGCGGGGGACGGAGAAAGAAGGGTTGTGTCTGCCCTTATGAAAGAGTGAGTGCATCGTATACGCTGGAGCCTTTGCGTACGTAAGGGATAGTGTGATAGTTCTGCGGAGTGCGCGAATCACTCTTTATGTTTTGCGCGTGCGCAGACCCACCACGCTATTCCTTGCGTACGCAACGGCGCTAGCGTGGTGTACTACAACAACTCACTATTGCTGTTCGCGCACGTGTGCGTCACATGAGTGCGTCACGCAGAATACAAATGCGTATATTCTTTCTCCTTTCTTTTTTTAAGGAATAGTAAGTCTGCCGGTACATGATAAACTAAACTAAAACTCTCAATGACGTCACCTGTTCTGTTCGAGGTGCGAAGTGGCGTGACGATTTATAACGCGAAACAAAATATATATTTCTTTAGTCGTTAGTGGCACTTTAATCTCGGCCTATATGTGGTGTTCGGTGTTTGTGTTTACCGTGTGGTTCTTCCAGAATGAGTTATTGTAATCTATTCTCTGTTCAACGAAAGAAAGAAAGAAAAAAAATCGTTGCACGGGTTCCAAGTTAATGGAGAGTTATAGGGCATCGTACGCTATCGCATTTGCGTACGTAAGGGATCGGCGCACGCGCAAAACACAGAGATCTTCGCGCATTGCGCAGAACTGTCACGCTATCCCTTACGTAAGCAAATGTCATAGCGTACGTAAGCGATAGCGTTGGTGGTTCTTCCCACGGGCAGAACATGAGAGTTGACGTTAGGTAGCGCTGTAAGGAGCTGACGTAAGTGTCCAACACCACGTCCTGTTATACTTTCAAATACGAGTACGGTACAGACAAAAAAGAAAAAGAGAAAGGGGAGATATTTTTTTTTTACGGTTACGTTCAAGAGCGCTCAAATCCCGGTTTGAAGTAACTGTTTCTTTTCTTTTTGTGTGTATTTATACGATGTCCGTTGCAGACTTTCTGATCAATATTATTTATATACAGTCAACCCTCGATCTATAAGCGGTTAACGATCGTGGAAAAATCGTTCATAAATGGAGGTTTGGAATGAGGTAGGGAAGTGTCTTGTCCCAGTGGGCACCGTTCATAAAACGAGAAAATTTGTAATTCGAGGGTCGGCTTTATTTTATATTTTTATATTTATATACCCCCAGGGCCGTTAAGCATTATGGGGGTGGGGGGAAGTCGGTTTATGACGCAACCTGTGGGAACAGAAGTACGTGGGTAATAATGCGTAATAACACTAACTCACGGTCGATGATTGAGGTGAGAGAGTAGGAGAGAAGGTTCCATTGCCACAGACGCGCGAGGTAGGAAAAATTCTTGAAATGACACTCGTTGAACATCAAGGAACTCCTACTTTTTGTTGATTACAGTGCGATGGGTGAGAGGTGTGAAGGCAGAGTGTGTGTATTGTCATCAAGCAGGAGAGCTACCTATGGAAGTAGTCCCCTTTGGACAGACACTAACTTTACGTTACACTCCTACAAGCTAGATAACAAGGCAGAGTACTTAGCCACACGGGAAAGCAAAATTACATTATCGTCTAGTGGCATTCAAGTCTCGAATTATATTACTGACGAAGCTCGTGCCTCACGTCATTTTCTAATTCCGTTAAACACTATGATGTCGATGCGGCCCACTCACTAACTAAAGTATAAGTAATAATATATATATATAATCTATGAATAACATGGTCAGTTAACGTATTTGCGAGCCGGATTTTAATGTTCATGTTACGTTTCTTTTATCTGAATTTTTTATTTGTGTAATAGCAAGCCGGCGTCAGCCTGGTTGACATTTTCCTCTTTTTTTTTCTGTTAAACATTATTGCCCCCCCCCCCCCCCCGGTTCGAGAAAACTCAAATTTATCACATCGCATTGTGCTGTGCAGTAGAAAGCGGTTTTATGCACACTAAAATTGTCACTGTCAGTAGAATACCAGCATTGAGTCAATGTCGGGCAAGCGATAACATCTTCATCAGTACAGCGTCCTTAGAGCTCTCTAATACGGGCTGTTCCCGTATTTACAATACGAGAAGGTAATAAACGGAAGCTACTCTCCGCTCGATACAGCCGTAAAATCGATCGCATTTCGTTCGGTTCAAATTCTAGCCCCGTATATCAGTAGCACCATCTCAGACTTACCAGCGCCCAAACCTTTTTTTATCTTCTTTCACAGACATCCAGCTATCTATCCACAACAAAATCCTGCGCCACTGAGTTTCTGTCACATGTCAGAACCAAGCATGAACAGCGAAAAAGAAAATTTAAAAAAATCCATAACAGCCGACAATTCGTCTTATTCAAAATAAGGCATGCTTTCTTTATACTTTTAATTTTATGATCGACATCGTGCGGGGCATCATAATAAAAACTAACTCTACCGCTATCATCCGAGATATGGTGACACCGTGACGCATTTTTAGGAACGTCAGTTGACGCCGAGATGCAGCTGGTGTTTCTCCTTTCTAAACTTTAGTGTCTCGTCTATTTGAAGAGGAAGTCCCGCAAAGAAGAAATGCGCGTCGGTTATGTACAGACATGGGATGACAGTTTGTGCGGCTCATCCTTATTTGTTCTTGGTGTTGCACCTTTTTATATTGATTGCACATCATAAAGGCTGTCTTGCCTGACGTCGCTCATTTATCGTTCTTGATCCCGCAGGAGAAGGGACACGATGTTC
Organism: Ornithodoros turicata; assembly: GCF_037126465.1. Classification (NCBI taxonomy): domain Eukaryota; kingdom Metazoa; phylum Arthropoda; class Arachnida; order Ixodida; family Argasidae; genus Ornithodoros; species Ornithodoros turicata. Next base: position 33,544,203 of record NC_088209.1, read on the forward strand.
CGCTCTAAGGCCGTTCTTTGGCCAATTTCCGCCTCCTTTTGTCGTCGCGGCCTTTGTCTCTGACACGTATGAGGTTATTGCATGACCGCTTGAAAGGATGCGTCTGGTGCCTATTGATTTCCGATATTGCGAGCTAACGAAATTGGTGATGGCTTGTCATTGCGCGAAACGCGATTGATTCTCTGTCCAATCGAATCTTCTTCTTTTTTTTTGGGGGGGGGGGGGTGCAATGTTTGCTGGTTTTGCGACACCGCGTCATTGTGTGCAGAGGCAAGGCAAGCGAGAGTACAACTGTCGCGCGTTCGATTGACGCACAGGAGATGCGCTAGAGGTTATTCCGTTATTGTCGTTCTTATTGAGCATTCGAACGTTTTACTGATAATTATGATGACGGTGATGAAGGTGATGATGATGATGGTGGTGGTGGTGGTGACGACGACAAGAAGAAATGGGGACGTGGTGAAAGGGCTCGCCGTTGTCGGCCTCACAGAGGTGGGCAACGTCACGACTGACGCCCTGGGGGAATGTGCGTGCTGGGCCGACTTCTAAGGGAACTGTGCCGACATGTGTCTGAAAGCCCGCCTTCGGCCCGTGAGTCGCCACGAGCTCTCGCGCGAGCCTATCAGAGCGCCTTTGGAGCGCGCGTACTTTAAATAAATTTTAAATATAACGGTAATGATCCCTAAGTGAAAGTTGAAGCAGGTTGAAGATCTCGAACACATCCTCCTCCATTGCCCGCACTACCAACCTTTCACAGCCACACACTTTCAGTGTCTCTAAATCGGCTGTACTCGCGCCCTTTCACCGTCTCAAAATTGCTTGGTCGATGGCCAAATCCAGCCAATCCAAGTCATGCCATCTCATTCTTCAGTGCCCCACTCTCACCCTCAACGCATCAACCTCATTTGTTTTTTAAGTCTTTTTTTTTTCTTCTTCTTTAATCCATCTCATCCTTCTTTCACCGTTGTTACTTTATCCTACCTTTATTTCCTAATTCCTTTTTCTCTTTTTATTTATTTTATTCTCCTTTTATTTATTATTACTTTTTTTGCGGAAAAGCAAGCCAACGTCCCGTTTGGCTGACATTTCCTCCCTTTTTTTTCCTTTGTTCTAATATATCCCCCAGCCAATCCATCATGCTCTGTATTTTTTCCCCTTCAACTTCTTTTGTTCGCGGCTTAGCACAGCCAGCAGAGAACAGCTTAATTGTTTCTAAAACGACTTCTACACGGCTCATTTAACTTCATTATCTTATATGTTTTTTTTGTGTTTTTTTTTTGCCTCGGTTCCCATCCACCCGATGGAAATGAATAAGTAAAGAAATGTTCCACGTGTAATGGGGTAGGGTACTGCTCTCCAGCGGTGAATTACCCCGTGCCATAACCATGATTTATCTGTTGCTATTTTGTTCCAGCCGACCAACGCCCTGCCGTAAAAGCATTTCTGAGCTTTTTGGACACCGCAGGACTTTCCCACTGTGAGGCGACTGAATACCGCCACATTACCGCCAGCAATGGGGTGGAATATCGCCCCTGGCTATGAAACTCCCCATTCATCATCATTAAAATGGAGTCTTTATATATATATATATATTATATATATATATTTATATATATATACAGGGAACCATCTACAACGGTAAATGGCAAGTGCGCATCACCTTTGGTGTTTACAGATTCGTGCAGCTTACGTAATAATCGCCCGGCTTAATGAACTCTCCTGAAGGAAAATACATATAATCATACATATAATTCGATCCCCAGAAAAACTTGGATTCACAATAAGTACGTACACGATCTCTATTGGATCTTGCGATCTAGCCACGACCGCATACCATATTCAATCTCGAACGTGATACGCTTCAACTCTCTGTAGAACATGCGGGTTGCTTTGGTCGCGCTCAGTATGCTGTTTCAAACCAACGTGCACATAAGCTTGCATATTCTTTAGCGAATATGCAGTTAAACATTGCAAGATATCATCTATACTTTGATCTGTTTCATCGCTAGGCGGCGCAACGTATCATAAGGATGTGGGGTGGAGTCACCCTTTGTAGAAGCGAATGCCGCAAAGCCGCCATGTTGACGCCCACGCTTACCGTGCATGAATGCTGTGTACTGTTTTCACCAACTCTTTCAAACCTCCTCTGCTACGTATTTACTCAACTCCAAAATGGAGTGTGTCGCTAAGCGTGTAGCTATATACATTTTCGTGAGCGCATCGCGAGCTATGCGTGGGAGTCAAGATGGCGGAAATTAGTAGCAGACGACGCGGTTGTCTTCACCCTATACAGAGGGAGTTCGTATTGAGACACCCTATGAGGATGTATCCAGCCCACAACCTGTATTAGATTATAACGACCATGTCGTAAAGAGCAACTCACATGCAGAATCCGTCCGCACGACCCGTTTGGTGCGCCATGCATCGGCACGCTAGACCTTTTTCCTGATTGGAGATGGAAAATTCGAATTTTGAACGCGAAGAAGTCGCAGAAGCGGTAGCAGACGACACATAGACGACAGCAGACGATAGCGCAGACGACACACAGTGGTAGCAGACGACAGCAACGGGAGGCGCATTTCGAAACATCGAAACCCATTAAGACGCGTGAAATGATGATATAATCAATGTACTATTTTTGCAAGAACCCATGTCTCACCCGATACACACCGATTGTATGAAAATTCTAAAGTAAGCTTGAGTATATATAGCAATTCAAGAATTAATGATCAAACGGGCAGATGGCTAGCGCCACCTCTAGCCTCGACATTGATGCCTCTTCAACACCATCGCTGACACAAGCGAAAGCTCTCTCGTAACGCACTCCTTACGAGAGTTTCAAGACAACATTAACGCAGATTGACGAAGGCAACCTCGTAAATAACGGTAACGGAAGTAACAAGGGCGTGACGAATGTTTTTTTTTTTTTTCTTCTCAGTTTTATACGTATGTACTGTTAGTGTCGGCATTTATATATATATATATAAACGTATTACGATCCGTTAAAATAAGATGCTTTCAGAAATGACTGATGCCACCTCGAAATGTGGGGCAAAAAAAGTCTTATAGCATTCGTTTCGTATAGACGGGCAGACGTTGGGGTAACAATTTTTTTAAAACGAAAAAGCGGCTGAAAGTTGTTACGGAGAAATTCAGTAAAGATTGTGGAAATATATATTCCACAGCACTGTTTACACTGTTACACGGTTCACAGTGTTTTAAAGTTGTGTTTTAAAGCGTGGAATGCACTCGACAGTGGCTGCCGCGGTGAAAAAGTTTTACAGAATTATATAAACTTTTGTTTGTACCGGTCTGCATTTTGTCCCATATGGACGACTAGGAGCTATACACTCTAAAATGATGGTGGTGGTGGTGGTGACGAGACCGGCTTTCCGTTGTAAGTGAACTTCATAGCACGCTCCTAGCCAACCGTCATTGCGAGTGACAATGTTCTTTCCCTTGATTTGATGAAGACGGGGGGGGGGGGGGAGGGGGGGGGGGCGTACGTAATTTTTGTGGCAATTACGCACGATTACGGCAATTATGGCAAATACGTACGATACGATAAACGTGTATACGTACACGATTTCCAGCATTGCAGCATTCGAACGACATCCTCTGCCGCTTTCAGGTTTACATTAGTATATTACTACGCATACCACTTCGCGACAACTGCTACGTGCGATTTTTGAATCTTGAGAGTCCAGCCCATCAAGAAACAGTTAAACTGAGGTTATCGTCGCTATTTTTCTGTTCCTGTAGCGCGCAGAGAAACGCTTCGATGTTGCTACATAGCGAAGCTCTCAGCATAGCGTTGCCGGACCAATTTTCCTGTCCACTGGACGATAAAGGTATGCGAGCAACGTTCGAGTGTCGTATCATCGATCTTGCGCGATTACTGTCCGGCTAATTGCCACCTACGACCGCATATCTAGTTGCATTACCTCGCTATAGTCAAACATTGATCGCTTTGTGGAAGTGCCTTATTAAAAATTTAGTCAGACGTAACATCGCGCTCCTCTTTCTAATGAGCCTCATTTAGAGAAGGAACACAACACCTATGAGGTGTGAGTATACGAGGACACGATTCGCAGTGACGTAGTGGCTAGCGTGCTGGCCATGTCACGTCGAGACTGAGAGGTATCTGAGTTCGAACCCCGGTGCGGGCTGTGCTGTCTGGGCTCTACGTTTGCTCACTCATGCGCGCTCACTCTCTGCTCAACTCTCCCTTTGCTCTGTCATGCTCGCTCACTCTCCTCTCAGCTCTTGCTCATTCATGCTCGCTCACTCTCCTCTCAGCTCTTGCTCATTCATGCTCGCTCACTCCCCTCTCAGCTCTTGCTCACTCATGTTCGCTCACTCCCCTCTCAGCTCTCCGTTTGCTCACTCATGTTCGCTCACTCCCCTCTCAGCTCTCAGTTTGCTCACTCATGTTCGCTTACTTCCCTCTAAGCTCTCCGGTTGCTCACTCATGCTCACTCACTCCATTCTCAGCTCTTGCTCACTCATGCTCACTCACTCCCTTCTCAGCTCTCAGTTTGCTCACTCATGCTCAGTTGATTCGCCACACTGAGCACGAGGGAGCACGGATGAGTCAGTTTTGCCGAGGTATGGTCACAGGACGTGACCGCCCTTCTTGCTAAGGGTAAACATAAACACTTCCACTTAAGTAAGAGGAACCTGCACAGCAAATGCATGAACAACTTTACCACGAGGAGGCCTGATCAGATGATATTCACAAAACCTCGTCATCTTCATTACACACAGAAAAATAACCGCTCGAGAAAGAACCGTTTGAAGTTATTCCGCTTGCCCGTATTTTTCACCTTCAAAAGTAGGAGATCCTTAGCCATTTCTTCATTCTCGAATAGGGAAGGTTCAGAGAAAGGTTCTTGCACCATGAAGAACTCTCGAGGACCGGTTATTTTTCTGTGTGATAGGAAGCTCCCCGGACTTTTTCTGTGTATGCGTTCAGGAACGGAACACAGTTCTCGTGTCGCGACTCTGTGCAACCCAAGATGTTTGTTTGTTTCTTCTTTTTCTTTTCCTCTCCTTTCCTTCCTTTTCTTTCCCTTTTCTTCTCTTCCCCTTCCTTTTTTTTGGAATAGCAAGCCGACCTCCGTCTGGCTGACCTTTCCTTTTCTCTTTTTTCTTTCTTAATAAACGCATCCCCCCCCCCCCACCAACAAAAAAAAATGTTACTTGCGCTCCACCTTCTTTTATCGTATTATTTTTACCATCATATGTGTTTTACTGTTACGCAATATGGCGCACTGATTCGAAATTAATCTGCGAACGACACGTGACCGTCGATAAAGACCGTCGATGAGGCACAAACACTGTGGCAACGTCCCCGCTAGAAGCCGCACCGCAGGCATTTCTATCCTTTATTTGTCTTCTGTACGGAAGAGTTCATTTAATTACGGAAACTCTCCGCCACAACGCTAAGTCTTTCCGAGGACTTTGCCGAAAATCCATTTTTCCTTTGAAGGGCCAGACTGGATAAACCGTTCACCCCGTCCTCCGCCTGAGGGGATCGATTTTCCGCGGGGCTCAGCGCTGAAGGGGTTGCTGCTCCTTATCCTTACGATCCCTGGTCCCAGGACCTGCCTTCCCTTGCGTCTTCGTTCCCTTCTTTTGGAGCTGGGCTTCGACGCTGCGGTATCTCTGTTCTCCCTTAGCGATAAGTCCGTGTGTTCGGGATTGGGTCGATTGCGATAGAAACTGTCCTTCCCTGATATACAACGAGAGATACGAGAAATGTGTGGGGAGAAGTTGAGATAACGACTGATTTTTATACCCAAGAAAGTAACATGGTCCGTATGTGTTACAACATGATCACTTAATATGAAGCTGGGCATCGTCAGTATTTTCTTTTGAGGACTGTGAAATACGATTAACTCAATTTTCTCACTGTTACAAGTCTTACTTGTCTTACTATTGTTAGTGCACCAGTTCGCTACATTGACTAGGTCGGCTGTAAGTGATGCAATGATTCAATATGTTTTTGAGATAAGTAAATCATGGCGTCATCAGCATACAGAATGCATTTTGAGTGACAGACGGATATAGGGAGATAATTTTTGTAGGTTAGATATAATGGGGGACCTAAGATAAGGGACTTTGATAAAACTTGACTTCGACTAAAAGAAACTTTGTACTTCAACATTGAAACTGACTTTGACTTAAAACTGACTTTGACTAAAAGGGACTTTGATTAGTCGTTGCAGAAGGAGATACATGATTATTAATGTTTACAACCTGAGAGCGGTTCGAGAGATTCCCCTGTTACGTATTACGTAATGCTTTCTTTCGTATCGCAGATAGACGTATTGGTCTGCTGGATTAACGTTCATATGTAAAATACATGTGTCTGTTATTCCGCGTCGTCAGCTGTACTTCTACATCACTAGGATCATTCCCGTCGTCGCAACCGCAGGCAGCACCGTACATGCATGTACTTCCAATGTCGCTCTTTGTGGATCTAAATGTAAACAAAGGGGCACTGTACAAAGCATGATGGCCTCAACAATCATGTGACGTATGTGCACGCGACCGCTATTTTCTTTTCATTTTCACGCCTCGACTTATCATTTTCTCTACTTCACTGGATGTTTCAGAAAGATGCGAAGAAACAGCAAAGTCTCCGTATGTGTCCGTGAAGTGCATCAACACCTCTCTCGTTTCACAGTGCAGCATGTAGTTTCCTCCTTACCTCTGTGGACACTCCCACAGGCAATCGCGACCTCTGTCCCCGGGATCAAAAACAAGAAAAAAGGAAGCCCCAGTTTCTGTTTTGAGGCAAGCTACACTAGAAATGATGGACGCGGTATACACAACTCATTCTGCTGTCTTCACCGACGGGCCTTCCACTCAAGAAGGTTCATCCTCCGCTTTCGTCGTACCAGAGGATCATGATTAAAAGCGTTAGAACGCCATTGCCGGGGAGCTAAAAAGACAGACACAGACATATTGCAGTGCAATGTGTCTGTGTCTGTCTTTTTAGCTCCCCGGCACTGGGGTTTTAACGCTTTTAATCATGATTCTAGAAAACCGAACAGCCCAATTTTTAACCCTTTTTGTACCAGAGGAGTCCCTGTCTTGCGGGTATAAGCTTTCGCACCGCACGTCATCCACCTGTGCGGAGCTCTACGCTATTCTCTTTTTCACGAAAAGCTATTGGAGCGTCACTTTCAACCCCGCACCTGGGTGATCTATACGGATTCCAAAGCAGCCCTATACACTGTATCGCAAGCAGGGGCATTCGAGGCTCCTTGGCAGCCGTCGCTACACTGACATACTGCAACTTTGCACGTGCAACTAAAAGAGACTTCACCCGTCTCCTTATTCAAGGCCGGCTACTGCCTCTGAACTGCATGCAAACTTTCGTATATTTTCCATCTCAATCAGCCTTCAGCATTTATCAGCAGAATGAATGCCCTCTTTTTCTAGAAGTGCTGTCTGACACGTTGAAGCTCCGCCTAACCCAATCCTATACTGTCCAGCTATCTCCACTTGCGTTCCCGATCATTAACCATCCCATTAACCTTTCGTGCCCGTTACTTCGCCCGTCTGTGCACCTGCTGCCAGCGTCGCGTGCCTTCGTCACCTGACGAATAGGAAACATTTGTTCAGCTGCGTGCATCGCTTCGACAAGCAGTCGCCCACAAAGAAATGACTGCCAGCGCCTCCCTCGGGAGGAGATAAAATTAGGGACCGGCCAATCGATGATAGCTCATTGGCACAATGAGTAGCCCACACTGCTGGGCTGGACTCGTGAACTGCATGTGACGTTGTACTACATAGTGTCTCTTTTTTTCTTCCTTTCTTTTTCCTTTCTTTCATTCTTTTTCTTTTCCGTTTTTTTTTTTGTCTTTTTCCTTGCTCCCCTTCTTTTTTTGGAATAGCAAGCCGCCGCTTTGCCTGGCTAACCTTTCCTGTCCTTTTTTTCGTTCTTAATAAACATGTACCCACCCATCTCCACACTGCTCGGTAAAGTTTTGTTGGGGGGAGGGGGGGGGGAGTGTTTGCGGCACTACCACGAAATAAAACATATAAAATAAGAATTCAGGGCGAGAGCGACAACCATGTCTTCGATTTTTTTGTGGGAATTGTCTTGTACCCGCATACCGCATTGTATTATTTGTTCTTTTTTCATTTACAATACAGGCGGCTGCCCCGATTTCGGTGGTATCTGTGTTATGTGGCATACAGGGAAATTAAAAGCGACTCACAAGTCAACTGATAATCCTCTTAATGAATCTATAGAATAGTGAACACTAATTAACGCGTCCTGGAGTGTAGCCACTCTCGAGTGCTTTTGGACTGACATCTCCACTTTCTGTCTGTCTGTCTGTCTTTCTGTCTTTCTTTCTTTCTTTCCTTCCTTCCTTCTTTCCTTCCTTCTCTCTCTCTCTTTCTTTCTTTCTTTCTTTTTTCAATCAATCAATTCATAAAATAGTCGGCTTCACTCGGCGCCTTATCTCTAAAATATCTTGACGGCGGCCCGGGGAGCTGTTTCGCGACCAGTAAGTAATACGGATCCTCCTAAGGGGGGCAAACATTGCACGAAGTAGACTCAAGGTTCCACAGTTAGCGTCACAGACCCGAACACAGTTCGAAGAGCACGAACGACTTCAATTCCCAAAATGCGCACAGTCTGTCGGTTGCCGAAAGTCAATTAAGGGCGTGCGTCCTTGTCTCTCTCTCTCTCTCTCTCTCTTTCTCTGTCGAGCACTCTTGCGCCATTGGGAACCCGTCTTTGAGTTTTAACGGCAACGACTGCACAGCGGCAACTTGTGACGCCTGTACATTTCATTCTTCTTTGAGCGTGCGCAAATATCTGTTGAAGTCACTGCACCTTACGAAATCAGCACCGTCGAGAAAACCAAAACAAAAGGCTGCATAGGAGACATAATATGAATCTACATACTAACTTGCTAGGTGTGTACCTGCTTCATTTATTACATCATGGGCAACAGGTGCCTCGAAGACGATGCTGCGGATAAACTTGGTATGGCTGTGCGAGTAGTAACTATAGTTACTCTAGGCGATATAGTAACGACAAACTAACTAACTATAGTAAGTATACTATAGACGAATAGTTACATATTCGAGGGAAATGCGAAGCGAATAATTGTGTAACCAAAGGGAATACAAAGTGAATAGTAATAATAGTTACAAACAACCGAACCGAACAACTGAAATAAGTCGTGACTATGACATAGGGTGATTCACTGCTGGAGATCAGTACACTACCCCATTACACGCGAAAAACATTAGATGTGAGATATGAGAATGAAGTGTCAAAAACAAAAATCGAGGCTTCGGCGTTTACGTAGAAATTATGGCCAACAATCATTCTCGTACAGTCTAGCATTTATCTTAAATAGATTCTTTGAAATGGCATGGATTGTGATAACGTGTTTTTTTATGAGCAGAGCGTATGATAACCGGGCGTTGTTTCTTGTTTCTTCTTTCTTATTGTGCTAGTTCCAAGTGTAAACTTTGGGGATGGGACTTGTCAAGCTGTCCTACAGCTTTTTTTTCATCATAACATCGTAAAGATGAAATACAATTGAATTGAATTGCACAAGCACAACAATTGAGCTTTCCTCCACTGGCTGCGCTACGTCACAGGACATATGCAGCAATTCTACGGATATGCAGCATGTGTCATACTGCCCCACACTGTAAATGTCCGTAATACATGCGCACCGATGTTCGTATAAAGCAACACCATTGGTTCAATTCGAAATTCGAATACAGATTTCGATATTCGTTTCTGTATCTGAATATTCGCACAGCCCTATTAATATTACGTAAAAACCGTACAACACACTGAGGTAAGAAGGGCAAGGTGCATCTGACAGTGGGAATAATCCGGGGTAGTTGGTATAGGTTCGTGATGGCGAATAGCAGCAAGAAGACAAGGGCATAGGCAGAAGTAGACGGGACGACTGCGGACTCTCAAATGATGTGGGCTCTGCAGCATGATGAGAACATACACAGTCTCAGATCTGACAATGGGCATAGGAAATTCATAGTCTCTGATAATGCAAATACCTGACTGAAGTGGACCTAATGTAGAGTAACTCAACAAAATTATTCGGCGCAGCATGATCTTTGATATCCTTGCGCCAGTAAAGTCAAATCAAATCAAATCAAAATCAAATGAGGTTTAATCAGAAAAAACAGCATCTTAAAGGAACAATTCGGGGTAGTTGGAATATGTATTTGGTTGGTATAGGTATTTTAAGATGCTGTTTTCTTTCATTAAACCTCAGTTGAGACTCTGCAGTTGTCCTGTCTACCTCTACCTATGTCCTTGTCTTCTTGCTGCTATTCGCCATCATGCATCTGACAACAACAACAACTAAAAAGTGCATATAATTGATCCAGGGAAGGAAAAACGAACCGAAAAGAGGGTGTACGTGTGCTGTCAACAAAACGCTCATGCAATCGTGCCATCGCATGAAATCTCTCCCAACGGCTGTAATAACTGTGACGAAACGTTATTAATTTCAGCGCCGCGCCGAGATATGGCTATAGCGGCCAAGCCAGGCGCGACAGCCTCGCAAATCGGGCACGGAGTGGAATGCGATATCTGAGGTATAGCAGCGGGGAAGTGTCAACGGTGCCGCAAACCAGCTGTCTCTGTTATTCGACGCGCTCCACGTTTCTGCTCGCTCCGACACTCTATCAGCGCTATCTTGGTTTCGTTTCTGTTTAACTGTCCTTCCTTATATTGAGATACACGATTAGATGCCTCGACGGCGGGTATGCTTTGGAGAAGGCTCGCGTTTATGGGCGACGTCTTGCTGCAAAGGATTCGTGGGCGTGTCACGTCTTTCGTTCTTTCTTTCTTTTCTCTTTCTTCTTTTTTTTTTTTTTTTTGGCGATCAAAGTGGCGCGCGGATTGGATTCACTGCGAATGCTTTTCTGTGCACGTCGATGGGTACTTATCCTCTTCAGTACACTGTTAAAACAGGTGGTGGTGGTGATGGTGATAGGGCTTGCCGTTGTCGGCCTCACGTATGTGGGCAACGTCACGACTCACGCCCTGGGGAAATGTGCGTCCTGGGCCGACTTCACAGAATTCACCACATAGCACGCTCCTAGCCAACCGTCATTCCGAATGACATCATTATGTGTCCTTATCTACGGAAAATGGGAGGAGGCGCCTATCTCGGACAAATTATGCTTGTCCCAGATAGGCTCCTCCCCCTGTTTTGAACAAATCATGACACAGAATGATATCATATCGGTATGGTGGTTGGCTAAGAGCGTGCTATGTGGTGAAGTTCTACTTTAACAGTGTAGGATCTCTCTCCCAACACACGTGTAAGCCATTGGTGTGTTGTCGATAGACGACCCGCACCCCAACGTCATTGATTACGTAACGCCGCCGCGCAAAGCATGCTGGTGGACACTATCAGCTTTATCAGCCGACGCGGTTTTCTTGCTTCTTGCCCACCACAGCAAAATATAAGCTCGAACTGGTCTTCTCCAGACGTCACATGTTTGTAAACAGAGGGTCGTCTATGGCGAATGCTACTGCGTCTCGAATATGTCATGCGCTATAATAATGGGAATTATACTTTAAATCGTCATTGGCTTGGATATCTGGATCTGGAGGCAGTTCCATATAGGACATGTCATCGGCTTTGTGGTTATGATTTTGGTATCGGCGCGCACCGGGATGAGCACGTTTGCACGCCACTTTGTGTAATCACAGAATGAAACGAATTCCCCTGCTTTAGACGCCCAAGCAGCAAAATATATTGGTCCAATATTGGCCATATGTAGGCAATACTGGTCCAAGATTGATGATATTGGCTATATATCGGCAATACTGGTCCAAGATTGATAATATTGGCTATATATCGGCAATACTGGTCCAAGATTGATAATATTGGCTATATATCGGCAATACTGATCCAATATTGGGCCGGTATTGCCAGTGTTCAGCCGATAATGGGCCAAGATGTGCTGCTTGGGACATGCTCTTCGCTTAAGGACGGTTTCACACGGGCGTATTTTTCATCCATGTTTTTAACGGAGCCTAAACTTGACCCATTGGAACCTACAGAGCTCGATTGCCTTTATTGTTCTATTCTTGAAGTCGACGGACGACACAAACTGTCGTATATGAAACCGGCCTAAGCGGCATCTTCGGTATCATCGCGTAGTCCATAGCACACCGTTTCCTGTTCTGTTCCAGCAAGTAATTACCGTTGGAAACGTTGTCTCTTTTCTTCCTCCGTAGTCAATTAAGCTACCATTCCTCTTGGGAATAATATCAGGTTCCCGCAATTTCGTGTCGCGTTCCCCGTGTGACGCACATGATGCACGGCGCGCGCAGTGGCCGCACCGCTGAAAAGAACGGATGTGCGAGCTCGTGCGTGCTCCAGTCTCGGAGCCCGTTGCGTGCCCGGAATCTGCAGGCGAGGCTGGTGTCCAGTCGAAGCTCTTGCAGCTGTTCCCACACTTCTAAATTGGGTGCGCACTCCATGGAGCGAGCACTCGAGTACATGCTAACGCTATATAGGCAGCAACCAGGCGGTCTCCATATCGCATTCTGCTCCCCGCTCTGTGTGTCTACAAAAGAAACATTAATAATGTTGGCAGCCTCTCAGACTATATATTCGCTTTCGCTGGCGGGGAGTCCAGCATCACACGTGCCGCCATGTTCTGCTTTGGGGCCGAGTTCTTTGTCGCGATCAAAGCCGCGCAAGGAGTCCTACTTTTTTTCCTTTTTTTTTCTTGCGCGGTCGTCACTTCGACTTGCGCGTATATGTAATATGTATGTACAGAGTGAATTTCGCAATCATTCGACATTTCGACCACGTCGCAAATGTACAAGATGGGGTCTGCTCGAAGCGGCTCCGGAATGGTTCTATCGTTGCCCGTATTTTGAGTTTCAGTTTCAGTTTGAGCTTATTGACTGACAAAGGTATAAAAACGCATACATGTAGGGCGAGAAAAAAAGCTGTTGCAAGCAGCAGCTTGACTAGCCTCGCTTTCAATATAATCTGGCAACAAAAACAGCAGCTTACGTATAGTGCAACAAAATCTTCGGATACGCTGAATCGCTTGATACCGTACGCTCACAGCTGCCAATGGGAAGGTACTGGAAAGTTGCAGTCGCTCCGCTCTCGTAAGAAACGCCTCGTCGAATAAAGCGAGTCTTAGGAATCCTTATGATTTGCATCTGGCACTAATAAATTAGGTGCTGTGGTAAATTTCCTCACTCATCGTCATGACATGTAGTTGTTAGTTCTTGTTGCCTGGTACTTATATTGTTACACTATTTTATGCGTCACGCGAAAGCATGACACGCGTATTATTTTTTAGTTCAATCCACGACGTGCACCAAATTTCAAGCTTCTTGTCGTGCTCCACTATGCTGCGAATGCATCGATCGAAGCCAAAGCTTCTGCATTTGAAAAAAAGTACCAGGTGTAACTCGTTCCATAATGCTCCGTATACTTTTTTACCGCATACGCCTTTGCCCTCATACTCTCTCTTCGAGACAGAATACTCAATAATGGAAGGGCTGCCTTCCTTAATAAGGCATGCGTAAATGCATTGAATGGCTAATGCCTCTGCAACGTCAGATACGTCCGACGTCGCTCCCGTTCTAAATAATGAAGTGCCTATCCGTCTTGTGACCCTGTGCTAGGCGGAACCCTGTCGCACGAATGTACCCTCGCCCACATTGCTTCTGTTAACGGGTTTCTTGACGATGGTGAGATGACTGTGCCTTATTTTGTCGGGAAGCCGGTTGCAATGAACGACAGCATGTTGAGAGCCAGTATACACGCTGAGCCGCACGAACGCTCGGAATTATTTAGTGAACTGCTCCTACACAAGGGGAAACAAACGTTCAATAATGTTCCTCGGAAGGCAGGAGGAAATTAGTAGGCATCCGTAGAAAGACACAAAAGTAACAAAGCCATAAGCCTATCAGAGATGATGATGATGGTGATCATCATCATCATCATCATAAGAGAAAATGTGGAGATTTGAGCCTTTAACGGGCAGCTCGACAATTTTGTTCAGCATGTTCAAAACCGTCGTTCTCTGAGAAGGAGAGAGTGCCGACAGCTATATATAGCTGTCGGCACTCTCTCCTTGCCTGTGGGAGTGTCCACGGAGGTAAGGAGGAAACTACATGCTGCACTGTGAAAAGGTGGTAACTTCTATAATTACCACCTACACTCTTAAAAATGAACTTCACCGCAGAGCACGCTCCTATAGCAAACCATCATCTCGAATGGTATCGTTATCTACGCCGATTTGTTAAAAACTGGAGGCGTACGCCTTTTTTTATGACACTTATGCCGTTCATAATTGTCACAAAAAAGGCGTACGCCTCCCGTTTTCAACAAATCGGGGCAGATAATGGTATCATTCAAAATGATGATGGCTAAATGCGTGTGCACTTAAGTTGACTCGAAGTTAAGTTCGCCGATACAGACTGGACCGTTTTAAATTCGCGAACCGCAACATTAGGGGGATATGTATAGTTACAGCTAAATGCAGTCGGAGTTGGCAGCACTGAACAGCCAGCCTGGCTAACCTTTCCTTTTATTTTTTTTAATAAACATATCCTCCCGGCCTTTGTGTGTTCCTAGTACACTCGGACTGTGGGACACCCAGGTAAAGGGATTGGATTGGGGTTCGGGACTGTGGTAAAATATTTCCGGAACATAGAACACTGAACCATAGCGGTGTCCTATTGAAATCTTGCACGCCCATGTGCTGCTTTAACCATTTCATAATCATATTTCATCGGTTTATTCGTTATGCTTTCGTTACATCATAATCAACCCCATCAACCCAATTGATGGTCTGTGTTATTAACTACCCCTTAGTGGTACAAGTGAGCTAAGTGAGCTGGAGTATATAGCCGGCTTCGTCACACTTCCAGCTTATGTCGACGCTTGCGGAGCCACAATCGCTCTTAACTCAAATCCAATCCAATCCAATCCAATCCAATCAGCAATCGACTGTGGAAGTTGTGATCAGTCGCACCGTTCCATCGGTCAAAGCTAGATCTTTATTCCTGCATCGACTCGCATATTAAGCGCAAAGCACTTACCATTCCCTATTACCTATCCCGTGGCGTAGTGGTTAGGCGTGGTTAGTGCTTACCACGCCGAGACTCGGAGGTGACGCAGGATCGAATCCCCGCACCGGCTGCGCTGTCTGGGGGTTTTTCCTGCATTTTTCGGCAGACTTCCCCTACGAATGTCGGCACAGTTCCCCTTGAAGTCGGCCCAGGACGAATACTAACCCCCCCTTTCTTGTCACCGCACTCCTTCCTGCTGTCTTCTCTCTGAACGCCGCTCATAGCCACAGTTGCTTCGCGGCCCTAACACGAAATTTAAAGTAAAAACAAACAGCCTCCGCTCTCGTATTACTATTTAGCAGGTGTAATTTTCCTCTTTCCTCGACGCCGTCAGAGTTTTAAACCCGCCAAAATATTTACGTTCTTTACGCGGTCTTTATCCATCGCATTCGACTCTCATTTTCTGAGAGAATTGCTAAATGCAAACGAGCTCGTGACTAGAATACATGATGGCTTGTAAACCCCCCCCCCCCCCCCCCGAGACTAGACGCGAACAGACAAAGTCTCAAACTTTGGGACTTCGTCTGTGTGTACGTCTGTTCTCCTCATCACTATAGTTTAGGCGTTTCACCCTCATGTCCTCTTTTGTATTATTTTTGTTGCTATTAGTCGCAGGAGTGCCTCAGCTGCATAATTTCTCTGCCCTGTCCTTTCACCGACTCTGTCTTTTGTCCGGTATGTCGCTGACGAAAAGTGGTCAATGTTTAGAAGGAGGTTCCTTTTCTTCTTCCATATTATTTGATTGCTTTCAATCCTCGTTGCGTTTCGCCATCTGTTTTAATGTCTTTTTTTTTTCTACTGTCCGTCTGTCTATGGAAGCAGAGGCGGTTGATATTAATGCTCTCCTATGGGGCCAACAAGAAGCGCCGCTCCCTGACAGACAAGCCGCATCAGCTTTTTCGGGTTATTTATAGACGTTCAAGACAGTGTTCCTTTGGCCCTTTTACTTTTCTAACGGCGCACGCCCTCTTACTGTCTTTTCGTGGGAGTTTGAAGACGTGCTTTGCTCAGAAATCTGAGATGCGGGCGGTGGTTTTCAAGGACAGCGTTCAACTGTCTTTTTTGTGTGGTTTAGGATATATATATGTGTGTGGAAGGGAAAAGGCACGGACAACAGATTAGCGTGGCGCACTTGTACCGATTATGACGTCATGTACCAAACCTATTTAAGCAATCTGTAACCGCTGTGCAGCTTTTGTCCTGATGAAGACTGTGTCACTGTCGAAATGTCGACACTCTTTCATTTAACTTTTAATTTCTCCCTATAAAATAAACTAGTGTTCCTAATAACTTCCCTAAAATCTGTTGTCCGCGCCTTTTTCCTTCCACAACTGTAAAACCTCGTGGCCGTTTGATTTTTGTTTTCTTTTTGTACTTTCCTGGACCTATATATATATAACATTCACGCACTGGTTCAAGCTGGGTTTTAGCTTGCATGCGTGGGGCATACAGTGGTATGTATGTGGGGACTGTGGAGGGACAACCTAATTTACAAAAGGAGGACTAATTGCTGAGGCGAGTACCACCGAGGGGAAACGAACACCTCGAGGCTAGAAGTCCCTTCGTGGTGGCTGCCTCAGCAATTTTATTTCTGTTTGTAGCTAGGTCAAAGCCATGGTAGGTTCGACACCAACTGCTTGCGTTTCTTTGTTTTCTTATTTTACAGACGGACTCACTTCTTAAGCAAGTTCTTAAGAAAGAAGGTACAGGCGTGTTCCTCTCGAGTTTTAGGGAATGCTAAATGCTGAATGAGTTCTAGGGAAGTTCTAGACAATCTAGATTAATGACACATTTTTGATTCACTGATTTTCTTTTCTTTTTTGGGGGGGAACTTAAGTAAAATCCCTTCCCTCGGCACCACGACCTACTAGATTATAACGACCATGTCAGGCGCACCCCTTCTATGCGCCGCATTTTTGGAAGGTAGCGGTGGCGCTTCTAATCGCCCCAGTTATTGCTTCCTCAACTTCTACAATACTTTGTACTTCAGCTTACCTTAGTATTTCTGTACAAGCGGTGGACGTTCCACAGATGTTTCATTCTGAGGTTGATTATCATCATCATTCTACGCGTTTTCATAGGGGCTATCGCTGTCGTCTGCTACGGTAGTCGTACGCACGCTTCTGCGCGTTCAGAATTCAAATTTCCATCGTCCAATCGTGTTGTGCCGATCAGTAGCGCCCCTGGCGGATCGTGCGGACAGGCTCCTCATAGGGTTTTCTGATTGTGACGTGGTCGTTATAATCTAGTAGGTCGTGCTCGGCACGCACGGCCGCGATATCTGGGCCAAAATGACGTCATTCGCTACAGTAACAGCCTAGGAATTGATTGCAATCAACGAATTCGACAGACTTACTGCAGTTTTCCAGATCCCTGCGTATGAAAATAATGGTTTTGTCGTTTGCTAGCATGTTATGCACGCTGACACCCACCATTTCGTTGTTTACAAACAGAAGGAACAACCGGTAGCTTGCTAGGGTTCCCATCGTCAGCAGCTACATGTGGCGCCACGCCGTGTCACTCATTTCAGTTAAACCCTTTCACTGTTTACAAATAGTGAAAGGGTTTAACTCAAATGAGTGACGGGCGTGGCGCCACATGTAGCCGCTGACTCTGAGAACCCTAGACAGCTTCCGGTTGTGCCTTCTGTTTGTAAACAGCGAAACTTCCTTAGCGCACGGGAGGAAAGCCGAACACAGAAAACAATTTTCCGACGGTGCCGCCATCCCCCGCCAGAAGCGAACGTAACTAGGTCGCGTGAATCCGCCTCAAGTGTCCCCTTTATTTTACACTACTCAAAATTTTAACCTGCATCTTAGCAGTCCTTGTGATGTCTTCAAGACTTCAACAACAAACCAAATTGTCCGCTCTCTCACAGCACCTAATCCTAAAATAGGAATTGTCGATGAACGTCACATTATGTTCCCAAAACAGTATGCTTTCTCTAACATTCATCTTGCGTCGCGTACACGGCGAACAAAGGTCTACAACAACAACAACAACAATAATAATAATAACAAGACTGTCGTTATATCGCATAACAACGTTCCTCCATTCTCCTTGGACCTCATAAGGATTGATGGAGCATATTCTTCTCTAAGAAACCGCCGAACTCTGCTTCCCGAGAAGTCATACTGTGTATTTTACTCGTGCGGATCATGGTCTTTGATCTCACGAAATTGCAAACTTTCGAAATCCCCAAGCAACCCAATCGAACGAGGTAAGATTGCGGCCGGTGAATGCAGCAGTAATACTATCCTCGAAAGGTTTTTCCCCCCGAGTGTCTAATCTTACGAAGCGACCCCGGAGACTGGTTCGGCTCGGCATGCTATATACGCTTAAATTGCACGCTGTGTAGTTCCACATTCTCCTCTCCCTGAATGTGTAGTTGAAATTGCGGACGACTAAGACGTTCCCGATTGTTCATGTCCGTTGTCAGAGAGTACTTCTTCTTTACGGACAAGATTAATGGTTGCAAAAGACCTCAAGAATAGAATTGGTGAATGTCGCGATTCTTTACAGAATAATTTTTCTATATAGTAAAAGAACTGCAACGCGAACCGTGGGTGGAATTGCGATTTTTCCATGTATATACACTCACTATTTGGTTCGTTTTCTGGGTTACATTAATATAGTGCTCGTATTTTATGATTTCGAAAACAATAAAAAAATATGGTCTTGAAATCACGTCCGCAAAAGGGGGGGGGGGGGTGACGTAGGGACTGATCACGTCCGCGTTGCGCTGAGTTTGTGTGATGAATGGCGCGTGCGTTATTTCTGACATGCGCTGGAACGTTCGTCGCGAACAAATTTCGTAACCGGCCGCCGACATCTGTTACTGTATGTTAGACTTATTTAGTTAAGTAGTACAGGTCATACAACTTGGTTCGTTGTTATTTTTTGTGTCTAATGTGGTTCTGCGCGCGCCGACGAAGTATAGTCGCTTCCCTTTTTTCTTCCAGCATTCTGCGCACGTCTACGAATAAAGATATCTTTCATAATAACTCTGACAGCCTAAATGTGCACTAACCAGCAAAAAAAAAAAGACCTTTCGGGGGAACGACATTTCTCAGACGAGAAGAACTATATTAAGCTCCAAATGCAGATGACGTTTTTTATTCGACTGATACGAAACGAAGCAACTTCGTATGTCTACAACTGGCAATTTGGGTTGGTAAAAAAAGTAAACAAAATGGAGCTATGTCTACAACTCAGTTTCGCGTAGCGGTTGCAAAATCATTAGAAAATCTCCACAGTCCTACTGGACATCATATTCTCTCTCGTAGACTCGCCATCCACATCCCATCAAATAGACCTCCACCCGAGAAACGCCATCATGACGCTGGTAGACAGACTGACACCGAAACAAATCGGAAGGGGATGGCTGGGTTCCACGAATGGGCACTTGTTCGCTGCCTCCTATTGAAAGAAAAGTAGGACCGAAGGTCGCGTCCTTTTCAGGGACCTTCGTAATCCCCTCAAGACCGTAGCTTTCGGTAGCGACCTTGTTCGCCCCCCTAGCTTTGAGCGTAGTTCAACTCTACCAAACTGGTGGCGCTGTTGAACACTATGACGTAATTTATTTACAAACAGGGAGAGGTCTATTCGCTTAAATTCGCTCCCGAGAAGCGCACGCGCTTGGAAATGAGCGCACTTGGCCGACGCGGGGATTCTCCACTGTAATAATCTGTCGTACCTCTACAACGCAATTAACTTGGATTCGCTTACTTTCGCACCTACTCAACACACTGTAATATTTAACGCAACTCACAAATTATGCAGACTCGCTCGGCAGAGAGCTCCCATTTAACGCCGAGAACGCGCGCGTTCACGCTACCTCCTCTTTCGAATTGCTTCGCTTACTGCTGGGCATGCTATTCCTCGGTGCAATATAGTATTACTCCTTCGCATCCGAACGATGACTTCCATTCGACACATGAAAACCACCAGCGATGAATAAAAGGTGATGATGCGGAGAAGGAGGGGAGAAAGTGGTGCACAAGAAAGATCCATCGATTACTTTGCGCCGTTTGTTTGAACGCTCCTCCCAACCCTGCAGCCGGTATTTCACTTCGATCGGGTTGAGAGCCCCAGGAATAAGACTGCGTCGAGATGTACGGCCGTGGATCGAAAATCCTTCGCGGCCCTCTCGGATACCTTGCTCAGCACAACCGCACTTAATCGACGCTGTACAGCGTTCCGCGAACGTGAAGGTGCGACTTTCGTAAAGTCTTCTGAGTTTCAGGAAGGATTAGCTGTCACGAAACTGAAAAAGAACCGCAAAATTGTTGCGGTGCAAAACGGAACTGCGGTAAGATAACTAGACAATAAACTGCGTTTACGTGGACTGATATATCGACTGAA
This sequence comes from Ornithodoros turicata, assembly GCF_037126465.1. Lineage (NCBI taxonomy): Eukaryota > Metazoa > Arthropoda > Arachnida > Ixodida > Argasidae > Ornithodoros > Ornithodoros turicata. The sequence continues at coordinate 33,564,703 of NC_088209.1, forward strand.
AGCCCCAGTCGACCAATCGCCAACGTCGGATGGCGAGGGTTTACATGACAGTCGGCTGGGACTGTCGCACAGCGCTTGACTGAAGTTTAGGGGAACCTGCTGGAAAAGTTGCATGACCAGTTTCAGTGGACAGCTGTCGTCTGAACCACATCATTGTAGCGGCTTGTGTCGACTTCTATTTTAAGTGGATGTACGCCGGTTTACATGCCGAGGATATCTCGGCTTGTCTCGTCCAGTTGACTTTTATCGCTGTCATGTAAACGCGCCTATTGGAAAGATGCAGGTTGAAGTGTTAACCACTGTGCAAGTGCTTATAAATTAATACACCGAAGTATTCGGGAACATTTAGAACATGAATCCCTCGCACTATTATCCCTGTACATTCCACGTACCCTCACATCATTCATTGCAACCCATGGGCAATGGCATAGGCTACCGCAGCTTCAGCGGCGACACACCCTACAGCATCATTATTTGTTGTTGTTGTTCTTGGAAACATTTACCGGTGCATTGTCCCACTTAATAGCCATTGTTCGAATGACCTGTACTGGCACCGCGTCGAATATTATTATTTTCCTTTCAGTACATCGTCAGCTACTAGATGTATTAGGATAATTATTCTTCTTTGTCATTCTGCCTTGTACGATACGCATTTGAAAGAATGTGCGCATAGTAGTCTATACTGAAGATTGAATAAACGCCGGGAACACACATGTTTATAAGAGCGATAAAAATACACACGACGTACACAACGAATTAAACCGGGGTAAAAAATAGTACCGGGGTAAAAATACCGGGGTAAAAATAGTACCGGGTAACCGCCTCCTGCTTCATTCTGATGAAGTGATCTGCATAGGCTCCGAAACGTCAATGTCTGTTGTTAAATTTTAATTCGTTGTGTGCGCCATGTGTATTTTTATCGCTTTTATAAAGTAGTCTATACCTCACACAATATGTCCCTCCATCCCTAAAATGAACTGCACGTGACGTTGTCATAGTGTTTCTTTCTTTCTTTCTTTCGTTTTCTTCTTTTCCGTTTTTTTTACGTCTTCTTTATTACGTTTTCTTTAGCGCGCCGGCTCTTTACCTAGGCTTTTACTTTCCTTTTTTTTTTTTCTTAATAAACATATCCCCTCCTCCATTGCGCATGTAACACCCAGTACGAGTTGTGTTGATAAGCAAAGAAAACAATGGAGCAAGAGGCATGCATTACGAGAGCCGGCTACTCAAGATCGCTTAGGAAAACAAAAACGGCTAACATATCCTCCCGTGCTGCATTCTGCAATATTGCCTCTGTAAAACATCTGTATATACATTCTCTATCTCTGTCTCTCAAGCAAAAAGAGGTATACAGAGATCACAGATCAGTTTCGAGACATCTGCTAAGTGTAATTTCCTTCTTCGCCCCCTTTCTCGTTCCCTATTTCTCTTCTCGAAAGTACGCAGTGCTTGTGTTCACAATAATACGAAGATTCGCCGGAAATGTTTACCGCGAGCAACAGTCTCGAAAATCTAGATTTTCCTCGCAGCGATTCTGTCTATTATTTATTCATTTTTCTCACTTTCGATTCATCGGTATTTGTTTTCACGTGTCCGATCAAAGTCGTCGTCGACGTGTGCGTGCGTGCGTGCAGTATCTTTCAAACTTCTATAGTGTGTTTGGTGCACCAAGTTCTATTTGAGTTTCTGGTAGGAACATAAAATTACCGGGAGCTTGATATACGTCATTTCGGTGAACCTTGACAGGCAGGTACCTCTGTCAGGTATAAGACATTTTATGCGCACTCTGGTATGAATTGCTTTCTTTCTCTATCTCTGTCTCTCAAGCGAAAACAGGTATACAGAGTCAGAGGCCGCATATCCCTTTCGAGACCTCTGCTAAGGGTAATTTTCCTTCTTTCTTTCTTTCTTTCGCTCGCAGCCCGATCATGCTCTATAATATGCCGCGCTCACATTCAGCGTACCACGAACGAGCGCCGGAAACGACAGGACCTGCTCGAGGGCAATACCTGCGCTTCGATCACGTTCGTCTCGCTGAATTACGCTTGGAAACGTGGCCCCACATACGCTGTCCCTCTTATCTTCCCTCCCACCGCAAGTTTCGGTTGAGCGTTGTCATCGTGACTGCGTTTGCGGCCTCAGTCATTGAAGAGGTACACGGGCGTGGGACATGCGGTGCAATCCATAATGAGACCGGGATACGAAACAGCGCATCTGATACCGGTAATACGCCGCATGCGACGCTAATGCATCAATTATTCCAAGATCGCCTCACCGACAAGCTATGAACGGCTGTGGGAAAAATTCGAAGTTGGAACAGCCAGTGATTCCATCTCCTGCGCAGAATGCGCCGTTTTACGCCAAATGAGATTTATTGCGCCATCCCGATAGAAATCTGCGATATTGCGCCAAACTGCTCTAAACCTGGCGGCGAGAAGTTGCCGATTTGCAGGTAACGAGTGTTGTGCACTAGAATGCAGGTCGCAAATTGGAGCTTTCCGTTTGCAACGGTTGTGCAGATTACGTTCTCGCAACTTCAAGCACACATGCATCGGTCGGATCGCGCGTAGCTTTGTTCCGCCAGAAAATTGGGAAATTCGCATGAAACGCATCCAGCCACCTCTATGTCGACGTTTTTTTTTTTTTTTTCTGTTTCCTTACTTTTTCCTTTCCTTCTTTTTTTTTTTTTTTTTCGCATCGGGAAGTTTCGCATTGTAACCAGGCGTGAGCACACTCTGGCGCGAAACTTTTTCGCGCGTAACGCGGTCCCACGAAGTAATCTCACTTCGTCATCAGTCATCTCCGGGTGCGTTCCTGTGCTGCTGAGAATCTTCTCCAAGCGTAATTCCACGTGATTTTATTTCAAACGGCAATTGCCGCACAGCAGTTACAAAGCGGGACCTATAAGTGTGCCTGCTGGAAGGGAAATGGAGACGTTTGAGGTTATGCGAAGCCAAAGCAAGGCTTTGTCGTACTACACCGTTCAACTACACCGTACAAGGAGACCGCCACTCAATTCTGCGACGCCTAGTGACACCCCTGGCTTCCCGCCAACGGACAACCGACATTCTTCCCCCCTCTATGTTGAGCAGAGTTGATCCAACGCTCGCTTTCCGCATGCCACGAAACACCTCTCGTCAAGATGCTGCATTAATCCACCGAATGCGCCTCGATGTGGCCTTTACAGCTCAGTGGCGTTACCGTTTGAGACAAGTTGACTCTCCCGCCTGCTGCCACTGTGGTGCTCTTGAGGATCTGGAGCATATTCTTCTTCATTGCCCTCACTACCAACCTTCCCGAACCACACTCTCCGAGTCTCTTCGTCAGCTGGACTCTCGCCCTTTCTCCCTATCGAAATTGCTTGGTCCCTGGCCCAATCCAGCCCAGCAACGCTCTGCGCTCAAAGCTCTTCTGACATTTCTGGACACCATCGGACTTCGATCGTTATTGTGAAGGGGCTCGTTATTTTATTCCCCCCATTCCCACCAGCAATGGGGTAGAGTATCGCCTGTGGCGATTAAACTCCCCACTCTCCGAGGTCAAAAATAAAGTTGTTGTTGTTGGTCGTACTAGTACTGAAGTACTCCGACAAGTTACATCTGTGTTCCCCTGTGAAGTGCTTCATAATGCATATTTCGATGCTCCAAACATTGCTCCAAATTATATTTTGGGAGCATAGTATCACCGTGATTATCGCGCAGGGAAAAAAAAAATATAGCTAATGCATCCTTTGTGAAACGAAACTTCACCACGTAACACGCTGAGGGCGGGTAACCACTGAACAGAATGATAGCCTGATTTGTGATAAGCGAGGGTCGTTTGCCTTGTTCGAGAATTCACGCAACCTCGTCACCTACACTTATCACATGGGCAGTCTTCAATTATCGTTGAAACATTCGACGTGCTTGTAGCGCCACCTAGCGTGTAACGTGTCAACCTCTGAGTGAGTATTGGAGCCAATGTTCCCCAACGGGTTCACACGTTACACGCCAGATGGCGCTACGCACATGTGCGATGGTCATTGTCTTCAAAGATGTGCAAGTGTCATAAAAAGACGTACGCAACCTGTTTTTTAGCGAATGAGGTAAAGAGAACGGCGACATTCTGGATGATGGTCAGCTAGGAGCGTGCTATGCGGCGAATCTCTGTTTCAAGAGTAAAGAAAAACAGAGTACTAATTTCAATTTCTGTCTCTTCTTTAATTTGTACTATAAAACGTCTCAGCTGACGAAATCGTGGCCATTTGCAATACGCCATAACGTGTGCGTTGACCCCACATTCAAAAAACACGGAGAGGCATTTGGAGCGTTTGGCGGGGAATAGCGAATGTTAGACATACTGCGCTCTCACAATAGACGTAGTCGAAACACGAGTTGACCTTTTTTTTATTTCTTCTTTCACAGTTCCTCATCGACTGACCTTGCTGCAAGGAGAGGGGTCTTCAGCAGACGCCACTATGGCTCCGTCGAAATGGTAAGCTTCTCCCAAGAGTACATTGAGCTTCTGAACAACAGACGATTTTACAAAGATGCGCGCGCCACCAAGTGCGCGGCGCAAAGCAGCATATGGGAACTTTGAGATACAGTGCTCCGTCGTCTACTTCGGTTATGGTTTCCCCAGCTCACGCTGCTGCTGCGCACAGCGGGAATGTTGTTGCTCTTCCTCTACCTCCGCTTCAGGCCGTCTTGTACCCCTCTAATGTCCTCCAAGTTCCCGTGAGCCCTTGCGTGCCCTTCGTGCCACAGGTGGCGCTTCGTGATGTGGGAAAGCTTAGGCTTGTCTTGTCCCATCCTACAGTTGGCAATACGAGGTCTATTCACAGCGACTCTCTAACTGCCCAGCAGTAGTTGATCCTGCTTTTCGTTTTTAGGGCGAACGCTGTACTATTTTTGAAGTGTGATGTGGGCAAGTTTTCGCTTTTCCCGTCCTACAGTTGGCAATACGACTGTCTAACTAGAGTTGTGATCCTGGGTCCGGATCATTCGTGCCGGAGGCAGTCAGACAGGGGTCAGGGAACAACAACAAAATTCCTGTTCCATGCTGCTTCCAGAGATCGGTTCGTCTGAAAACTTTTCTGACCTACATACGCAGAAAACAGGGAGCTCTCTGCCCTTCGGGTCCGCCTCCGCACATGGGCGCCCGGTTACATAACGTGCCGTCTTCGCTGCGGGTATACCAAACAGAACGGAGTGGAAACTGTTTCGTGAAACAACTTCCCGCGAAAGAGTAGTTGTCGGTGACATGACACCATACGTTGTGCGGTGCGTCGCAACACTAGGCAACCATTCTTCCGCGTGCATGGTGACACGACCTGCAATCTCCTGAGGTTGGCACCGCTACTCCGCACTACTATGTACAAAGCACCAATGACGTATACAAGTTGAAGATCAAGAGCAAGGCGGCTCAGGAATATGCTTGCATTTCGACGTTCGGAAACCCCAAGCAGGAGGCGGTTGTGCATTGAACTGTGCTTGTATGGCAAGCTCATAACATTTGTGACCACACGTATCGCTGCGCACAAGTCATATCTGAATTCCGAAACCGTTGCTGGATGTGGGAACGTTCAAAATGCGAGCAGCTGGCAGCGCTCTTCAACGGGACACGAACGAATACTCGAAATTTGCTTCTACACTTTCTCCGATGCCACGCGCTGCGAGAAAATGCAATTATAGAGAAAGAGAGAGAGAAAAAAAATGGTTTTATACGTACGACGTGTTTCCATATTCGAGCGAGTCTGACTTCGCGACAGGCGGCCGACGACGAAGCAGACGACAGTTCTGAAAGACGCATAATTATATCGTCTGCGAAGCGACATTTTGCTGAACTGCAGGATAAAGCGCGTAGAACACGTGTAAAATTTATCGATTAAACGCCATTTCTTGCGCATACCTCACTCTAAAACACATCGCGCCGGAATTCATGAAGTGTCACACAAACAGTTGTTAATATTTTACAGTAAAGGTGTTTCCTATACGAACAGTTGTAAGACAGTTATTTTCTTCTTCTTCTTCTTCTTCCTTTTTACTTTTTGGGATCTGCCACACGATTTGCAAGTGGATTCCGAATTTGGTTATGTTGTATTTCTGCGAGCGTTGCACAGCAAATTGTTGACCAAATTTCTGCGCCTTGTAGTCAAGCTTGACAGATAGACGTGTTTTATGGGTGAGCGTTAGTGGGTTGGATTTAACAACGGACAAAGTAATTTTGTCATAGAGGACGAGTGATCTCATGTTTGCGCAACGCGTCCGAATTTTGCATTCCGTTTATCACTGTGGGCAAGTACCGTACAAAGACTGCCAGCGTCTGCGCCGTATATACGTTTCCTCAACTCCTTAGGGCGCGTAGGAAAGGGCCGTATTCCCGTTATTGACGAGAAAGCACCTGCTACGCACAACTGGTACCGTACGGCAGGTGGTACGAGACAGAATGTAAACGTACAATGCAATTTCCAACAACCCGCGATGTTCGGACTGATGACGCCCAGGAATTCACGCTAATTGCAGCTTTAATTAGAAAGGTCTGACCGACCATCACAGCCCATTAGTTCGAGCGTCTCCTGCCTTCTTATGTGGATGTAATCCGTTCCTGACTAACGGTATCATTAAGTGTAATAGCAATTTATCGGGGTCATACTAAGCCTATACAAATAGCTGTTCGATCGAATGGCTATACACACCGAACCAGGCAGGCCGTTCTTGGACAGCTAGGACGTCCAGTAAATAGTGCCTCAGCCTTGCGCTCTTAGGTACAGAGTAAGAAGCGATCACTTCTGCAAGGTCTCGGTCATTAGGTTTAGAGAACGAAACACTAATCTATTCTTTTGCAATGCCATCTCTTATTTTCTTTTTTTTTTTTTTTTTTTGTCGTGCGGGGTTACTGCAAATGTGTTACACCATCACAATTGATTGTTATCACCCTAACCTTCATTTCTCTATTTCTTTGACATGAATAGGCATAATGTGGTATTGTGTTCATGTCCTTACGTTTCATGAGACTGTTATGCGCGGCCGCCATTTTCTGCTCTGCGCAACTCAGTTATGATATGATGTAAGTAAGTACGCCACCCACCATCATGTGTGAGAGTTATCTGACCTTCTTAGTAAGTCTTTCTCCTGTATCTGTTTAGAGAGTGTCATTCCCATTACGGTCTAAAAAAAGAAACATTTAATTTATTACGTATTGTAAATCAACCAAAACAAAAGCGACATCAAGTTTTCACGAATTTTCCAAAAGAACTCGCAAAATTCCCAAGTTTCGGATTCTTCAAGGGCAGGTGACGTCATCGAGCGTTCTGCCGTCTGTCTTCTTGCAACAGCGCGCTCACCTTCCCGGTCTCCGCTCCCCCCCCCCCCCCCCCCTATGCGTTGAAAGACCGCGATCAGTTTACTGTAGTTTGGAGACGGAAGTGTGCCTCGGAGAAGTAATGAAGCTAGACGGGTGCACGTTGCGCCACACTATGGCGTCATACTTCCCAAAACTAGACACTAATTTTATCATATTTCGCATCACACGGGGGAACGATATCTTGACCCGATCGAAAAATCCACCAGAGCCGTAATTTCAGACACTTCCAATAGGACTATCGGTTTAGCGGTCTGATGGGACCATTAGGACCTTAGGGTGTATTGGCTTGCTGGGAGCTCCACAACACGAAACGCACGTTTTTAGTAGAGCTCCTCTTTCTTCTCTTCTTTTTTACTGCCTTTTCCTATCTTCTTTTTTTTTTTTTCAACCGCTGTCATAACACATTTTATTTTCTCTTGTTCTTCTTGTTTTTGATTCCCGGACTTTTCATAATGGACAATGCGCGCGGCGTTTTGAACAGCAAACACCGAAGCAAAAAACTAAAAACTCCGCAGAACTTAAGTCCGAAAAGCTCACTTAGGAAGGCACTGTCAGTGTCATTTCTTTCCGTCAAGTTGGCTTGATGGTCCATCAAAATATTCTGATGGACCATTAGAATTCCTGATGGAGTCTCGACGGGATCGGGTTGGAAGAATATACAGTGTGCTACACGTGAACTGTAAGTGCACAAATTCGATAAGATTCTAAAGACACGAGATTGATTCCATAGTGGCAGTTTAAATTGAAGCCAGGGGTATTGTATTGTAATGCCCAGCACCCCGTAGTAGCTTTTCGAAATTGCCTGTGTACATCACACGGACCTCTGTCAGTGAAAGGGAGTCAGCAATAGAGACAGCTAAGCACCCCCCCCCCCCCCCCACACACACACACACACCCACTCGCCGATGGCAGAACCCCCCTCCCCGCGCAAGCGACAGAGTAACACAAAGCTATATGGGGACGGAATAAAACATCTGTAAACATAGTCCCATTTCCCAAATACTTGCGCAAAGCAAACACCCACGTCATCAAGTTCCCGAAATAGCTCCCCTCACGAATCGGAGGCACTCTTTTGTTTACAAGCGTTCGGCTCCCCCCCACCTCCAAACGCATACATATTACTGCCGTAGTATTACCGATGGTTTCGCTTCTTTTCATTCTTATATGTATTGCATGTACGCAGCCTTTCGTTGGAAGAAGAACGATGGTTTCTTCGGGCCGTTTATCATGGTGTTTACTGCCTTTTTGGCTCTTAATTAACGCAGCGCTCGAGGACGATTCCGCAAACGGCAGCCTCCTTTCGCGGGATTTTGTCCACCTTTATATTCCCCTATCTCTCTTTTGTTAGATCCTTTATCCGGAGCGTATCCGAGTTCGTTTCCTAGAGGCTCTTTCGCGACAGCCACTTTTGTTTAAAGCAATCGATGGAGGACAAAGCCAAGTATTTCCAGCGCAAGTTGGGCTCAAGTTGTGTCTCAAAGGCTTTCTCGCCGAACGGGTCGAGCAGAATGAAAACAAGAATCTGCACTTTATATTGTGCTTCAATCTGTCTGACAATGACTCGGCATTTCTCGATTTGTTTCTCCGCTGGATGTGAGAGAATGCAATCCCAGTCCGCTATTGCCAACTTACATGACCACTTACTTGCTGTCCGTCAATGTGGAGTGTTCCTTTGCGATCTCGGTTTGCGCCTTTTGTGTGTATATGTGTGTGTGTGTGTGTGAATACCGCAGTGTAACGCCCCGTGTTATCACCATTGTCTAGTTGTTGTTGTTTAGTGAATGCATGGCATGCAGCAACAGCACATGGAACTTGTCTTCAGGTCGCTGTTCGCTGTTTCCTCGTCTTTTTCGTCATTGTTTCCGAACTCCTGAATCTCAGCGAGATCATGATAATAATAATAATAATAATAATAATAATTATTATTATTATTATTATTATTAATATAATAATATTAATTATATTATTAATATAATAATAATAATAATAATAATAATAAACTTTATTCACCACTCTCGTGGGTGGGAGTTGGGACAGAAAAGCGCAGAGGACTTGACATGGCCGGATGCTACTGTCGCCGCCACTTATTGTCTGTCGCGGTGTGTTACTTTGGTTACTTTCGAGTTTAGTTTCTGAAAGTAGTTCATAAGTGACATCATGTAGTTTATCGATTTGTTACCAAGGGGCGTAACTTACGGAGAAAACGATGAGAACATGTCGAAGAGTTTGTGAAAAAAAAAAAAAAAAAGAAGAATTATAACTGCAAGAGACGAATTACGTGGTGCGGAAAAAGCTAATTATTATTAATATTTTTTTTTTTTTTTTTTTTTTTTTACTGAAAGCACTTTCCGCAGTTCATGTCGTTATATCTGAGAAAGTGTCAGATCTATTTGAAAACCAGCGGCATGGCCGAGTGCGCTAAGGCGTCCGTTCGTTGGTGGTAACCAAGGTCGTGCTGTAGACTCGGAGGTGGTGGGTTCGAATCCTAATGCCGAGGTTCGAACCCTAATGCCTGAGGTTTTTCCTGGGATTTCCGAATACTTTCCAGACGAATGTTGGCACAGTACCCCCTGAAGTCAGCCTAGGACGCATCCTAATCCTCCCTGTCCCCCCACTCCTTCCTGCTGTCCTCTCTCCGTCTGTCCACATCTGTACGCGCCGCTCATGGCCACAGTTGCTTCGCGGCGTTAACGCGCAATCAAAAAAGGGGTCTATTTGAAAGAGCGCAGCTGCATGGCAGCACAAATACAGCGAAGAAAATGCGTGCCTTTTGAGCGACATCATTTGCTGTGGAAACGCCACCATAAAAGTGAAGCTCGAGGAAGGGTAAACTTCCACCATCGCAGCCTCATTTCCAATTCTGGCACGATCTTCTTTCAAGCGTTTCCCTTCGTTTTCTTTTTTTTCTCTTTCTTTCTTTTATTTACGCTCGTATAGGATGGTGGCATCCGTCGTCAACATTTCCTACTCTTCGAGTCTTTCCTTCGAGCAACGGACGATGTCATAGAGAAGAGACGATCGCTTGCTTTAGAGGAATGGCATGTGAAAAGGGCCTTTGAAAACGTATAACATTCGAGGGTGTTTCCACTGGTGATTTCTCGCCGTTCGTAGGAATGAAGTGATTTTCTTACTTTCTCGCAAGGTTTTCCTTTAGGGTACGTGACTCTCGGTGGTGCTTTATGATTGTAGCCTGAACTATCAATTTTCGCGAGCGTGATTACGGAATAAGGATACTTCGCGCTAGGCAAAGAGACCTCATTTTATTGCAACCCTTGTGTCTATACTGAATGAACTTTCTCCAGTAAACGTACGTCAACTTCACTCTACTTTCCTTTTCCCTTTACCTTTTTCTCTCTTTTTTGCAAGGGCCGTTCTCAGAGACGGAAACGTACCAGACCTGCGAGGAAACCCTATGCGCCACCATGAGTCTGATTCTTCAAAATCCAATAGTATTAACATATTCACACAAGCGACATTCCTCAGAATACTCCAGTGGCAGATGCGAAAAACGTCGTAACTTTCTGTTCCCACCTAAGCGCGAGCGTTCGGCGTCATGTGCCAACAGTCATGCCAACAGTGAAGAATATCCGGCGGCTCAGTCACAAGATATTCCGTAGCAGACGACAGGAATAGACGGTGTCGTCTGCTAGTGCGCAGTATACACCACCCCCGATTTTCCGGCACAGTGCGAATGCTCAGCGTAACACGCGGCGGAGCTTCTGCCATCTGGGCAGTGTTTTTTTTTTTTTTTGCTTTTTCTTTCACTAAAATATTTCGTAGGAATGTCATTCGTATGAATACACGGATACTTGCCATGGAAACAAACCGGCAGAGCAAACACAGTACCCGACGCCATCGAGGTCTTGCGGAGAGAAGCTAGAAGTGTAGCTATAGGAAAGAAGGAGACAAAGTAATTTGGGGAAGGCAAAGTATGTATACTGCCACGTTTGTTCAGCCGGATCTGAGTTCTCGTTTTTGCTAGAGAATTGCTGCCGGATTGTGTGTGAAACAAGGTTACGACATACACGCAGACGAAGTTCGGATAATAAAATGAAACATAAGGGAATGGTAATGTAAACAAAATGCTATCAACATCGCAAAAAACCGATTGTTCTTAGTAGCTTCCAGTTAAGACATTGATATCCCAATGATAGACCAGTGTTTGCCTTAGTGCTTCATTATTTCTCAGTGCCTCGTTTTCACAGAGCGATAATCGTTTGCTTGGTCTTTAGGTTAGACGTCCGTAAGGACGTTTTAGCAACGTTGCAGAAGCGGAAAACAAAGAGATTCCATTCAGGCATACGTCATTAAACCTGAAACTTCAAAGCCCATTATGGCAGTAAAGGGAGCACGGTAAAAAAATGTAGACTCCTCAACGAGGCCTTTTACAGAGACTAATCGCACCATTAACATGGAGGAACGTTCAGATAGCGAGCAGCATGAGGCCGCCGCTCAAAGGCAAACCTATAGTACGTTCTCGTATGTGGGATCGGCATTTTGACACGGGTAATTGAAAGGTCACAGACAATCTAAGGTCTGACGCGTAAAATGCGTTAGGGAAATAATGAACCGAATAGAGTAAGAACACGTTAGCATTCGCGCGAGTCTCCTGTTGGCTAATGGGGAAAGAAACAAGGTGCACCTTCTGCGATGGTGTCTTCTTTTCTTTTTCTTTTTGCTAAACTAAATTAATTAACACGTCCCAAGAGCCAATAGAAATAACGTGAAACTTGAGTGAGAGACTGTCACTTAGTGTTTATCATGACCGGGTCCATGTTCGCTGACATGGTTCGAAGCTCAAGTACAATCACCGTCCTCAGAAACTACATTAAGACCTTCGAATGGACTGTGGAGCTTCACGTAGCAGTTTGACGTTGCATACGAAGTAATATGCCCGACTCAGTTGTGACGTGTGGGCATGTCTTCGTTCTGATGTCTTACGTTTCCGTACCTTATTTCACTCCAGTGCCTTTGTCGATGGGAAAATCTAATCTCGGCCCTTCGTTATCAGACACATTTGTACGAAACACAAATTGGATTGCTCTGTATAGGGCACGTTCTGCGGCGCTTGAACGGTAACGAAAGCAGTGCGCTGCACTTCGTTACGTATGCATGTTCCTCGCAACGAAGACGTTTATAACGAGGCTTGGAAGCGGATTCGAGAGGGTTCGACATCCAGGGAATGTCACGTTTCTTCCGCGGGCTTTCATTCTAAAGAGGTCTTTAATCGTACAGGTTTCGTCTGCAGCGAAAAATAGATAACTGAACACGAGCAGCTCAGATTTCATTGTTGTTATGCTTTAGATTTATTGCCCTAGCATGGGTGCGTTCTTCGGAACACGGTTTTCTGGGTTTTTTCTAATAAATATTATGAAAATAGACCAGAAGCCGGGAGACATGTTCGCAACAAATATATTACACCCGCTTGCATAACGAAATGAAAACAAAAATAAAATTCAATAAAAACATTATGTGGTGGTATTCACCATGCCGCGTACGCGATCAACACAATTCGCAACTATTGATTATGGATGTCACGGTGAAGAGTAACGCAGTAAGAAGTAGCCAGACTTACGCCTCTAACGGAACCGTTACAGCGAATCGACATATATGGAGACATGTTACACATGCTCGTAGACACGCATTGGGTTGGGGCCCTGCCACAATATAGGACAACTTTTTGCCTTGCCCTTGGTCGTGCCCCTCGTCGTGCCCCTCGTCACCACATGGTGAGGGTAAATTTGGACAAACGTTTCTAAATATAATAAGTTGGAGTAGGCAAACGTCTCATTTTCTTCTTCTTTTTTTTTTTTTCCAAGTGTTTCACAGTCAAGCTGTTCCGTATTTCTAGACCGGGACACAATGTTGTTCCGCACCTAGAATGCTGTTCCAAAAAGATGGCAAAGCGATAGCATAGCAGCATCCCCTTTCAGGTATTAGTCTAATGCTACGTTCACACTACGTCAGTGAACGCCGCGAATGTCGCGAACGACGGAGATGCCGGTGAACTTGTCACGTTCCCACAGCAATCCGTGAATCCCGCGGGCGCCGCGAAGGTGCCGAAAGCCGCAGCGCGAGAGTAGACATTGCTTCTACTTTTGACGGGAGTGCCGGGAAAGACGCGAGTCTGGACCAATGAGCGCGCTCCGTGAGCGAGAATGCTGGTACTGCTGGTACGGGAGAACAGCGGCATGACAGCAAACATGGCGGATGCGTAACCTGGTCTACGATATTCTAATGAAGACTCCAAGGTAGCGCTAAATGTTCCACGACAGCAAACGCAAGAGGAGCGGAAACATAGATATGAAGACCGCATCATAGCGGCCGCTGAAAGAAGACGAGGAAGTATAAGTGTGTCGACTGTGTTGAGGCGTGTGTCAACGACGTGTGTGAGCTAGCCGTGTCATGTCGAGACTGGGAGGTACCCGGGTTCGAATCCCGGTGCCGGCTGTGCTGTCTGGGGTTTTTCCTGGGTTTTCCTCAGACGCTTTCAGACATATGTCGGCACAGTTCCCCTAGAAGTCGGCCCAGGACGCACATTTCCCCAGGGCGTGAGTCGTGACGTTGCCCACATACGTGAGGCCGACAACGGCAAGCCCTTTCACCATCACCATCACCACCACCACCACCACCACGTGTGTGAGTTGTAGATGCACGTCGTCTGCTGTTCGAATCGGGCGTCGCTTTACAGGTTGCTGTATAAAACGCAATAAATACGTATTTGATTCTGATTTATCACAACGACATTTTACGTATTACACGTGTGGAGCTTGAGTACAGTTCGAAGAATGAAACGTATCAGTGCTTGTAGCGGAGTACAGTAGTGCCGGCATTCCCGGCGTTCGGAACACAGCCTGAACGAGAAGGTCGCGAATGCTGTAAAAGCGGCGAATGAGTTCACCGCGTTTGCGGCTTTCGATGATGTAGTGTGAACGTAGCATAAGCAGTAGTGTTGTCCTATTATTGCCGTCTACAGTATTATCTAACAATATAATGCTATACACACGCCGCAAAAGTTGCCTGAAAACATTATACGCACTGCGAGCAAATTCGTTTGCATTCCTCAGAAGCGCGAAAGACATCCGTGTCCATAGAAACCGCAGCTATAGGAACCGCAGGGTTCCCAATCTGCAGCCGTTATTTACCTAACTCTGTAGACTTTCCTCATCTCAGTCATCCCGGTTGGCTTTCCCTAGTCCTATATGACAGATGAGGGACGTATTCTGGGAACCAGTATGAGCTTCTCATAGCAGGTGGGCAAAGATGAACGGTCGCATGGCCTTCCTGAGTTTTCGCGAAAAGATTAGCCGCGCAATACGCGCCGTACTGGCGCAGCATACACCGAGTGCGTTCCGTATTGCACATGTGTTCGTTGCGCTAACCTAATGTCAAACTACATCGTGAGCTATATAAATTGTACGCGACGATATTTGACGATAAAACGTGAGTTTCCCCCTCTCAAGGGTCAGGGTATCCTTTCCAAACAATAGCTTAATGAGAAGATCCGAATATTTCCCGATATTTTTTTATAATAGAAACTGTGGATTGACGACTTTGAAATATTTCCATAAGTTACAGTGAGGTGGCAGTAAAGCTTCGCCGAATATCCTGACACCCGCCGAACGATTAGAAAAGAGAAACCGGGCTATTGAAACGGGGATAAACCTTCCCTATCACGCTTCGACAATTCCGCGACCCTTGAGGGCATATTTGTCTGAAGCATAACGCAACTGCACGAGTGCCTTCAGCTTGCCGCGTGTTACCGATCAATCGACTAAGTTATTGACGTGGCTGACTCATCGATAGAAGAATCCGCACCATTTGTCTTGGTGATCCTGTACGGGACAACCTAGCTGCTTTCCAGGCGCCTTTGAAGACATGTACACAAGCGAACATGTGCCATGTATTTGTGATGCTTCGTTTTTCAAATCAAATAGAGATTAGGCGCAGTTCATGGGTTATGTATTATGACCCAAGACCGGTAGACATTAATAGTGAAGGAACAATGAAGAAGGATGGGTTCAAAAACGTATTTACCGCGCGAAAGGTTCTGATCATTTTTTTCAATGTAAAACGTTTGAAAGAGTAACGTTTATGAAGGCGTGCTCCAAATGGTAGTCCTTTGCGTGTAGCCGTGATTTCTCTGTTTATTCGCGTCTGATTGTTAGCACGTGCGATTGCCCAGCATCCATCGATTCTCGAAAGAAACAAACGAAAGCCGTAATAAAGGTGAACATCATTTTCATTAACACCAACATATTTGGAGGCGTAGGTCTCCAATTAACCATTATCACACTCTGTATATATAGTGACGGAAGCAGCGTTATACCGTCGTTATACTAACTATAAGTAAGATTATTCGCCCTTGCAGTCTTATCTTGGCGAAGACTGTGGAAAAAATACAATACTGGCTCCATCTACGCACTTCAGTATACAGAACAGTATCGTTCTTGAATTTCCTCGTCAGCATGCTTCCTTTCTGCCAGTGAAGTTTCCCTTATGATGAGGAAGGAGGTGATTGCAACTGGGCAACAACAAACAACATTTATGCACAGGAAAAACAGAGAATACAACATGAGGATGAGAATGAGCATTGAACCGGCTTCTCCGACGAAGTCCAAGCGCAAGCTGCCTGCTGCCGACCTTGGGTCCGTCTTATAAAGGGTGGACGCTCGCAGCCGTCTGCCCGGAACCCTTTGTTCCCGTTCGTTGTCTGCAGCAGGTGTACTTTGCCAAGGACACAATCCTTTTTGGGGATGGGATGCCACAACGGGTAATCCACCGTCTAGACACTTCTTTTTCTATCGGCTGTCATACGGTGACATCCCGTATTTCCGTGTTCCTTGGCTGCCTCACTATTTTAGTACACTTCAAATTCTGACACCTCCCTGCCAAGAATGTCACTAGACACTTGATGTCGCGGGACATTAAAAATCCACAAAAATCCAGAATTTGTCACACTGCACCGCTTGCAACGTCTGTCGCAGCGGAGCCACATTCACAGCACACACAGGATAGGACCCAGTCCAGTACGTTCTAAGGCCCACCAGGCCATTTCACAGACTATTTGCTATACCGGCAATTTACCATTATATACAACAATGTATGTACCCTCTAAGTTGGCCCAATCGCTCCTTCGGAAGTAGCGTTTAACCTGGACAATGCATCGGCACACTTATTCAATTTGCCCCGAATATGTACGATCTCAATATCGTATTTTTGCAAGGCAAGCGCCCAACGTGTTAAACGTGCACTCGAGGATGCTGAGCCACACAGATACGTGAGAGGGTTGTGGTCAGTTAACACCTTGGTTTTGGCCCCAAACAACCACGTGTCCAGACGACTCAATGCCCACACGATCGCATACGCTTCACGTTCTATCGTCGACCATCGTGATCGTGTCGGCGTGAGCTTTTTGCTGAGAAATGCGATCGGCACATCTTTGCTGTCTACTGTCTGGGAGAGACACGCCCCGACAGCTTGCTCAGACGCATCGGTGGCTAGTACATACCCCCTGTTTGGGTCGGGTGCCGCCAGCTTCGGGACCGTCGCGAGCGCCGTTTTCATTTTGCGGAACGCGTTGTCCGCTTCCTTGTCCCAAGGTATATTATTCGGCACCCTTTTGTTAGTCAGATTCGTAAGTGGTCGAACCACTTCTGAGTAGTGAGGGATGTAGTCCCGATAGTAGTTGCATAACCCGAGGGCACTGCGCAATTCCGTTTTAGTCTTAGGCGGCTCTAGATTCAGTATTGCCTTTACTCTCTCCGGATCCGGTGAGTGCGTGCCCGATCCTACAACATGTCCGAGGTATTTAACACTCGGTTGAGCAAAGTTGCACTTCGACGGATTAATCACCAACCCGACCTCCGCAATTGTCTCTAGAACGTTTTCGAGGTGCTCGAGGTGTGCCTCCCAGGTTTCCGAATACACGGCCACATCGTCAATATAGGCCGTTGCATAACCCCTATGTTTCCGGAGGACTTCGTTCATGACGCGCTGAAACGTCGCCGCGGAGTTCCTCAACCCATATGGCATGACCTTCCAGGCATAGAGACCGCGCGGGGACGCAAAAGCCGACAGCCTCTGAGATTCCTTATCAAGTGCAATCTGCCAGTACCCACGCGTTAGATCCAGAGTGGTGATGTAACGCGCTTTAGCTACCTCGTACAATAGTTCAGTGGTGTTCTCCATGGGAAAACTATCAGGTTCCGTGAATGTGTTCAATTGCCTATAATCGATACACATTCGGACGGACCCATCCCGTTTCGCGACGCATACTATAGGGTGCGCGTATACACTCTCTGTTGGGTATATGAAGTCCCACTCGAGAAGTTGCTCTATCTGCCGCTCCACTTCGTCTCTAAGCGCGATAGGCACCTTGTACGGATACGTAGGCTTAGGTTTCTGGCCAGGCATCAAAGTTATCTTATGCGAACCCACCCTGCATCTGCCCGGTTTCTCTGAGAAACATTGGGCGAACTTCCCGACAACCTGTCTTAACCTTTCGCTCTGATTGGGGTTGAGATGCGCACTCTCAATGTTTTTCACATCTATGCCTACCTTCGTGTGTTTCACATTCGGGGTGCTTAATACTTCTCCGAACTCATCGTCGTTGTCGAATATCACCCCGACACTGTTGATCCTAGCATAATAGCGTCTAAGCCTATTCGCGTGTACCCATTTCTCAGTACCATCCGGTTGCTGAATAACATAACTGTTTTCGCGACGTCTTTCTTTCACTTTCATCGGCCCGAGCCATTTCGGCGTCATTTTTCCGGTGAGCCCTGTCTCTAGGATAAGCACTTCATCCCCGACCTCGAACGTTTTATCTTTAGTCCTGAGGTTGTACCGTTCTGTGTACTGTCTTTGGACCCGTTCTGACCTTTCGTCTACGACACGCGCGGCTTCTACCATTCTGTCCCGCAATTCCCTTAGGTATTGTGTGGGCGACGTGTTTAGACCGTCCGGCGGCGTCCACTGCCCTGTCCATGATTTCTGTAAGATGCTTAAGGGGCCATTTGGGCTCCGCCCGTACATCAGTTCAAAGGGAGACATTCCCGTTACGTCATGTGGTACCTCACGGTAGGCCCATAATAGGCAAGGTATGTAGCGATCCCATTCTCTTTTATGGGTGGCAATCACATGTCTTAGCATTGACTTAAACGTGCCGTTCCAGCGCTCAACGATCCCGTTGCTTTGAGGGTGTTCGGGCGTGGAGAACCGTACTTCTATGCCTAGACATTTGTGGAGTTCCACGGTCACTTTCGCTACGAAGTTTGTACCTTGATCTGAGCATATCATCTCAGGAGTTCCATATCGCGCGAAGATATCTACGAGTGCCTGACAGGTCATTTTCGCCGTAAGCGTCCGTAGCGGTACCACCTCAGCCCACCGTGTACACAGGTCAATTACACAAAGAGCATAGCGATGGCCTCGTGAGGAAGGAGGTTCTAATGGCCCAATACAATCCATGTAGACTATTTGAAAGGGCACTTGCGGCCTCGTTAGCGGTGTGATTGGGACTCGATCATTTGCTCTCGGAATAGATGACACCTGACAGGAATGACAACTCTGGCAATAGGATTTTATGTCAGCTGTCATTGATGGCCAATACAACCCGCATCGAATGCGCTGTTTCGTTTTTCTTTCTGCAAAATGCCCTCCGCATGGCATGTCATGCGCAAGGCGCAGCACCTCCTCCCTTCGTGACTTGGGGAGTACTAGCTGTTTCTCCTTCCGGCCATTAATTTCATCTAAGTGGAACAGTAGATCGTCCTCGATCACTATTCCATGGGTCCCGACTTTTCCCTGTGCCCAGACGTCCGCTAATGTGGGGTCGCTCTTTTGCTCTGTCCTAAAATCGGAGCATGCTTGCCCTACATCCTTACTTTCTTCAGCTTCGACTGTCACAACGGCAACTGTACCTGCCTCGTCCTCATATTCCTCTTCCAGTTCTATGCAGCCAACGACATTGGGTTCTCTCACGCACTCCGCCTCTGCTTCCTGTTCCAGGTTTACAATTTCTTGCGCGTCGCTTTCTTGTTCTTTCTCTAGTTTACTGAGCTCTTCATAGTCCTCGGGGGTTAACAGCGCGCCGACACCTTTTGTCAACTGCTCAGTAACCGCACATAGCGTGATCACTTGTTGGTTCACGTTTCCCTGCCTTCCCATTAGACTGAGTGGGACATACACCAAATCTGCCGTGATCGCAGGACCGAATGCGCCCCTCAACTTGACCGTGCCACTACTGTCTGATACATAATCCTCTGGAAGGTGGTCCGGCCTGATTACCGTAATATCTGCGCCCGAGTCTATCCGCGCCTCGATAGCACTGTTGCCAATCGCAAGGTGTACAACCTTTGTTTCTGTCCTGTTACTCGCGTAATCTGGTTCTGTCGGAGTTAACCACGATACCCTAGCGACGAGCTTCGACGCATCTTCCTTGATTTCTGCTGCCCTTTCATGCGCTTTCCTACGCTTCGGCTGCGGGCAGTCCCTCATCATGTGACCCACACCGCCACAATTGAAACATTTCACAGGTTTCCGGTCTCCTTTGTTCGGTTTGTTCACCGCAGTGCTAGCTGGATTCATTTCTCGCTCACTTACACTCTTAACTGGCGCCGCATTTTCTCGCTTTGATGCCCTATGGCTCAGACGGCTCTCTTCATAGTTTTCCGCGAGTTCTGCGATTTCTTTAGGTCTTAGCCAAGAGTTGGTTTCGTTCTGGACAATGTAACTACGCATGTCATCTGACATTACTTGTTTCATTCTGTCTGCAGTGACTAACTGTTTCAGGTCGCCCATTGTTTCTATTTGTCGGCTCTGTACATAATATGCGAAAAACGTCTCTAGTGTCGTCGCAAATTGGTTCCATGACTCTCCGTCGCTCTTCCTAGCCGTGTTGAAACGCCTCTTATACTCATTCGCTGTCAGTTTGAGCTCTTTCAAGACAACCTCCTTTAGCTCCCTATAAAGCATTATGCTTCCATCCGACTGACTAGCGACAAACGTTCTAACTTTCTCATTGAGAAAAGGCAAGATGATCGTACCTCGAACCGCCTCAGGAATTTGGAGTGCCTCGAACAACGTATCTGCGTTCTTAAACCATGCGGGCACCATGGCGTCGGACGTCGGCATGGGCGCCAATGCGGCACGCAGTTCCTTCGCGTATTCCCCTAGCCGCGTCCCGTTCGTGCGTACGTCAGCCACGTCACCCGCTTGCACTCGCGCTAACTTTAGCTTCTCCAGCTCAATTTGAAGCTGCAACGCATGGAGTTCCATTTCTTTCTCCTTTATCCTGACATCCGTTTCTTTTTGACCACTTTTAGTCCCACTTTCGTCTACAACAACTTCTGCGGGAGTCTGGACCTTTTTATCCCCTGACCTTGTTGTTACAGACATGGTGGACCTCAGAGAAAACGGAACCGAGTCCTACCTGCTTTGTTGTCTTCCGTGACGTGTTGTGCCTGGTGACCGTGGTCCTCGGAGCCTCCCACTTAGGTGCCACTCCGTCTCACTGTAGCTCTTGAAGCCTCCCACTTAGGTGCCGCTTCCCAGCCGCAGCTCACGTAAGACCTCCCACTTAGGTGCCGTCTTACACAATTTTCTCCTTCGAAGCTTCCAGCACAGATGCCGCTCCGAAGATGCTGTTCCTTCGAGCCGTAGCTCCCAAAGCTTCTCACAAAGATGTTGCTTTGACTCGTCCTCTCTCCCGCTGTACCGTCCGCTTCCGTGCTGCACGTGTCTGCGCCGCCGATGATGGTGAATGTTGCAATCCTGCCGACTGCGCCAGTGAAGTTTCCCTTATGATGAGGAAGGAGGTGATTGCAACTGGGCAACAACAAACAACATTTATGCACAGGAAAAACAGAGAATACAACATGAGGATGAGAATGAGCATTGAACCGGCTTCTCCGACGAAGTCCAAGCGCAAGCTGCCTGCTGCCGACCTTGGGTCCGTCTTATAAAGGGTGGACGCTCGCAGCCGTCTGCCCGGAACCCTTTGTTCCCGTTCGTTGTCTGCAGCAGGTGTACTTTGCCAAGGACACAATCCTTTTTGGGGATGGGATGCCACAACGGGTAATCCACCGTCTAGACACTTCTTTTTCTATCGGCTGTCATACGGTGACATCCCGTATTTCCGTGTTCCTTGGCTGCCTCACTATTTTAGTACACTTCAAATTCTGACACTGCCTTTCTCGCGCCGTGTCTGTTCAAAATTTTCTCGCAACGGGAGTATACTCCCGCGCTGCGCGTAATTTCCGGTGGCTGAGACTGGGATTAAAGCACCAAAATAAGCTCATTGACTTGGAGGGACTGCTTGAAAGGCAGTAAAAAAAAAATCATCTTCGTTAGGAACACCAACGCCTTGCTGTAGTTGAACAAGGCTGAAACACGTTGGCGTTTATCTTTTCAATTCAGTTTTGTTCTAACTTAGATTCATTCAAAAATGAAAAACTGAGATCATGTTAAATCGAATGCTGATCTGCGAAAGGAGAAGACTAGAAGCAATAGCCACATACTCGTAGCAGATTATATTTCGCCTCACACTCATGCGACGCAGACGAAAAAAAAATAAATAAAAAGAAACCGACCTGCGATTTCCATTTTTCCGCGAAAATACGCTTCTGCTATTCGTCAGTGTGGTTTCTACGTATCAAAACTCCATTTACGCCCACTCGTGTGCGACCAACAACGGCAAGCTATATCGGCGTCACCCCACCACCGCCACCACGACCACGACCACCACCTCCCTCTATTTCGGTGCGAGAAACCTTTCTTTTTTTTGTCTTTTTGATTGCACGTTAGCGCCGCGAAGCAACTGTGGCTATGAGCGGCGTATAGAAGTGGATAGATGGAGAGAGGACAGCAGGGAGGCGTGGGGTACATGGGGGGCGAGAAACCTGTTAAATATTGTTGTAAGAATGTGTCGCTGGAGTGTACGCTCAACTGTGAAACGTTACGATTAAGTTATTTTTGTTTACTCGTTGTCCCTTTTGAAGCACCATGACTTTTAGGTGCGCCCCGTGCATTTTACTACAGGGATTAAGCGCCCGCGTCACGTACGTGGTTTTCATGGTAACTTTCAACACAGAGCGCGCTTTTGCTACATGATGACCAGTGGAGGGGTACATGTCTCAGCACTTATCCTGCGCCACGTAACGTCCGTAACACACTCGCGCCGTTCCACTCAGCGTCAATACCTGTTTTCTTTCTATCTCTCTCTGGGAACTACTGTACACTATAGTGCATTTGTATGAAGTAAGTATTTGTATGCTTAATATGCCATTCACTGTGCGCTACTTTTCCGCAGTACTTTGTTAACTTGAACGAATGTTAGCAAACTACATACTCGTAGAGCAGCATCTGGACGATAACGTCGCTTGAGCCGTGGGCGTGAACTAGCCCCGTCCAGGTAGATGGAGCCACTTTCTCCGTATTATTATGGAATGGGGAATGTCTGAAGACCAATTTCTTTCTGATATCTTTACGGACGTCTATAATCTGATCCAATATCACACGATCAGTCTGTTTTCCAAGATTCTGAAGCGCCTAAATGCTATAAATCTTTTACTTCCTATCTACACAAGGTTTCTTCCTTGCCTAATCAGCGTTCAGGTATTGACTTCCCACTCCACTTTTCTTTTAACGTGGTTATCGGTTACAGTGCAATTTATTGACATTCAAAACCGTCACCTAATTCCATGGGCCCCATTTGTGCCACTATATATCCTGTGCGGACTACTGCTGTCTCTCTGCCCTTCCTCTGCACTAAAACCATGTCCATATCGCCCTATGATAGTTGTTAATGGCAAGCAATGCTTGATTTGGAGATGATGGGCTGATGACAATCCTTGAGACTGAAGAAAGAAAACGACGAACAAGAAGCAACAGCCGGACAAGTTCGTCGTTGTCTTCGTCAATCTCAAGGAATGTCATCATCTCCACATCATGACCACCTCACTTCCTTCTTTCTTCTTCTTATTATTATTATTGTTATTATTCTTATTCAACGTCATAACCCCCCCCCCCCTCCTGTATCGGCTGCTCGCTGGCATCCTACTTTTATGGTAAAAAAATTATTGATTTTTATGTTGGTTCTTCGTTGGTTCTTGGTTGGTTCTTTGTTGCTTATGTTGGTTCTTCGTTGCAGCTGGCGTCCTGTGACGGAGACTCTGAAAACATTGTCCGAAGATTTCGGGTCGAGACTGGGGAGCGCTCCGACAAAGAAGAGGTAGGTGGACACCCATTTGATTGTTTACAGGTTTCCTAGCTCTACTTGTGATTTCTGAGACGCGCCTTGCAATATCCTTGAAATATCTGACTGAACCAGGTATCGCGACATGTCAGTTTTCCCATAAAACGACAGTGAGATGAGCGGAGGCGAAAAACGTGAAACTTGAGCTTTGTCCCAAGAGGATAGTTGTATACTGCGAGCCAAACGCTCGCTTGAAAATTAATAGTAATGGTCGTTACTGTTATTATTGTTATTATATTTACACGTACACACAAAAAGTAAAAATACAAATACGTGTATATACTGCTGTGGACACGGTTAGCTAAACTCGCCTGCCAGTACTTCGCCGTCCCATATTACCTCGGTTGCACTTGAAAGCGTTGTGC
The DNA here is from genome assembly GCF_037126465.1 of Ornithodoros turicata. Taxonomy (NCBI): domain Eukaryota; kingdom Metazoa; phylum Arthropoda; class Arachnida; order Ixodida; family Argasidae; genus Ornithodoros; species Ornithodoros turicata. The sequence continues at coordinate 33,588,670 of NC_088209.1, forward strand.
CAATATTGTATTTGAAAGTGGACCATTTGCTGCGTGTGTTTGTTTATTACTCGAAAGAGATGGCCTTGCGACACCTGGAGATTTGAGATGAGATAAACGACAGAGTGCTGATTTTAGACAACCGTGTCCCCTAGAGTACATATATAACGTTCCAATCTAGCATACAGACATGCATAGGAAGCTAGCTACACTACATACATATAAAAAAATATTAGGACAGCATAATACTGTGAGTGTTGCAACGATGGTCCTGCAACATATCAAACACTACACACACTACAAAGTAGCACATAAGGTTACGATGTGTGTCCAGTAAATACCTCATAGGGGTATCATAGAGTCCAACGTGGGAAGAAACGGCACACAACCTTAGAGTAATAGCAACACACTAGTCGCGCGTAGCACCGACGTCGATTGGCCCTCCGTCTTTGCAAAAATAAAGAGGAAGCAATTATACGCAAAAAAAAAAAAAAAGAAATACATGATATGTTGAAAAACATTGCTGCCATTAACGATCGTCATCCGATTAACTTCCCATTACTTATTCCACGTAATCTTTCCATAAACTCGCTCCTAACAATTCCCCTCTGACAAATATAAAAGCGCGAAAACTCTATGCGCAATAATCGTTTTCGTAACCCGCATCTCACTTAATATTCCAACCCTCGTAATTTTCGCGCTTCCAATCACGCCGGGTATGAGCTCCGATTATTCTCCGCACAACGTCAGCTTTCTTTTCGCCCCCTTTAACCCTTTTAATAAGCATTCGCTCGCAAATTACATATAAGCTCTTTGTTTTGACTAAGGTGCGTTGCCTTATCATGCGGGAACACTTCACGGCACAGAGCCGTGCCATACAGCCGCATGCGCATGAAAGAGCGAATCAAGCACTGTTTATCATGCAGAATTTTTATTTTTTCTTCCTTTGCTCGTGATTGCGACACACCAGGCCTGGAAACGTGCAACGTTATCCCTGACCGATTTTTTTTTTTTCCGACATTATAGGCTCTGTGGACTGCGCGCGTTCTCTGGGGGAAAACTTGAGTAGAAAATTGGAAGAATTTGCGTCTTTTTAAAACTGATTGAAAACTGTCGTCACTGTGTGGGCTGAGTGGGCGTGGAACAGGATATCATGGTGGACGGCGGCTCCCCGGAGAATTAGGCTATGAGAGAATTTTACCCTCGTTTTCTTCCTTTTCGCTTGAATAGCTAGATTGACGTTCGGGTGGAACCCACTTTGTGTGCTAATTTTCAAGTGGCTTTGTCAGAATGTATTTACTCTCAGTTTACAACCTGTAATGAAACCATTATTTGGTGTTGCGTCGTCGTAAAGAGTACAACATACATCACGCTGTAGTTTACCTTGTAGTCTACCTTTCTTTCTTCTCTCTTTCTTTTCCTTTTTTTTTTCTGCTAGAGAACAGGCCAAGGGAGTGTTGGCGATATTTCTGCTGGCCGCACGTGTGCCTCGCGTTATGGGAAAAGGACACGACGCGTCAGGACGAACGTACGATGATAACAATGACCAAGCGAACGAGCAGGTTATAGATCTTACTTCTTCTTTTTTTTTTTTTTTTGCTTACGTTCTTGCCGTAGTCATTTCTAGAAGCGTCTCGTTGTGGAATTTTCTAGTTCCGTTTAGCTCACCCCCCTCTTGTTCCATCTGAAAAGATAATTTACGCAAGTATGTCAACAAAGAGAACACCAGGAACGATCGCCATCTCGCCGCCTATTACAGTCCAAATGCCGTGTCCAACGAAACAATGACGTGCAGTATTCTACAACACCGACTTCCCAACACATCCAATCGTGAGTGAGCCAGCTAGTTCAGGCTCACGTCTCCTCTAAACGCCCAACAAACCAAACTAACACCTTTCGACGACGATGATGAAAGCAAGAAGAAAAAAAAATGACGATGAGGTTGATTGTTTGAGAGACGCAAAATTTCGAAATATGAAAAAGTTCTTGGATGCTGGCCTGTGGTAATTAGTAGCAGTAATCAGTGGCAAGTAGTAGTAATGAACTGCTAAAAAAACAAAAAGGGAAGGGGATGAAGGAAGGAGGAAAGACCTGGAGCCGGGTGACTGCCCTGAGGGCGCCTGCAACTCTATTCCATTCAGGTGGTTTTGAGGTTTACAATATGTGGCTGCAAGTATCTGCTGTCAGCAAGTACCGGCCATACACGCAGTTATATAGTTTTTGCAATCACGTGACCTCTTCCCGACGCCCTCTAAAGCCTCCGTGTTTCTCGTCTAGTATCTAAAAGGAAATGTAGAAATTTTCGCTTCCCAATCATACTATGTTAGTCCATCGTAAACAAACCTCCGCTAACGCATCGATGAATGCTAATGACGAACAAACAGCTCGTATGTTGACACTTGGTCCCGTTCCATGCTTGCAATCCATGTGGTAGCGTTTGCACGGATGGTGTTTGCGAACTTGTAATGAGCGTCGGACATACGTCACGCGAATATTCTGTGCAAGCGTTTCGCGTTAGATGCGCGGAAATTCATTATGTTGTACAGGCTCTGTGAAAGGTTGGTGAAGAGAGGGTGTGACTGTGTATTCCATTTCTTTGTTTCCTTTATGCTTCCTCTACTCTCTGCAAGTGCCCCGTGAACCGTCTCAGTCGAGTTCCGACGGAAGAAGCCCTCAAAGTAAAGTCACCTGTCTCTGTTGCTAGCGTGCACAGTGTTGCCCACTTGCAAAGTTGGCTCGCTTAACGGAAAAGAAAAAGAAAAAAAAAGTATTTTATGAGTCATATTACCTCTGTGTATAAGCCACAGGCCTATCTATTTTACATCTCTTACTGAACCATGGAGTACTGATTCAATGCAAGCGTTGCTTTCACTACTCTTTATTTGCACTTTTTAAGTGCCTTAAATACCTATAAAAATTCCCTTTCCTAAAAAAAAAAACAAAGAAGAAGGCTTAACATAAATCGAAATTTATATTATGATTGTTACTCCCCGGCAACTACAAGTTGAATTAAACGGATGTTTTTTTGTTTTTTTTTCTTCTGTAACCAGTATGCGAACAGGAATTCCGCCTATGGCGTTGCACAGAGAAGTCATTATTCACCGTGGAGCTGACATTGTCGTCGCGCATAAATCTTGCAATATGAAAAGGTGCTTTACTGTCAAGCGCTCAAAACATGTTTTTCAGAAGTCGCAGGATGATGGAAAGGGAGTGTGGCAACACTTGCACGAGCACAAAACCTAAAGCGTTATTCTGCATGGTCCGCTGCACTAGAATAGCAGTTCCTCGTAGCTGGTGTAGCTGCAGTGTATAGAACCACACAGTAGTTAGTTTGCATATTGACTCAGTCTGCCTGCGTATACGATTTGCTCTTCCGTTTCGTGTTATTCATGTGGGCTGTATATGACCTGTATTTGTTGTTGTGGACGCTTGCTTGCTTACTGTTTGCTCGCGATGAATATAAATTGAGGTGCAAAGATTGTCTTCGAAGATTGCGGAAAACGTAGTCGGCTGCCTCGGTAGTAAAGGTTTACTCAAATTCCTCTTTCCAAACGTGAAATCATAAACCCATCTTGAAACAAATTTCTGTCGCAGTGCTCATTTCCTTTTCTTTGAATTGACTGTATCCGTATGCCGACAGAAATAGCGCGGTTCTTGCAGCCTCTGGGTTATCGTTCATTAGCAGGAGTATTCATGATGATAGAAAAATTAGCCGCGAGGCCATTTTTCTTTTTCTTTTTTTTTCTGCTCACGTATACGTTGAGTAACGTGTGCCTGCCATGCCATGAGCCATAAACGGGATGGCTCATTATCCCATGAGACCGATAAGCTGAAATGTGTTGAATACCTCGTTAAGACCTCATTTGCTGGAACCTTGATGTTATATCGGCTCCCAGACATCTTCGTATTGCGGATTAGAATGCTGGAAAACAGGTGTCAAGAGAGAGAAAGAAAACTGCAGTATATATTGTAACAGAAACTGCAGTTTGTAACAGATGTCGAATATTACGCAATTTCTCAGCTGCCTGCTGGTCACTTTACGATCGTGCAAATAAGATATTTCGGCGTCGTACACGACCGCATCTAATAGCGAATTCCCCTGCGCTGCTGTAGTATAGAACAGCTTATACAACGGCTAGAGTGATGTGCATGTTACACTAGTACAACGCGCGTCGCGTTTAACGGGTAGTTCTAGAACCACCCATGTTGGCGAGTTTTAACACCAGTGTATCCATATTTGAACGCGTTAGCATTAAAGTCCTCGGTACGCAAGGCTCGCGGCGTGGTCTGTCTGTAGCCCCGGCTCGGCGCGCATGCGCGATGAGTGCAGAGGGAAGGAGAAAGGGAGAGGGCGCGTGGATAGCGCGGCGCGGGCAACCAGCAGTGCAGTGCAGTGCGGCTGCGGTGGTCGACAGGTTCAGACGTGTCTGTCTGGACGCGCAATGGGTTATGAAAGCTGTGCGGAGGAGCGGCAGCGAGAGAAGCTTGACTGCGAGACGGCGCCGGCCAAGCTGAATCGGAAGAAACCCGAAAGGCTCGTTTAGCTGAGGATGCTGTCTTGCGTTAGCGTTGTGTAGGCTTGAGTGAAGGGTTGTGTAACGTTGTGAAGGGGAATTCCCAAAGGGTTTACAAGATTTAATGCCAACACATTTTTTTTTCTTTCTACTACTATTGTATTCTATTGTACCCGGTCTCCCTCGCTACACCGCGAATATCGGCAGTGCAGAGCGGAACACACGTGACAGAGCACCAGACCTCGAGTGCATTCCCTACTACCTAGCTGTATATAATATCCAATTTATAGTTATTACGCCAGGTCACGAGGTACTGCACCGTTTCAGTTTGTTGGTGTGTATGGCGCTCTGTCTTTCTATCGGAATCTGATGTTTTCCGATCGATCTACCTTCCGGACGGCGGCATGATTGCTCTTGTCTAATGATCCTAAGGTTGACACGCCATGGGCAACTTGGGTCTCACGGTGCAAGTTGCCCAGCTTTCCGCGAGGGATCACAAATACGGTGTGTCGAGTGCTGAGATTTCGACTACGCTACTGAGGGACGCTCAGATGGGCAAAATTAATCCGCCGGCCAGCCACTGCGGCATCGCTCATGATTACAGTTGTTACGTCGTGAATTGTGGCGTTATCTCGTAATCTGGTGAATGTCAGCCTCAATGGGTAACGAGAATAATGAAACGCTCGTAATTAACCATTAAACGTCGTTTTAGCATTATCGAACAAGCGTTTAAGCGTTCATCCAGAATTCGCAGCTACCGAATTTATCGCTCTGAAAGGGAAGTTCACAGGGGAAAAACAAGTGTCCGAATGATAGTAAAAAAAAAAAAAAACCTCCCGTCTACCGAGGGAAGGGAGACTACTAACGCTGTTGCTCTGAAAGTCAACCGTGGACAACAATAGTCCTCTTGTCGCATTCACGCTGTACACAGCAAAGGATACCAACGGGTTATATGTCGCGCTATCTACGCTATCAATTAAGCTAATCTTTCGTCTCATCTTTTGTTGCACCGGGGCTGCGTTGGTAGAAGCTTCGCTGGCCGGTGATAAATGTGTTGATTTAATCATGCTGACTACTATGTTACCTTTCGTGCAGCTTTTCGGGTCGCCTAGTACACCTGTACTTGAAAATCCTGAGTACCAAACACGGTGGTATTTCAAGTACTTCCTTGGAAAACGTAAGTATAACATTTCCCATAATACTACCAAAATGTTTTCCCCCATAACCGTGCCTCCGACAAAAATACCAGGGAAAAAAAGGTTGCCTGTATCGCACCGAGCTCGTAGACTGTCGAATGGGTTGTGCTTGCGTGGTGCGCATGGGGTGGGGTGTTGTTCGTACAAGCACTCGACATTTTATTTCTTAAGGCGGACTCATGCGGTCTTATGAACGTTCGCTTCCGGAGAGAGTTGGCTGCACAGTCGCAAAATTCTTTTCTTGGCTTTACTTCCCTCGCCCGCTTGAAGGAAGTAACTAATGGGCGAGAGCGTGCAAAACATGCTAGCAAACGACAAAGCCATTATTTTCATTCGCAGGGATGTGGAAAACTGCAGTAACCTTCTCGAATTTGTTGATTGCAATCAACTCTCGGACTGTTACTGTAGGGAATGAAATCATTTTGGCCCAAATATCGCGGGCGGGCGTGCGTGCCGAGAGAAGCGATTTTGTTGCATCTCCCGTAGACTCTCATGCATTGAAAATTTAGCAAACTTTAATTAACCAAAAATCCGTATAGATCGCGTGAGGCCTTCAAAAATACGTCATTCCCTAGATAAACTAGAGGGGAACACGCCTCCACTTGTTCCGTGCAGAAATTTAGCGAGGTTTACGAGAACCCTGCGAACAAAAATCCCCCACAGACTTTCTTAAGAAGTGAGACCGCCTTAAAGTGACGCTCGCATCCCTTCCAGTCCATTTCGAAACTATAGTGTCACTTTATTCCCCGTGGACGACTGACCAAGGTTTCGAAAACCCTACGCGAAACAGAGGCATAGTTTGACTGATATTCGATGGAATACATGACAAGAGCAGACGCCGGATGTTGAGAGTATGCCGGAACTCCCTCTCTGGAAAAACGAGGAAACGTCACTTCCTAACAACCAATGGGAGGCGAGATCTTGAGAAAGGGAATGCCGCGGCCGTGCGGGTGTCTCATAGAGTTACCGGGCGTCTGGACGGCGCCTGTCTCATCTGAGCACCGCCCTCTCACTCCTCCTCTTAGGGAGTGACGTCACGCCGCCGCAGCCTCTGCATAGTGGTATCAATTTCATAGATGGGTTTCCAGATGCGACTGTCCCTTTAAAAAAAAGCTGTCCAAAAGGTCTGTGAATGTGAAGGTCTTCTGTAAACCTGGTTTTGAATGCCGGCTGTGCTGTGCACTGTTCATGGACATGTCGTCGGCATAAACACTACGGTTTAGTTCCGGTAAAGTACTCGGTAAGGACCTCGGAAGACCTGTCGGTTCTGACGAGACTGAGGACACATCTCTGGGAAAGCAAAATGTCTGATGTGTGTGCGAGCTGAGTGTCGTTTCCAGTAGCGCTCTGAGGAAACGATCACTGCGAAAGCGCCTGCACCAGCGTGCTAATAAACACGGAGTCCAATGCACACCTGGTGTAGGCGGACACCGCCGCGGTCCCCTTTTTGCACCTTGTGGCAAGACCGACGTCGGAGACGAAGTTCAGTAGTGTGTCCACTCCACTTAAGTGCGCGCTCTAATGCGGGTCATTTAAGGGACGGCTTTGTCCCTCGGGTGGCATAAGGTTCTGAGCAGCAAGCTGTCTGAGTTTTGCAAGACAGCACGGGAAGGAGACGGGTCGATAGGAATTGACCACTTTAACTTGGTTTGGAAAGACAGGAGCGTTTGGTGCATACGCTAACGAGAAACTATGATCGCAATATCCATTCTGGCGACTATGCATAGAAAATACTGCGCAGCTTGTTCGAGTTGAACAAGAAATAAGCGGCTACATCTTGTCTGTCCTGGTGAAGTTTAACTTGCTGTCGCTCCTTGTGTATGGTTTAGCGAAAAGAAGTTTCTTTATATATATATATATATATATCTGTATAACAGAGTGTCTATCGGTACGTGAGGTACCTTTCAGCGTTTCAGCAGTTGCAGCACGAAACCTGCCTTAGCTACAAACCCGCCCACAGAACATGTTCAGCAGTACTGATCCCGACTGGAGGCCACGACATACATAAAGAAAACTTTCAAAGCGATAAAAAAAACCTTGCCGGGAAACAAACGATTTAAAAAAAAAAGCTAAACGTTTCCCAGCGTAAGTTGCGTTGGGCTGGGCTTTTCATGGGCCAGGATTCCAACTTCATCCAGTTTCATGACTCTTGTTATAGCTGGCAACGACGCAAGTCTCACCTCGGTGCCAAGTGGAGCGTATAGCCCCATTATTGGTTCTCCCGCCCCCCCCCCCCCCGGACGGTCATTGCTGAGCCTGGCCCACCGAAAGGAGTTCGCCAAAGGAGTTGCGGTTAACGAGCAGATCGCCTTACGCTGCTTGGCTAATGGTTTCCCTAGCGCGCGACACCAGTGACGAAATCAAAGCTGCACAAAGCTATTTGCGAAAGCGGCTGTCGGGGGTGAAAGCCATTATGGGTTCCACGCAATAGAGCAAAACGAAGCAGAAAAGGACATGCCACTGGAAGTCTTAGATAGCCCTGTCGGCGGCCTTTATTATGATTGCGTGTGGTGACCGTGAAAGGAGATCCAAGCTCGGGGCCGCGATGAGGGGTAGATTGCACATTCCAACGCTCAGCAAAAAGGGGGTCACTGCTGATACGTTACTTTGCCGATGTGTTATTTTGTTTTTGTTGTTTATCATAAAGAAGGCGAAAGTTTAATTCAATTCAATTCAATTCCTTATTTCCCAAACAAATTGGTGGGGAGGCCAGGCAAAAAGCTGCTGGTGTGCAGCTTGACGCGGCCCGAGAGTTGCTGGGTAGCACCTCCTAAATTTTCAAAATGTTGTCACCAATATTATATTTTATATCATATTATATATATTATAATATACTAATATTATTAATATATATATATATATCATATTTTATAATAGTTATATTTTAACGATCAGTAATTGCGTAATTCACAGCTGGGTCATCCGTGACGTTCAAGATGGACAAGTACATGATGGTAGAGAACCTGAAACTATAAGGGACGACGAGAACAGACACACGCAAAGGTTATGAAACACAATTATTTGTAAATACAAGCAAAGAATAGTTACAATTTGTTGGGAAATAATGTCTACGGGAATGTAAAACAACGAATAAAGCCAAGCGAACGTCGAGCACAAGCAAAATACAAACGGAGATCGTTTCCGCCCAAACCGTAAGCCATCTAATGGTTCGAAGGTACATGCGAGCGCTCTGCCAACGAGGCTACGCCGCTTATGCTCTAAAGGCCGTTAGCGGGCTCCGTTTGCCGGAAATGCCAGTAATTGCTAGAGACAAGTTCCACTGCCATGCGACACGGACACAAAAGGTCTTTTCTACTAAATGACAGTTAGTAAACTGTCAGTAAAGTCTGTAAAGATTGATTTAGCGTGTTGTCTAATCAACGGCGCAACGGAGAAGTCCTGTTCCTTTTGCACTGCCGTCTTTCATTCGGCGAGGAGAAATTTTTGCGCTTCAGTGCTCCTTTAAAATATAATTTTCGGTCTCTTTTTGCACGGGCGAAATGTTCTTAGTTTATTTGCGTGACATCAGAAATGTGACTTATACTTCCACTTACTCCGCGACAACATAACTCTTCATGCTTTTCTTACGTCCACACGACACTCCTATACAATAAGCTCGTTTGCATGCTCCGAGTGTAAGCATCCTTTAACGCGATTATTTCGGCTTCGAAAATTCGACTTCCAGTTCAAAGGAAGCTGACATCGTAACTAAGCCGCTCATCACGCGTGACATAAAGGTTACTAAGGCAAGTTTATGAAGAAACTTGGTTCCGACATCGATCCGTCTCTAAGGCGACTTAAACCGTGATAGGTGTCGGAGTTAGTATAGGAGGTCCCACACTGCATAAACTTGGGTCGGCGTGCAGCCTTTCGCATAAAGTAGAATTGTTCGAGGCTGTTTTCAGGTCAGTCTTACAATCATTTGAGTCTAACGCTGACAGGCAATGGTATCCTTCGGAACTTTGATTGAGTGATTGATTGATTGGGAAAAGAAAAAAGTGGAGATCAACAATGTGTATCTCCGTATTCTTACCGTCATGTAACGTTTCGCCTTTTTATTTCTCACGAAGCTCGAACGAGTGCGCTCTTTCTTCTAGCACAGTACGTGCCGCATATAGCTTCTTTGTAGTGTTCTAGGAACGAAAGCTTTGAAGCTTGCTATACATTTGTCTGAAATCTCGCGGTCCCTCTGCAGATATCCTTTATCGGCTGCGTCGCCTGCCAAAAGAGTAAAATGCAAGCGGAGGCTAGTTACTACACTGTAGGCGGTTACAATATAATCACCCTGCCGCATATAGCATTGTCCGTACTCTGTCTGCGCCTGTGTACAGCGTACCGGCTTCCCCCTGAGAGCCCCAGCTCTACACTGGCGGCACAGCCGGAGCGGCTCGAGATTTCTGACAAGTGTGTCGCAAGCAGTACGCGATATGTTCTGCGCTTGACATTGTAATGCGCACTACATGTACTACAGGGACCCTCTTACGCACACGGAACGTGTACGTCTCCGTATGTTCACTCTTAAAAATGAACTTCACCGCATAGCACGCTCCTATAGCCAACCATAATCTCGAATGATACCATTATCTCCCCTGATTTGTATCATCATTCTTTCACCGATTGTTAGCCATCTTTTTTTTTCATCTTTGTCTTTAATCTACCTCATCCTTCTTTCATCATTTGTTAGTTTTTCGGTATTTCCTAATTCTTTTTCTTTTTCTTTATTTCTTATTTCTTAATTTTTTTATTTATTTTTATTTTTTTATTATGATTTCTTATTTCTGGAATAGCAAGCCGACGTCCCGTTTGGCTGGCCTTTCCCCGGTTTTTTCCTTTTCGTCTAATAAATATATCCCCCCCCCCTGATTTGTTGAAAACGTGAGACGTACGCCTTTTTTTGTGAAACTTATGCTGTTCATAAGTGTCAGAAAAAAGGCGTATACGCATCCCATTTTCAACAAATACGGGTATATAACGATATCATTCGAGATTATGGTTAGCTATAGGAGCGTGCTATGCGGTGAAGTTCATTTCTAAGAGTGTACATACTTACCTTCTTAACTTCTCTTCGCAATACCTCCATCTTGATTGTGATGGTGAAGTGATAAAGAAAAAGTTCGGATGTTCGGGGGATGTGGATCTTGATTGTATCGCGGGATCCGTACATTTTGCGTTAGAACTTTGCACTACGATGCTCAATCGCTATTTCATTTCTATATTCATCGCTATAACCATTTCTGCAGTTCTGAGCCTTCCCGACATGCCTCTCTCCATGCAGACGGCATTGAGTAAATAAGGGTGAGGTGGAAGTACTGGATGGCCTGTAATAATAGGGAACTGTATTTCGGCCTGTGATTGGCTGGATACCTCAAAACGTGGGTGGAGCGTCAGGTATTGGCAGGTTCCTTTAATGGCCAGACTCCCTTTTAATACACGGCACTGCGGAGTACTTAGTAAGAGTGACACCTTGCGGAGCATGCACACATGCAAGGAAATGTGCATACAGTAGACCACTCCCTATTTGTAAAAAAATGACGTCATAGTTTTCGACAGCGCCACCGGTTTGGTAGAGTTGAACTATGCTCGACGCTATGGGGCCAACAAGGTCGCGGCCGAAAGCCACGGTCTTGAAGGGATTACGATGGTCCCTGAAAGGAACGCGACCTTCGGTCCTACTTTTCTTTCAGTAGGAGGCAGCGAACAAGTGCTTATTCGTGGAACCCAGCTCTCCCCTTCCGATCTGTTTCGGTGTCAGTCTGTCTACCAACGTCATGATGACGTTTCTCGAGTAGAGGTTTATTATTGATCCGCTGTGTGAGTGACATTTCTTTGTGCAGCGTCCGATAAAGACACAGTAAATATTGGCGCTATATCAGTAAACTTCCCCGTTATCTAACACCCCAACATCCGCTTCGGTCACGGTAGAATGACTACAACATTCCAATGACTGGCCGAGAGAGCTAGATAACGTCGTACGACAAGCTTGCTTTCACAGGCGTAGCTATTGTAGAAATAGATCAAGATATGTTCCTCACCTGAGGTCACTTTTCTTATTTCTGAGCGAACAAGGAGCTAATTCCCACACGTACTCTGGCTCAGTAAAGGACGGAAAACCCATCCGGAAAACGCACTTATGAAACCGATACCACTACGTTCGGCGTCGGCCGACAATCTACCTGCAACCTTTTCTCTTTCTTTTTTTATATTCTTTTTCTTCTTAGAAAGTGCTTAGATATTAAATGAACGAATTTTAAAGATCGGCGCTTCTTCGGTGGCTGCAGAAGCTCCGTCAGCGTGACGTCACTCCCTAAGAGGAGGCGTGAAAGGGCGGGCGCTCAGAGGCGGTGAAACGCGCGCACGGCCGCGGCATTCCTTTTCTCAAGCTCGCGCACCTCATTGGTTTTGGGGGGAGTGACGTATTCGCGTTCTTCCGGAGAGGGAATTCCGGCATACTCTCAACATTCAGCGTCTGCTCTTGTCTTGTATTTCGTCGAATAACAAGTCAAACTGCTTCACTATTTCGCGTTGGATTTTCGATATTGTGGTCAGTGTTCCAGGAGGAATAAAATGACACGATAGTTTCGAAATCGGCTGGCACGGATGCGATCGTCCCTTTAATGCTATTGCAGCCGTTACTTTGCGCTCCATTTCTCGTAATGACCTTCTTATATGGCTTTTCTGCCTGGCGAGCGAAAAGGAGCATTTTGCTGTTGGCTACTATTTCAGTTTTACGAAAGGGAAACGTTCAGTGTTTTTCTTGGGTGGGCACAGATACGTACAGCCTTCTGTGCTGAGCGGTAGTGCGGCAAACAAAGGTACGACCTCCATAATAAATCCTCTTCACACTCTCTCCGCACATTCACGTTTCATTTTCGTTCGGAACATCATGTGCGGCAAATCACAGTATACGGTAAGAGCCGCATCAAAAATCGAAAATGATGACCGTTTGTCAGCACGCTGAGTGTGCACAGAGCATCTGCCATTTCCTTTTTCGGCTTCTTTCCCCCGTCCATTAGGACCACAATGGTCAAAAGGTCTTGCTAAAAAAAAAGAAAAAAAGGAAAGGTTAAATCCACAAATGCATGCTATTTCGGGAGCAGAACAAGCACTGACATTACGAGGGCATTGCCCTATATCGCTGATATCGCACATGATTGCTTCGTTGATAATAGATAGAATAAGCTCCTCTTTACTGAGAAAGATGAAACCGAGGAAAGGAGTGATTCCACGAGAACGATATCTGTAGAACGACCACATTACCACAAAAAAAAAAGGAATAAGAAAAAGAAGGTCGTACAGCATATATCGGAAACTCCATTGGCGTTGCCGTGATTTCGGCAGTTCCGACTGCAAATAAGGACGAGGAGAGACGGGCATCACCAGGAAAGGAAGTCCTATCTCGAGCAGTCAGTCCGGTCCTGCATGAATAACCGTCGATCTACCCACTGGGAATCGATACCCATCCCATCTGCACTACCCCAGCCACGATAGGAGATCAATGAAAGCGTCTGCCTCTCGATGCCTTTTTCTCGTCGGGGGTCTGTCTTTACGATGTCAGACGTAAGTTCATCCATCGCAATCACGGGACGTCCGTCGCAGGTGCTGCCCCCGCCTCTTGTCATCTGCTAACAGCTTCCATCTCTAGGGTTTCCCGACGAGAGACACCCCGAAATTGCCGACGCACGTACTTCGTAGAAATTACGTGTCGAGGGGGGGGGGGGGACGACAGGATACACGGTGTCGTCTGCGTTGATACAGTACGTAATGGAGGATGCGTTCACTGAACCGCCGTTGCGTATGGAATATTTCTGTCATCGTTTGGGGGCTCTAATTTGCGTGTTCGCGTTGCGTGCAGTGTTTGGCGAGGTTATGTTGTCAGAAACACGGCGAGTTATTATTGATTTATCAACATGGTTTGATTGCAGTGGAACTACAAAAAAAAAGGCTTTTGTAGAACTCAATGATTTAATTTAAAAAAAAAACATAACACCTTATTAGGTGAAACACGCAATATTCCCTTGAGCAGGCGGAACGACAAAGGGCACGGACAAAACGAACTGGACACAGAGACTCGCTGTACTTTGTCGATTTCATCAACACACCACGTTGTTTCCTTACTTACTTACCTTACCTTCCACTTACCTTCTGTTACTTTGTACATCTCACGTCAACATTAGTAATGACACCGAAAAAAATATCGTCTCGCTCGCGAGCGCGATTACAGCAACCCCTGGGGGCATGAGGAAATCTTAATTGAACAAATTTATTGTGTTAGTTTCAACGCAAGTGCAGAGCCCCCAGGGTGGCTTTTATCGCAATCGGAAGGAGATCGAATTTTTGTCCAGTGTTATTATTAAGGTTGACGGGAGCTGTACGTCTTAGGTCTGCGTTTACGGATCGCATTGGATTGGATTGGAAATGAAAGAAAAATATGGAGAGGTTAGTCCCAACCCATGCAGTCAGGACTGGCTACTCCAAAACGCGTTTGTGGGTGGAACAATAGAGCCAGAAAAAAGAGGGGGGGGGGATGAATTAAATGTGTTTATGCTTTTGATGTCGCTGATTTCTTTATTGAATTCAGGACTGCTGGGGAAGCGAGATACCACTTTGATGCAAAAACCATAACGAGATCTTCCGATTCCTCCTATCCCACCACATCCCGCAACATCCCACAACATCCCACATGATCCCACAACATCCCACATGATCCCACATCATCATCATCATCCATTCATTTATGTTGTTGTTGTTCCTTCTATGTAACGACCTGCATGATAACCTTGAGAGTCTAAGTGCTGCCAATTAATTTTCCGCCTCGTGTATTTCCTGCAGTGCACCAAAACTACGTGGGTGCTGACTGTGAAAAGACACCGTTCTTCTTGTCTGTGGTCCTGACGGATTCCAACACACAGGGTCTCCAGCAGTACAGGGCCATTCTGTGGAAGAAGACGGTACGAAACCTTTTTTTCTCTCCCATCATCTTCTGTCATTTCGATGCTTTCCATTTCCAAACGATGTTGAATAACGGGTCATCCCCGTAGGCATGTCGCATTATTTTTACCCCCTCCCCTCCCCCCTTGTGGGTGTGTTTCTACCTCTCGTTTGCTCCGTTTGTTCCAACACCTCATTTCGGTCTCACAGGGAGCACAGAAGATATGCCTGTCCCACACGCCTAGCAAGCCTTTAACTGTGAAGTCCATCCTTAGGTAAGTCAACATTTACACGGAAAATGGGGAAAAAAATGTAACTGAAACTAAACTAACGGGGCATTCTCACTGTTCGACGCGGACGACATAAGAAATAAATAAACTGAACACTTGCGATTAAGGAAGCAACGTCGTTTTACATTCTCTCATTACATAATGAGAACTGACATTTGAGTTTTCCTAGCGAAGCAGAAACGTTCAGCACTTAACCTTTGAGAGCACACAATAGAAGGTAACGCAGGAGGCATGAGACTGTTAGTCAAATGATGGATGAAAGCTCGCACAATGTACGACTTACGTGAAAAAGGTTCGCGGGCTAAGTGCAGAGTGCCGACAGCGTTGGCTGCCGTTCCACGCGAGACCTTTTAAGGTGTCGCTCATCATCCTCCCACCCGTACGAGAGTTCTTTATCGACTCTCTTCTCTCTTTTTCTTATAGTTGATTTCGCTTTCCCAGTGCTTGCAACGGACTGCCGTTTAGCCATACGGTACCACCCTCATTCGAGAATGTATAAGAACAGATAGCTACACCGCTTATCTGACGCTCACAGTGATGTGTGGACATTTTTCAGTTTTCCCGTTTGTACAGCCACGTGTGAGGATGCAAATCAGGTTGGTCGGCATTGCCACGTCGGCTTACCAGATACCCCAGATACAAAAAAAAAAAAAAAAACGAATCAGATACTCGTCCGGAAAGCATCCCATGAAACGATTTGCTACTGTTAGCGATTGTACGCTAGCTTTTTGACCAACACTTGCCTCCGCTGAGGAGAAATAATGAAAACCGTATGCGGAAGTCATTGAAAAAAGCCAGTGTAGCGTAATGTTTAGAGCATGTTGCCGTCGCCTTCACGCTCACCATTAATTCATCCTCTCATAGTAACCTCTGTGAAGTGGGGTAAGGTCCAGTGGCTACCATGGGGAAACATCCCATGTCATCATCACTTCTCCTTCATTTGTTGTTGTTGTTGTTGTTGTTGTTGTTGTTAGAGCACTTGACCGGCAATCAAATGGTGCGGGGCGAATCACTGCCACAATACGATTTTTTTTTTACGACAGCAATATTTCAATATGTTTGTGTGTTCCTGTCTTAGAACCTTTGCTTTCCATCATATGATAAAGAACGCGATCCATCATTCCATCAGACACACACAGGAAGACGGAAAAATCATTGTGTTGTTGTCTGTGTGTCTCAACTCAAATGTTACCGATAGTGCAACTCGTGATGGATTACAGTGCCGACGGATAGACCACGGTGTGCTCGTGAAAATATGAATGCGCGAAGCGCCAATAGGCGTGACGAAGATAGGTCGATGGTTGCATGATGATTCGGCGTCGTTGTCCACGTAACCTTATCGAAGTCGACTCCCGGCAAATGTGCTCTGTCTACAGGCAACTATTCCTCGGTGTACTCCTAATTATATTAGATTAGACGAAAAAGAAAAAGGTGGAAGTATACTCCTGCTAGCTGCAATTTAAACTACCTTTCGGAAAGCATTGGACATTTGTGGCTGTGATAAATCCAAAGACGAGAGTGCCGTTTAATTTCAGGAATAGTCCAGAATCGTAGAAGAAGGTTGCATCCATGAAAAAGATCTACGCAGAATAGGTGCCGCAAAAGCCTTTTTTTTTTACACCATCTCTTTTTGCTCACGCATTTTACTGCGACGTCTTACAACTTCTTCACATTCAATCCTTTGCTTCACTTTCTGGAGCTCCGTGAACGCATTTAATGTCCAGTTTACCATTTATTGCACCTTTTACTTTGCACGGCATAGGCTATACATAACTGTTCCTGTCACTGCAACAAGGCTAGCGAAAATGCGCACAGCTCTAAAAACACGACGACGTTTCAACGACGTATCATCGGCACTTCATCGGCTCCAGTTGAGATACCGACGACCTGATACCCCGCCGCACAGGACGTTTGAATTGCCCGCCAAATCAAATTCTTGTCGCGTCTATTTGTTTGATTCTGTGTTAGCGCCGCGAAGCAACTGTGGCTGTTAGCGGAGTACATACGTGGACAGATGGAGAGACGGCAACAGGAGGGAGTGGGGGACAGGAGGGGTTATTGTGTGTCCTGGGCCGACTTCAGGGGGAACTGTGCCAACATTGGTCTGGAAAGTCTGCCGGAAAACCCAACGAAAACCTCGGACAGCACACGCTGATGGTAGGATTCGAACCCACCACCTCCCGGTCTTCGGCACGACCTTGGCTCCCACCAACGAGCGCATGCTCTTACCCGCTCGTACATGCCGCCGGTTGTTGTCACGTACATACACCTGGTGTTTGATTCATTTTCAACAACAACAACATAGATGAATGGATGATGATGATGATGTGGGATGCTTCCCCTGCGTTTGGTGCAGGACTCTACCCCACTCCAAAAAAGTTCACATGAAAGGATGAAGAGGGAAGGAAAACAAAAGAAACCGCTAACAGTTCAAATACGACCTAGAATCAACGCAAACGACCATTATGTGCCCATCGAACTGGAGTACTGTTGTTCAACGACGCCGAGTCATATTTAGATGTTGCCAGAAGTTCCCGCGTGCACTCCAATCCCCGCGAAGTTCAGTAAGCCATTCCCGTTCGTGTTATGCGTTCTCCTCGCAAACTGTTTTCCTTCAATATGGCACGAACGAGCGACTCTCTGATTCCGAAGGCTTTGGCAGCCGGTAATAGCGCAGAATGGCGCGAGGCTTATAGTTCAAAATGTCGTGGGCTCATCCAGGGCCTCTTCCGCTGTGACGAGTGGCACTCACTCCCAACGGTTTGTTGGCTTTGCCTTCAAGCGCTTGCGTTCCCAATGGGTGACGCATTGTGCTCAGTGAAGCTTGGTGGCTAATCCCACCACGCGATTTTGCTGATCCTCGACCGTTCGCTCCAAGTGTCGTGGCGTTCGTCTTTTCTCTCGGTCGTTCTTGTAGGAAACAAAATATACAGAACGCGCACAGCAGACGTAGACAGGAAACGGACATTTTTTTTTTTTTTTTTTAACGCGGGTTTTCCTAAGAGTTTTGCGTTTCACGCCTTGACAACGTATACTCCCCAACAACACCGAATATCCCGTGGATGTATGACTAATGTCCTAACGTCCATGGTGGGATTCGCACGTCCGATAGATATCCTTCTGACATCCAATGCGGATGACGATACAATATCCGTATAACGTCCTGCACGAATATTCCTGGGAATGCCGAATTGGTTCGTGTGTGCTGCACACGAGAGCCTCCATGGTCGACCGCGCACATAAAAAATCCCTCGTCACCACATCGTCCCTGCGGATATCCGTCGGACATCTCTGCGGACTCCTTGTTTCTCTCACTTGGACCTCTGATCGTACATATTACGGACGACGCGCATTATCCATAGGATATCCGAATATCCGGTTTCGGACATATCACAGATATCCATAGGACAACCTTGTGTCGTTGGGGCAGTGCTTCGAAAACGTTTCATATCCAATTTATTTTCTGTGAATATTTTTTGTACGAGACATCAAGATTCTGTTTACATTACTGCTTCTTCGACTAAGTCGCAGTAACTCAGGTAGTCTGCCTTAATGAAGTACAGCTGCATGTATAACTACGAATACATAATCCGTGACTGCTCGAATTCCCCTTTCTTTGCGGTACATACATATAGATACATATCAATAAGCACGAAACACTAGTGAGTACCACTCAGCGCAGCGAAAAAGTAATGATTTTTCGCCAGATATGAAGGAAGATAATTTGCTCTCTATTTTATACATTTAAAATCTGCTTAAATGTCCCTGAAGACATCTCTATTCACTTGCTTAAATACTGAATGAAAACGTCCGCTGCCGCACTAGAATGGTTGCGCTTTTAAGCCACCCCTACTTTCCTTTCAATACCTTGTACGCGCAATTAGGATGTCAAAAGGCAGCATTGTAAGAAGCACCCTGTTACCTTCAAAAGACTTCTTTAAAGGG
Organism: Ornithodoros turicata; assembly: GCF_037126465.1. Taxonomy (NCBI): domain Eukaryota; kingdom Metazoa; phylum Arthropoda; class Arachnida; order Ixodida; family Argasidae; genus Ornithodoros; species Ornithodoros turicata. Next base: position 33,607,522 of record NC_088209.1, read on the forward strand.
CGTGCTTCGAGCGCCCCACTTTTAAATAGGCTCCCACATGAAACATTTCTCCGGAGGCACGCAAATCCCGAAAAAAGGAAAGCTTGTACACCCTTAAAAAAAGGTGTACTTTAGCTCCTTTTTCTTGCCACATATATCACTCCCTTTTTGATAGTACAAATACTCTTAAAAAGGAGTCACCTCACTCCCTCAACGGAGTAACATTACTCCCTTATTCCCTACCGGAGAGTAATCTTACTCTCCAGTAGGGAGTTAGAGCGTAACCCCACCCCCTAAAGAGGAGACTCCTTACTGAACTGTACTCTCCAAAAGGGAGTGATATATGTGTGGCAAGAAAAAGGAGTGAAAGTACACCCTTTTTTATTTAAGAGTGTAAGCTAAGAATTGAATTTAGTAGCCCGGAAGGCCAGACGACGGATACGCGATAGTGCAGTGTGCCTCCGCGCAGGCGTGACTGCATCCATTTTTCATTCGACCAACTGTTTCCGCTTCGCAGTAATTTTGAAACTCTGGACCGACTGGAAAAGGGCCCCAAGGAAATCTTCTCGCCGGATATCCAGAAGGTAAGGTTGCCGTCCTTCCAATCCCCTCGCGTCTGCCGCGACTTTGTTTGTACCGAGTTGCACTGATCAAATGGGGGAATGAGATGCCAGCGAATTTCTCCAGCCCGGAAACTCACACCGGAGCAGCTAAACTTGATTGGTACCCCCAAAATGGCGGAATGGGCCTGTTGGTACGTGACTGAATTAAAACTGGAGCTTGCTTTACAAATAAATTTTTGTAATAACGTTCGCTTTACAAATAAATCAGTTGATGGTGGAGCAAGTGTCTTCTCGTGTGTTCTGCGTCCGTGTCTCATACTCCAGCTTTAGTTCATTGATTGGTACGGAAGCGTGTGCATTCTTTAAAGGAACTGTAAAGTGATTCATACTTTTCGCGCTAATTAATTTTGAACACTTATAAAAACTGAACGATGACGACCTTCTACGTTCGACGACGACAAAGTACGAGTCGATCCCGGATTGGCGGACAAGATATCACGTGATATTGATGTACTAAGTAATGCATTCGAGACAGGTCCCTAATTATTATATATATTAGACCTATTTTGAAGAAGAACAGCAACTTTTTAGAAGTTTGAATCCCTTTGAGAAAGGTGTGCGCGACGAGCGCCATCTGTTGGCCTTTCTCTCTCTCTCTCCGCGTCTCGCTGTTGTCTGCTGCTCCGCTATTACCCATCCAAGCGATTTCTACGGGCGTCTGGTTTACGTTCTTGTGTTTCGTGATGCACAAACCGTGCACATTTGGCAACGAAACGCCACGACCTACCAGATGGCTCGCTTAGTTGCCTTCGTTTTTAATAGATGGCGCGCGATTCGCCTCAAAGTTGGCGGGTCTTGGGAGTCCGCAAGTTTTTCTTGGCGCAGCAATCTTCGAAATTTCTGAAAAAATGCTCAACGTACAGCAGAGTTGTTACGTATTTGAAGTATCCGAGTTACGAGCTTTCAGAAGAGTACATAGTTACTACAGATTTGCATTACAGTTTTCTTGATCACATCACCATCACGCTTTACAGTTCCTTTAATGAACAGTTGAGTGATAAATGTCTGGGGCTGAAGAATGTGAAAATCTGTCGTGGCGACATACGTTTTTATGCTGTTTTGCGATTTTAAATTAGCTATGAAAGTAGCAAATCTAAAATGGTACAATAGTTCCTTGCAGATTTTTATGTCTAAAATCCGCAAAGGATATAAGGAAGGATATGAGGAAGTTGTTGCTGCAATTGGTTCCTTTTCGTTTTCAGGACCTGCTCCTGTTGGAAGAACAGGAGGTAAGGATATCTGAAGTGGGCTCACGAAATGTGAATTTTATCTTCCACATAACTAATTCATAATTTTAACAGTTCCTGTTTAACTAGCAATAATGCTACTTAGAAGGAGAGGAAAATGATCTGTTACAACGTCGAATACCGTTTCAGGGCTCCGTAAACTTCAAATTTGGCATACTCTACGCCGAAGCCGGACAGGCAACGGACGACGAAATGTTCAGTAACGGTGAGTACATGCAGGCATTCTCCCAGTATTCATCTAGTATTTAGTACGTGCTTAATTTTAACATCTGATGATTTCAAATGCTCACCATCTTTGATAAAAATATTGTTTAGCCCAACTCTTTTAAATGTAACCATGGTCACGACGCCTTCCTTGTTCCATCACTGTAAGAAAAAAATAAGCAGTAAAACGGGAGTAATTGCAGCTTCTGGTCCCCTACATTGCAATTACTCCCCATTTTAGTCCCCTACTTTGCAATTACTCCCTATTTTAGTCCCCTAACCCCGAAATTTAGTCCCCAGGACTGCAAATAGTCACTGAACTTCGCAAATGATCGCCAGAATGCAACAGACTACGTAAATACGTGTTCTCCGTGAATTTGATGGAATAAGGCTGCGTAACTTAGCCAACTTAGCAATTTTCCATCCACACAGAGGAAAAAATAGTTAGAGGTTCTTTCTATGCGAAATTGTGCGCTATGCGTGTCGCAAGATTGTATGTAACTGGACATATCACGGTTGACAGTTTAATTCAAAGTACCTTCATTCATGCACACGAATTATGTACCTAGGACTATTAGAACAGAGCGTGAATGAGGTCCCCACTCTGTGACATTTATTTAGTGCCGTGCAGTTACTCCCCGAACTGACAATTTCTTTGTGGCAATGCATTTATTCCCTAAAAGGATTAAAATTACTCCTTTTTTTTTCTTAGAGTGCATGAGGCCATCTGACATAGAACTAAGTTTCCATCTTGGCTTGCAGAGACTGGGAGCCGAGAATTCGACAGGTTTATCAACCTCTTAGGCGAGAAGGTCCGGCTCAAAGGATGGGACAAATACAGAGGAGGCCTCGATGTCAAAGGTGTGAATCATGTTCACGTTCATGTGACTTCTCTTTGTTAGCCAAGCACAGTTCTTATCAGTGGGTGTGTTTCTCACTAAGGTGATATGACGGGTAGACACTCGATGTACACAATATACGAGGGTCATGAGATTATCTTCCACGTGTCCACATTGTTGCCATACTCCAAAGATAACAAGCAACAGGTGAGCATTTTTAATTTATTTGGCCTCTCGTTGCCCTTGTGTAACTCTTATTTCTTCTTCTGGTTCAGGTTGAAAGGAAGCGGCATATAGGAAACGACATTGTGAATATTATTTTTCTAAACGGAAGCTATGAGGATCACTGCAACTTCAAGCCATCTATGATCAAGTCTCAGTTCACTCGTATCCTTTTCTGACCATGTTATTTTCGTTTATCTTATTCAGAGCTGTACATAACATGAACGCGATGAACAAAATATGTAATATCTTTAGCTGCAGAAAGAACTGGAACTGTAGCTGTGGTCCTCGAGGCGAAACCGAAGTTTATAATGCTCTACACATATTTTTATTCGCGATGTTTTAATTTTCGCGAATTTCGTGACCGCTAAAAGATCGCGAAAAATTGTGCTCGCGAATACAGCCTAGCGATTCTCCCGCGAAATAAAACAGGCTCTGGAATCGTGAAATTAGATACTCGCGAATAACTTCGCAAATAATAACTGAATGCGCGATTCGCGAAAATTAATACATCGCGAATAAAAATAAGTTTACAGTAAGTTACAGTCATTTTAACGCCGAAGCGAATAGTTGTGTGTCCGAACCGGATACACATTAAGCACATGTACGGACATATATGTAAAGTGCGAGTGTTTTTATGCACATGGCACTCGCAGCCGTGCCCCAGTTATGCTCATCTCCGCTGCAATGTTTCCATTGTTGTTTTTGCCTTGACCGGTTCGAAGATATTTTCGCCGTAATATCCTACATCCGGGAAGAGGATGCGTACAGGTAGGAAGGGTAGCACGTTGCATGAGGTCCACATTCCAAATGAGCGATCTTTTACAGACTTTCTGTCTTCTCTGAGGAATCCGTTCCGCTTTTTGGTCCAACCTTGCCTTGTCCTCCGGTGTTCCACAACCACCAGGAGTTCAGGGAGTTCCTTCTCGTCAAGCGTAAGTACCTCTCGTAACCAATTGGCATTTAGTTGCACTAATGAATCAGACGTAACCTGAAGGAACTGTTTAAGCCTTTTCGCGTACAAGGTGTGCTACACGTACGCAGGGTGCAATTTCAGCGTGATTGTTGAATTTGCTAATGGATATGTGGTTCACGGCGAATAATTGGACCTCTGTATGCAACAAGGGGATACGTCCAAAAATCCCGAACCGAGAAAAGGGGCCTGATCTCATTGTCCGTCCCATTGACACACATGCATTTCCCGTTTCTTACCCTCCGGTAGCGGGCCAATAAATTGCTATATTTTTCTTTGGCAGATACATACTGGTATGTAGATGGCATTGCAGCAAAAATAGTAAAAAGAGTATGAGTCGACCTACCCCCTTATTGTATACAGAGGTTCAATTAACCTTGGACCATGATGACCATTTTAGAAGAGGAACTACGAGGAACGGTCCTATGCAATGCCCGGATCTTGTGATAAGATGAGATAAGTTTAACTGGGTTATGGTGTATTGGAGCTGGTCCTGATGAGACAAACTCAATACCGCATCATTCATTATTTTTGTGTGTGATTTTCTAGAATCTCTGAATAGGGCATCCTATAGAGTGACCACGCTTGCTAGCTTCTGATACGTTACCAACGTTAAGATTAAAAGCCTTTTAACGTCATCATGCCTTAGAAATGAAGTTCGGAATTACCGCACACTTTTACTCTGACGTGCCGCGCTTTGCACAGAATTCATCGCGAAGGCCTCAGAGATTACCTTAGACATAGATTAGGAAGAAAAAAAGTGTAAACGTTGTAACTTTCACCAGCCAAGCGAAGCCAGCAGCGAAGGCCTCAGCTGCCTAAATAGTACATAGACTGCCCGAAACGCTCCTACTTCAGTTCAATTCATACGCGCTTAGTGTACGTAGCCACTTCACATTTTCATGAAAACTGCAAAGAAATGCTGAACTCTCGAATGTTCACTTTCAAACACTCGCCAATCCTACCTCGAAATTGGATTTCGGTCCCCCTCGCCTTCCAAAACGCCGGAAACCGCGATCTGCTTCTAAATATCCAAGAAAAAGAACTTCCCTCTTCTATAGAGTAACGGAGAGATTTTTTTTTTCCTTCTTGTTAGAAAAATAATATATAGAAACGGTGTTGTGGTTTCTCTTCTATCTTCACCGTCTCTTCTTTCTTTCTTTTGGTCGCCTAATCGTCTCGTCGAGTGCATTTTCTCCGGCAAATGACGTTTTCTCGGGATTCAATACCATAAAGTCCATTAGTGACACATTAGTTTTATTACTTTTTGCGTATTCCTTTTCTTTTAACTGGGCACGTGGCAGTCGTAGTGTCTTTTTTTTTTTTTTTTCTTAATGACTCCCACTCGCGATAGAAATTTGTGTTTTAGAAAATGAGAACTAAGCACTCGAAAAATGTTACAAGCCATTTGCGTCCTAAGGGACGATAAGCCGAGTGATTTTGGGACTTGAGTCTTTCGAGGTGGATTAGCGCGCAAATGGAAAATACCACAACGTCAAGTAAGTACTGTAACGAGGTCATCTAAAAATTAAAAAGAAACAACGGAATAATGTCGTTCTTTCCATTTGGCTGATGCTTATATACGTAACTTACGGGCACATGCGAACGCTTTTATCTGAATTCCTCTACCGGTGCAGCCAGATGCTAGACCAAGCAAAAACATTATTTTGATCAACAAAGCTTGTCTAACAAAATTTTGATGATGATGTTGATGATGATTGGTGTGTTCCATCGCCACAGGTGATACTTTACTCCATTACCAGACGTGAATGTTAGAGCTTCGTTAAAGGGACACTCAATTGCAAAGATCCTCATCGCGCGATGCCGTTCAGCAATACAGGAGGAACATTCGTCGGTTCGTTGGTTATACTGGGTGTTTGCTCTAACGTGTCCAGAAATTTTATTTAAAGCGAGCGATAAAAGAGAAACGAGCGCTACTTTTCAGCTACTTGACTAAGAAACAGGTGCTACTAGTGAAGCAGTACCTGTTTCTTACTGAAGTAGCAGAAAAGTACCACTTGCTTTTCTTTTATCACTCGCTTTACCTGTAATTTCTGGACACGTTAGAGCAAACACCCTGTATAAGTGTGCGAAAGAGGCCGCAATCTACGCCTTTCCTGTTCTCTCTTACTCGAGAGGCGCGACAATGGGCGCGTTAAGTTGGTGCTTCGTGAACGTTCCCTCTTTCCCGGGATCTAAAGTAACTTCCGGTGTACGTTCCCGGGTGCACCCTGCGCGCCCCTTGTATCATGCTAGGGAAAAGCGGTACCGCTTTTGGCTCTATATGTGGCGCGCACGCGCATGCTCCCCTGCTTCCGGATGGGCTCAAAAAAGCACCGTTAAGTGGAGACACCAAGGGTACGTTCCCATGAGAACCCGGGAAAGAGCGCTCAAGAGCCTGTTTAACGCGCCCAATACAGTGCGGCCTCCCATTGGATTGGATTGGATTGGATTGGATTGGATTGCATATCTGCAAACGATTTCCCGTGATGATAGGATACCCTACCCGAACCGCTGTGTCGCGCATCTCGAGAAGGAAAGAAGGAAAGCGTGAAATTGTGGTTCCCTTCGTTCCCTTCGGCTTTGATCACTAATGACGCGACGGATGAATCTCCCTTTTGCATTGCTGTCAAAGTAACGGCATATTTTGTTCAGCGGAAATAAATTTTTGCACTTCAGTGCTCCTTTAACACCTCTACGATGTAGACGGCCCTCTGTTTACAAACATGTGACGTCACGAGAAGATCGGTTCGAGGTTATATTTTCCTGTGGTGGGCAAGAAGCGGGAAGAACGCGTCGTCTGATAAGGGTGCTAGGCGATACTGATAGGTCATATTAGCGCGGCGGCGTTACGTAATCGATGACGTAGGGACTCAGGTCGTCTGTAGACGAGCCTCTGTTTACGAATATGTGACGTCACGAGAAGGCTGCTGCGAGGTTATATTTTCCTGTGGTAGGCAAGAAGCGGGAAAAAACCCTCGGTTGATAGGCTGATAAAGCTGATAGTGCCCACCGGCATGCTTTGCGCGGCGGCCTTACGTAATCAATGACGTTATGCCTCAAGTCGTCTGTACCTTAAAAATAGGAGTCGCTAAATGTCGCCGTGATGTCTTCTTTTTTTCTCTTTCTTCTAATACTGCCTTTTACATTTACTTCTTACTTATTTACTTCTTGCTTACTTCTTTACTTCTTTACTTCTTGCTTACTTCTTACTTATTTACGTCTTACTTCTCTTTTCTTCTTTCTAATAATAGTACTTTTTACATCATAGATGTCCTTCGGTCCACTGAGACCAAAAAACCAAAATCGTTGAAAGCCAAATGAAATTTTTCCTCAGTTGTTTGCTTTCATTGATTGTGGGCGTTAGAAGCTTACGTGTTTGCGTCGCCCGTGTATGAAGCCTGCCTGGGCTAATTCATGTTGTTTTCGTTGTGGAAAGCCGTTTAAATATTGAACCTATCACATTGCTCGCTCATTCCAGAAGAGACCACCTACCCCCATCCGTTTCAAGGTTGCTCGACAAACAACACGTCGTTTCGTTTATTCATTCTGAGCTCGTTTTTTCTCTCTCTCTCTCTGGAAACTTCATTCAGAAAAAATACGCGGACAGGCTGACGAAAACACCGCTGCAGAATACTTCGCAAAGCGCATGTCGTAGAGGTTCTTTTTCTCTCCCAGTATCCATTGAAGGAGGGGCCACCGAATAACGGAACAACGACGGCGGTTAATTAACCCCGGAAATTAACTTGATTAACTTCGCTGCCTTCATTTGAGAGCTAGATGCTGCGCTTTATTTCTAACGAGATGCTCATTAGATACGTCGCTAATCTATCTTTACAGTCATCAACGGCGAGAAAGCTGCCTTCAACACACCCATATTTGCCCAAAAGAGAGAAAGGACTTTGGACATGCTCATAAAGGACCTCTACAATGAGCACATGGCTGACAGTAGAGGGGTAAGGAAGACTTTTTCTCTTTTTCTCTTTCTCTCTCACGTGTGTTGGAAAGCTTAACACTCGGTATACCTCGCAGACGATGCTCAATCGCCGGGCGTTCAGCGACGTTCTACCTGAGACACCACGAGGTTCTCGGAGGAAAGAAGAGGCGAGGCAGGTGGAATTCGTCCGCATTGGACAGGTGGGATTACGCCTAAAACATCTAACACCTGAACAAAGAAGCGTTCGTTATAGCCCAGCACTAATAGTAATGTGAAAACTGAGTCGAATACGAAGTGAATAGTTGCATAAGCTGTCGGGACTCGATAACAAACAAGGAAACCCGCGCCTGATAAGCTGGCGCTGCAGGGAAGGGCAGCGACGGTTTTGATGTTCGAGAGCAGAAAGGTGGGGTGTTTGCGTTCCTGCGAAAGGGATATAAGCGTACTGCACATCTGGGAAGGGACTCTCTTTTCTTTTTTATTCTTCACTTTTTCTCTTTTCTTTTTTTTTTCTGTTTTGTCAAGTTGAAGGAAAGACTGACGAGAGCTGAGCTTTAAATAATAACCTGAATAAACTTTGTTTTTGTGCACTTGCCTTAGAGGGTTGTAGTGAGACGTTTTCACTCAACCGGCTCGCGAACGATTTCGAAGAGGGCCAATGCGACGAGGGTGTGACACTGAGTAGGATCTTCTGATTGGGCACCGGCAGAACCGTTCGCGGTTTTAGTTTTATACTACAGCGTAATAGTTTTATAGCTCAGCTATACATATAGCTCATATATACTGAGCTATTTATATAGATATAGCTCAGTTTTATACTGCAGCATAAGCGCAGGCAAGCTGGTGAATAAATTATATTGTTGAAGAAGCCTGAGCTTGGGCTCTACAGGATGAACAACAGAGACACACATGGCGAGCTCCCATGTTTGTCGTTTTTCCTAGTGCTCAAGCTCAGGCTTCTTCAACTGTTGAATTGTTTAATACCCACCCTCTCTACTGGCGTTATGGAATTTCTGAATGCAGCTTCAGAGGTATTCGAATATAGTATCTGGTGTTGATCGCTTCCATACCAGACTATAAAATTCAATACAAATATATACACTACAATTATTCACTTCGTTATTCGAAAGGTCCGTACGTTGACACATCCATTAATATTTAGAGGTATGCGCGGGTGCGGCTACATCCGCGAATCCGCGCGACGTCCGGGTGTGCGGATAAAAACCTAACGAGCCGTGAGATCCGCAAATAAGCATTAGTGTCCATCGCGGGATAACGCTCTCCTCAGCAGCCAGTGACATCGCGTGTGGGTCGGCGGTGACTGACTTTGGCTACTTTCGGAACAATAAGGAATAGCAAGCCGTCTTTTATGGCTGCTTCTCCCGCCAAAATAAATAGATCCTTCCAATTGGCGTCCATAATATTATACATCGCCACAACGTTATCCGCACTCGGCACTACGTATCTTAGTTTGTAATGAAGCATGATCATTTGAGTTGAGCTTCGTAACGTGCTTTATGTCACGTGCATCATTCTTGGGCAGATGTTGGGGTACAGTGGCTGTGCGCAGTGCACTAGGAAATGCCGAGTTTTGTAGCACTATTTTGCTGAGATAGGTAGAACGGTAGCTGGCCAAGAGACAGCGTGAAAAATTGTTGTCGAAGCCTTCGTCAACCGAAGAGCAAAAAAAAAAAAAAGTTTGCTATCAGGCGATTTCACTCATACATTCGGCTGTTGATATAGCCCCTTTATATAGATACGCTTAGGAAATAAGCGTCGTACTAGAAACACGTCCTAGAAAAGTGAAGACAAGAAGACGAAAACACGCAGCTAACGCGCTATCAACAAAAGCGCTTTTAGCGGGCTGCAGCACCAACAAGATGCAGTCAGACAGTTTAAGTTAGGTTAGGTTTAAATTAGGAGATAGGAGATAACGTATATATATTTTCGGCTTTTAAAAAAATTACGTTTTTTTTATTAATGTTTTCATTTACAATAATGCTCCTTCCTGTTCTCTTTCTCAATCGGTTTCGCTTGCCTAAACTTTTCTGGGTCGTTGCTTCGTTTTCCTGTTCCATTCCGCTTCATACTATCAATGTCTATATTCATTGAACTCTCGTCTCGGACTTTGCCATCTCTCCGCTTAATACTTCACGCCCGTGTGCAGCGATCTTAAAAGACCAAGAATTAAAAAAGCCACACGTGCTCCAAATCCATGTTCGTCCCGGAACAAAATCCTTGCGAAGTGTAAGTCTATCCACATACGCTCCGCGTCTCCCAACCATTCTAAGCTATAGCAGAGAACCTTTATTTAAACGAATACACGGGCTGTAAGCTCGGCTCTTCGTGTGCCCCCTTCTTCTATCGTGTTCGGCATTGTGATCTGTTTCTCTCTTTTCGCGATAAAGTGCCCGTACTATTTGTTCTTGGAATGTGTTTGCTTAGAAAATCCGCTTTGGAGAAAGAGAACTTTCTTGTCCTTTATCTTTCTTACTACAGATTTCGAGCAGCAAGGCGGCAGTGTGTATGCTGGTCACGTCTGCTATCATATATGTGACATTCCGGCTGACACGATAGAGTGTTTTCATTTCGTGGTTTCCTGCATGTGCTGCGTATTGCATTTCGGCCTCTCTGCGCTCTTTGTCCGTTGGCATAATTGCACGCTTGTGACTTCGTTTTCATAGCGAACTTCGTGCCGAGTGTCTTTCCTGTAGGACCGTCAAAGAATATTCGATAGTATAATGCGTACGTGGATTTCCTGTTTGGAAGAAACCCTGCATTCTTGAACCGTGTACGAAAATTCGGACTGTTTTAAAGCGCAACGTGAGATGCCGTTCTTGCGTCAGTTCAACGTGCAAGTTCAATTCCCGCATGCAACGTTTCACGTTATAATGTTACAAAATAGAGTGGGTTTCCCTGCACTTCCGCTCCATTAGCAGAGAGCTGAAAAGAAGCCTATAGTTAAGGTTGAACATCAGACCACTTATTCAACGCTATATGTGTAGCGTTTATATCTATGGCGTCACTCGAAGGGAGAGCGCCACTGTCGCTAGCGGAGTTGCCGCCGCGCATCCCTCATCGCATTCACCGTTCTTTCGAAACCAAACTTGGCTGGACGTACGTCATGGTGGCGGTCTCGCCTTTGCGAAGCTAGTGCCCTCTGGAGGGAACGACGCCACTGAACAAACCGCTTTGTAGTGGCGGCAGCGACACACATAATGGGAGGAGAATTAGGAAAACGACACGTAGTTTGTCTTGTCGGTCGGCCATGCAGAAACGGGATGGTTATCCCACTTACGTTTGCAAGGACGCTGTTGGTTCATGTTCAGAAGTGACGGCGAAAAAAAAAAATATTTGTGATGCCTATCACGTGACCATGTGTGTCCATGAGCATGGTATTCAAAAAAAAATTAATGTCTTCACTTGTGAGTTACGAACGTAATGAACGTAATGAGCCGCCGCAAAGTGCGACACGTACACTCTTAAAAATGAACTTCACCGCATAGCACGCTCCTAGCCAACCATCACCTCGAATGATATCGTTATCTGCCCTGATTTGTTGAAAACGGAAGGCGTACGCCTTTTCTGTGACAATTATGAACAGCATAAGTGTCACAGAAAAGGCGTACGCCTCCCGTTTCCAACAAATCAGGACAGATAACGGTATCATTCGAGGTGATGGTTGGCTAGGAGCGTGCGATGCGGTGAAGTTCATTTTTAAGAGTGTAGGAACAACGAGACACCAACTGGCATTGTGTCACCTGTAAAGGGTACTCTGCCACAGTATGCGTCTTCCTGCAGTGAAGCACGCTTTACTTCTTCCATTATGACGCTGTATTTTGACGACTTTTTCACGTTCTCTCCACCGTGCTGTGGGAAACAGCAAGTTTTGGGGGAGCGATTAAAGGATGACTGTTTCTCAAACTCCTTTTCAGGCTCTGAAACTAGACACCATAGTAAAAGGAGATGCTCCTACCAGCTTAGCCACGACGAGTCTTTTCAAGCGTGAAGTAAGATGCCTTTTATGATGCCTTTCTCATTGTCGCCTCGTCGCTTGTTTCCCACTAATAAATCTACTATTTCCAGCCCTGGGAGCCTCAATGTTTCTATCCAGACTTTCCGTACGAAATTGTCTGCGGAGATTCTTGGGGTGCGTTTGTACTTCCGCCGTTTCACAAACATTACATTTCGCACTTAATGTTTTTTTTATTATTATTTGAATTGTTAAATTGTTTTACTGTTCGCATTAATTATTTTATGTGTTTTACTCTGCCCGCCGCGCCTCACCTCACGTGATGCAGGTGACAACAAGCTGATCCTGGGAACAGAGTCGGGAACGTATCTGGTTGAAGAAGGTCTTGCCCACAGGCTAGTGCTGGACAAGACAGTTCCAGTGAGACAGATCAGCGTTGTTGAAGCTCACGGCATACTATTATTCAGGACAGACAGAGGTACGTGATCTGTCTGTACATCACAGATGGTGACGTGTTTCATTTCAACAGTGCGTTAACGATTCGCACGGTGTTTCCTTTCGATTTACAGGAAGAGACAGCAGAATACATGTATTCCGGCTAACTGACTTTGAAGGTGAAGCCAACAATGGCGTTCGAAACAGATCTGATCTCAGGGAGCATAAACTGGAGCGCACGAAAGGTATGTCAGGTCTATTTTAATTATGAGTTACCAGCCCGACCGAGTTTTACCCCCCCCCCCTTTTTTTTTAGGCACGTGAGGTTACGTCACCTTGGCAAATTGTTCCGCATATACCTACCTTCCGCTTTTATATGTACCGTAATTCGCGTTTTCTATGATATTCCTGTCCGTTTGCAAAACAAAGGCTTCCTATTTTTAAAGACTATATGCGCGCGCTGACGATGTTGAAATAACTATCTCCTGGCTGAAGCATATGACTCCGAACTACTGTTCTGAGAGTCACTGCGCTCGAAATCGACATATTTCCATTTATTCGAACTTTCTCCTGATAGCTGGAAGTGAACCCGCACGTGCGTGGAGGAGCTAGCGGGAGAATCTCCCCATCGGCTCGCGTGACGTGCTCGCGAGGACGATCACGTGATCACTCTTCCACGCCACCTCCCCATGTATTCTCCTCAGCGTGACGCAAAAAATTCTGCTGCAAGACCAGTGGAACATCCCAACAGTCATCATCATCATCATCAAAATAAAGTTGTGAAGTTGTTGCAACAGGAGCGAACGTGACCAGGCGCAAAGGGAACGCCCACATGTCGTCACACTGACGTCGCGCATACGCCATTGTGCGCGCGAATTCCAAACCTCTTGCGGATTCCAGTTATTTATAATGCCGATAATAAATTGTAGCTCGAATTAGCGAAGTGACGGCGAAGAAGAATATTTGTGACCCTATCACGTGACCTAGAGAAAAGTGAGAAAGGGACTCGGCAAATCAAGGGAATCAACTACCCGCGTGAAGAAATATCAATGGATTTCATGCTTAGAGAGCAAATTCTCCCTTTAAGCACTTTCTGCTTTCACGAGTGCCTTCAATGTGAATTTTCTGTGTTTCCCCTGCTGCATATTCACTGGGCCCTCACGAATGTGCACAGGCTGTCACATCTATGGAATAAGCCGTCCCGGAGGCAGTCACCTTCGCATGGTCGTGGCCGTAGGCCGGAAGCTGCTGGTTTTGCAGTGGCGGCATTCGGCCGCTTGGACCACGTGGTGCGCCGCTTCCGACACGGACACGGTTGACGGTTTTCAGTTTGTTCGGGTAAATAGCAATTGATTGACTTGATTTGATTTTAAGAAAATATAAAATGGAGATTTTGGCTTCACTAGTGTGAAGCCAATAGGGATAATAGCCATAGCAATAGCCAATAATAGCAAGAAGTATCCGCTGTTACGTCCGCATTTGGTGTGATTTAGCACCACGACCTACTGTATCATAGCGACCATGTCATATGGACCCCTTCCCAGCGCCGCATTTGGAGGCTAGCGGTGGCGCTGCTCATCGGCCCGGTTATTACTTTCTCAATTTCTACGATACTTTGTACTTCAGCTTACCTTAGCATTTTACAAGCTGTGGTTGCCCCACGGGATATACTTCTTTCTAAAGTTTATTATCATCATCATTCTACGCGTTTTCATAAGAGCTGTTGTTATCGTCTGCTACGGTAGCCATACGTCCTCATCCGCGTTCAAAACAACGAGGTAGAGATACATAGAGCGCGCAACCGCCCGGCGTTTACCTCTCGCACTCCTTCGTTCAAGGCAAAAACGGACGAAGAGTGAACCGAAGGACCAATGAAACGCGAGTGGGTTCAAGCGGCCGTGGGACGCGCACGCTCGAGCCAGTGCAACTTTTTCTGCGCTAAAGCAACCAGCTGAGTTCGCTATAAAGCCGGTTCCTTAAATCGCTGGCGGCATTACGGAACCAATGAACGCCACGGAAGTTCGAAGCGTACGCGCGGAAAGACTTACACCGCACGAGTCCCCAATGTCCGCCATTTGCGAACAAGGCAAGGTGAGGCCAACATGGCGCCATCCAGTGTGGCTTCAAATTTGGATGCCGGTTTATTTCTCTATTTCCCTCTCTCTCTCTCTCTCTCTCTCTCTCTCTCTCTCTCTCTCTCTCATTGGTTCAAAATTCAAATTTCCATTGTCCAATCACGATGTAGATCTCGCGCGGCCGATGTGCAGCGATCCTATAGCGGACCGTGTGGACGGGCTCTTGACATAGGGGTTGCCGATTATGACGTGGTCGCTATAATCTAGTAGATTGTGGTTTTGCACTGACAAATATCGTTTCTGTGTACGCTAGGAGATAATGGTTGCGGAAGCTCCGGTGGTCGTGACCCTCGTGGACAGCCCTTCTGCCTGCGGCGACAACCACATCTGTGTGGGATACCGGCATCAATTCGACCTCGTTAACGAGAAGACTGGCGAATCGAGTAGGCTGCACGCTGTCGATGCCGCCAAAGTGCATCTCGTGGCGGCGGTCGATATCTACGAAGACGACGAGGCAGAGCTTCTCCTATGCTACAATCGTACGCTATACACTACCGCCTCTATTTACATGTGCATGAACGAAAAATTGACATTTACGCGGCACACATACTACACATACAGGGACTGATTCAGTATAATACCCTTTGGGGAATAAAGGCCTTTCCGATAAATGACCTTTGACAACCCTGTCAGACGACAGCATAAAAGACCTTTTTTAAAATCTCCCTTTACGCCCAACGGAGCTCCCCAGCGGCGCTCCCCAACGGCGCTCCCCAACGGCCTTTACGATTCAAACCGGAGTACTCTCGACAACAGCACCCGACCACATGGCTTCTCACAACGCTCAAGTGCGCTCATAGCCACAGTTGCTTCGCGATGCTAACACGCAACAACGCTCAAGTGAAATATGAAAGAAACATTTAAACGTGACAAAAGGAGTCCGGATCTAAATTATAACCACGGTGGCAAGGTTCTGGTAAGATGACAACTGTAGTGCGGGAGGCACAGAAGGAAACAATGAACTAGATGGCGTCAGAAGCCGGCAACAAGGTGCTCCTTAACGGCTCGTCTGAGAGGAGCTACTCCATAGAGGTCATTTCAAATTGGAACGGCCTTTGATGTTAACTATCATTTAGAATACCGTCTGAGAGGTGCATTAGACGTGTTTTCCGACAGCGTCCCCTTTCAGTTTGCCTACCTTAACCCCCCCCCCCCCCTTCCCTGCAATCTGAAATAAGCAAGCAAGTGACATTTAACATGGTTCGTAACCCCGTTTCATTCATGAGGCAGACGTATGGGCCCGGCCTGATCTCTTTGTGTGACTTCAGCGAACCTATGAGCAGTCGTAAGCTCCCGTTGGCTACTAAAAATTCGTCTGCCACTGCTACGGCGCTTCGGCCGAGCCGGGCAAAGTCACGGGTCATCTGATTGGCCCTCGCGTCGGGACCGTGAACGTCACGAAGTGACGTGCGCTTCTCTCGTTCACCTGCACACTCTTTGAAAGATTGGAGGGTTTCTAGAGGGTGTGTAGGTCAGAGGCATCTCTCACGCGCTGCAGGTCAGCTACCTTCGTCGTTCCTTTGCAAGAGCTCATGTTATTGGTTGCCCAACACGCCGTAACCAAAACACGAAAACTTCATACAGGGGCATTTCACAGCTCGTTTATAGCTAACCACGTCCCTAAGCTTGCTCAGTGCCGCATTGTTATTCTGAAGGCCCAAAGTTTTCATATTCAGGTGCATTTGTACACTGTGGAAATTATGAGAAATTATATGCTCACGTTTTTCATCCTCTCTCTCTCTAGACACAACACATTTTCAAAAGCTGAGCGATGAGAATACGACAGAGTTCGATTTCCAATGGAATGCGATTCCAGAGAATATCGGTGAGTACTGCAAATGCGCGGCTACAAAAAAATGAATCCCTTAAATCCCGTTTCTTCCTGTCACTAGTGTGCGTGTTCCCGTACATCATGGCATTCACGTATGACAGCATAGAAATCCGCCTCATCATCAACGGCAACCTAGTGCACAACATGGTGATGCCAAAACTGAAGCTCATTACCTCCAAGGTACGGCACATTCCTTTTCCCCCCTTCCTTTTCCCTCTCCCTTTTCCCCCTCCTTTTCCCCCTTCTTTTCCCTCTCCTATTATCTCCTACCTTTCCCCCTTCCTTTCCCCTTACTTTTCCCCCTTCCTTTTTCCCGCCTTCCTTTTTTCCACTTCCAGTGATGTGTGTAACGTTAGAGTCAATGTTTCAGAGCGACATTTTCTTCGTGAGCACAGCACCGGAATTTTTCCAAGTGCGCAAGGAACGGGTGAAGGAGGACCGGATGGAACGGGACCCCAGCGTATCTCCACCTTCCTCACCGCACTGTAAGAGTCGTGTGTCGTACTTTCAAACAACGGCAGGTTGTTGCAAATGGTCGTGCATAGACAATGGTTAGGTTAGGCGTGTAGTACCGTATTTTCCGGTGTATAACGCGCACCCCTAAAAACGGGCCGAATTTGAAAAAAAAAGTTCCATGTATAACGCGCACCGCAATGTTGCTACAAGCTTCTGTGCTGCCACCAGTGTACACAATAAACCAAGGCGGTGTATCATACATGCATATGCATTATTTGAAGCACATGTAGTCAAGGACGTTAAACTCCGATGCAACAGAGTCAGTGTAATATGGTATACTTCAGTCGCCTCTCTGCTTTCGGTATCGCGTCCCTTCTGAATCACGCAGGCCTTCTGAAATGAATTGCCATTTTGCCGGTTTTGTCAACTGACCCTAAGAGATTTGGGAGAAAGTCACGGCCCAGCCTGGAAGAGGCTAGAATTTGTACGTCACCGACCTGAGAAAGAACACTGCAGGAAAACATTTCCATGTATAACGCGCACCGTTAGATAACGTTCAGGAGCTCTTCAGAGCACTTTTTTACTGTATACCGCGCGCGTTATACACTGGAAAATACCGTAATAAAAATTAGGTTGGCTCCTACATCTACGGAGCGAGTTACTGCAAGTCACTTGCAGGAGCCAAAAAGTACAGAACTGTAGTTTAGACTTCATTAATTTTCCTTTGAATGACACTACATGTATCCATACACGTAGGTACAAAAGCTACAAATAACAAAAGACAAGAGAAAAAGAGGGAAAGCTAATTAATAAGAGGGAAAACGTGTAGTGCTCTTTCAGTGTTGAGTTTTCCCTCACATAATTGACGCACGCCCTCCATGGCCCCACATTTTTAGGTAAAAAGGTGCACTAATTATGCGAGCAAATAAGCTGGTGTATGTTGCTTAGAAAATATGCAGAATATGTTGAGCTCTTTTGCAGCTACTGGCAGCACGGGGTCGAACGACGGTGCGAAGCCACTTCGTATCTACCGCATTTCCTTCAGCTGCCTCACGGGCAATTCCCCCTGCGAACGGCGAGTGCCAACGCCTTCTCTCCCGTCGCCTCAGCCTCTGCTCACTGCCCCGTCTTTTGGATCCGCCTTCCTCTCACCTGGCTTTCAGGTAGCTAACACAATAATGCTCGAACTGCACGCTAATATATAACGCATGTTTCCGGTTAAGGCTGCAAAGTCGCCCTCGGTCCCTGTAAGCAGAGAGTCCCTGGTTTCCTCGCATTAAAGTGCCACTACGACCCCCCCCCCCTCCAAAAAAAAGAAACAAATATAGTTATTTTGACCGTCATTTTGACCATAGACACAGTATACGTCAAATATAAATGCCTTCAGTGAACGTTGTACGCTCCTACGAACTTCTGAACGAGTAGCTGAAGTCATCGGGAGCACTGGCGTCTCTCTTCTAGCAAAAGCGCGAACGTCTCCGCCCTTGCCCTACGTTGCAAGACTGCAGGCAGCTGTGATGAGGAGACGGAGTGTTGCTCGACGCGTTGCAGATTGCACACCCTTATAACGTCATACGTCCCACAATTAGAAACTAATTTTATGATACTTCCACTTCACATAGAGAAACAATATTTTGGGAGACTACAATGTGAGACACGGAGATTGTAGTGGCATAAGTTCCAAGGTAAATGTAAACAAGGAAACATAAAATGTAAACAAGTAGCGAATGCGAGAATAAAATCGCACATCTGACGCAGCGACCCTGTCCTTTGCGTTGCGCGAGGAAACCTGGCTGTTGGTAGCAGAACTATAAAAGTAAACAAAATAATTTACGCGAAACGAATAAACCTACATGTACACTGTAAATTCCGTTAAGATTCTGAACGCACGAGACTTATTCCGGCAGTGTCACTTCAAACGGATTGTAGTTCGCTGTTAGTTGCATGAAAATAAAAACTCGTGACTTTCGAAAATTAATTTTTCACAAGGGATAACTCGGTTGATTGCCCTAAATTTCCCTCCCGTTAGTCTAACACCACTAACACCCTCGCCCTATTTGCCCTACATGCTTGCCCTCGAACAGGAGGGCAGTCGTCTTCGACCGGACCCTCGACCAAGCCGTAGCGCCACCGCATCGCCTGTTCCTCAAGCACCGCTTCTGTTGCCAAGCTGCCGGTCTGCTTCGCCCAAGCGCGGAGGGCTCCACAAGGACCACACACACTCTGCGAGCTCGGACTCGGGTCTGGGCAAGAGCGTAGGCTCTAGCCCACCGCCCAGTCCGCACAATAACCTGTAAAACATGTGTGCGCGCGCGCCTCGTTGTTGCGCCATCGTTTCTCTCCGACATGCAGAATGCGCCGGTCAAAGAAATGTGCTCATCTTAAATCGTTCAGCCATATACCACTGAAACTCTCGCAGAATTTCTACGCAGAGAAATGGGGTGTTCTTTACTTTACTTTACTTTCGTTTGTGACGTAAAGCGGGCTCGAAGTTAAAAGAAAAAATCATCTGCGTGCTCATAGGCCCACATGCACGAAAAGAGTAAGGAGGCTCGCGTGCAAGGTGAATGAAACGTAGTCGATGATGAAAATATATACCGGAAGTCTAAATGTCTTTTCGTATTGTCTTGGTGTGCATCACGTTGGCGTACGTTTTGGAATGCGAAAGTTTTGTTTTCGTGCCATCTGTTCCTTTTAATGCCATGCCCAAGTACAAATTAGAGCTTCTCCTGCTATATACGGTAGCTTTTTAAATGTTGGAGAGCAGTAATCTCAAGACCGCCGCGTTATTTATTTAATATAAAGGTGCTGAAACTATTTGGTTATCTTTCTTTTTCTTCTAACCCTGTACGCGTGTTCCTTAAGTGTCTGCGTCCATTCAAAAACTGATGCGCGTGGAAGACCTGTATAGCGCATTCCTTCACAATGGTTCCTTGTGCTGCAGTGCACGACTGATATTGCTCTTCCTCGGCTTCCCGCTTGTATTGAGTCACAGGACGGTGTCCCATATCGCAGTTTACGAATGGGTTAGTTCATTAAAAGAATATTATATCTACTAGACTTTGATCCTACATCATGTAGTAGCTAAGCAACAGGCTTTCTTTACAAGGATGGAACTTCCAGGAAGCGACTTTGATTGAACATGCTAGATTTAATACACGCTCTTTGTCTGTCCATGTTTATGATAGTTGTTTATCGTTCCTGACTGAAAGTTTGTTGTCAAGAGCCTTAATCTTCCTTCCCTGTGATGTACTTCCTGAACTCACTGCAACAAAGTGTTCTGGCTCCAAATACCTGTCAATGTCTGTGCTGCTTTTTGAGAATAGAGTTGTGTACTTCCTGGCTTAGTTTGCAACGGGGAAGAGTTGGAAACATGAATGCCTTATTGCCAACATATCAACCATCACAGCGTCAATCACGCCAATCTGACATTTTAATGCATAGTAGATAACGGTAGTGGTTAAAAAAAAAACGAGCCCGTCTGCACTGCATCGCTGTGTACTGTCCGCGATTATGTGGAACTGGTATCAGTGTTCATCAGTTTGAGTGGCATAGCTTCCTAGATAACATCCCACTACAGCCTTGCTTGCTAGCTCGATATGTGGTGAGAGTGGTCAGCCAAGTGTATGGCTTACTACTTCTAAACTTTGCCTGTTAAACCTACTTTGCAAAGAGAGACTCCTGCCTTCACACAACGGTAGCCCTTAGCCACCGGTTACGGGATAATAGTGAGTTTTAGTATGGTCATACGCTATCGCCTTTGCGTACGCAAGGGGTAGCGTTTTGTCCTGCTGCGCACGCGCAATACATCAACAGGGCATGCGCATTGCGCAGAACCACCACGCTATCCCTTACGTACGCAAAGGCGACAGTGTACGATATACTAAAACTCACTATTGACGTACGCGAACCCTCCCCCTCCCCGATTTTCGAGGTGGACCATACTTCCCTCTCCCTTTTTCCAATAGGGGAGGAATCTCGGCACGCAAATGTCGCTATGCGTATATGCACACAAATGTCGACGATTTTTCGTCTAGCTTAATAGCCCAATGTCGCCCTTCGACGCTTCGACTCTGATACCGCCGCTTTTTGCATATGCTTCGTGTCGTACCATCGCGGACAGTACACCGCGACAGTGACCAGAACAGGAGCAAACTGGTCCAACAATTACTGGCTCATTGAGCAAAATTTAGCAAAAAAAAAGTAATGGCTAGTAACAAAAAATATACAAAAAAACGGAGTACATAATTACTCTCGCATACAGCGAAAAAAAAAAAAGAAACAAGTGTTAGTACGTTATACGTTCAAAGATCACATGACGCGACGTAAAAGAGTAAATATTTTTTTCTCAACGCAGTTAGCCGTGTACTACGCTATGAAGTCGAATAGTGTTGGACCATTTTTCTCCGATTTGCGTACTTTCCATCGTATATTGAAAATCAGGCGTAGAACAGCAGGCTTTCTATAGATATCCGACCATCACCCACTGTCATAAGACATTTCCTCATGTCCCCGCACGTATATACACCATGTACACCCTCATATGCGGTATACACACACGCTACGATGTGTCAGACAGTATTATGCCCCATGGAAACTTTCCCACACACAGAGCTCCCATCGTTCATCAAAGCACGTCATTGTTGGTATCACCACGGCGGAATACAAGTTCCACCAGGTTTACCCTGCCTTCCAAATAGTCTCCCGTACGTTCATATTGGCAGCGCCATACTGTATGCGCAGAGAGGGAGAGAAACTGCGTTAGGAGAACATCGCTTTCGTATACAGTATGTATATATACCTTGGCACTCGGTCTTGCCTGCACGCCAAGGCACGGAAGAAACAAAGTTCAGACAGGTGCACTTCCACGAGTCTGTCTGCGTAATTCCTCGCGTGCCTCGTCAATCTTCTCCGCTTCCCTTTTCTGTTGTCGGCTGCTTAGGAAACATACGGTGCAAGTATGTAGATAAAGGAAGATGGGCGGTTGCAGTACGATAACACGGCTGTAGCAAGTCCAAGAGGTATAGCCAAATATTTTATCCCGTAAACGATGGGGAGGTACTGTAGCTGCATAACATTAATGTCCCAAGACCACGTTTCCTTTCGTTAAAGAATGCACTCAACCAAGCAACCAAGAATTTAGTTAAATTTTTGCAAATTTTAAAGGAGTTTTGCACAGTCCGAAAAACAGTGTGTCTGTTGTATGCATCTGATAAAGTCCCCGAAGGAGAACGACTCTGCAAATAATGCAAAAAACGACTTTCCTTTCTTTCCTTCTTCTTCCTTTCTTTCTTTTTTTGGAATAGCAAGCCGGGTCTTTGCCTGGCTAACCTTTCCTTTCTTTTTTCCTTAATAAACATACTCCCTCCGAGACTAGAGAACACGAAGTGACAGACACAACACGAAGTGTCAAACACAGCTGAAAACTTCACTTCACGGACCACAAGTATATACACACAGAGAGAAGGGAAAAGACACAGTTGAGGACAAAATAAGAGATCAATTCGGGAGAACGAGCAGTCTGCTTAAGAGCGGACCGAAAGTTACGGTTGGGTCACTGACACTGTGACCTCAACTGTTTGTTTTTCCTACTGTCTGTAGGTATATATTTATAGTCTGTGAAGTACAATTTTCAGCTGTGTTTGAGACTTCATGTTGTGTCTGTCCCTTCGTGTTCTCTAGTCGGGCTTTTAGATTCTGCGTCAACTTCACCAGCTCGCTTGCTTCTTAGCCATCTTTTCATTGACCATTTAGTAGACGCAAACATATTTTAAAACGATCCCCATGTGCATTCCCACCTTATGTAAAAACTCGCTGGCTTCTCCACTGTAAGTAACCTATTCTGTGACGTAATCGCTCATTTTCGAGCGAACGGAAGCTGCTGTCTTCGCATTCGGCCACATCCGGCTATTTGGCTCCGCTGCGACTGCGACTGCGCGACATTCTCCCGCGAAATGGCCTTGCAGCCCTGCTACCCTCACTTCCCCGGGCGACTGGCATTGAGGGATGACGTCATCATACACACGAAAACGGAGCTTCTCTTGCATCAGCGAAACGAAAACCGAACGGTTAAACGCAGTTAATTCCTGTGTTGTGTAACAAGCACAGAAAGCAATAGTGGCGGGCTATGAGCTTTGAGTTCACGCAAACATGATAGACCTTAGACAATAGAAGATAGACGGGTAGAAATCCACCGAACCGGTAAGGAAGTATGGAGGGAATTCGCCTCAGGACGGGAGCCGCCGATATTTCGAACAGTTCGAAATATCGGCGGCTCTCGTCCAGGGGCAAAATACCTTCACACAACGTTAGAAGAGTTAAGGTCTCTCTGTGCAGAACTCCTTTAAGCCAACGTAGAATTTCATTCTCTTTCATTGTGTCACCAGCAGAAAATAATTGCGAGTGTGTCCTAACGAAATACCCTAACGGCTTTATTTTCAAACGGCTGTATCCTGCATAAGAAGCAAATGGCGTTTATCGTATCACCACCTCCCGTGCGTGACCGTACGCCGTGACAAATGTGATGCCTCCATTCGTGAACCGGACCGACGCATAAACTTGTATCCGTTTCGAGGATGGTAAATCGCGCACTACGTCTGGGATAGACATGGAAAGTACTCGCTTTAATATTCTTTGCCCCCCACCCCTAGCGGGTTTCGAAAGCTGACCATGAAATATTTGCAATCTCACTTCATCACCAGCTATGCCCGGTTTATCAAATAATCAGCACACTCAGTTTATTTCGAGCACTTATCACATGTGACTAGCCGATTTCGAAAGAGCTTCCCGGATTTTCCTTAGTTTTATCTTACTCCTTTTCTTTCTTTTTTGTCAGCCGTTCTTGGCAACGGATGGCTGTTTCATGCTATCGATACAAGCACACAGCCCTACTGCTATGTAAACACATATGTGCATCTTATTTTGCTCTAACTACTAGAACCCAACAGAATGAAACTTTTTTTAGCACCCATTCTGCTTTGTCCTTTGCATGCTTAACTTGACGTAAAAATATTGCACATTACATTTGATTGTTGTGTCTTTTAAAAACCCCTCTCAGCCTCATTCCAAATCTATTTGACGGAATCACTATTATTTCAGTACAAAATGGCATCTCATAACCCAAGGTACTCCCAGAGAATCTTCATGAAATGCAATTTTTTACGATTTTTTCAGGAGACGTAACATGAAATATGCACATTACTACGTACCAAAGAACACTCTTTGCCAAGCAGTAGCATACCAATGAAAAGTATACTGGATGTTGCATATACACATAGCATGTGTGTGCTATGTAGGTTACCATGAATGTGAATGTCAACGTTCAAATGACCTGCTTCATTTCTTGCTATAGTAAAACATTTATACTTGCTCAAGTATATGCGTTTTAAGTGTGCGTGAACACAGACGGACACAATCCGAAAGTGGGTAAGAGTCTTCGTGGTGTTATGTGAATACACGATCCAACATGACGGCATAAGAAAGAAAGCTATGTTATCTATACATACATATATGTGTTATATAAATATATGTATATGCAGAGACCGAAGTTGTATATGCTTTATACTGTTGTATACAGGACGCTGATCCTCGGAGCTGTTGTCTAAATTAGTCCGTAGTATTTCGATATTGCTTGTACAGGAAAGTTCGACCCCCATTGTACAGTATTAACGGTGATTCCTCGACGAGCTGGTAGTACCTTTGAAGATAAGTAGAAAAACGTTATCGATGTTGAAAGTATTAGATAATGCTGCAGATCTCATTTTTGACAATATACCACGCTTTACATGAAAGCGAAGAAACCTTTAGAGTAGATCAAAAAAAGAAACACTCGTCATAGCAGAATTGTTGGTAAAGACGGAACGAAGTGAAACGGAACATGTACAGTTTCTTTTTCTTTTCTTCTTCTTTTTCTTTGGGTTGCTTTCATGTGTGCAATCGCTATGCATGTGTTTCGTTGGTTCGTTTCTTGGTCACCTGGGTTATTATTTGGTGCACATTTACCGCTGTGGCTATGGTGTATTTCATTGTGAACACAGTGTAATATGCATAAGAATAAAATACAAAATATTTATTTATTTTTGTATGTAGATATTACCATGTAAATATGAGAAACGTGTGTTATGTATATTGAAATATATACCCACGGCTATCATCATGTTGTTTTACATCCGGTACGTGTTAAAACGCACTTCCTATCCAAAGCAATGATATAGACCAACGCAGGAGTTGACATATTTGCTGATGCAGTGTGCATGGGAAGACAAACACCATGAAAGTTTTTGGAAATTGTTACTCTCAGCGCCTTCTCTCTTTTCTTTCTTTTTTCTTTTTTTTTTTTTTTTCAGTCCCCATTGAATGAAGCCTTTCCAGGGTCCCTAATGATCACTCTCACAGAGCTTCTCGTGCAACCTTTTGTTTCTTGATTGTTGTCATTGTACAGTGTTGAGTTTAAACCTGCTATAGTGTAATGTTAGCAATATTGACAAGGAGTGCCATGACATTTGGCAGTTACGCAAATTCGAGGTCTGGTGACCGCCGTGTGCTTCTGTGGAATGCGTTCCGTGGCTTTTAGTGTAAAACAGAGAGAAATAATTAAAAAAAAACTTGTTCAGTGTACCATGCTTTTTGTTGTTACTAAAAAAAACGGTGACATAAATGTGGTTTCAATTTATTCAGTGGTTCATGTGTCTTCGATATGTTCAGTACGTCGAAATGGGAAACAAAAAGAAAACACACACGATCAAGGACACACACACACATGACATGGTGGGTCATCGTTGTCAAGGAGCCAAGCGATGAGGGAATCAGAAACGTGATATTAAAACGGTTAGGAGCAATTAAGGTTTATTCGAACGAGAAATTTCGTGCAAGAGGCTGCACTTCTTCAGGTTGTTCAGTAGTGTGCCTCATCCGTGAGGCCTCCGTGAAGCAATATCCTGAACAAAAACAAAGAAAAAAGGGCAGAAACGCCGGTTCAAATTTCGCTTCCGTGGACTTAGCACTGAAAGAGACTATCGGTACAGGTGTGCGGCGGGTGCTGTTATACCCGTGGATCCGGGCGGATATCCGTGCTATATCGTGGTTTGCGGATAGAAATGTAACGTTTCGAAATCCACGCGGATATTCATTTTAGCCGCAAATAGGCATTAGTGTCTTAGTAGACGTCCCCCAGGTGGAGCCACAATTGACACAAAGAATCCAAAATGGTGTCGGAGTGCGTCATACTTTGCATTGCCATCCCTTTAACTGGCATTTTACTGGACAATTCTGGATGACCTAATGACCTTGGCTTGCATGCCGAAAAGTGAAAAACCTTTGTAAGATAACATTTGTTATGTGAACTTTTTACTGCTAATAGTCACTGCGGATGCGGTCGCGGATCTTACATGCGCGGGTACCGTACGAGTGCGGATATTATCTATCTTATCCGTGCTCACCTCTAACTATCGGTTGTGGCGATGCATCTGGGTAGTCCCAGGCCAAGTGGACTAAAATTACACTCTTTTAATTTTTTTAGCATGCCCTATAGAGTTCAGTAATTTACCACGAGCATCTATTCTCTTCGCACAAATCATGACGTCACCCACTAACGTGATCTCGACAACGGTAAGTGAGCGCTGCAGCGCCTCCAGATACGCACACGTTACGCTGAGCATTAGAATACGCATGGCACGCATATACCCAGCTAAGTTCAACCACGGCATAGCTTCCACTGTGAGCCCATTGGGTCCGCTGCCAGATTACAGCCGCCACATGTGGTCCGCAAGTGTAGCGGCACGAATGAACCGCACCAGAACTTGCAGTGCCCGTGCACGTTGCTCGAATGGTTTTTATTTGATTTTATTTTTTTTTTTTTTTTGCCGATACTTTCCTTCTTTCGCTTTTTTTTATTTTTCGGTTTGTCCAGTATTTTTTCTGTGACAGGGTTAAAGTGACACATAAAAAATAGTAGGATCAGACTGGCTGCAACAAGCAAGAACGCTTTCTTTTCATTACTTTTTTTTTTTTTCGCTACAAAGCA
This sequence comes from Ornithodoros turicata, assembly GCF_037126465.1. NCBI lineage: Eukaryota > Metazoa > Arthropoda > Arachnida > Ixodida > Argasidae > Ornithodoros > Ornithodoros turicata. The sequence continues at coordinate 33,634,397 of NC_088209.1, forward strand.
ACTGTGGCTATGAGCAGAGTCCAGTCATGCAGAGAGGACAGCAAGAAGGGTAGGGGGTTAGTGTGCGTCCTTGGTCGACGTTATGAGACTGTACCGTCTGGTAAGTTTTGGACATTAGTCTAGAAGGTCTGCCAGAAAACCCAGGGAAAACCTCGGGCAGCACAGCCAATGGTAGGATTCGAACCCACCACCTCCGAGGTGGTGATGGAACTGCTTGCGGGGTGAGACGACATTCACTGCTTAGCGCCGCAGCAAGAAAGAGTCCGGTATAATTTCGATTGTAGCACCGTAACGGAATCAAAGTTTTGAATTACGATAGCAAGTACGTCATTTGAAATGAACTTGTTTTTGCATTTTAGTGCCCCTTTAATAGAAAACTGGTATAGCCAACTCAATAGTTGATCCAACCTCGCTTTACGGGTGCCACGAAACACCTTTCGTCAAGACGGTGCATTAGTTCATCGGACGCGGCTCAACGTGGCTTTTACAGCTCACTGGCATTACCGTGGCGTGGGACATTCTTCTTCATTGCTCACACTACCAACCTTCCCGAACCACACTTTCCGGTTCTCTTCATCAGCTGGACTCTCTCTCCCTCTCTCTCTCTCTCTCTCTCAAAATTGCTTGGTCCATGGCCGAATCCAGCCCACGAACGCTCTGCGCTCAAAGCTCTTCTGACCTTGTTTGGACACCGTAAGACTTCGCGGTCTTCACTGTTGTTGTTGTTGTTGTTGTTGTTGTTGTTGTTGTTGTCATGTAGCCGGTGGGTTTCGGTTGCATGCGAGTGTCCCCAAAACATCATTCCCCCCTTCTCTACGACGCATACCACACGTCACCAACTTCTTCTGCAGCGGCTAGGGTGTGTTATACCTTGTCTATACTTTAAGAACGACTATCTTTGTTGCTAAGATAATTTCGTCATTTCTCGAGTAGGTGGCGGCACCGGCACTTCGGTTGTCTTCTCGGTTGGCAAGGCAAACGCATCACAAGCCTTCCATATGTTCCATATGTTGAGGCAGGTTGATGGTAGGTGCTGCAGGTCTCCGAGAGGGCGAAGACGTTGCACTCTGGCCAGTACCGTGTCAGTCGTTACGTCGGTAACGTGTGCATTGAGGCTCTGCACGTTAAGGGCCCACATGTTGTCATTGACCCTATAGCCCGCTGCACCATGTTTTCGGAAATCTCCAGAGTAGTAGGCAGACATGATGGAAAGAAACTGCGCTAGGATAGGTAGCTGGCGTGCGTCCTGTTTGCACAGTAGAGGAAGTTGATGCTCTTCATCGTTTTCACGAGACATTCTCGTCCGCTCAACTTGTCGCATTTTACTAAAACCCGCTTTTGTGTTGGTCTGAAGTCTCCCTCGCACGCAGTTGTCTCTGTTCCTCGACACGCTTACGTTTGAACTGGAGAAGTTCGTCCACCGACAACTGCTTGCGGCGTCGTTGCGTCCGCGGTGTGACATCCGAAAGCGGGCCCTCTCTCATGACGGTTTTGTAGCCGCGCTTAAACACGTGTAAGAATTTCCACCCCAAAATCCCACGTGGTTCCCAGGCCCACCTATCTGACCACAGCCGCAGTCCGAGAGAACACAAGCAACGTACGAGTTAGCGAACAACAAACATCATAATTTGCTTACAGGCAATTTGCCGTATAGTTGAACCGTGCACGGTCCCCTGTCTGCTCTACGTAATGTTGCTGTTGTGAAAGGGGCCAATCCTTCTGCTGCGTCTTGTCTCTTGTTTTACAGCGACAGCCGTTAAGGGCTCAATTTCGTGAAGGATACTGTCCCGTACGTCGCATCGCCGAAAACCCAGCGAGATAAAGCGACGAAACGAGATAACAGATATCACGAGTTATTTTACAAAGACAGATCTGTTATCTCGTTTCTCGTTGACCACTTGCAACCGCGATGTCTCCAACAGGATGAAAGGAGAGCCGCATCAGCCTTGACGAAGAGCATAGAACTCTCATTATAAACTAGAAACTAAGCCAGCCAAGGAGGGGCATCTCAACAAGCGAGTCGACACGATAGATACTGTAGGCCTAGCGTATTACGAATGGCGCAAGGAAGCACGACTTGCATTGGACTGGATACCAGGGTGCCGAATGCGCCTGGCCTTCACGGGTGGATAGGCTGTGGCCCAATCCAGAATCTCGATCATGGCGCCTCCCGGACTTCGACACTTAGAGAAGGTCTCGCCTTCGTACAGCTCCCTTGCTCTCCCCCATCACCCTCTCTCCCAGCTTTTCTTCTAGCCTCTCCCTTTATGATTTCTATGACGAAGAGTGTCTACCAATGCGCGTGTGGCTTCACCGCTTCACTTCGAAGGAGACGTCACGAGCACATAAAGAGTTCTGTCGCTGTCGTTGATTTGATGCCGCTGTAATGCATCATATCTGCTAGTTTTTTTCTCTCTCTCCTTCGCGCTGCTGGCGCTGCCGTATTCAACCCACGACCGACTAGATTATAACGACCACGTCATAATCGGCATCCCCTATGAGGAGCCCGTCCTTACGATCCGCTAGGGGCGCTACTCATCGGCCCGCGAGATCTGCATCATGATTGGACAATGGAAATTTGAATTTTGGACGCGCAGAAGCGGAGGTACGACTACCGTAGCAGACGACAGCAACAGCTCTTATGAAAACGCGCAGAATGATGACGATAATCAACTTTAGAAAGAATCATCTCCCGTGCCGGGGACATCCACCGCATGTACAGAAACACTAAGGTAAGCTCAAGTACAAAGTGCTACAGAAATTGAGGAAGCAATAACCGAGCCGATGAGTAGCGACGCCACTAGCTTCCAAATGCGGCGCTGGGGAGGGATGCCAATGACATGGTCGTTATAATCTAATGGGTCTTGATTCAACCAATTTAACGGCCCCTGCGAGGGAGTTTTTCCACGTTTCGTTTTCGTGGCCACGTTTACAACTGAGTTTTAGCAGACCGTTGATAACGTGGCTTGCGTCGAACCGTATCAAACGGAAGCAATCAGTGGATAAGATTCTGAGTCACATACGACTGGCCCAAGCAACACAATGTACTGAAAGTCGAGTGCACTGGGAGTGGACCGCATGTGTCTTATCAATGTTGCTTAGTTTCACGAGTCTGTTCAAGGCCTTCCCCCTACCCACCCATCCCTATTGCACTCGACTTTCAGTACATTGCGCTGCTTGGTGCGATTGGCTCCGATGGCAACGATAACTGTAGTAACGGTTTGCCAAAACTCGCATATATCGCCCGGGGAACGTTTCGGCGTCATCACCACACGTGATCTCCAAGCAGCAGCCAATGAGTGCAGCGCTTATACGCTGCGACACACGCAACCTCAAGAAAACTCGGTGGGTCCGCTCATAAATGCTATAGCATTTAAGACAAGAGATCGGAACTGGGTTGGAGAACTGGAGGTCGAAAGGGCAACAGGAAAACGATACGATAAAGGAAGCTGCCAAACTGAAACTTCAAACCACGGAAACAACACCGAGGGGTGACCTTATCGTGGTTCCGGATACGTTATCATCAACACGGCATCCAATAAGCGGAAACGCTATTGAGTGGAGGCGGTGGACACGTGCAGCATTCGCAGGCGGTGGAACCAAGGTTAATACGAACGCCGGGGGTCTCCTCGCCCTTGAAGCCCTAGCACGTTGCTCCCACAGCGCGTCAACCGCAGCTGCTGAAGCGCACGCAAGACATGGAATCTACCGCGTTGTAGTCGTCGCTCGCCTGCTAGAATACTACATACAGCGCGGACCAAAAACTGGACTAATAACCTAAAAGGTAACTATATGCCGAATTTGTAACGTTGGGTTCGTTGGAGCGCGTACAGCGCGCATACATACACGCTACCAAGGATATGGTAGAGTGTTCTAGTAACGTGCGCAATCACGTTGCGTACGCTAGAAAATGTCATGCTCACACTGCGCACGCGCGCAAAGCAACGTTTGGGGCGGACGAAGTGTACACGCGGTACTTACGCACGCAATGGGATTGTGCAGGCAGTACTAATATTTTCTATTTTTATGCAAACATCATGACTCCGGAAATCTGACTATGTATATAGCACGGATGAAGTCTTGCAGGTGATGTCTACGACTTGCAGGGGCATTAGTATGTACAGGACCAGCTCCCGTGGCATATGGTTAGGATGATCGCTTTCCACGCCGAGACTGGGACGTGACACGGGTTCGAATCCTGTCACCGGCTGTGTTGTCTGAGGTTTTCCCTGGGTTTTCCGAAGACTTTCGAGACGAATGTCGGCACAGTTCCTCCTGAAGTCGGCCCAGGACGCACACTAACCCCCCCTGTCCCCCGCTCCTTCCTGCTGTCCTCTCTCCATCTGTCCACGTCTGTACGCCGCTCATAGCCACAATTGCTTCGCTGCGCTAACAGCGAAAATTAAAAAAAAAAGTACGTACATCAGGTTGGAACAAAAGTTTACGGAAAACGCGAGCGACGTACTTTGTCTTCGGTGCGCTACCCTTGATTACCATCGGCTGCCGGAAGCGGGTGAGTTCACTGTTTTTCGGAGGGATGGAAGGGTTCACTGTTAGCGACACACAGTGGTAGTTCCGGTGTTGCTTGGGTGTCACTGGGAGGGAAGCTACCGCTGTGTGTCGCTAACAGCGTACCCTTCCACCTTTCCGAGACAATGAACTCACCTGCTTCCGGGGGCCGCTATGGTGTCGCAACGAAGAAAAAGTGCGCCATTCGCGTGTTTCGTAAACTTTTGTCCCAACCTGTACAAGAAAAAAATAATGGCTTCTTTCACCGGGCCCTCGATACCTCCAGTTGCGATATTCCCCGACCTCCCGAAGGCCCCCTGTTTCAAAACAAACAAAATTTCCTATTTTCGTAAGTTTTCTATACTTCAGTCACTAAAATCAACGGATATTACGTGGGGTACATATCCTATCATATCACGTTCACACAATTTCACGTAGGGAATATCACCAATTATCACGTTTGTTTGTACATGTGTTCCGTGTTATAAGAAAGGTATTCTACTCATCATATATAGCTCATGTAAAGCAAGCTGATGAAATATACATAGAAATGCTACAATTTAAAACTTCAAAATTTCCCTTGGCATATCTTACGACGTCCAATCACATTTAGGTGTACCGTGTTACTCCGTGGGGTAACACGTGCACATAATACCTTGAATGTTCGTTTAAACTATACAGAAAGAATCTCCGAGACCAACAACGTTTGGAGCAGTCGAGCTTACTCCATTGAGCTCTTTCGTAAATTGAATAAGCTTGTTGCTGCTTCATGATCTCGTTGGTGAACGGCGTATCCGGCCGATCCATTCAGTCTCAACAAGGAACTTTCCGTTTAGTAATGCTATGTTCGAGAGATATAATGAAAAACAAAACGAGAGCTTCTTCGTCAACAGGCGCTTTTTGTATCGACCGAGTTTGTTGCCGAGCTTTGGAATTCTTCGGCGCTATAGAGACAAAATAGCAACCGCTTTTTCAGGAAGATAAAAGGCTATATATTCCGCGCACCCGTCTATTATGCGCAACAATCCGGGACAAAACGTAAGGCAGGCTTCACGTGAGAGGCTCTGATCCCGTAGAAGCCACGTATTAGGAATAGAAAATCGCGTGCAGTATGTTCTGTAGATACCGCTTTGCATACGTTCGCTAGTGGGGGAGAGGGGTATATTTGTTAGACCAAAGGAGAAAAAAAGGAGGCAAAAGTCAGCCAAACGGGACATCGGCTGGCTATTCCGCAAAGAAAAAAGAAAAGTAAATGAAAGAGGAATAAAATAAATAAAAAGAAAAGCTAGTGGGGCGTTGCCTGTGTCATAGGGAAACATTTCGTTTAAGTTTCGTTGGCGAATATGGGGTCTTCGCGGTTCCATTTTGGTTCCAAATTTCCCACCGGTAAAGGAGGCTTCACGCGATGCACTGAAGCGTTGGTTCAAGCCCACGGCCTGGTGTGCTAACGTAACTGCACCATGCATTTTGCAAGAAACGCGTGAGATGACTGTTCTGTACGGCTTCTCAAACACCGTACAGGAAGACGTTCGCAGTTTTGTCGTGCATGCAAAAATAAATAAATAAATAAAATAAAATAAATATATTCCTGTCGCGAGACTCCTTCTTCCATGCACGCAGCTTATGAAAGTGAAGAAAGCAACCAGCATCCAGAATAGTAATGATATGCAGGAAATCCAACAATGAAACCTTGTTTAATATTAACAAGCTTTGGTGTAGTTGCCTACATTTCTTCACCTGAAGGAATGTAGACTACTATACATGAAAGCTTGTGAATGTTAAAGACGGCTCCCCTGTTGAGTTTCCCGCATATCATGCACGCAGCTTGTGAGAAAATTGGCCAGTGGCGCGCACGCAAGGAATATTGTTGTAAACAGGAAGACAAGTTCGCATCAGATTTTTCCCGCATGCAAAAAATAAAAAAATATATCTTGGTGTCGCGACACTCTTGCTTCGATGGACGCAGCTTGTGGGAAAATTGGCCAGTGGCACGCAGGCAAAGAATATTGTGGTAATCCAGCACAGAAGGCGATATTAGTTGATTTCTTTTGCCTCCTAAGAGGAACTAAATATAAGGCACATACCATCAACCTGCCGCCGTGGGATGCGCGCGTTGAAAATCGAAGAGCGCGTGTAGTACGTTTTGCTGCCACTGCCCTTCATTGGATAGCAGTGTGTTGTGTTTCTTATGGTGATGCTTTTAAATGTACATTTGTGGCTGAATTCTGTGAGGCTCCTTTGAAGTCCCGAGCTTTTCAGCTCGACTTGTTGAGGACGGTACACTTGGGTGCCCCAGTGTGGGGGCTCTTTTGCAAAAATCGCGTGCAGCGCGAACTTTACATGGGAGAGAGGTACTGCCTTTTTTTCCCCTTTCCCAAATGCACTACCAAAGGTACGACAAGTTAAAGGGGTTTGAGCACCCGAAACCCTCTTTCCTCCCCTGTGAGGATGCCACTGATCATAAATAACATAGTTAAGAGTGTGGAGGGTATGATTTCTTTGAGCTTGGAGGAGGTGGTCGGGACAGAGACACAAAGCACAAGTAGACGAGACGAGACAATGGTTTCGCGTGCTCGAAATACCACTTGCGTGAACTTGAAATACGAAACAGATGTAACTACTCCTACAACACCAAGTGCTGAATAAGCTGCGAAAATGACAAGGAAGATCAAGCTTCAATGCCAGAAGGATGACCTATGCAGCACAAAGAAGATATGTGAAGAACGTCGGAACAAAAATGATATTTTCGGTTCAGATTCTGGATGCGACGTTCTGTCCACGTTGACTTTCGCAGTCAGTCCAGTTGCGGATCATTGAGACAGAGAAGTACAAGAAGTTGAACCAAGAAATGGGGGATAGGGTCAAAGTCAGTTGATAAACGTAGACCGCAACATTTGCCACAGTTGCCCTATGTCCTTCGAAGGTGTCACTACACTGTTTGCCTCGAGTTCCGTGCGACGTTCGGCGTTCGGCGTTGTCGTTCGACGTTCGTCGTAGCTTCGTGTTGGCGTGACAGTTTGAAAGCGGACTCCCGACTTTAATCACGCATAGTATGTATAATAAAGAAAATATACCGAGGAGCGAAAGCATTCAGTCGCTCACGCCTCCTTCACATACAAATTCGTTTAGGGAGCACCCCAAGAACAGCACATACACTTCGATTATGAAAAGAGGAGAAGAAAGGGCATATATACGCCGGCTCATTCACACATGTGTTTCAAAAGCGGCGCCGCCTCAGCGTTCGCGGCGCCGCTGAGAGGGGCCTGTCTGTCACACATAGCCGAGCCGCCATCCTGGAAACGCGCTTCGTTGTTGTTGCTACGTGAAGATCGTACAGACACTTCCAGCTCCCTTCCTCAAAATTTACATTGTGAAGCATGTTATCCATTTTATAGTTATAGTGAAGCATTTCTGCTGGAATCATCAATCGTTGGAATGACAGACGTGACACAATAGCAGAGAAAGAACGGCAGAAGAAGCGAGACACGTATTTATCTACCGACGACCAACACGCGGTCACACACAAGTCTTAATTATTTTCGTCGATTCCGTGGTTTGCGCAAATTCCCAGCTCATCGTTGACAGCTCAGACACCAAACAGCTATTGCTGACAATGAATTTACTCCTGCGGCAGCACCAAAGACACACACACGTACAAATGACAAAAGATCCCAGCGCGGTATCGGGAGGCCCGCCGTTGCCCGCCGGCGCCAAAGAGAAGCCACCTCCACCCCTCCGAGCGCTCCGATTGGCTGGATGAAAAGCGTTCGCGTTTCTTCCCTCCTAAGCTGCAGCACGGAGCGGTTCTCGAAAAGCGGCCGGAAACGCTCCGCGGCTCGCGTTTCGCGGCGCCGCGAACGCGAAACGCGCTCAAAAAACGCATGTGTGAATCCAGCTTAAGTCCAATTTTTCTTTCCGTACGTACGGAAGATTTCGGTTGGCTGCGGTAGGGGATCTGTATGACGAAATCAAAATAACAACAGAATGAGAGCGGGCTACGGGAACGCCTCCTCGGAGGGAACCATAGTTATCGCCGTGTTGGTTATCTATCTTGGAATGACACAGCAGGGCGTTCGTCGCCGACGTCCTGCACAGACACCGTTCTGGCGAGAACGTTCTGCGCGATTGGAAGCTCTCTACGCAAAAGCAATTCCGTACTCTCACGACAATGCAAACAACTTGAAGAGCAACTCGTGCAAACAATGACTGGCAAACAATAGTTTAAATTGCCTGAGCCGTGTGCTGCGGACTGTGGTTCGATCAACCTGAGGACAAGATATTGTGCGATTTTGGCATGTCTTTGGCAGCGTAGCTTCCCACTTATGTGTCTAGGAAGTACCGATAAGCGATAACTGCACCGTCGAGTTGTATGTTTTCTCATTGATATCTTACTGCTGAAGTAAAGATGACGTGCTTAGGTTACGACACGTTTTATGAGCTCCTGGAGCCTCTTGACAGCACACAGCAGGGTGCTGTAAAAGGTATTGATGTCAGCCTTGTGCAGGGAGATGCTTCAGCGAAGAAGTGCACCAAATAAGTGCGAGAAGTGCAAGTGTGCGCTGGACTCTGATGACCGTCACACCCAACAAAGGGACCAGCGGCATGGCCGAGTGGGCTAAGGCGTCTAAGGCGGCCAAGGTCGTGCTGTAGACTCGGAGGTGGTGGGTTCGAATCCTACCGCCGGCTGTGCTGTCTGAGGTTTTCCCTGGGTTTTCCGAAGACTTTCCAGACGAATGTCGGCACAGTTCCCCCTGAAGTCGGCCCAGGACGCATACTAATCCCCCTGTCCCCCACTCCTTCCTGCTGTCCTCTCTCCGTCTGTCCACATCTGTACGCCGCTCATAGCCACAGTTGCTTCGCGGTGCTAACACGCAATCAAAAAAACACCCAACAAAGGGAGTTGTGCTTCACTTTTATGGATTCTGCTCCGGTGCTGGACAGTTGGTCTTCCGCTTGTTGCACCAGTTAGGCACACTATGTCTGAAATGCTTTCCTCCTTTCGTTTCTTTTCTATTCTTTTCATTTCATTTATGTGCAGCAGCCGAATGTTAGGCTTGTACAAAATGAGATGGGTGGATGGACAATGGATGACGAAGGACACAAATAAATGTTGGGTATTACATGTTACCAACCAACCAAAGGAAAAACGACCCGAAACGGCCGTAGTCAGCAAAACGTCATACATGCGCAAATATGCGCATAAATCAGCTGTTTCAGGGACGAATCCTAGAGAACATTAAAGGTGGCGAGGCTGTTCTGTGCGTTCGGGACATTGGAAACAGATGTTTTTGGCTGGGATGTTATCATTACCTTCAGAACGTCCTCTTCTTATCTGATTTACCTTGTCATTTTCACAGCTTATCCAGGACTTAGTGTTGTAGGAGCAGCTGGATCTGTTTCGTACTTCAAATTCACGCAAGCAGGATTTGGAGCATGCCAAGTTCATGCTGAAGCGTACAGTGGAACCCCACGCTCGGGCACCCAACTGTAGCTTCCTCAACAAGTCGAGCCGAAAAGCTGGGAACTTCAAAGGAGCCTCGCAAAATTCAGCCACAAATCTGTATTAAAAAGCATCACCATAAGAGCAACAATGTCGCAATGAGTCTAAAGCGGTCTTCAATTTTCAATGCGCGCATCCCACGGCGGTAGGTTGGTGATATCTGCTTTACGTTTAGTCCCAACCTCTTAGGAGGCAAAAGAAATCAACTAATATCGCCCTCTGTACTTGTTTATCGCGATATTCCTTGCCTGCGCTCCACTGGCCAACTTGCTCACAAGCTGCGTGCGACAGTCTCGCGACAGCAAGATGCCTGTTTTTTGCGTGCGCAACAAATCTGCGGACTTGTCTTCCTGTACGATGTTTGAGAATCCGTACGAAACAGTCAACTCACGCGTTTCTTGCAAAATGCATGGTGAATTTATGTTAACTCACCAGGTCGGGGGCTTGAACCAGCGCTTCAATGCATCGCGTGAAGCCTCCTTTACGGGTTGGAAATTTGGAACCAAAACCGAACCTCGAGGACTCCAATAATCGCCAACGAAACTCGGATCAAATGTTTCGCTATGACACAGGCAATGTTCCATTAGCGAACCAATGCAAAGCGGTATCAACGGAACGTGCTGCACGAGTTTTTTCCATTCCTATTACATGGCTTCTAGCGAGTCAGTTTCAGGTGAAGCCCGCTTTACGTTTTGTCCCGAATTGCTGGGCATATGGGCTCAATGTGTCTATCGATGCATGTTGCTCTGTGCTAATTAAGTGTTTTACTAGCAAACGAGATTGAGCCCGTACCGTAGACATTTCTACTTCGCTTTCGATAAATAAACAAATAGACAAAAATAAATCTTAAACATACGCCTTCAGCATTGTCATATTTTCTGACGAATAGTTGTCTTCAATGCATTTTGCCTTAACACTTCGGAAACGGCGGCCGTATTTTCCATAGATCGAGAAGTTACCCGTAAATAAGTTAATAGCGAAGTTCTTCAGACTGAAATGTAACTCGCAGTTACAGAGTTACTTTAAAAAAGGAAAGAGTTACTCTCAGGTTACTTCGTACACAAAATAGCACCACACAGGTGCTGGGCGCGTGAGCAGTTGAGTTCGACCTTGAGTTGCCTGCGGAGGAGTGCAACATGCTTAGATCGTTTTCGTTTATGCCCAACAATTTGAACGCTTTGCATCTTAGTCGCTGTGGGCGCACAATGGTTCAGCTTCATTTCAATGGCAGCGGTCCTTACTTCCTGAATAGAATACTGTCATTGATTGAATATCACGTTTTATGGCATAAAATGCCATGAAAGAACCGGAGAGAAAGCAAGAAAATAAGTGGATGTGAGTGAAAAGCGAATTAAAAGTAACTTGGAACTTAGCTTAAGTTATTTTGGTAAAGTTACCTGAAAAAGAAACGAGTTCCTCTGAAGGTCACCACAGCGCAAAAGTACTGAGTCAAGTTACAAGTTACCAAGCTATACGTTCTTCTCTAGCAAGGCGAGTGGTTCTATGGGTACTTTACATGGGGGAAGAGGATTTCACCCTCGTTACCCTCTCCCAAACGCAGTATCAAAAGTGCGACTTCGGGGGAGGCATGTCCATTTGATGCCGTGCTCGGAGCGCAACAGGCAACACGGTTTGCGTCTGTAATGATTCTCAACTTATCAAGTCAATTAAAAGAAATTTGCATGAGCTTCGTAGTTAACGCCCTGTGTTTTTAAGTGCAATGGCAGTGTTGCTTCCTGTATAACAACAAGGGCTGTGCGAATAGTAATTTTAGAACCCAAGCGAACATGAAGCGAATAGTTATGTAACTGGAAGTGCGCATACGGATCTTCCGTGAAGCAGCACTCATGTGTGTGCGCGAGTGTGCATGTCTCACCTTTTCCACCGTCATCCCACTCATATACTAACCCACACGCACTGAGGTATGGTACAGCAATTGTTGCGGTGAATCACCTCATCCTATAATCAGTCATGTAGTTGTTGTTGTTGATTTTGTACCCTCCTTCCTGGCGTTTTTTGGGCTTGCGAGCGCAGGTTGGGAACTATTCGAAAATATTCTGTTTGGAAGAAGCTGGGATGCGAACATATTCGATTCGGAATTCGAATCTAATACGCAATTACTAGTTTCGGTTTTTGAAAAAATTCTAACATTCGCACAGCACCAATAACAACGGATTTTCGGCGATCGTCTCAGCAACCATGCTGAAAACTCAAAAGAAAACGGACGTGCTGCATCTAAGTCACGTGATCCTAGTACACGACGAAGGACAGCAGTCCGTGCGGGGCAATGAACGCAAGGTGACGCGTTATTTATTTCCTGACTAAATGACGTAAGAATCATCTCCCTCCTAGTTTCCTATTGACGTGTTTCTGTTTTATTTATTTTTATTCTTCCAATGCTCTAAGAGGCTTCCCCTCGCTGCGACTTCGGCGACCATTGCCTCCCAGCAGCACAGGCGCCCCGACATCCTTGCCTAACCGTGCGTATCCACGCGTTGAGAGCAGCAACTAAACATTAGTTTCAAAATCACCGCCACACTTTTCTTCGTGACTGCGTCCGACACGTCCTTGACACCGCTGCGAGGTTACTTTAGGTGTGAATGGTGCGGAGACAGGAAGGATTTCTTCTCGTGAAGGAGCGGGAAAAGGTAAGGTTATGGTTTCACACAGTGCAAAGTGCCACCACGGACTAAAGGGCGCAGAATTTACGTCACTGCGTTCCCGATATGTCTCACACTATACTGTACAGGTATAGTGCGGTATATGGTATAGGTATAATGTATACAATATAGGTATCCTACTGTATACTGTACACAGTATAGGAATCCTACTGTATACTGTACACAGTATAGGTATACTACTGTATACTGTATACAGTAGAGGTGTACTGTATACAGTATAGTGTGAAGCAATCTTTCGGGAGCATACAAACGAAAGATTGCTTCACTATGTGACGCTGAAGTATTGTATAATTAATTTCTGGTTTTGAGAAGCATATAGCATCACGGGGTGGCCCAGTCTAAGAGAGGATCTGACAACAATGCTCCTCCAAGGTGAATTTCCGTTCCCTCATCGCAGCTTCTGGACAGTCTTCTAACGTGGAGCAGAGTGCGGAGACGTGCGCTGTATGAAGTTTTACCGTTTCTTTTTAAAATTCATGGAAAGCGCGACGGCATTTTATATTTTGCGCGCAGAGGTTTTGAGCGAGGTTTTATTTATTATACGATGATGATGATGACGGATAGAAAAAAAATGGATGGGTGAGTTGCGACTAAGTAATTTATAATAAGAAGTAAAATAAATATAATATTTAGTGCGCAGTGGACACTTTAATTTCGCGCGCTCCATAACTCGCGAATTCGCTATAGGCGGGACGTTTGGGGAATGTTTCGCTGGACTGTATTCGCAATTTTTATCTACTTTCCTGCCATCATAAACAGTACCTCGCTCGATATTCGCGAGACTCGCGAAAATTACCACTTGTAACCGAGAAGGGCTCGCCGAAGAGGGAAGGTCGTATACAGGCAGACAAGGGACAAGCGCTACATCCAACATATGTTGTGCTAGTCCCTTGTGTCTCTTCGGTGACCACTTCTCGGTTACTTTGTGTATCACCAACAAACCCAAAGATCACCACTTATCTTAGACGAGAAAATTATCATCATTAGTGTATTTGTTGTTGTTGTTGTTTCAGACGAAACGCAGTTTTTACGAGTCCTATTGTCGACGCTGAAGCAGGGCCGGCGTCTGCTTTTTGGTCCTGGGGGAACACTCAGAGATTTGCGCCCTCCCCCCCCCCCCCCGCCCGTACCACAAACTTCTTTGGCCGTGCGTTCTGTGGGTGATCCCTAGCACATGACGCCCCGAAACGAAACACGGCACAACGGAGCGAATGAAAAGCGTGCCATACGGCATCCATGGAACCTTTGATATATTCGATTCTATTGAAATGACAGGCTTGTACACAATGCGTTAACCACGTGCCAAAGTACAGTAGTAGGAGCAGCAGCACTTGACAGTGAGACAGGCAGACGCGAATTTATTGTTGTGCAATGCCAGACTGAAGAGTGCAATCGTCCAGGCGCCGCCGAGACGCCGTCTGGTTGCGACGATGGTTGTATTCCGAAACAATAGTAGTGGTGGCCGCGGCGCGAGTAGCATGCAATAGCAAAACATCCTGAGAAGGTGGTATACAGGCGAAAGCTACAAATTGTAGGCTGTCAATGTGGGTCGATAGAACGAAAATTTTTACTTCATGCGCCACATACGTACACGTTGGTTTAGAACAGCGTGCATTTTATGATCCAGTGGAGTAGCCAGTCCTGGCTGGGTCGGGGCTAACATCTCCATATTTTTCTTTTTCATTTCCATTTCCTCCACTGTCATCGGTTTGTGAGCCGCCAGACACCGTGAACTCCCAGTAATTCGGCCATCATTTTTGCGCCCCCTCGGCGGACGTCTGGGGAGGGGGGGGGCATTTCCCCCCCTGCCCCTCCCGTAGGCGCCGGCTCTGCGCTGAAGTCCAAGAGCGTCACATTAGCACTTTCTCCTCGCAATTCTCCTCGACGTGTTGTCACGCCATTGTGAGAATGGATATCATTTTTCGTTTCAAAGTGAGCTTCTCGTGACTTTGACGCGGGTGAAGTACACGAAAAAGACTGAACTTCACTGCATAGCACGGCGTACGCCTCCCTCTCTCATCGAACCACAAGTGATAACCCTATCATCTGTGGCAATAGCTGGCACACAGAGTGCTGTGCGGTGCAGTTCTGTTTTTATTGTGTACTTCCACAACTGATCGCGATAAGCCAATGTTTATTCAAGGGCGTCGGGTCTACTCAATCTGAACTGCATCCGTGGTACACCACCGGAAGATAACCGTTTCGCTGAGCATGAGAAGAGTAAGTTCTTGCGTACCGTACGGTTATCGTCTTTTTGTACGTAAGATATAGCGTTGGTGGTTCTGCGCGCGCGCAAAACATAAAGAGGGCTTCGCGCAGTGCGCAGAACCACAAACGCTGTCCCTTATGTACGCAAAGGCGGTAGCGTACGATGCACTAAAACTCTCTTTAGAGAGTTTTAGACATGAGAGTGCGCGTAAGGCACAATGTTATGTGAGTGTGTGCGATGCACTAAAACTCTCTAAAGAGAGTTTCTAAATCTAAAACTCTCTAACGAGAGTTTTAGATTTAGAGAGTTTTAGACATGAGAGCGCGCGTAAGGCACAATGTTATGTGAGTGTGTGTGTGTGTGTTTTATCGTTTGTGTTCGCAAAAGCCTCAGCTATAAGGGACTGATTGCTTGTCTGATATGTTCATCCCGGTGTTGTTTATCAGTATTTAGTATCGATAACGGAAAAACATCCGATCCTTCTTTCGTCAGTCGATCTCAGTACTACGAGTCTTCGTGTAGGGCTGCGCCGCAAAACACCAGATCATGATCATTAATGTTTGGAAGTTCGTTTTATTTTTTCTTCCGTCAATATGTATATAAACTGTTAGATAGGGACTGCTAGGTGCTAGGCCCGAGATGCACCCCCCCCCCCCCCCACTCCCGCCAAGAAAAAAAAAATGTAGAGGCGATCAGCACACCGTTTGGCACCATGTCCACAGGCAGTCGATTTTCACAGGTTAAACAACATGACCTCGCGATCCTACCTCGGTAGTTAGTCCTAGCAATATTACTACGACCTCGGCATGTGTTGCGTTCAACATTTTGTGACTGTAGACCATGCGTGAGGAAACACAAGAAGATCAGTTATGTGCATGCGTATAAGAATTCGTGGCTTTGCTTCAAAAGTGAACCAACCAGTTATCACGAACTTACGCAAACACGTCAGCCTCGCGAGAGAGCTAAATTCGTGTCACGGCATCCAAATAACCACGTAATTCACCCTCAAAATAGCTCATATCCTGCACAGCAAAATCACCGACATTGAGCCGGTATCCCACCACGCTGCGTGCAGAGACCACGTGACGCCCATTCTGAACCATCGTCTGCATCCTATTATCATTTTAGAGAGAGAGAGAGAGAGAGACAAAGACGGGCGAGGAGGCGCAAGGCGAGTGCATTGGCCATCGGCCACTTTGCTGGAAGGTACGATTTCCGAAGCAGTAACGGATACGAAGGCCACACTGAATACGATTCATGTGTGCCACTTCCTCATCACAGCGTTGGCGGTATGACTTGCTAGCGTGACAGCGTTGGCAGCGGGACTTGAAAAGGATGCAATTTTCTCTACGTAGGTACGTAGGCCTTTATTTAATTTTGGGATGGGTACCAACTGCTTTGAGCTGCCAAGGCGTCTGATCAAGAGAGTTGCGTGAAATGAAGCTATGTTTCTTTTTTTTTTTTCTTCTTCTTCTTCTTCTTCTATTTTGAGCAACCGATATCAATACCAAAAGGTTGGCGTTCCGAAACAACAACTTTATTTAAAGTTAGTGATGGCGTTCCGAATTTCACGATTTCAAAACAGAAAAGCGTGAACCTGTGCTGGAAATTTGGATGTTAAGGCAAATAGTTGTCGTCAAATCACCGCCGTCTGAACGTAAAAGAACAAAACAAATACATGATACTTCGTCTGCCTAATAAAACAGTGGCATATTAACCTGCTTTGCGCTTCGATGGTGTCGCTTTGAAATGAGTTATATACAGATTAAGTTTTTTGGTATATGTCTTCACCAAAAATGCAACCTGGAATTATCATGTCGATTGCCTGCGTATTGAGTTATCAAGAGAAATAGTATTGTTGCAAAGATTTAGTCCCTGTCTGCCCAGTTTTGTGAAGCATTGTCTTTACTCTGCAATTGTTGATTTGAGGTTGGTTTATTGTGTGCTATAGTATGGTGCAGTGAATCAGGAAAAAAATGGCAAAAGCTTTTACTACTACAAAAACGTATGATTGGATTTATAAATGGATTATCAAAATACGATCATACTGAGACTTATTTTAAGAGTCTCTGTATTCTTCACGCAAACGAAATCTATGCATACCGTTTAGTGCAGAAAATGTACTGTGAGGCGACAACCGAGGTCAGGTCCTTTGTCACGAAGTCGTGCGTTGACTGGAACTTTGATCGCATACAACTGTAGGTCCTCCGGCCGTTTTGTGGTAACATTAGCAACAAATAAGTGCTGTACACAGACTTGCGTTATTTATCCCTTTTTTATATATAATATTCATACAGATATCCTTGAGTGCATGACAAATAAACAGCACCCGACGAAAGTTTCACAACATAGATTACTGCAATGTAATAAATTGGCCCTTGTAAAAATTTGCTTATAACACCACTCTCTGCTGGACGCTACCACATTTATATGCGTTAACCAGGGCTGCATGTTGATTATATAGTTTTATATGAACGCATAATGAGCTCTTGGTTTATATATATGCCTATGCTGAGTCTCACTATTTTATATGTTTGGTTAAATGTTTCTAAAGAATTAGAATTGTGTTTGCTTGTTTATACTACATATATACTATACGTTTACTATATGTTTGAGTTCTGCAACTGGCTAACCTTTCCAGTGACTTCCTACTCTTTCTTCATTCAGTGATCTTAGGCACTTGGGGCTTTGTGTCTTCGGCGTTCCAGCCTCAGCACACAAATTTCCATCGATGTGTATATGTCAAGCGTGCCACAATCCCAGCTGTGGACGGTCGTTTCGACCTTGTTGGGTCTCATCAGCACAGATGAGACCGATGTGCACACGCGCTGTATATATGAGATCCAACGAGGTCGAAACGGCCGTCCATGGGATTGTGACACACTTAACATACGAACATATATCTCACGTGCTGCCAGAGAGCTTCCACAGGCTTACTTGTACATTATATATAATAATAATAATGATTATTATTAATATTACTATTTATTTATTTATAGAGGGTCTCCCTGAAAACGGGTCATTGAATTATAATAAAAACAACAACACCTAGAATCATGCGGTCAACGGCATTTGTTCTTACTAGGTTTTGTGTGTGGGAGAGATTTATTAGACGGATTTCACATGGTACTATACAACAAGCACAACACACACGTAACATACACAACACAAGATCAACGATCAAAGATTGACACCAGGACTTACCCTCCTGGAACGGGCCAATCCACAGCAATACGGTTTTAAATTTTCTTTGGCAGGTGCTGTTGGGGACACGGTTAGCTAAAATCGCCGGTTAGTACTTCGCCGTCCCATATTGCCTCTGTTGCGCTTGAAAGCGTTGTGTCAATATTGTATTTGAAAGTGGACCATGCACTGCACGTGTGATTCAGACTTATTCCCTTATTCAATACAGAGGTTCAATTATAATCTCCTTAGCTAACAAATCTTGCCACAAGAAATGCATTTCTCAAAACACGTTCTTTATCGTATGGGCGTGTTACTTGCGTTGACTATCTTTGAGGTGTCCAAAAGGTGATTGAGCATCTCTTTAGGTCAATACGCTCTCCAGACGCACGATACGCCAGAAGGGTTCCCGAGCGCATTGTTCTGGTAAGCGTTTCTATGAAGTACTTTTGTATTATTGCTATCACGTCATTTTGCTCTCCTCAGGTCACGTTTCCTCGGATGAAAGATAATGCTCTGTAGCGGCTCCTTGTGAAGGCCCAGTGTACGCTGCATATTATCGGCAGCAACTTCGGTCAATCGTAATATCAGGCGAAGATGGCGTCTTTTAATGAAACGGAGAACTACACGGTGCACGCGGCGAATTGGACGAACAGCACAACAGCTGGTGAAATACCTCTCCTGAAGAAAGTTCACGACGGTCTAGTGCTGGGAATTCTCGTCAGCATCATGTTTTCCATGGGATGTCATATCAAGGTCATGGAGGTGGGTACTTTAAAGAAAACTCGTTGTTCGAAAAGGATCGCCTCATACGTCTGAGGTGCCACAGCGGGCTAAAAGGCTTCGGAATCCTACCGAATTTCCTAGCAGCCTACGCGTCTCATACCTTTATGCTCCCAAGATATTGTTTCTCTGTATAGAGCGTTTTCCTTTCCTTTCTCTTCTCTTTTTTTTCTTTTTTTTTTTTTTTACAGCGCTAGCTGTTAACGGGAAGGTCTGGGGCAATCGCTGTGGCTGTATCACAAAACTCCCCCCTTTTTTTTTCTTTCCCCCGTTTTTCTTTTTCTTTCCTTCCTTTCTTTCGATTCCCCCTTCTTCTTTTTCATGCTTTTTCTTTTTCCCCTTCCCCCCTTTTTCCTTTTTTTTCGGAATAGCAAGCTGGCTCTTTGCATGGCTAAACTTTCCTTCCTTTTTTTTCTTAACGAAACATATCCCTCCCCCCCCCTCCGCTTCTTCTCTTCTTCTTCTTCTTCCCTGTCTTCTTCTGTCTGTTGACAGGCGGTTTCGGTGATGCAAAACAAGTAGAGATAAACAAAGTAGTTTTGACATATACTCACTGATGGGTACGTTGCCTCGGAAAGTGTTCCGATTTTTCAATGTTTCCTTTCCCGCTTTTGTCCCGCTAATCCCAGCTCTATACACATCACCACTCACTTCACAGATTACAAGGCAACACTCGTCACTCTCAGCAACAAAAGTGTCAACACCCACACCCAACAGCTACCGCTGAAATTCGCGTTTCACAGTCGTAACCGTCCTGTATGTTTTTTGTAGACACCACCAGTCCACAGGTGACAACCTTCCTTTGCATGACTTCTTCATATCTCAGGCCTCCCATGACCTCTTCTATTAAAAAAAAAAAAAAAGTTAAAACTATGAGAGCCACCGAAGTACGGTTTTCGCAGGTGGGTCATACGGCTTGGCAGACATCCTGTCGGAAAGCGTATGTAACTACTGAACTTATGTAATTATATTATCATTGTTTAATTCTACCCTATTTTTTTAAATACCCTGCATGTACTTTGAGATATAAATCTCCAAACTTCTCGAGCACTGAAGGCCGCTCGCGTCGGAGCGCCGCGTGTTTTGTAGCGATGGAGCTGATTGGTGCAGGCGTTGATTTGGTGGTCCCAAATGTACCGATCTCCGGTCCCGATAAATCGAAGCGATGTTGTTTCTGCGTTCGAGAAATGCGTAGTTCTAGTTTCTGCTAATTTGCATAAGAAATTATTGTTCATTTATATTTATTTATTTATTTATCTCAAAGTACGTGCTCATTTCTGGACTTTTTTCAAAAAAAAAGGTCCAGGACGGTTGCGATTGCGTAACGCGAATTTCAGCAGTAGCTGTTGCGCGGGGATGTTGACACTTTTATTACTGATGTATGCACAACTACTTTAGAGTGACGAGTACTGCCTTGTGATCTGTGAAGTGAGTGGTGATGTGTAGAGCTGGGATTAGCGGGACAAAAATATTACTAAAAGCGGGACAAAAGCGGGACAGGAAACGCCGCAAAATCGGGCACTTTTTGGTAAGACGTACCCACTTCTGAGTATGTCAAAACTGCTTTTATTAGCTTTCGGTTATTTTAACTTGTTTTGCATCACCGAAACCGACAGTCAACAGACAGAAGAAGGAAACAGAAGGAGACAGAGAAGAAGAGGACGGTTTTGTGACAGCCACAGCGATTTCCCCGATACCTTCCCGGTAACAGCTACCGCTGTAAAAAAAGAGGGTACGTGGATTCAAATACGGTTTGACTTCGATTCTGCTGTCTCGCAATTTCCACAACAACATATTAAAAAGTTAATGAATGAAATTTAGGTAATTAGCCGTCCAGTCGTTGCACGCGCATTTCCTACAGTATGTGAGCCAGGCCTCGCAACCCGCCTGTAAAAAAAAATGACTAGTTTCTAATTTAAGAAGTACGAAGTCACGGAGTAGTTGATCTACACCAAGCTAACGTGGCATAGTGGTAAGCATGATCACTTTCCACGCCGAGACTAGGAGGTGACGCGGGTTCGAATCCCCGCACCCTGAAGTTTTCCCTGGGTTTTCCGGCAGACTTTCCAGACGAATGTCGGCACAGTTCCCTTTGAAGTCGGCCCAGGACTCATACTAACCCCCCTGTCACCCCACTCCTTCCTGCTGCCCTCTCTCCATCTGTCCACGTCTATACGCCGCTCATAGCCACAGTTACTTCACGGCGTTAACGCAGAATTTATAAAAAAATCAATGTATATAACGAACTGGTACCAAGCGTTCGCACCACGTTTTTCCGCAAGGGGGCGCTGACATCGAAAGAAAACTCTCGCGCACGGCGCCTATACTCATGTTTAAGTTTAACTTAAGGAAGGGAAGAAATCTAGTCCGGCATCATCTACATACGGCGTTAGAGATGAGGAGAAGCAATAGCGCTGGAGAAGAAATACTGCAGCGCCAGCATCCGGGGACCTGTTTGTGCTTTTTCTTTCACTAGTGCGTTTTACTCTTCGCCTGTGGTACCTCAAGGTGCCCGTCTTGTTTTGAAAGTGGTTAAGCGAGCCTGAACCTGAATCCGGAGAGCACTTTCTGCCGCAGGGCAGTGCCACGCGGCCAGTCATAGCATCCAATACTGTTGGCGCATCGAGAGAGCGTGACCTCTCCGTGTCCAGACATCCTATTTGTGGCGCAGTAATATTTTTGAGAGCTGACGGACTATATTTCTTTACCTTCTTAATTTGAACGCGACTATAGAACTAAGCTAAGCCCATCGGTGGGACTGTGTTACCAACGGTGCGATACAAGAGACAGAAACTGCCGGACAAAAAAGACCACTATTACTGGTTTGTTGGTTCGACTTTGATGGCACGAGGAGTGTCATTCATTTCCATTTTAAACCTTGGACTGAAAACGCCTGTGGTGCTGTCCTTAACCTTGTCTACCTTGGACCATCTTCCACATCCTGCTGAGGGTGCGGGAAAGGTCAAGTGACCACCAATAAGAATAGTTGAGGCTCCGGCTTCTCTGACGTCAGAATTCGCCGCCGAAGTTTGTTCAAGGATTTGTCTCTCGCCGACGCAGAGATCTAGGACAGGGTCCAGAGCAAAAGGAAAGGAGGAAATAGGCATGTTTATCCTCAGTCTCGCGACGGTACAAGTGAACGGCCGTTACAGCTGCTGACGGTGCACTACTAATCCCGCGACCAGTGTTGGTGCTTTATATATCCTCTTATCACCCGTGCTCAACCGGAGAACGGCATTGGATGTAGATATCTCCACGTTGGTAATTCACTTCGACGGGCCAAAGTAATATACAAAATATGCGTATTATAGTTTCCCATGTCGTTCGTCCCCCGTGAGTGCGCTGTATGCATGATGCAGGGATAGGACTGAGGACATATAAGCTGGGCGACTTCGATCTATAGGAAGGGAGCTGGGGCACAGTATCCCCTTCTAGTGCAAACTCTTTAGGCTACTGGGTACCCCTCCCCCACATTCATGCACATAGATCGGGTAGACTGCCTGCAATTCACTGTTATTAGGAAAATTTTCCTTACAAAATATGGGGTTTTCGTGTTCACTCGCATGAGGCACGCGATTCTTAAGATGTCCTTCGAAACGTTCAGCATGAGTATCGGCTGGGTAGACTACTGGGAGGAGGCCTTGCCCCCCCCCCCCTTTTGGAAAAGTTCGGGGGGGGGGGGGGGGCTCATGCCCTCTTGCAGTCGGTGTGTATGACTAATGATAATGATTAATCGCGCCTGCACTGGCATGTAGCTCATAAATTGAACGTATTGTTCTTGTATGGTACGCCTGTACCGACATGGTCGTACCGCGTGCGAATATGAAACCGCAACCTCTGAACCGAAAACGAAACCGAAACCTTGCAAATTACGGTTGAATGTGACTGGTGGATTTTTTTTTCTTATCCGTAAAAAAAGTTGTAGCTTCAGGCTGTTTTGCTCCGCTGACAACACTGGTAGGCCTCTGCCTATTTCCTCATCCAATCGCTCCTCTTTGAATTCTTTTTACTACAGTATCTTATCTTACATCTCTATACCAGCCAGCTACGACACGTAGAAAGATAATTCCTTTTCCCTCGGTGGCACCGGCGTGCAGTACAATAAATGCGTGATGTAATGTCCCACACATATCAAAGTGTCATGACACATTTAAAGGCGAGCCTTTCGACCAACAAGCGACCCGTGTGTAATAACTGCGGTGCACCTTGTTTCCCACATGCCAAATAAGGGCGCACAGATTGCGCGGAGCGTCGACGACACCAAATGCACCGTTACAAAGCACCGTTTATAATAATGAACAACACAGGCTCAGCTGGAGTCTCTTCTAAGCTAGTACGACGAAATGATGAATCTACAGAAATCCGTAGAGATGTTCGACTCTTGGCACTATACTTCCCCTACCCTTAACTAAAAACGTGCATATCTTATGGCAATGAGGGATAGCAAAGTACGAGAAGAAAATCAGTGTTGATACTATTTATGCACTGGTACAGCTCCGGTCAACCTTAACGATAACACTGGAAAAAATTCGATCTCGTTTCCAAGCGCAATAAGAGCCACCCTTGGGGCACTAGGGGTATATTAAGTGAACAAAATCCTTGCGTAAAACTAACAGAATAATTTTGTTCAATTAAGATTTCCTGATGGACCCAAGGGTTGCTGTAATCACGCTCGGGAACTAGACCACATTTTTTCCGGTGTTATTATTAAGGTTGACCCGAGCTGTACTATGTCCGAGAAATACAACAAACGACGAAGAAGACGAAGCAAATAGTTAGCCGGAACTCCCTGAAGGCCTTTCGAACAGACGACACCACCACAACCAACAAAAAACTCCGTAACCAAGGTCGCTTATAATATCTTAACTACTGTGCCCCCAATTGCGATGCGTCTTCCTAAAGTCACGCGACGTATAGAGCCGCGAATTATTACCAGCGTTATCCTTGTCTTAAAGCAACATTGACGGGGTTCCGTTGACCACGCTTGCACTTCACCGTACCATTGTGTCGACACGTTTAGGTCCGTGCCGCACCTGGTAAATTGCCACGATAACAATTCGAGGTGAAACGGTGCAGCCTGGCACACAACTGCATGCATAGACGCTCGCAGTTGCACAAGTGGCGCTTTGTTGTGAGACGTGCGGCTGGTGTGCCAATTTGAACGTATAATTTGCCTGCGATTTGCGAAGTTCTGCGTAATTCCTGTGTGGAAACGTCTCGTGAAGTGTGTTTGTAACAAGAAACTTCTGAAGGTTCAATGTACCCATAACAATACAGCAACAACGGCTTTGAGAAAATGGCTAGGAAGCAAGCGAGCTGGTGAAGGTGATGCATAATGTAAAACCCCGAGGCTAGGGAACACGAAGGGACAGCAGTCTCCGAAGACTTCGTGTTGTGTCTGTCCCTTCGTGTTCCCTAGCCTCGGGGTTTTACATTATGCAACAACAGCTTTATTATAATGACGAGGATCGGGGAATTTCATCGTCATGGCCGATCCCATATCGTTATGCTCCGTATATACATGTGAATCTTCGGCATTTGCTTGCTTTTGCGCGTGAATCTATGTATAGTAGCAACAAAGCTCCATCGCATGATTCTTCCGAAAGTTCATGCAAAATACTCAGAAAATGTGTTTAAATTAAGTTACTGAGTCCCAGGCAAAAAAAGTAATTATGTGGAATGCTAAGCACTCAGCCTTAACTCCCCATGCATTCCTCATCTTAAAAGTAAAGTAGTAGTTGTTGTTCGTTGTTGTTCAACCTCAAAAGGTATTTTAGAATTTGTTTATGGGCTGCATACTCAGCGCTCGTGCGGAGACGCAACGCTATGCTCAGATATCACCAAGTTGCTACCAAATGTATTTAAGCTAGAGTAACTTGAGTAGAGTAAGCTAATACGTGCAAGTAGCGACTTTTAGGAGATCAGAAGCATGCAACGAAAAACATACGAACAAAGAAGCTGTCGAATCCAGGCTAAGCAATGTGACATCATCCACTTCAGAGAAATAGAATAGCCCGATGGGCATATCGCATTTTCACAACCCTTATCAATCCGGTCTTCTAATGAAAAAAGTGGCTAGGAAGCAAGCGAGCTGGTGAAGATGATGCATAATGTAAAAAACCTCGAGACTAGGAAACACGAAGGGACAGACACAACACGAAGTCTCAAACACAGCTGAAAATTTTACTTCACAAACAAGAAATATATACAAACAGAAGGGAAGGGAACACCAGTTGAAAACAAAATAGGAGGTCGTTTCGGGGGAACGAGCAGTGTTCTATCGCAAATTTTGCGGGTGCGGCGCAAGGTAGCGTGACGCGGTGCGGGTTGAGCAATAGAACAGCCGGGTTGAACTAACGAACAGCGAACGGAACGGATTTTCTATATTACAACAACCAGTTGAATTTGTCCCTACTACTACAGTGTGTCCTCTGCATATACAGTCGGGAGCGAAGGATCGCTTCAGGTGAACGATAAGCAGCCCGGGACACGTCAGAGACGAGCTCGATATGATTTCATTGTAAAGAACTGGTAAACATGTGCCTATTGTGATGACAGCGTTGTCGTGCCATCTTCTTTCTATGTTGAAAGGAGCCTTTAGGGCCGTTACAAAGCGAAAGGAAGTTTTAGTACTGTGTATGAAAGACAATTGGCGTACGCCTTAACTAAAAACTCTCTACCGTTTTTCTTTTTTTTTTTCTATGGCTATAGTATTGTTCATACAGTCGGTATTTTCCTTCTTGTTTTAATTTTTGACACGTGCCCGTCCCAAGAAACTTACCGCATGGCACGTTGAGGAAAAGACATGCGAGTGCTCGGGTGCAAGTGCATTGGATGCTCGGAAACGTTCTTCATTCACACGTGTGTGGCGGTTTTCGCGTTCCTTCGGCACGGACGCAAAAACACGTCACGTTCATCGGAATGAGCGCTTATATACGGTCACGTATACCGGGACAGCAACCAGACTGGCTTTCTGGTACCTGGTACTGGTCTGGTACTGGGAGGTACCCCGGTTTGAATCCCGGTGCCGGCTGTGCTGTCTGGGGTTTTTCCTGGGTTTTCCTCAGACGCTCCCAGACATATGTCGGCACAGTTCCCTTAGAAGTCGGCCCAGGACGCACATTCCCCCAGGGCGTCAGTCGTGACGTTGCCCACATACGTGAGGCCGACAACGGCATGCCATTTCACCATCACCACCACCACTGGCTTTCTGACTTTTCCCTGCTTTTCCTTTTTAAAGTGATATGGATAGAATTGTTCTTTTTCGTACTTAACCTATCATGCGGCAGCCCCCCCCCCTCTCTCTCTCTCTCTCTCTTGCGTATTATAGTTTCATTAGGTTAACCGATACATACAAAAACACGTTCATATTAACGTACTTTACATGAAGGCATAAGTTCTTTGCATGGATTTTGAGCTTGTTTACCCCCGTGAATATTCGCATCCTTATTCCCGGTTGCATACACACATGCAGTTGTACTGCAGACGCCTGCAAAACCTGTACACCCGTAGTAACGTAACGTGACTTGGTTTCAAATAATCCGTCGCCCTGTCCAGCTTTTGTCACCAAAGAGCATGCGCATGTGCAGCTCTGGCACCACCTGAAACGACCCATGAGCATCCTAGTGGGCATGCTGAGCCAATTCATCCTCCTGCCTCTCATCTCCTTTGCGCTGCTCAGCGTTTTGAAGCTGGACGGCCTGTACGCCGTGGGTATGCTCATCCTCTCCTGTTCTCCAGGCGGAGCAACGTCTAATATCTTTGCCTACTTTTGCGACGGGGACGTTCCACTGAGGTAAGCAATTCTACTTCACCGAATTGAGTGAATGGGTACTCTTAGCGAATCAGAAGCACTCCACAAAAACGCTACGATCAAGAAAGCTGTCAAGTCAAAGCTCACCAACGTGATAAGGGCCGAGACAAAGGAATAAGGTGATTGACTTATCGCCTTTTCGTAACCGCTATTGTGCGCACCTCCCGATCTCCTAGGTCGGAAGGTACTCACGATAACGGTTCTGAAAACATGCCTGGATTTGATAACTTCCTTTATCATATTGTGCCATACAACAGCGAAACCGAAACGTTACGATAGAGGAGGTTGTCAAACCAGGGCTTAGCAATGTAATGTCATCCCACTTCTAAAAAACAGGGCGATTGGCTTATCATATTTTCGGAACGGTTATCGTAAGCGCGTTCCGATCTACTAGAACAAAAGCTTCGAAGTCGGCTATCTTTTAAAGCG
This sequence comes from Ornithodoros turicata, assembly GCF_037126465.1. Taxonomy (NCBI): domain Eukaryota; kingdom Metazoa; phylum Arthropoda; class Arachnida; order Ixodida; family Argasidae; genus Ornithodoros; species Ornithodoros turicata. The sequence continues at coordinate 33,661,504 of NC_088209.1, forward strand.
ATATTATAAAGCGACAGCCTTAAAAGATAGTCGGCCAACCACCGTGTAGGTCCGTCAGTAGCCTCATAGGACCACGTGACGACAAACTCCCGCCAACGATGATCCCACACGTCATCGATTACGTAACGCCACCGCGCAAAGCATGCTGGTGGGGAACTGCCAGCCTTATCAGCATATCAGCCGACGCGTTCTTCCCGCTTCTTGCCCGCCACAGCAAAATATAACCTCGAACCGGTCTTCTCGTGACGTTGCATATGTATAAACAGAGGATCGTCTATAAAGCTACGGCATTTATTTCATTCGTTCCACTTGTTTAATTTCGTTTAATTCGTTTAATTGAATGACATTAATCTAATTAATATGTTTATCGTTTGTTTTCGGGATCATTACTTGTGACAATTTGCCACATTTTTTAGAGAGCATCATTACAATTGCAATGCAGAACTGTGTATGGCTTTTGGGAGCTGTTCTTAAGCAGTATGCTGCATGAAGGCGGATGGTACGGGTAGTGATAAAGAAGAGCGCATTGATGTATCCAAACTTTGGTATAATCGTCATTATGGGCAATTTACTGTTAACGCGTGAACTAGCAAGAATTCTACGCAAAGCAAGCGGCCAGACCATATACAATTCACCGTGTCATCCAAAATCATTCATCTTAGGTGCTGTATGGACCCTTCAGAATTCAGAACTGATTATGGATCTCGTTGGACTGATATAAACCTACTTACCAACCTGAAGCACTTCGTAATGTGCCTTCGCATGCATGTATTACGAAACGTATAGTACTTCTGAAGCCAAGCTCTTCAAACTGGCTATAAGATACGGCTATACTGGCTATACTGGCAACACTGGCTATAAGATAGGGGTTGGAAAGGGGTGGACACACATCGAACATAGGAATGAGAGATATCACGCAAGGGGAACATGAACATTGTCATTATGAAGGCATTCATTAAGCTTGTTACGCTTTGCACCCGTCCATGCGTGACACTAACGTGCACGGAGAACGTCGACCAACCTAATGGCTCCTCGCTGTTCTTCATCATTAGGGGACAGCGTGTAACAAGTGTTTCTGCATGCATCATCACCCTCTAGACAAGTCTACAGAGCGACTCTATCTATGTAACCATCACGAAACCCTCGGATCAAGGAAGGAAAGCTTGTGGCAATCGGGTGTTGTGTAGCGTATTGCATGTAGCACCGAGAAGACCGTTCGCTTCCGTTCAAGGGCATACGTCGGCGAACTTACGCTGAAGACTTCCCGTCCGGTCCCGGATCTCGCTGCGGCATGGTGTACGATTGGCTGCGGATGCGTAGATATTGCATAGGGAGTTTTCACCTACGTCACATTGTGACATGGTATGCTCATAAGCTCCTCCCAGTGGTGGTCACTTTTCGTGCTAGCGGCATTGAAAGATGACAAACTATAATGCGCTACTTTTCAATGCGACAACCATAGCTTTCACAAAAGAAAATGTGAGAACGACGTTAACGAAGTGGTCTTCGGGATAAAAGAAGGGTACGGACGCGACCGGATTTCAAAACACCATTCAAGGCTTCGTTTTCGTACAAGTGCTAGATAATCTCTGCAGCTGCGCCGAGAAAGTGACCTCCACTACACTCTTAAAACTGAACTTGACCGCATAACACGCTCCTAGCCAACCATCATCTCGAATGACCTCGTTCTCTCCCCTGATTTGTTGGAAACTGGAGGGTTACGCCATTTTTGTGACAAGTATGAACTGCACAAGTGTCCCAAAAAAGGGGTAAGACTCCCGTTTTCAACAAATCAGGAGAAAGAACGACAGACGTCATGTGAAAACACCCCATTAATGACTGTGCTGCTGCTATATGGTCTGTGCAACGTCAGCTTATTTTAATGCTAGCTTCCGCCTGTTCACCTTCGCCGTAGAGGCTCACGCGCGTGCGCTATAGATGTGATTATTAGTGGGATAGAGTTATCCGAAACCGGGATATTCGAGTTATCGGGATATATTCCGCTCTGCTGTCATCGTCCGAAGTTAATTCCGAGCTCGTATTTTCGAAAGTATAGGATGGTCAAAACAATGTACGGGGTTTACATGCATAGCTCTTCAACTGGACGACATTCTTGTGGGTCCATCTTCCAAATGGCTTCATAACATGATTGTACCAAAGCTGCCCATCTTTTGACAGGCGCGTACGAAGGTGAACATTTCCCATACACATTCTTGTGCATTCCCTGAGTACTGCTGTGTCAGTTCAGTTTCAACATCACACTATCTACGGACCGCGCATAACTGCTTCCATGCGACGGGTGAACATACTCCCCATTCGACGCTTCAGATAAACGGTCAATCAACCATTATTTTTTGTTATTCAAAAAACCCTTTTTGTTTTCGTTTTTTGTCGTGAGACCGAACAAGTAAATTAAAAGTTCAAAGATGCGTTGAAAAGCTACGAAATTAATTTCGACCAGTGGAGTGGAAAATCCCGTGATCCGGCGAAGGAGACTAAAGCAAAATGCCTCAGCTCGACGGGAGCTTCGTCAAAGCAAAGAGTTGACTCCCTACACTTTTTTAGCCTTTAATCCCCGACCCTTTATATACACTTGCCAATGATGAGCACGATGCCCAGTATAGAGGAACAGCCTCTGAGCGAAATATCGGCCGCTCTCAACCTAGTGCTCTTCCTTCAGTCTACGAAATTAATTTGTACGCTCTCAGCCCTATCCAATTCACTCTTTAAAACAGTGGCCGTGCAGCGAAATGAGGGCAAAAGTCAAATGCATCTCTGATAAACGAACACAATCGGGTACGTATATTTAGGATCAAACGCTGCCAGCGCCACCTGCATCGATACCTATTCGGGCAAACCTCGAACGCGGCTCCAGTGCCCATCGTGCTATCGTGACCATAGCTCGGCGCAATCATGATCGCAATGCCTTATCAAAGTCTGATGATCGCGATCATGAGTGTGATCACGAAGCACTGGCAAGGCTGCCGCGATCATGATCGCGCCGAGCTATGATCGTGACTCGTGATGGCAGATAACAGAAGTGTAGCATTATAAGCTGTTGTTTGGAGAATACTGCCCAAGCAGCACAATGTACTGAACGTCGAGTGCAATAGGGGTGGACGGTATGTGGCTTATCAATGTTGTTCAGTTTGACGAGTCTGTTCAAGGCCTTCCACCTACCCGTCCACCCCTATTGCACTCGACTTTCGGTACATTGTGCTGCTTGGGGGAGCAGGAGCGCGGCAACATAGTAACTCCTAACAGCCTCAGAAGCTGCAGATTAGATTAGATAAGATTAGAAGCATGAAATAAAGGAATGGAAACGTAGGTTGCGCCGGTGTGACCAGCTGTTCCATGGCGCTTGATGTGTGAAAGCATTGAGTGATTTAAAGGATTACTTCAGCACTTATGTCCTTGACATAGTTCGCCAGGGCACACAGCGCAGGTTGTTGGTGCTGTTTTGGCCAGATTCCCCAGTACCTTCTCGACACTAAAAAGGTCGGTTGTCAACTTTAGCAAGGGCGTTCTTCAGCGTTTGCCGACTAGAGTCGAAGCGTCGGCGGTTGACCAGCACGTGTTCCGTGTACTTCCAGTCTGTTGCCCAAGCGTACGTTACCAGTTTTGCGCCTCGGCCTTGCTCGAGTTATTATATGAGCAATGACCAGCGGCTTGGCCGAGCGGGTTAAGGAGTCCTAGAGTCACTAAATAGGGTCATATAGGGGACCCCTATTTAGTGACTCTACGGTGTCTGGCTCGTTGGTGGTAGCCAAGGTCGTGCTGAAGACTGGTAGGTGGTGGGTTCGAGTCCTACCACTTGCTGTGCTGTCTGAGGTTTTCCGTGCACTTTCCGAAGACTTTCCAAACGAATGTCGGCCCAGTTTCCCCAGAAGTCGGCCCAGGACGCATACTAACCCTTCTGTCCCCCACTCCTTCCTGCTGTCCTTTCTCCAAGTATACGCCGCTCAGTTGCTTTGCGGGACTAACACGAAATAAAATATATATATATATATCAGCAATATGGTTCTATAGAGATGTAGTATATGTACTATTCAGCGCCTCGAAAAAAAAAAGAAAAAAAAAGTCAACGGCAACACGTTTTGTCTTTTTCTCTGCCAGTATCGTGATGACGGTATCCTCGACCATCCTGGCTATGGCAATGATGCCACTCAACATTCTGTTCTATGGGCAGTTCATCGATACAGGTAGTGTCGTCGTTCCGTACGTGAAGATCGCCACGAGTCTATTTATCGTCAGCATTCCTGCCTGCTTCGGAATGCTGTTCAACTGGAAGTTCCCCAGGCCTGCACCCTACATCACCAAGGTAAGTTGCGGCCCGAGAGTCCCCACAAGGACATGCAAACTACTCAGTTATTGTTTACTGGACTCAAGATCGCGGCTTAGATCCTTGCCGAAGACGGAAACAGTGCGGGGGAGGTAAACGTTGCTTCCAGTACCGTAGAACTTGTCGTGTTACTCTCAAACCACCAGTCTCCGTGCGCTCCTTAGCCTCGTTCCCAGCGACGACACAATAGGGCTGGACTGCCGAAATCGCCTCTTCCCGTTGGGATGAATACTGGTGGCCGCCGTCTTTAATGAGTATGACTGACGATAACGTCAACATTCTATAGAACTAGTCATCCGGCAATGATCTGAGTAGTGTATCAATGTTCCAAGGATCAATAAGGAAACAGAAGATTGCTTTTGCTTCCGCGCGCGATATGCACAGTTGTCCACGTGAGGAGTGCTGAATGAATGAACACACACACATACAGGACAGTGAAAGAACTCTGCAAACGGCAGTCCACACGTGCACAGTTCCTGTGACTACCACGGGGTGGCAGCACCAATGGCGGCGCCCATGCCTTGAATCACGTGTTTTAATGTGTACCCTGCGGCACGTGCAGCATGTAGCCACATATATATGGCTATATGGTATATATATATATTAGGAAAGTATATGTATATACTTTGTATATACGCTGGCTTACCTTAAGTGCGAGCCTGCACTCCCAATTATTATTTGTGGAAGTCACGGGTAATTTACTGAAAAAAGTAACTATAGTTAGTTAGTCTGCGCAAATAACTGAATTACTGTTAATCTTTTTGAAATTAGTTGCAGCTGCAGTGTACCACGTTAAAGTAACTTGGTGACGTTCCAGTTACTTTTGAGGTAAAGGGAAACTAATAAATCTCACTCCAGAGAAAATTGTTTGAGCACTTCTACTGTCCAAGCATAGTTATGTTACAGGGTTCCGCGTTTTCGAAATTTGCCGAAAAACAGCCGCAGATTTTTTTTTTTTTTTTTTGTAATTCGGCACGCTCCGAAAAACTCCGAATTATACTCGTGCATATGGCGCGAAGGTGCCTGTACCCGACTGCACTTTTTCTCCGGAGCATCACATTTCCAAAGGCTGGAACCGGAGGCACAGAAGAAAAAGAATTTTCTCCGACCGAAGACTGTTCTCTGGAGATTTTTTTCTCTGTCAGAGAAAATTCTTTTTCTTCCGTGTCTCCGGTTCCAGCCTTCAGTATGCACCAGCTTGTCTGCGCCTTCTCACTTCATGTCGAACACATTTCCGTTTTTCCTACACACCTCGTTTTTCCGGTGGAATGCGGGAAATATCGCGGTGCGGAGCTGCTAGTCCAGGAATTGGAATTGGAAACGAAAGAAAAATATGGAGATGTTAGTCGGCGACCCATTCGGGGCTGGCTATACTCCGGAAAGAGGTAGACAAACAGGAAAGAGAGGTAGAGTGGGTCAAGCAGAAGAAAGCATAAAAGAAAAAAAAGGGGAAAAGGAAAGGGGGCTACCTTAGGCACCGCCCGAACACAGTGTCACATAAGTTGTCACAGAGTGTCAAGCAGGTAATAATGGTAATGGTACTGTGATGGTTACACGTAAGGTTTGTCTGCGCAGTGCGGCGACATGGTTGCACGCTCCGCAGGGTAGGACTGCAGGTAATTTTGACCACCTGGGGTTCTTTTGACGTGCGCCGGAAACCTCCCCCACATTGCTACCGCCCTCGACCGGGATCGAACCCGGGATCTTCAGCTGCAGCTCACCAAGCCAGCACGTTACCGTCTGAGCTAAGGTTCGAAGCGGTGAGGAAGTCGACAAGAGCGCGCAGTGCCGTCACTTATTGGTGATGGTGGTGGAGGTGGTTGAGGAAAAAGTCTTCCTCTGTAACACTTTGATCAGTGATTCAAGATGGTTGATGTAGACGTGGAACACTCCCACAAAGAAAATTAAATTGTTGGCGTTCTCAGTGTCCTCCTACCAAGCTGCTCTCCCCTCCATATAGTCCTTTCTATTATAGCCGCCGATTTTTCGGCATCCATTTTTTACGCATACATTTCAAATAGTTGCAATATACTTTCGCGTAAAAGTAACTAGTTACAGTTACAAGATACTTTTGCGGAAAAGTAACTAGTTACAGTTACAAGATACGTTCGCGGGAAAGTACCTAGTTACAGTTACTTGTAACTTAGTTAGTACCCAAGACTGATTTTTCGGTTCACATTTACTTTATGGTTATATTCTGAGCAGGGCTCGCGGGAAGATTTTAGAGCTTCGTTCTCCGTAGAGGTACTTTTGGATATCGTAGGATCTTATCGGCACCGATACCGATTATACAGTCGGAATGATATCAGGTGTTCGACATCAGCGAGACTCTGTGTTATTGACCGTTGTATTGACCACTTGACGACGCTAATATTGAATATAATTTGAGGCAATTAGTGCCTCAAAGCAAAATTAACCAAACAGCAAAAGTAAAAATGACCGTGATTCTGGATCACCCAACAATTAGAAGGTGAAGTATTGTACTTGCTCATAATGGACCTACCAATCGCAGGCGGGGAGCATCTTGGGCTTCCTATTGATTGTGACAGCCCAAACTATGGAGGTGTTCATCTTCCCGGACATCTTCAGGTCCGCACCGCGGTCCCTGTATCTGGCCGTCGCACTTCTCCCAGCAGCGGGCATGCTAGTGGGCTACGCCTTCAGTTGGGTTCTAGGCAGGCCAGACCCAGTACGACGCACCATCGCCATAGAGTCTGGTGTGCAAAATATTGGCACAGCCATTACTGTCATAGCACTTTCCTTCACCTTCGAGGTATGCATTTCATACAACTCTGTTTTCCGCACCTGCTACCATGACGTGGCAAGACGTCGCGTTCTTTGCTCACAATCACCGTGAAACTACTTCAATTAAATTCGCAGCCAAATTATTTATAATTCGACTTTATAGTAAACGTTTTCGCTGCAATGCCGTCACTGTTAGCTTTCTTCCACTACTACTTCTTTTTTTTTTTTTTTTTTTGTCTGCCACCGATTCGAGACAAAGATTGCAAGTTACGTTTACCATTGTTTACGCTCCTTTCCCTCAATAAGCTCGATGGCAGCTGCCATACTGCGATTCCTACGTCGCGAACTAAGCAGAGACTAACAGCTTTTCTTCCTCGTAGTTTGCGAAGATCTTCACAGCAAACATTTCATCAATATTGAAATTCTGTAAGTCAGCTTACCCTTAACGTGTACAACGGCCAACTTTCTGGACAAAGCCCCGACCAACTTATCATGGTGGACATTCTATACCGCCGGCGTATACTTGCTCTTGCTCACACGCATTAACGTCCATGAACAATTTCATATCGCATTTTTCACCAACATACGCGATTTTTCATTGAAATATCGCCGAATACCTCATTATTTCAGTACATATTATTGTAAAAGTTGTTTCTTATGCGTATGTGCACAGTTTGAGAGGCGATTATGGAAGCAGACGACCGAAGAGGAAAGCGGAGACGGAAGAGAGGTGTCACGTGTTCTCCTCGGCGGTGATTGGCCAGAGGCACTAACTAGTCAGATCATTTTCGCTCCTCGGTCGGCCGATATCCAACGATTGAATTGGCGTGGGGTGATGGGGGGGGGGCAAAGTTGGTGCGTGTGAACGTAGCCCAATGTTTCAAAACGAATGAAAGTTGACCCTTTAGAAGTTCCTTTCCATAATTCAATGCAGGAGTGGTCATGTAACCAGAAATAAAACAGCTTACTCTATGATGGAGTTTACGTGCTGCTCCCCTTCTGAACTGTACAGAATGCGTGGTCATTACTATGTATTACTTTTTCAGCTTCAAAAGGCTGCGCTCACGTTCCCGTTATTATATGGCATCAGCATGGTGATCTTTTGCTTCGTTGTCAGCAGTATCTACAACATAGTTAAAAGATTATGCTCCAAGTGCAAGGATGAGGCAGTGTTTGCTGACACTCCTACCATAGATCAATCTTCAAGTGATCTCAAAGGTACGCATTTCCCTGTAGGGCTTCACTATATGGGAGTGCCAATCTCTGACGCCTGCTCACTACGCCACTCCTACGTCACATTGTATTCTTCATACGTCATGCAAGCAGATCGGGTCGCTCCGTACAAGGCTGATCCTTCGAAACGTTTTTGTAAATCGAATTGCGCAGTGACACGACAACATTCGGCTAAAATACCTTGTGTGATCTCTGTTGATAGACTGCATGGTTGAAAATTAAGGAGACCAAGCAATCCTAACTGTGATTTCACTGCAGGGACCGTCTAGCACAGATCGAACGATTCCGAAACCTCACTGAAAATATATACTAGGCGTGTGTTGTTGCCAGCGCAACTTGTAGCTGTGCTGCTCCTACCGATATGGCAGCATGGAACCGGAGTAAACAGGGGTCACCTCGCATTCTCGGCTTGGATAGGCTATCATCTTATAGCCACTAAGCGTGTATGCACAGGAGCGAAACGCCAACGAAATATTCTTGTGGAAAGAAACGTAAGACGTAAAAAAGGAGAGTGTTCATGGGGCGGAAGTTCAGCAGCTTCTAACGTTGATCGTTCGCATGGCACTACAATGTTGAGAAAATGTCGTGAGTGACGTAGTGCGCACATAGCATAGCAGACGACGGGAACTATAAATGTCATAAATAAATAAATAAACTGACCACCGAATACATTCGTCTTGGCTCATTACACCAGATCAATTGTGTTCACGTTGGTCATTGCACTCATGAGAATGTCTGCTTATTTCAGAAATATTCAAGAAGAATACATCTCATGCGGATGAAGAGAAGGGCACTGGAAAATACAATCCTTCATTTGGAAATGTGGAACTTGAGGCAGACAACCAGGGATGTCAAAATGGGAAGGCTCAAGCATGCTAGTATTACACTTCGTTCTTCTACCCAAAGCCATTCTCTCTCTGCAACAAATGCCCGAGAAGAGCACAGTGGACTTCTGATGCCAACGAAGTTGGTTTTTGAGTTGCACAAATCGAATGCCAGTGTACAAGATGTGTTACTTTTCATCTTTGTACTCTGTGGAAAGCGATGTTCCAGTGAACACTGAACAGTTTTTCTTTTTTTTTTTTTGTCAGAGCTTGTGTTGTGTAAGTTTTTAGTGTTGCGCTGGAATCGTCACTCTGCAGGACACCTGCAGCAAGGCCACGAAAGGGGCAAATGTATGTCTTATTAACGAAGGAATTTCAATGAAAACAAAAGTAACCGATAATCTAAGTGCAGGATATGTATTTTACATGATAATTCATATGGTATATTTTTGTATAAAGGTCACTTGGTGTCTGTTCCTAGCAGTCTCCTACATGGTGGTAGCTGTCCAACAAAACAGAAAAAAAAAAAACATTTACCGCGTGACGTTTTCCTGACGTAACCGTGAGGCAAACCTTACCATGCAGAGGGTCATCAAAAATATTTTCAGTTTAAGACGGCGGATAAAAGTATGTGCGTCAATTTGCCGAATAGCACAAACGGTTTTGACGTATGCAATTTTTTTGCAAACTTTTATGCAAAACTTACAATACAGCCGCGCGCGTTCACTCTCGACTCGCTCCGCGGAGTGTAACGAGGAGGAGAAGGACGGTGCGCACGTGACCGATGACGGCATAATGTCAGCGCGTTCCTGTTCGCTGGTTAGTCGTATACAGTCGAGGTCAGCGCCTGTCTCACATACGTGAGGCCGACAACGGCAAGCCCTATCACCACCACCACCACCACCACCACCACCACCACCAGCGCCTGTCTTTTTCTTTTTGTCGTGAGGGCTTTCTCCTTTTGTAGTCCATAAACCTCGGGGCGATTCGGGAGTGAAAGGGTAACCGTGCGCATGGAGGATTTCATTGTCCCGCCGGAGTTTCCCCGGGGGCAATGCTGCTTCAGAGCCCTGAACAGCTGACTAGCAGACGATATTTATCAAAACCAGTCAGCGAGCGCTGACAATATGACATCAGCGCAAGTTCAGAGGATCGTACTGTTCACCACCACTGTCGGGCACGGTCGCTTTTTGCGGCGCACTTTAAATTCCATTAGTGAATGGAAGGCTTTCAAGTGCTTTCAAGTTGAGAGGTGGCCCTCGGCATGCTGGGACTTCGAACTTCCGGCCTGAAATTTTAGTTTCGCCCTATTGGAGCAAAGCAATAGTTTATAAATCCTGGTTGAAAGGACAAGCAAGAGGAGTTCGTCAGGGAACGCCTGCCCCCTAAAGAAGTACGTTACTTTAACAAATACTTCGCACGCACTTTTCTTAAGGCAATGTTTAGTTTTCGTGACACTTCGTGCATGTTTGGTTTTGCACGCGCTTTGAAATCGCGATCTTTTGCTGTGAGAAATGTTCCGTTTCAGGGCGGTCAATGGACCTCTCCCTATTTGTAAACAAGTGATGTCATAGTGTTCGACAGCGCCACCAATTTGGTAGACCTGAACTACGCTAGAAGCTAGGGGCCAACAAGGTCGCGCACGAAAGCCACGGCCCTGAGGGGATTACGCTGGGCCCTGAAAGGGACGCGACCTTCGGTCCTACTTTTCTTTCAAAAGGAGGCAGCGAGCAAGTGCCCATTCGTGGAACCCAGCCCTCCCCTTCCGATTTGTTTCGGTTTCAGTCTGTCTACCAACGTCATGATGTCGTTTCTCCGGTAGAGGTCTATTTGGCGTTTCAAACAACAAAGATAAGCAACACTTCAGATATGATACAACGAAATGTGCAGCCAGTATTCTACACATCAATCTTCTGCAACGCATGTATATAGCCATGTTAAGAGGGGGGGGGGGGGGGGGATCTAGCCCGTCAGCCTGCAAAATATTACTGCGCCGCAGATAGGATGGCTGGACGCAGAGACGTCACGCTCTCTCCCTGCGCCAGATAATGTAATCTATCATACTCACCCTGCTTCCGAATTGGCTGTTGGCCGTATATGACACTACGCTGCAGCAGAAAGTGCGCTCCCCTACTGATGGCGCACGGTGGCGCTGCAGTATTTCTCCTGGTGCGCTATCCGGGAAACGTCATCTTGACGTTGGTAGACAGACTGAAACCGAAACAAATTGGAAGGGGAGGACTGGGCTGCGCGAACGGGCACTTGATCGCTGCCTCTTCCTATTAAAAGAAAAGTAGGACCGAAGGTCGCCTGCCTTTCAGAGACCATCATAATCCCCTCAAGACCGCGGCTCTTGAGTGCGACCTTGTTCGCCTCTAGCTTCGAGCGTAGTTCAACTCTACCAAACTGGTGGCACTGCCGACCACTATGACGTCATTTGTTTACAAACAGGGAGAGGTCTATAAGGGTACAGAGTATCGCATTCATTTTTGTGCTGGATCCGCCGTTCGGTGTCGGCGACTGGGCCGGTGTTTCGATGTTTCTTACCGATATGTGCGCAGTTTGATGCGCAAACTGAAATTGAGTAGAGTATTCCAGAAAACGAGGGAAGTGGAAACGGAAAAGGAGCGGCAGGTGCTCTCCTCGTCACCACTATGTTGGACATTGGCTGACAATATATCCGGCTAATTCTTTCGTCTAAAAAAGTGTTTAGATATTAAATGAACAAATTTTAAAGATCAGCGCTGCTTCCGCGGCCGCAGAAGCTGCGGCGGGGTGACGTCACTCCCTGAACGGAGGAGTAAGAGGGCGGCATGCAGACAGCAGAGCTACAGCAGGCGCCACCTATTGAATATGTAGGGAACCTTTTAAGGCGCCGTCTGGGTCACAGAGCATGCGCAGAAGCGTTGTGAAAAAGGTCCATTGCACCAACATACGAAACAAAGCTAGCTGGTGACAGTTCATTGGCTTAAAATGGTACTCTGGAACAAAATCACCACAAAGTTCGTGATATATCTGTAATCTTTGAGATGTCAGGAACATCTGTACGAAATATCTCGTTCCAAAACTGCGCACATTTTACTCAAACGAATTATTACCAGGCGAGCGCTTCGCCTCTGTAAAGCGAGAGGGCGCTGCAAGCAATACGCTGCTAAAGTCCCTTACACGCTGCTGACATCATCTGTCAACCGGCAAGGGAGAAAGAATGCAGGCTTGGAAGCAGAGGACAATGCTGGGCGATGTCAGGGAATCTTCTTCCTGGCGAACTGCCGTTGTATGGTGTTGTTTCCTGCTCTTCGCATTTTGGTTTCGGTTTGCTGCAGTCATCACTTACGAATTAATTACTGACACAAAATGAATGCAAATGTGGCATTCGGTAACGAGAGGGTGGTTTGTGTTCGGTATGATGTTCACCTCATTTTTGTCGAATCCTCGTGAAGTCGTCCCTTTAAGTGACACCAATGAGAAGCACGAGCACATAATCACACGGAAGGGACAAGCGCAAGTTGCTGAGTAGATACGTAGTGCAAAACCACATGACACTGTTCACAAAGCTAGACATGCAACCCTGCCATGCAGGCAAGCTTTTCCTCCCAGTCGTGGCCCCGGAGCCACCACCTGTGTTAGCTTCAGCCACGTTTCTACCAGACTAAACTTATTATTCAAAATTAGGGCAGGGCTCGTCCTGTCCGGTTGTCTCAGAGTTTGCGGTTGCCCCTGTGGCCGGCCTTCCATTTGATGCCAATACACTCTCTCTGTTTGCGGTTGCATAGCACTTGATAAATATGCCCAGGCATGACAGAATCACAGAGAGTTATATAGTCCCCATTGAGCTAGGGGATACTGGCTCTTCAGTGAACACTACACAGTTTCATTTGCTCAATATTTTTTAGTGTTTTCATATCTGCTATGCTTCTGCACTGAGGCCACATAAGTGGATTGTTCTACCATTTCTGGTGTAGCACGAGGAAGTGCTTGTAGCTTTTGATGACCATAGCCCACTGATGCATTATGAGGTAAGTAATGCAGATAGAAGAATTAGGAAAGCAAGCTGGTGTAACACAGACATACGATTTATTTTCTTGAAAATGAGGGCATACATATACGTGGGACATTTATGTACATCATCGTGTATTAGTATTGTAGTTCCACGTATATGTTGTCATTCTCAAGGAGATGAATCCAATGTTTGCATAAGTAATATTGGTAAATTCTTTCACACTATTTCAAATGCAGATCCGCTTTCATTCAAGGGAAATGCCTTGAATACTCGACCAGCTCCACAATACCACTCAAGAAGCAGACTAAACTAAACTAAGCTAAACTAAATCATATTTTAATGCTCAAAATGATTAAGTACTATCCACGTTGTGTCCACCTCTCACCAGAGTCCAAGACCTAGTGCTGCACAAGACAAAAGGGCTAACATTCCATGGATGGAACTTCCTCATTTTGCTGAGGCGTGCTATAATGCCCTGAGCCTGGGGCCAAGGAACTGCCTTCACACTTCTCTGACCTTCTGTCTTCACAAAGTGAACCGTTGTAATGTTTTCGCTGCTTCGCTTCAATTCCGTGACAGTGTGAACGTGGAGAGCTTTCTGTACACAAGCTATTCGGAAGGTCCCAGAAACAACAGAACTCTTGGCAAATCAATCCTTTTCTACTTCGATCGTCACACGGAGGGCTTCTGCTTTGTCTACCTGGTCTTTCCACCTTCTAGCAGGTCCTTCGCTTCGTTTATCTTGGCAGCAAGATAAGGTGAACCTCCACGGTCCGGATGGTTCAGAAGCATAATTCTTCGATGCGCCTCTTTCAATTTCAACTTGCTCGCCGATGGGCTGATGCCCAGAATGAGACCAGCCTCTCGCTTACTCATCTTCATTTCAAATCCACCTTTATAGTATTTTGAACCGACTAACGTGTCTGCTGTAGGGAATGCTTTCATGTGCTCCTGAAAGGTCTTCGTCCATGCCCTAGAAGACCGCAATACGTATCTGCCTGTAAAACCAACGGCAGCAAGAGCCAGTCCTGCGGCTATTATTGTAGACGACATTTACGCAGTTTGATGAAAATGTAGCATAAAAACAGCTCGGGTGAGAAATGTACACAGCGATTATGACTGCATTAAAGCGAAAAGGCAAACACAGAACTCACTGCGCACATGGGCGCTTCCATGTTGGATTTGTAAAAACCCGAGACAAACTGACGGATATTTGTTCAACGTGGCACGTTGAAAATACAAAGTTAGAGTAATTTTGTCTTGATCAGTTTATTTGCGTACTAAATAATTATAATTTACGTGAATTATATGTATTTTCTAGTATATTGCTCCTGCTTCATTTCGTTTTGTGCTGTTTCAGTATTATAATGCTTCATAATAAATCCAGCGGAATTTTGAACAGTTGGATGTCGGTTTATGTGTGATGTGACATGTTGTGAAATTGGTGAACTACAACAAAGCTTGAATATGGATGCGTCAGTCCTAGAAGAGAGCTCATTCCTGGACCCCAGCAACTTGTAAGTGTGGACTGTTCTTTTTACACTGCATTTTCAACTGTTGACCGTTAGCCGTTGACGGCGCCCACATACCCGACGAAAATATCAGCATTGCTTTCCGTTTGTTAAATAGTGAAAATCCTCATTGTGTGGTTGACATTCTCAGTGTGAGTCATAGAACAATATGGAAACAAATTAAGCGCGAGAATCTTATTTCCAGCGCCGAAGATTTAGGGTCAGTTCGAGGAGGCATTTCGTATGTGATTGCCATTCATTTCAGTTCTTTATTGCCACGTTCCCTGTGCTATGTCACAGATGTTTACATTTTCAGACTTGTCTGCTTAACTTACGACTGTGCTGCGTTATAATGAAGCATGCTCTATTATGAATTCGTTCCGAATTAAGGAACATATACCATGGAGGAGACAGCACCGTGCATGGCATTTAGCTGGCTCTGCGAATACCTGTAGGTGTTGCAGTGAGCACTGTGCCCCCCTCCTCGTACTTATGGAGGGGCATTTACCTTCCTTTACTCGGTGGGTCTGCTGTTAAATGTCCTGCAGTGAGCCACACAACGTAAACATGGGAGGGTTTTCTGATTCTGCGGAGGCCACCGTACTATAAGGTTCACAATCCTATGTGGGGAACGAAAACCCTGTCGTTTGAAGATCGAAGTTGTAGTGCAGCCTTGCTGGTTGGTAAGTGGCCTCATGCTGTCATATTGCATATGGTTATCGTAGTCATCCGTGTAGTTTCTTTACCATGATGTAACGTGATGCGCGACGCAGTGCAGCCACTCCAGAGTGTCGCACTTGCGTCCCAGAGACGAGCTTTCCAGGCTTCTGCATTCCAATAAGAAAAGGAAAAAGGAAATCTGAACCACGATATTTAAACTGGTTCATTGAGTAACACCGTTCCGCCCAATCGCTATTGTACCAACGCGTTTACCTCCACGGGTACCTAAACCATTTGCAGATTTATATTTTATCATGTTCGAGAGCGAGTTTTTGTTTTTTGTTGTTAGCACCTCACTTATTTTAAGTGAAAATGGAATATGAAACTGTGATCGAAACAGACGAGCAGAAATTGTTTCTGCGCGTGCGCAGAAGATGCCCGGAAACGGTAAGCCGCAAGGTATGATATCCATCCACATCCATCTCCGGCTGCTCCGCATCTTCCGAAACTAAACTCATCGCGTCTGCTTAAATGCGACTTGGGGGGAAATGTCGTCATGAAGTCCTCGGAGATAGTGCTGTGTATTCGGCAACGGGCTCTTGTATTTGTACGGAGATACTTGTGCAAGCTGTTGAACCGTCATTATGTGGGCCTCTGAAATTGCGATATACGTCTCATATCGTTGTGCAGAAATAGATCGCCGTGCGTGCGTGCTAACCCTGACATCATTCGTTGTTTCCCGTTCACTTTATTTGCTCCAAAGGAAAACAAACAGGACTCGTTTTGGCGGAACCCCGCGAGGAAGTCAGTAGGTGTTGACGTGTTCGCTCGAACGAGGGGACTGGACATAGACTGAGACCTAACGCGTAATATGGTGAACATATTTTCCCTAGTGTCAGATGATCTTGTTTGTTGTTTTTTTCACTGCGCTTGTTAATTGCACAATCAGCTCATCGCGTTCCACGGGTCTCACCGAAGCTGAGTGAAGCCATATCTGTTGCGCGACATAGCATATTCGACCACCCTCACCGAAGATAGCGGATTACATGCGGTCCTGTGGTGATCCTGTTCGGGTTTGAGGCGTGCCTAAGATCATCGTGCATTGATGCTGTATCAGCAATGCAGAGCAGGTACTGGAGACTTTTGCGTAAAGTTGACACTGACACCACTGCATGTGAGTCTCTGACTACACCATAGATAGATGCGTAGTGAATGCTGTTCCTCTAAGGATATAGTGCACGTAATACAGAAGTGTTCCTCTTGTTCAGTAAAACCCTGAGTACCGTTTATTCCCATGCACAGCTGGGTAACTTTGAACCAGTAGCTACTTTCTGTTATTTCCAGTTCCTAAGGGAGAAAAAAAAAGTGAAAATGGCTGAATGCTCATTTTCTCACCTAACAGTGTTTCGTATTTTGTAGAATTAATGCTGAACGGTGGTCATAGCTTTTGCACTGTTACGTCTTTCAGAACTGATGCTGACTCATCCATGAATGATGTAGACCTGAGAGTGAAAGACAGTACGTTGAATCACTTCTTCCTTTGTGTGTGTGTGTGACATGTGAAAAGCAATTTGTAACTTGTGTCTCACTCTAGGGAGCTTTGGACTGATGATGCCAGCCAAGGTTAGGACTATGAGGGACTATGAACAGGTAGTTCGTTTGTTCTGCTACTCACAAATGATAATGCACACATTTTGCACACAGTGTTGCATAATTTGCAAGTCTGTTTGATGGAGTCGCTTACATTACTCCTCCCTGCTCTAGCAACTGAACGTATTGAGGAAAGAGAACCTTCACTTGAGGCTGCGGATGTTTTTCCTGGAACAAGGGAAAGGCAGGCACTGTTCTGTCAGCACTGGAGGAGAATATGAAGCATTCGTATGTCACACCTCTTTTGTCTTGAGGCTCGCAACAAACTCTTGAGCAGGGCTGTGATGTTGATCAAAGCAACACTTCCTTTAGGTACAACAAGTTCAAAATGACATGAAGACATTAGTCAACGAGGTCGACAAGCGAAATGCTCTCATACAAAAAAACTGGTAAGTGCTGTACACATTTGTTATACTTCTGTGTATAGCAAAACTCACCCATGAGAGACAAACATTGAATTGATATGACGAAGGGAAGTGTGCCTTTATGTATTACTATTGGGAGGCGTTTGATGATATCTCCTAATAAGGTCCTTCAACGGCGCATGAAGCAGGCATTGGAGGTTAGGTTTAGGTGGGGTTGTCCTCCACACACATCTCGTTGATCCGCACCAAGTTTTAATCTTGCTACACAGTGCCCTCTGTCATTCTAAATACATTGCTCGTTGCTATGCTGGATGTCACCCGAGCCTCCTAACTTACGGTCGAAACAGAATTTGTAGCGTTCACCACGCAACAACGGGGGAGCAGAGACAGACGCGCTGTCATCTCATTAGAGAGGGAGGTCTGTGGACCAGATGTTTGTGGACCAGAATCAAACAAAAGGAACTTCGAAGTCACCCCAAGTTCCTTTGAAGAAGTCAGCTAAAAAACGAATTAGTTCCCCCAGAAGTTACTGGTGTTGAAAAGCAACAAGTTAAGTTTAAAGTTGTTGAAAAAAGTAGCTTGTTAGAGTAACGACTTACCCCGCAACTGTGATATAATACACCAATACACTCCCCACCCTAATTTTTTATTGTACGTTTAATGCCTGTTGCAACATTAACAGCTGTGACGTTTGCTAGTCCCCCATCCTAGTTCCATGTTGTCGTTACTTTTCTCTTCCATAGGGTGACAATCGAACAACAACATGAAGCTATTGAAAAACTTACTGAAGAAAAGCTTGCTGCAGAGAAGGAACTTTTCACTTTGCAAACTGTAAGAACCTGTAATACAAAGGGTGCACACACATTTTTGAACACTTCTGAAACATTAAATGATCAAGCTTGTTCATGACCTGATATTTCCAGGAATGTGTAGATAAACATTCTTAAATTTCCTACAATTAAAATGCAAATTTTCAACTGAATGCTAATGCATCCCGATAGTGTTTCGCTATTTTGTAATTTTCTGGTCTTTTGGAATCTGACATCATTTGATGATCCATGCAAACGAGACGATGCAAGTAGTCTCCTGTCCTATGCTATCCTCTGTTGTGCTAATGCAAATTAGCGCCACATTGTGGTACCAATCATTCCACGGTGTCATGCTAAAGGTGTGTGTGTGTGCCATCAGGAGTTATTCTTCTTAATTATTTGTGTAGATGTAATTATATAGTTACGCCAAGCATCAAGGGTGTCTCAGTGTCCGTATTTTACGCAGAAAGCGCTTCTTGCTGAAGGAGCAAATAAGGACCACCAAAAGATGGCAAACATGATATCAGAACTGGAGCAACAGAAGAAACAGCTTGAACAAGACATGAAGGTATGGTGGACCTGTGTTGCAGGTAGTCAGTGGTTGTGGTGAATTCGGTTACTTTGATGCTTACACTCCGTTTCATTGGGCAAAACTTTTCGCATTACTTTCCAAATTGTACCCTTACTGGCAATACCCACATTTACATGAATGTGACCGAAGCGTATCATAACCAGTCACACTTGGAATGAAATCGATACATCTCCATTTTTCATGAATATACGTGATGCTAGGCCAGAAGGTGATGCCGCACCGTGTCATATTTAAGAGTCAGAGGACCTCTTCCGCCGCTATTCCTAGTGTTCAGCCTGAACATGCTGAACAGCTGAACATGAGAGCAAGCTGAAGCAGTCCACTGGTTTCTTGATTTAAAAAAATGACATGGACAATAATATATTAGGGGCATATCTTGTTGTGCCTGCTATTGAAGTTATTTCGATGTTTACCCCATTGCTACCATCTCCATTTGCAACCTAAGGTCCACATTTCTTCCTGGGCCTTTGCAACGTACACTCAATTTCTCTGTCTCCTAAAGTCGAGGAGATCACTCATACAGTAAACTTCTGTTAATTTGATCCTGGCGGAAACTCAAAACTCCAAATTACGGTAAATCGTTGACTGTTCTGCTGCTGAACTTTGTACATTTACCAGTACAGCCCAGAAAACGATTTTGCTGTACCACTACATTTGTTATAAAAGAATTTGCTATAAATGTTCAAAATATAAACATGGTAAAGGAATGGACAACGTTCAGCGAACACTGTCTGTGTCTTCCCCTTATGTTTCCACTGTGTTTCACCATGTTTAGTGACAACCAACATGCTCTTTACCTTCTGTATTAATCCCTACCAGACATGTCATATTCTTGAAATCCTCCATGCAGGCATTACGAAAGCGCTTAGGAGAACTGGAAGAACGCGATATCCCTGGCATGCGCAAGGAAATCGACAAGCGTAACATAGCAATTCAGGGTTTGACGGTGCAAGTTGTAAAGAAAGACAAGGCCATCGCAAAGCTGGAATCGCAGATGTCCGTGCTTTCCTCTACTCAGCCCCTAACAGACACCTTTCTGGAACGCCTAGACAGATCGCTTGCCAGCTCTGATGTAGATAGCGCTGTTGCCGCAAGGGACCAATTCAGGCACGACTTCAGTTTCGTGAGTAAACCATTTCAGTGCGGTGTTGTAACAGTATTTGTTGTGGGACCATCAGATACGTATATATGTGCTTCACTTTCCGTGCATGAACGGCTTAAATTTACTGTGCAACTTGAATATTATCGTTACGTATTTATGTTTGATTGATTTGAAAAGTTTGTCTCACTCAGATGAGATTATCTGCAGATCTGTCTGCTCCTGGACGCATGTTTTACAATATGCATACAGGGTGTGCACATGAGAGTGGCCCCTAATTATTAAAATAAATCTATGTGAGCTAAAAATGGGAAACTTTGTGCACGACACTTGTGGAGGTTTTTGCCACTCCAACAGGTGTTCTCTATGAGTGCCATGACGAAAACCCGAGACTGGGAAAAAGACGAAAAACAGACGACACAACACTAAGTCTCAAACACAGCTCCACTTTGTGTTGTGTCGTCTGTTTTTCGTCTTTTTCCCAGTCTCGGGTTTTCGTCATGGATCTTAGCCACCAGCTCGCTTTTAACCATTTTATCTAAGAGTGCACCTCATTAATTAGTCTAATTAGCTTAATTGAACTCAAGAATTTGACAAGGAAGGTTAACGTTTTTTGTGTTAATTAGAAAGCCCATGTCCACAACACACCATTTCAATCACAAATGCAGTACCTTTCACAATGTTTCCACAAAAATTGGAAACCAGAAAACACGTAACAACTACAAAAAAAAAATGTTGTTCATCAGGGCAAGCAAGTATGGGGAGAAGCAAAGCACAACTTTGATTGCTGATGTACCTTATAGGAGGGATAATTTGTGACCCTCAAATCATTTTTCTTGCAATGCCAATTACACGTACAAATTTTCGCTATTGACAGTTTGTTGTCTGACTCTGTTGTTCTGTAAGATCACAAACCGAAAGAAGAACTCATCAGATGCTTCTCCTGTGTCATCTGTCGCCATGTCAGCATTAAAAGAACAAGTTTGCAGCTTGGAAGCTGAACTCAAAATGAAAGAAGCTGCTATTGAGGTCAGACAGAGGACAAAATTGAGAGCTCAATGTTTGAGAAAGAGCATCATGTGTTTTCATGTTAAGCAAACGTGTTACAGAGCATGGACACCGAAATGTCTCGGTTGAAGTCTGCCCTGAGAGCGAGCCAGGAACAGTGCGGCGACCTTGAGGGCGAAATGGAAAGGTCCACGCAGGTGCACATGAGGATATGTGCGGAGAAGGACAAGCTTCTAGAGACCCTGCAGAACAGGGTCCACCAGCTGCAGGAAAATGTGCAGGTGGAGACGCTGTTTCTCAAAACTTGTACATTATAGTGCTGTCTGCTATGACATATTTCAAAAATGAAACAGAAAATATTACTGTTCGTTGCTTGTACAACTGCTTCTCCCTATATGTACTTCCTAACCCCGTTATTGTAACTCCACTTTTAGCACTGAGTGCTTGTGAAAGCAAGCATTGGTCCCGACTGAATGGCTATACCATCCTCCTACAGCTTAATGTTGGGAAATAGTAAAGCACTAAGAACTGAGGATACTGGTTATTGTTTAAAAAATTATTTGGAATGGTCGCAATCATAACGGTCATTTGTATGACACTGAGCTTCAGGAATTCAACCACTCCAGGAATAAAAAGAAGCTTTAGCGAAGCTTGCTAATTGTCGTCTCGCTGCATGCTTAGGACTGTATTTTTTTCACTGGTTGCTAAATTGAGAACCAGCCTTTGTGTGTGTGTTAACCATTATGGACTTTCCTGAGTGTGGTAGGTCTTCGTCAAAAGCAGAAAGTACATGTGTTATAAAACTTCCAAGCAAGGTTTTCTAATCCAGTAGTAAAGGTGACTTCTCCACAATTATAATTTTTGTTCTTGGCCAGGTAAACTTTCCATTCATTTTTACTGTCCTTTTATACCCTATATAAAGAATTTTAAGATTCTTCCAGTATGATAAAACAACTGATTATAAAACTATAGCCTCATTTACTAATTGACTTCCACTATATTTTTCATTTGTGTTGCTCAGCCAGCCAGTCTGTACTCAAACAGAGATTGCATATTTATGAAATCCGTTGGAAGTGCGATTTCAGAATGTACATCTTGTGTTCAACATTGTCAGAACGTACTTCTTTTTTTGTTCATTTCATTTATGCTTCCATAAATGGTACAGTTGCCAAATACCATCTTTCTAGGAAGTACAGACCTTGAAGACTCGTCAGTCTGCTCTGGAAAGAGAGTGCAACTCCCTTCATGCTGCCCTCCACGAAAAGGACAACTTCATCGAAGTAAGTCTGCGCTTGCAAAATTTGGCGCGGCATCCTAAAAAAAACTCTATAGGAGACACTTTTTTAACATTCGTAGGAGCTGTTGACTGAACGCAACAGGGCAGCATTTGACACTGAGAAATCTTTCCAAGAACTCATCCACTCTATGAGACAGAAAGATGAACACATTGAAGTGCTTCAGACTAAACTCAATGGAGCAGACGTCGAGGCTCACTACTCCGCGATTGCCTCTCCGAGCGAATGCAGTCTTCTGGACCCTACGACCCTCAAGTCTCCTCATCACCAGGAAGACCCTAAAGAGGCAGGATCGTTCAACCTAATTGAACTGTCCGCCGGAGAAGCCTCCATTCAGAAACCTCAAGACTCTGCAAAACCCGATACCGAGAGCCTTGACGCCCTCGACAGGGGCTCGTCCTCAAAATTGCTACCAATAGATAGAGACCTGATAGAAGAGCTCAGTGAGTTCTACGAAATATTGTGCAAAGCGAGTCAAGATGCTGAAGTTCTACCGGAGGTGAAGGCGCCTACGGTGCCACAAGCGGAGTGCTCGAGCGAGCTGCGGCTCAACTTTGTGAGAGAGCTCAAGTCAACGCTTCAGCACGTTTGCGAAAGAGGGTTTGCCCTCGTGACGAGGTCAGAGGACGGTTTGTGTGAGAGTAGTGGCAGCACGGTTGCCACCAGGGGAGGGACTGACAACAAAATCAGAAACTTGCAGATATGCGGAGGTGATCAGCTGGATCCAGCAGTCTCGGAAAAGCTGCAGGAGATACTCACTGTGTTATCAATTGAGCCGACAGCAGAATCATCTAGTGGATGGCATGTCAGAGATTTGCTTGCACATCTTGACTCGTTCCTTCAAAAGATCAGAAGCAATGGCAGTGAGCTCTCTCAGAGCCATGCAGTTCAAGAGAAAGAAATGGCCCAGTTGAGGGAGAACAAGGTTCTCCGGGAACGCTTATTGGATTCAATAGCAGCCATAACGAAAGTGAAGAGCAGCGAGCAGGGAGTGGGAACGGAGTTTTCAGATCTCAAGGAAGAAATTTTGAGAGAGCTGGCCCCTGTCTTGGAGTGTGTTAATTTCTTGCATGGCGAAGTGGATACTATGAGCGTGTCTACAGGTGAGAAACAGGACAGGTGTGATAAGAAGAGCGCCAGCATTGAGGAGCTCGTGTACATGGTAGATGAATCGGGAAGGCTTGTGCCAGTTCCCGAAAGTGCTGTGCCTTCCCCTGAACCTGGGGCCTGCAGGGAAGCTGTTCATGCTAAGGTGAGTAACTTGCTACCTCAGAATGCCTCTAACAGGGCATCTACCAACCTGGAAAGTGAGGAATCAACAGGGAATTTCAATACGACCGGGAACATGGGTCTCGAAGGAACGGTGTTGAGAGGCAGATGGCTGGTTTATGCTTCTCATAAATTTTGATACTTCCAAATCACATAGAGAGAAAAAAATGTCTTTCCAAAATGCAGTACGAGTAGGGCCATGTGTTTTAGGGTAAAACCAGTTTTTACCAATTCAGCCACCAATACGAGCACTAGAGAATGCTAAGCACTGGACACCCAGCACAGCTGTTCTGCATCTCATGTTCATCTAAAATGCGAGACGCGTTTTTCTTTCTATTGTCCATCTGCTTTTCCATCGATTTTACAGTGTTTTTACAGCTCCTGAAATAAAACCAGTTTTTTTACTCCCCAACTTCAAAAAAAAAAACATAACCCGCAAACACACGGCCCTATATGAAACATGGATTGAGATGGTACAGGACTGATGCTTACATGTCATAATTAGAGCCTGAAATTTTCGGGAAATATTTTTTTCTAAATTGGGGGGGGTAAAAATCTGGTAAATGAACATGTGCACTAAGTTCATGCGAATTCGGGTGAAAAAACTTCCATTACGCTAAAATCTGGGAGAAATCGGGCTCAGTTATTCAAACTAACTGTAGCGGTTTGGTACAAACGGTGATGTAACTGCATTTTTCTGCCAAACAAGTAAGTTGGTACATTCCTACAGACATCCCAGAGAGGGCAATTTGCCTGTTAAAAATCGGGTTTCACCCTAAAGAGGCAACCTTCAATTCGGGGTGAAGATTCGGGGAAGAATCGGGTAAAACCCTAAAACTTCAGGCTCTAGTCATAATCTGTGGTAACTTCTTCACTTTTTGTGTTCATATGTAGCAAACTGTGACATAACAGATACGATGCAACATGGCGATTGAATTTGCTAAGGTAGATTGTGATTTGTAAACTTTTGACTGCATCCTTCACTGTGATAGCTTATTGAACATAACGGCCATCTGTGTGTATTTTTAGGATGTTGGTCAACAGACTGAAGATGCTGCGGCAGCTGAAGAGCTTGAGCAGTTGAGAAATGAACTCAACAAATCTCGGGCTCAGGTGAGTGTATCACCGTATATTTCTCAGTAACAGCCATAGCTGTATCACACTGCCTGAGCCTGTTTCTCATTCTAGGTGAAGTTCCTACAGAAATCTTTGAAGGAGTCCTTTTCAGTCAGAATGACAGATAGCAACAAGCCACTGATTGAGATCGACCAAAATCGTCCTGTCCCCGAGGGTAGCCCGAACAAATCTGCCAATAGGCGATGGCGCAAGCAGCTGACCAACCAGAAGATGTCTGAGTTTGGATTGTCGGAAAACGTCTTTGAGCTGCAGGAAGAAATCTTTTTCCTGGTACTTCGAATTGAGGACCTCGAACGGCAGCTGGGACGTGGGACATCGGCTGTGCCCCATGAGCATTCCGAGGTACCCGCTTTCTATGCTGTGTGTCACTTCAGTCTGCTGAGCGAATTGACTCTAAAGATGAAAGGAACGTAATGCCCCCCCAAAAAAAAGGATTAATGTATAGTAGGTTAGCAGAACATCTCAGACAATGCAGAGATTGTGAACCAATTTTCAAAGAGAGAACGATTCTGTACAAAAGCAGGAAGATTAGAGTGTTATTATATCAGGAGGCCCTACATATCAAAAATTGCAGATAGCAGTTGCATCAAAAGAAGATGGAGATAGAGAAAGGGGTATAGGCACTTGTCATTGCATTGAATAAGCTCTTCGTTTGTCAGTCAGTTCTGTGTTTGTGTCGTCCTTCCTAAGTGTTACCCCGCACTGGGGTTTCTTATCCATTTTAAAATTGACTCTAATTTCTCATAATTGACAGAAGTCGCAAGCGCCCCCTGCAGCTGAGCCAAAGGCGAAGGCACTGCAGGCACGCTGTGAGGCTTTAGAACAGCAGGTGCAGGACATGCAAGAGGCTTCCACTGTGCTGCTGTGCAGACTAGAAGAGCTTGCTGCTTTCTTGGAACAGCTGCTTCAGTTTGATGAATCTGGAGCTTTTGGATCTATCTCTTTGCCACCAGACACAGTTGCTCGCATGCGCCAACTGGTGGCAGACAGTCGAGACTTCTCTCTGTCTGTGTCCCAGAGTATCCTTGGTGGGTAATGTCTTGCATACACCTAAGTGACTCAATCATTATTGTATGTGCATCACAGTATGCTTTTGCTTTATTAGGTGGGTCGGATACTGGAAGTATACTGAGTGAACACTCTGTCTTCAAGGCCTCTGCCCAGAAAGAATTGCAGTCATCTGCACCCGCTAAAGTGTAAGTGTTTTTGGCATTACTGAGAGCTTACTTAACATTTATATATGGTTATTTCATCGAGGGCTTAATTTCGTCTGTTACAGTGAAAGTGTCAGCGAGAAAAAAACTACAAAGAAGTTTGACCCCAAAGACATACCACCACAGGATGAAGATGTGGTCTTCATGGAAGAGGAGCTCGCTAGGTATGTTCATTTCACTCTTATACTTTGTTTTCAATGTAAAAAAGAATATAACATAATTACGGCCTGAAGTTTTCGGGAAATATTTTTTTCTAAATTTGGGGGAGTAAAAATCGGGTAAATAAACATGTGC
Source organism: Ornithodoros turicata (assembly GCF_037126465.1). Taxonomy (NCBI): domain Eukaryota; kingdom Metazoa; phylum Arthropoda; class Arachnida; order Ixodida; family Argasidae; genus Ornithodoros; species Ornithodoros turicata. The sequence continues at coordinate 33,687,551 of NC_088209.1, forward strand.
TCTAAATTAATGCAAATTAGGGTGAAAAGACTTCCAGTATGCTAAATTTGGGGAGAAATCGGACTCAGTTACTCAAACAAACTGAACCGCTTCGGTACAAATGGTGATGTAACTGCGTTTGCTGCCAAACAAGTTAGTGTGCATTCGTACAGATGTCTCAGCGAGGGAAATTTGCTGGGTAAAAATCGGGTTTCACCCTAAAGAGAGGAACCTTCAATTCGGTGTGCAAAATCAGGGAAGAATCGGGTTAAACCGTAAAACTTCAGGCTCTAAATATAATTACTTAATTTCTCTTATTATTATTAATAATTATTAATTATTTTTATTTCTGTTATTAATTTATTTCTGCAATTAATTAATTAAAGAATGTAACGTGTGTCTCCCATTGTATCTTTTCAGGCTTCGTGACCAAGTGGAACAGCAACAAGAAGAGATCTTCGAGCTGTCCAAGCGCCTGAACAAAGACACCAGTGGCGCCTCCCACGCACCCAACACTTCCGAAGGTACGTTACTCTCTCCTCCATCTCCACAGTCCAGGAAGCATCCTGGTACCCCAGCTTCCCACTACGACGACGATGACGCCACTGATGCCTCATGGCGCTACCAGGACCAGGTTGTGGTCGTACAAGCGAGCGATAGTGACGACATACTCTTGCTCCTCAACGAACGTGGGCTACCAGAAAATGTGTACTTTCGCAGCACCTGGGAAAAGAAATCGTTGCAAAACAAAGTTTCAGAGCCGGATGCACAGCTCGACGCTTCGGGGAAGCAGCCCCCGCCGGCAAGCCGAACTTTGACGGATACAGCTCACGCTGAAGACGAGGACGCGGACGAGTCGTCGTCGTCGTCGACGCCCGCTTGTCGAAAGAGAGTCGCGGAGGGCAAAGAGAGTGTTCTTCCATCCATTGGAAGGTTCCAGTGTTATTCGTCAGATTCCGACATTTGGTCGGAGCCCGACAGGAGCGTATCCGAACAGAGGATGGGAGGTATTTCGTGTAGCGGTTGGAGCAAGCACCTGCGGAGGTCGCCAAAGACTCCTAGAAAGGCGAGCGGAGGAGTGACGAGGACTGAGAGAGAAGAAGAGAGTGAAACGGAGCGGAAAGGCATTCCAACAAGGGACGCATCTTGGCGGAGCACAGAGTCTGGTAAAAGGCACCCTGCATGATGACACAAAGCATTCCTGTGAATGGCTGCTGTGCACTGTAGTTAGCTGGTGCATGTCATCTTTCGTTCTTTTTTATTTATTTAATTCGAGTTTTTTTTTTTATTACACCTGGCATTCATTGGAAGCCTACAGAGGAATATGCAGGTGCATAATATTAATAAATGTAAACATATCCCAGGTAATTTAGCTTGTATAATTAGGCTTCACTGCAAGATTTGTTTGAGACTATGAGTAGCAGACAACATGGAAGCTGGCATTGGGATGAAATGGGCAATATGAACTTGAGTTTGAGAATCAGTAATAAACAAGAATTGGTCAGGCATGGCTTGAAAGCCATGGTTTGGTTAGAGGGAGGAGCTTACGTAATGGAGTGTTGCAGTTCACTAATGTAACCGTATTTCTACGAGTTATTGCCGCTCGAAGAAGAAAGTGAGAATAGTCACCTTAATTCTTCTGCTTTGGAGAATTAACTGTGCATTGATTCTATCATTTTCAAACTGTGCAGGACTCACTAAACATTGCCACCAGTTTCCGTGTATTAAGTTATAACAAGGGACACACATAGTAGGAGATGCAGGAGGTACAAAACCAAAAGTCGCTGATCCACTGTGAGAGTTTGTGAAAACCGTACTTGTTGGGGTTTCGTAGAACCAAAGACACTTACGTTAACTATTACGTAAAGAATGTTATGCTCGGATTGGTTCTTGTAAATTTGAGCGCCCATTACAATCTAGGAACTACCGTATTAGTATATGATAGATATTGAATAAGCAGGTACTATGTAAGCAAGCTAATCACTATCCGGCAGTGTGCTTTTTTTGTTTTTGTTTCTTTGTTTTTCCACATGCTTTGTTTAATTCATTGATGAAATATTAGTGCATGTGTTTGTTTATTGCACATGTAACAGTCTAGAGGGCTCTTGTGTGCATGAATTAAACTACTGTAGTACAAGTTAGTCGTGCCTCTAGTAGTGTTTTTGGCATTTGTTTCATCATTTGTTGACTGAGAACCCAGGTCATGGACAGGTCATGCCATTCAAGAAAGAGGCTCTTGGTGAGGCATTATAAGTTGATATATCATATAAAGTAACCAGTTGTACCTCACTGCTGATGCTCTGTCTTGTTTGAACTGACCTGCAACTTATACCTTTTGCTTTTGCTAAATATGCAACTGTGCTGTATAAGGGCAGCTTTTATAAAGCAAATATGAGTGCTGCTATATGAGTATATGGTATGTGATATTAAAAAGCTAACTTCAGATGGCGATGAAACATATCAAATCAAAGTAAACTGGCTTCAGACAGTAGTATATATTAAAATAGCAAAATATGTTTAAGGAAAGAGGATAAGGGCATTGGCATTCATACAAGCACTAGAGAGTCAAATAAACATAAACAAGTGACACTAAAGAGGTAGAAATAATGGCCTAGGCTAGAAATTTGAGCTAATTTGGTTCTTTACAAGATTGTACCAACACGTCAACCACTCCACATTTTAGCTCGCTGGCGCTTGTACACCTGCCAGTTCTTTCTCTTAAATGATTCTCCGATTACTATCTCAGTTGGTGCGGGACTACTACTATGTAGATCTTGCATTTATGGATGTAATCATAATAACTAGTAGTATAGTAGTGGTTATATGATGTGGTGGTGTATACGGTGGTTATATAAGAAGCCTCCAAAAGTTACAGTTTACTGATGCTCTTTGACACAGGCCGAAGCAAGAAAACTCCACAATCAGCCCGCTGCCAGCTCCGGAGGTTGGAAAAGCTCTTGCGTCGAATGCAAGGGTGCAGTGCAAAGTTGGAAGATGTGCTCACCTCACATAAGGAACTGTGCCAGAAAATGTTGGACTACGGCAACTCTGACACTTCTCGGGTTGGTTCTCCTCATATCACTTCAAAGCTGTGAAAGCACAGTTTAGAAATTTGCATGGCGTGGCATGCATTGGAGAATGGGGGCAAGAAACAGCTTCGTTGCTACTGGCCCAGATAGCATGCATGTGTCACAATCGCTGTAGTAGTACACTCTTTACATTCCGTACCATTTGATTGTGCAACTTCTGCTTTATTAATTTTCTGCTTCAGGAGTCTGTCGAACAAGTGCAGCTTCCCTCATCGGAGCTCATTGACGCGCACATTCAAACCATGAGAAAGCTACAATTCAAGTTGGAGGAGACAGTCATCAATAACGAACTGCTTCGAGAAATCTTGACAGAGCGTGTTGGTAGGTAGCATCTGTCTTGTTGTTCTTGACACATCGAAAAATTACATACTTCAGGCACAGGCATGACGAGGAAGAGGTATTCTTCCAACACTCGAAAATGTGGAAGGGTGTTACTGCCCGTTTTTTTTTTCTTTCCTTCTAGTACATCTTGCTCCTTGTGATTTTTTGCCTTGACTTGCGGTATAGGGCCTTGTGTTTTCGAGTTTTATGTTCTTTGGAAATTGGGTTTTGTTTCAGCAGCCGTAAAAAAGCAGTGTAAAATCAAGCAATATTGGGTGAAAAAGCCATTTTCAGGTGAAATAAAGTGCTTCCCACGCTTTAGATGAAATGTGATGCAGAACAGCCATGCTGGATATGTAACGCTCAGCATCCTCCGGGTCTTGATTCAGTAGCTGAATTGGCACTTTGCCAAGTTCGATTTTGGAGGTTTTTTCTGGATTTACCCCAAGGGACAATGATGCAAATCAGGGAGCAAAACCGAGCTTTACCTCAAAGCACAAGGCCCTATAAGTAACGTAGTTTAATAGTAATTTGTCCTCTGTCTTTTCTTCAGAATCTGGAAGTATAATCAAAACTGAAATGGTATCGACCAGTGCAAGCAGTCCTGAAGCAGAAGCTGCCCAAAAGCTTCAACAGTATAGTAAAGAACTTGAATGCAAAGAGCGAAGAGAGGAGATCCTGAAACGGGCAATCGCCAATGAGCAGGCAGCGAAGCTCCAGCTTGAAAAAGAACTTCTTGAGAGTCACAAGGAGCTACAAACGCTGCACGATGCTCATTCCAAGCTGGAAGAGAGCTTCAAGCAGTACGGTACAATGCCCAGCACTGGATTTGATACTCACCTGCAGGCTACGCTGCGCGAAGTTCAAGACTGGAACCTCAGGCTTCAGAAAGAGAACGAAGAAAAGTCGCATCGTGCCTGCGAGCTCGAGGCAGTCTTGAAAAAACTGCAGGCACAGTATGCCGAACTTACTGCAGATCTTCAGGAGAAGAATATCCAGCTGGAGTTTGCCACTAAAGAGGTAGAGAATCTCAAAGGTTCTGGAAGCCACAATGAAACGGACGAGCTCAAAGCCATGCTCAAGGATCGTGTTAATGAGATTGAGGAAATAAGTTGTACCGTCAGAGCTCTGCACGAGGAAATTAATCACTTGCGTAGCGAAAAAATGATGCTCTCTCATAAACTAGAGGCAACGCACAGGGATCACGAGGTGCTACTTGAATCGTCAAGCAATAAGATTTCTGAACTGGTGATGAAGCTTGGTCCACTCTCTGTCCAAAACAAAAACCAGCTCGATGAAATCCGTTCACTGAAAGAAGCTAATGCTGCGCTGCAAGCAAAGTTGGATATAGCTGTTTCGAAACTGGATGCATTGCACGAGGAACTGGAAGGCTTAGATCTTGTTGAAGCAGACCACAGTGGTCTGAACCTCTCTACGAATCAAGAAATTCCCCTGCAAGATAAACTCCAGCAAGTTGTGCGTGAGGTCCAGCTGCTGCGTAAGGCAACGGAGGAATCGCGATGCTCTGAGGCAGCCTTAAAAGAGGAAACGGAGAATTTGAGCACAAAAGTGCTGAGACTGACAACACAGGTGGAGGAGCTCGAGGCTGAGGCCGAAGAGCTGCGGGCAGACCAGCAACAGTTGGAAGCTGAATGCAGGGAAGCACAGGAGAAAGAATGGAACGCAACCAAACGAGCGGAAGAGTTTGAACAAATGGCGGAAGAGCTTAAGAGGGAACTTCAGGGGACCAGGTCAAAATTAGAAGAAATGGACACCAGGTGTGCGAGGCTGGAGAAGGAGTTGAGCTGCTCAAACGAGACCCAGCAGCAACTTGTTTCAACCAACAGAGAACTCCAGATGTTGCTAGAGTCAAAGTCTGACCAGCTGAGAGCGGTAGAAGTATCAAATCGTGATCTGCAGCAAACTCTCATTCAGCAGGGTGCAAACAGGGGACTGGAGCGGAAGCACGTGATGGCATTTCAGGAGCTGGAGGATCAGAATAGAAGGTGAGTGCCTAACATGACCTCTTTCTTCCTCGATTGAATGTTTGAGCTAACACAAAAAATCCGTTCCGTTAACATGCAGCCTTCAGAGCCAAGTGATGGATCTTCGTGCCAAAGTAGATCAAGTCTGCCATCACAGCAGATTGAGCTCCCTGGAAAAGTCCCTTCACGACCACATGCATTCTCGAAGCCTATTAGGTACAGTTCTATCCCCCTGAACGATTTTACTTGTCATGTACCCACATATATTAAACTCGAAGGGGATCGCAAAATGGTTCGATATATCCATAATTCGATGTATCAGACGTGCTACGTGCTAGCCGCGACCGAAGCACCCACGCTTAACACTAATCCCAACCGCAGTCATGACGCATGACTGACAGTGGTGACCTGACGTAAATTGCGGATAGTATTCGAATACCATCAGTAATTCGTTTCATATTCAAAATTTTGAATATTTGCACATCTCTAGTCTACAGAATAAATGCACAATAACAATAGTAAGAAGTAGTAGTAAGTAAGTAATAGTAAGTAACAATAATAAAAGAAGAAAGTCACGAAAAATCCAAACCATGTATCAACATTATTTTAAATCTCGAATGCGGTGCAAAAGTTTTACCTGGTTACCTGGTTTTGCAGAGAAACATGTTTGGCTGACAACATTACGATCTTGTGAAGGTTATTCCCCACAATTCCAGTCAGTACTGTATGCACAGTTCTTCTATAGTTACTTCTCATAATGCTGGACATTATTGCCATCACTGCCTTCTTCCAGGACGTTACAGCAGGTCACCTCCGCGATCGTCTCATGAACTTGATGGTCACCAAGCCCACAGCAATGCGCCTAGCATTCAAGAAGGAGGATCCTTGTGCCAATCAAGATCACACCACACATCACCTGACCTCGGAATTGACTCTGATCCAACGCCAGAACGTGAGGACGGAAATGAATCTGCTCCCATTGCCGGTGGCTTCGAAGAGCACTGGCAGCATCGTATGGGTGCGAACTGGTCAGTCACTTCCGTTCAGTCAGCACCTGAAGCGGTCGGCGCCTGTCCACTGTGCCAGCAGCAAGGGGCACCTGAAAACTCTGCAAAAGGCAGACTCAACTGGACCTTTGCTGGAGAAGCATTGGACCACCTCGTGGATGAGTCACGTGAGTTGAGCTGGGCCTTGCTTCACACTCCTCTTGGGTTTATTTTATCTTGCCCTTTTGTTTTCTTCTTCTTCTTTCTATATGTCTTGGCACACAAACGTCTGCCTGTTTGTGCTGCAAAGTGAGGCCTGGTGGTTTGGCATAGTCGAGAATCCAGGTCCATTTCAAGCAAGAAACCTTTTTTTTTTTCATGGTCAGAAGGCCCAAGCAAGCATGCACCCAAACTGTCATCGTTCTGGGTCGTGGGTCCTTTTCTTCTCTTCTCTTGGTCACATGACCATCTCGTCACTGGAGCATTTCTTCTTCTACAATCCTGACTGCCTTTGTCTCATCCACAGATTTTCTAGACCTTCCTTCCCCCCCCCCCCCCCCCAACACATGCACACACCCTTAGTTAGCAAAGTATTACCCAAAATCTTGTAACATCCCAATATATCTGCTACAAAACATTCACAGAGACAGAAGGTATGGGTCCCACACCACCTTATACGGCATTCTACCGCTCCTTCGAGATGAAAACCATGCACAAATCCTTGATCTGGTGTCTAATCCCTCAAGTGTTCTCAGCTAATCTGAAAGTACATGCTAGCACATAATTGAGAATGATGTGGTGTTGAATGATGACCTGTGACGTGGCGTGATTCCGAAGTTGGTGTTAAACGATGCGCTTTGAAGTACAAAGTCCAAGTGAAGTTTGTTGCTCTGAAGCATAGCTTTATGCATATTTGTATCGTAAGACTCAATTTCTTTGTTGCAGCATCTAAGAACATATTTCCTTCCATCTGCTCTGCACCTTCAATGACTGGCATGCGCATGTGTGCTGTTGTTGAGCTGATGGACCACGAGCTGCTCAAGAAGCGAGTAGACGAGAGCATTTGTCTCGTACGTCGACTCGAGGGGACTGTGCAGCAGTTGCTGGATGTCTTAATGGAGCTCGCACCACAGTTTGATGAGGTACGCCTCAAAAAGAATCTTTCTCTTGTGAGCTTGACATTTCACTCACATTTTCAGGCTTCAAACAGCAAGGGACTGTTGCAAGATGCCTTGACTGGCTGTCGCAGCATCAGGATCTGCTTGGTAGAGAGCTTCCGGCTCATCTGCAGCTTCACAATTTCTCCCATCCCAGATGCCAAGGACGAATGTCATCAACGCTGCTGCTACGAGGTTCGTCGGTGGCTGGCCATAGTCTGTAGCATTGGAAGGCAACGTTGTTTCCACTTTTCTTTGCAGAACAAGCAGTTAAAAGATGAGCTCACCAGTCTCAGTGAGAAGCACTCCAAGCAGTCTACTGAGCTGCAGAATGCCCTAGATCAAATATCTGTGAGTATTTGATGGATGCCTTTGGATTATAGTCTCAGTTAGGATAATAACTATGGTGCATATTGGCTACAATTTAAGTGAGTTTTTGTAGAGCTTCTGCTAATTGATGTGTATTTGTGGTAGTAGTTATAAGACTCCTATTTCGGGCAACAACAGAAGGCACCCACAGGTCTGTTGACTATGTACCAACGTTTCTGCATTACGTTTAACTGTCCATGGGCCCATACTGCAGAAATGCTACAGATCACTGACTGCCTGAAGCTATAATATGTTACCATAATATATCCATTACTAACTGCACTAGTCGTAGCAGCTTATCATTCATTGGGACTCCAGTTGCAGTGTTATGCTGAAGTTTATGTGATTTTTTTGGACACATTATATTTATGGACAACATTAAAGCCTGCCTTCGAAATGGTATAAAATCTGTTTTGCTGCTATGGCATGCTATGCTGGAATTTTTACCGGATGAAAAAATTGGGTTTTGATTAAACCTGTCCAGATTTTGTCATTCTTTACTGTGGATTGCTGTCCCATTTCAAGTCGCGAGAGCACTGGATTCCAACATATGTCTCTCAGCACTTTCTTATGGTCATGAATTTTTTTTACGCAGTATTACCTGATTTCACCCTGTTTTACAGTTCCTGAAAAAAAAAAAACAGATTTTTAAAATGTAAAACCAAACAAACACAAGGCTGTATGTACATCCAGTTGCAAATTTGTACCCAGTCTACACAGAGTAGTTCCAAGTGTTTTCTAGTGTTGTAAATGACAAGCTGTCTTTGACTCTAGAGAGGAAAGTTGGGCTAGTTGTTTGTCATACATACCTAACGGAGAGCGAAAACACAAAAATGTGATTGATCCATGCTCGTCTACTGTTGCTTTTGTGTTTCATGTTTTTGCTCTCCTTTCGGAATGTACGTCTTTGTCTCTGGTTGTAACAGCTAGACTTGCTTCTGGACAAAATAATTAGGAACCCACTGTTTCTGTTGCAGTATACAGATTATGTATGTACCTCTATATTAATCACACTCCTAAGTTAAGTTTAAGCCAGGGATATATTGCTTTCTCTCTCTGTAGACCTTCAAAGAGAAGAAAGAAGGCATGGAACGCGCAATATCGAGACAGTGTACGTATCTTTTACGTCTGAAACCGTTGGTTCTTTACCCCTTGGTTTCTTTACCTTTGGTTCTTTACCCCTTGGTTTCTTTACCTTTGGTTCTTCAACCCCCGTTGGTTCTTTACAATGCGAAATAAAACCCTTTTTTACTGCCATCTTTGTAGTGAACAAGACAAAGATGGTGCTGAAGCAGACCAGAGGAAACCTGAACGTGCTTCGCAACAAAGATCCCAAACCGGAGAAAAAATGAAGCCCTGTCTTGTTGTGAACTGTTTGTAATGTCTAGGTGTAAATACTGCATTTTTAGGAAACTTTTTTTCTCTTCTTTTCGTGCTCAACTCGCACTGTGTGTTCACAAGCACCGTCACAGCAGTCAACATGTAGGTCAGAATGTGGGTTTGGAGATATCATTCATTCCACAGACTCTCAAGCACAGTACTTTCACAAACTTTGAATGCCAAGGGCAAATTCAAAGGGTTAGCTCTCCCTGACACTCTGGACTTGCTGGTCAACTGGATCTAGGTAAATGTTGTACCCCTTTATAGTTTTCTATCACTATCACATTTAATAGTAGTTCCCTTTTAGGGTTAGGTTAGGGTATTTTGTGATTGAGAGTTGTGCGTTAAAGCAGAGCCCGCAGTGAGGAACTTTTTCGTTTTCCCCTCACTCATGATGTCCCGTTATCTTGCCACACATTTGACTGCACTGCCCTTCTCTGTCATGTATTATTGTCTCGTCCTTGTGCTTTTAATTCAGAATTTTTTTTAGTAGACAACTCTGGTGCAATGTACATATTTTTTAACAAAATATATCCTTGTTCCACCATTTATCTCCTGTCATCTCCATTTCCATACAGAGTACCCTTTTACCCTCGCATGCAGTAGGGGATTCACTGTTCATTACAGGAATTGTCCATTGTTGCAACATGGCACGGCTCATTGTTAAGGGACTGCATTCCTGATGCAGTCACTCTTTCGTAATTTTAAGCTAAGCACTAAGTAATAGCAGATTTTAGATTTCCTTAATGGCTGGCAGCACACAAGCTCCCACGTGAAGACCATCCGCAACATTTATTTAGAATTCCCGCACACCAAAATAGTTTCCATGTGTCGTCATTCATGTTTCATTTGGAGGCCGCCAGTGTTTAAAAAAAAAAGTTACTCTCAGTTCAGCATCGGGCACCTGCTCAAATGAGATAACAAGACAAGTGTTTTCGATTACCTTTATTTTTTATTGCTGTAGCGAGGGTGCACATTATACTCTCTACTTAGCTGTGCACAAGAGTAAATGTTTATTCATTTTTAGTGCACCTTTGAGTGCTGGCTGAACCTACTTATTTGCACGAGACTGTACTGGATAAAGAGTGAACTGTTATGGAATGCAGACAGAGTACCATGTGCATAAAAGTTTGGACCAAAAGCTGTCTCACGGTGGAGTCTACTCCAAAGAAAGACAATATGTAAGCAAAAATTTGTACAAGCTTGGAAATCTGCATCCAATGGGAATCAGGCACAATCTTGAAAATGAGTAAGTAGTCTTGCAGCTGTAGTCAATAACCAGACTTTGAAGAATGTTTTCATTTGAATAGCTATAGTATGAATTTTTTTTACACTTAAAATGCAGTTGATCGTCTTTGCATCATATTGCTAAAAAAAATGTATTAGGCACAAATCCACTTTATGGCTGGATGAACGAGCAAATTAATTTGTTCCATGCAGAGGACATAGAATGTTTGTTCCTATATGTTTCGTACTTTGCTTTTATAGTGGAAGGGATTGGACTACATTATATTGACTAGCAGCATTACAAAAATATGCAAAACTTCAAAGGCCGTGAAAAGTAACAGTGCTAAAGCTGACATGCAGTGGCAGTAGTTCAGCAGGATCATACTGACAGCTGTTGCAGCGAATTGCTTTCGTTATCTCTGCAGCAGGAAGTATCTGACCATCTTGTGTGCTTTTTTTTTATGCGTATAATAATGCTTATCCGTGCTAAGTGCAGAAGACATGGGACCAAACACAAGTGATGCACGTACAAGCACTTGGCAGTGCTTGTATGCGTCAGATGTGTTTTGTCCCGTGTCTACTGTACCCAGCATGCACTTGTATTATGTACCAACGTGTTGCATCTATTCCACTACTCATATAATGCTTGCGGAATCTGAAATGGTTTGCAACTACGTGAAACACTAAAAGGGATATTGCAAGGGAAAGGTCCATGTAGGACTCATGTTTGTGTAGTTCAGTACATATGTAAGCAGTACATAAGCAAGTACTACCACCATGTTGAAGTTTGTGTGTACTGCAAAATTTATCAAATGAATGTTGATTCTCAAAGAGTACATTAGTACTATAAACTAGCCTATTTTTTTAACATACTGCACAATTCAGTCTTGCTAGTTACATGAAATTCAAATTTTAAATACTACAAATTTCCAAATGTAATCTTTCCGTAAGTGCAAGACTACAATTTCTTTTGTGCAAAGATTAATTTCAACTTTGAATTGTGCAAATTGGCACATTAAATATGTAACTATCAAGTGCAGTAGCTACATCGGCTAGCTAAAAAAAAACGCCTCAAATTTTGGGAACTTGCATCCAGTGTTTATCAATGTTGCAATACTGGTTTTATTGGTCTGTAGTGGTCTAATTTTGTCCTGGGACACCTTCCACGAAAGACCTATCAGACAGATCACCTCCACTAGTTTGAGGACTACAACAGACAAAAATTTGTTCACTTGAGAAAATTTTGCACTGCAATAAGCAAAGCAATGGTCATGGAACAAAATGAGCAAAATGAAAAAAAGCTTTTATGTTTGTAGTTGCTCTACCTGCACAGGCAATCATTTGCCTAACTTTTTCTCTGGCCTACTCATTCAAACATTTTTTTCATAGCTGTAGCAAAGTATTTGTCAAGTTTCTGCATGCGCTCCTTCAGCAAAGCCATTTGTTTCTCGAGCGCGGGATTCTTTGGTTGGATCTCGGCCGCTCTCTCCAGGTCCGCTTTAGCCCTCTCATAGTCCTGCAGTTGAATCAGTGCTGCCCCCCTCCTGTACAAGGCCTTGGCACTGCTTGGATCGATCTCCAGAGCTCGCGTGCAGTTGGCAACCACGTAATGATACGTTCCATTCTTCAACTGACAAGCTGCGAGATTGAGGAAACAGTTTAGCTTCAGGCCCTTTATGTCCATTCCAATCTCTTCGGACTGGTCCTCGACCGGAATGTCGTGCTCGAGTGACACAATGTACTTGAATGCCGTGCTGAAATGCGTGAAAGCCCAACGGAGTTTGTTCTCATTGAATAGCGTCACCCCCCTTTCCCGATGCCAGCAAGCCCTTCTCCACTTCTCAGTGATGCTCATTTCAAATATTGCTGGCTCACGAGTGAAGCTCACTAGCTGCACCCTCACTTTGTAAGATTTTCCATTGTCCTCTTTTCTTTCTGCGTCACCAGTCCCATTTGGTGACACCTCCTGCAAGGCATTCTCGGGTTGACCTGGCCCCGAGGGACTTTCAGGAGCGTGATCAGTAGGATTATTTTTCTTCTTGCCATCCATGAGGTAATCTGCTCTGGGAACGTACGGTGGAGGAACTCTGAGCGGAAGAACAAACGAGAGATCACAGATCTCGCCTTCTTTCATAGTCCACAAGCATCGTTCAAGCACAAATTCAATCTCCGAGCTAATGTCACCTATGATCACAGTCTTGAATTCCTGTCCTTCTGGCAAAGGAATGATTTTCTCGTCGTCACTCAGTATGGATAGACGGCATGTTGAGCCTTGCAGGGGCATGTTGAAACTGTAGCCTTCTTGAATGATTACCCTTGAGAACGACTTGTCGGGTGCTTCCCAAGATTTCCCCGGTGCGGGGGAATCCGAACTTTCCATAGCTGCAAGGAAATGAAATGTATAAGCAGATGCTCAGGGCAGAGCACAAGTGTCAAGTTTTACAACTCTGTGTACGCCATAGTTAATGTTGGTTTCGTTGGTAATCATTTGACAAGACATTCAGTTTTACGGCTTTCGCAGTGTTTTCAAACTCTTGACACAAAATCGCGGCGAGATAGGCAGACACTCAAAATGTTGTGCATGAAGCAGAGTAACGCACGATCAAACTTTCGTCGAGTAAATTTCAACATCCCTTGGATTACACCCCGGTGCTTTGCAATGTGTCAGTTCTCACTGTTGCGTTGCATTAAAGCACCGAGTCAAATTGCATGGAAGTGTAACATCCGAATTCCATACAGAAAACTGCGATGGGCACTTGCATACCTCTCTCAGTTTGTTGGAAAGGTAGGTAGCATTTACGTTAATTCACGTTATCTCATTTTGTCGGGAATATAGTCGATGTACAATGCAGGAGTCCACATCCCGCATAGGCGCGTACACTGTATTATCGATGGTGATGGATGAACGAGAGCGGCATACAATCGGACATGGCGGGTTTAGTTCTGGATTCTCAAGCTGTGAAAATTCCTTTAATGCGAATTGAGTATCATAATGACATCACCTTGCTTGTTCTAGCTTGGGTACGAAAACTATACAATACAAATTCAAATCCACTGCATTTCATAATTTTAGTATCTCCTTGATACAGTGTTCCCCCCTCCCAAAGATTGTCGGGAACGCCTGAGAAAAGCAGCAACCATGATAACAAAAAGAAACAGAAAAGTGTCTTGTGTAGTTTTGTTTTGCTTGTGCGATTTATCAGTCAAGTGGTGTGCCAGAGGGACGGAAAGGCTCCTTTGATTTCGGCTATGTGTAATTAAGCAAGAAAAATACTCTTAAGCTGCGGGCATTCGTCACCAATTGTGGCATTAGTTAGCGATGGATTTCAGCGTCAAATCTTTCAAGGGCCTCGCTTCTGAAGCTGCTACGGTCTTCACACGAGCTGTTCAGGTGATTTACGACAAAAACAACACATTTAATAGCGGCGCAACTACTTTTTTGAGAGAGACACCTTTAGGGGGCTTTCTTCTTTGTGTTTCGACAAGCTATTTCCCGTGACCTTCTGTCGGAGATGATAGGCCATTCGATTCAATGCTTATACAGACAAGAAGCGTCTTATTGCTTCGTGATGGGCTGCGGGAAATTGTAAAAATACTTTAATTCAGGTATGATTGGGTTAATTTTGATTGAACAACATCCACTGCTTGTCGCGAAAAATCTGTAATGCATGCTTCTCTTCAGTGCATTATTGGTGCTGACCGTATGTAGCATCTGCCAGAGCGGCGTAGAATTCAGCAACATCTGCGTGAATTTGTGCTGTAGCTTTTGACAGCATACGTAGTAAACACACATCGATTCGGCTAAGAGAACGTTTGAAGACACCATTTATAGCACTCTGGTCCACTGTCGACATGTGTGCATAAGGGATGAGTCACCCCACGTAAAATGGTTTGTGTGCACGTTCATGTTGTGCAAACAGGGGTAACCGCGCGGACTTCGAACCTGTGCAGGCAAAGAATGATTTATAGCAGGATGTACACTATGATAGAACGTTGCACCCTTATGCGCATATTGGACAACGATGCACATCGAAACGTTACTGTAGTGGCTGCAGTATGAGCTTAGAAAAGTTTAGAAAGGATTTGTTTCGAGCAATATCGTGGACAACACAGGTAATATGCTAATTACTGGTGAACTACCTATGCAAATAAGTGTCAGCATTTTTCTCAATTATACAAGCACACTGTCCTTTAGTTTGAGATGATGCTGGTTAAAGTACACCTTTCTCTTCTTATAGCCTTCCCTTCAAGCCGTGTTGTAGACCTTTAGTTCATGTCTGCACCGACGAAAAGTGACATGCACTGTGAACCTAAAATTTCTAGTTTGTCTGTGGAGATTTGTAGCGAGAACAAAAAGCAAGCAAATACTTATTTGCTGGTGGAATTATGTATAGGTTTTGATTTGGAAGGATTTTGCACTGCAAAGTTTGTTTGTTTGTAGATTGGATATGATTTAATTTCATGGTCATCAGTTTTTATCAGCGAACAATTGCCTTATCAAGCATATTATCACTGTCCTCGGAGGTCATCTGCTTTTGGAACCACTGCCACATAGTGTCTGATGTTGATGATGCTAACTTTTTCTCTACTTTGTCTATCGTTTTTGCAAGTACACAGAAGAGAAGCTGGGCACTTCAGACAGGACAGAACTGGATGCCCACTTTGAGACTCTGGCACAGCGCTCAGATCGTACCAAATTTTGGACGGAGCGATTGCTTAGTAAGACTGAAGCTGTTATCCAGCCAAATCCAAGTGAGGATTTTTTTTGCGTTTTCAAAGCATGCTGGTTATAGCAAATGTGGGCTTATTAGCCGATATACGTTTTGAAGAGCTGATTTCCAGAATGCGAGAGTGCCCCAAAGCACTCTGTCTGCTCGTAATTACGGCACGAAACGCAAAGTCTGGGAAGTGAGTTAAGCAGTGCGTGCACAATCGATTCAGAAAAATATGACTTGCCTTATTTTGGAAATGTTCATTTGTAAGGTGTTGTATAGTGTCTTAGCTTTGTAACCATGCGTGATGGAATATAGTGCCTGCTTTGAGACGAAGCAGTTTTCAGCAGTTCATTGCTGGAAAAGGAGTTATGATGACCAAGTCGTAGCAATTTGCTATAAAAACAATAAATATAAAAATAATAACAAATAATAATAATTTCCTCCGTCCTGTATCAGTGGACGATTCAAGTGCAAACCAGTCCTGCTGTCAGTCGCTGCACTGTCTCTTCAAAATTACATATTTTGTTGCAGATGTTCGAGTGGAAGACTACCTATTCGAGAAACTTGACAAGAAGAGGGAACGTCACAACAATACTGAGCTGTTGGGGCAGGATATGATAGACGCTGGGACTGAATTTGGGCCCGGGACTTCATACGGTGATAAGCATGTCACTTTCATATTTTCTCTGTAAATTTTGTTACCTGACAGTGTGCTGTACTTAGTTGTTCCCAATAATCATTTGCAGGCAGCGCCCTGATCAAGGTTGGACAGGCACAGCAAAGACTAGGCCGAGCAGAAAGGGATTTTGGAAGGTCCGTGCACACCAACTTTGCTCAGCCGCTGGCAAAATTCCTCGAAGGCGATATGAAGACAATCCTAGTAAGGGTTTGCACATACTGTGGAAGACGTGTTCAGAAACACATATGTGCTTATTCATGGCTTTTAAGTTTCCTTTTCATTTTTGGGAACCCTAGTGGGCCTGTGCAAATAGTTGTTTTGAAACCAAAGGAAACATGAAACAAATATACATACGTAGCCAAAGCAAATATGGAGAGAGTAGTTATACAGCCAAACTAAATTTGAATTGAATAGTTGTAGACCGAACAAAATGCTTGCACAGCATGCATACGGACATAGACATCAGAAATAGATAGCGCTCGGATAGACCTCTCTTGTGCTGTTTCTGGCCTTACATGTACGGCCTTGGAGGTAATCAGATATATCCACTTTGGCACAAACATTGATCCAATTTGAATATAGAATTCCGTATTCAATTCGGAAGTTGAGTTTGGTTCAGAATTCAAATTGAATATGCAAGTGTTTGCTTCTGTATATAAGATATACAAATATTTTCACAGCCCCAGCCACTAGTGTGTGTTTTGTGTTTCTGCAGTGAAGACCACTCATAGTCAAATGTACTACAGCTGCATAGTTGTTCACTATGTACTAGTTAAACTTTGATGGCATAAAACAGTGATGTTACATAGACTGTTTCACTGTATGTGTAACTGATGTTTTGCTGTAATGTTTAATTGTAAATACTCTATTTACTCGCGTATAAGACTCACATTTTTTGCACAAAAGCATCGCGCCATTGAGGGGCTGCATTCATTACATGGGGGAAAATTGGAACCCAACATAGAAGTAGGTAGAAGTACTGTACAGTCGTCGCACTATAAGCAGGATGACTGCAGATGGCCTTCACTGTAGTGAACTTCCCCCCAAAAGTACTCTTTTCTTCTTCTAAAATGGGTGACTTGGCTGTTCTGTTTGTCTTCAGAGAGAACGCCGTCTGCTTGAAAACAAAAGGCTGGATCTTGATGCAGCAAAAAACAGACTACGCAAAGCAAAGTCAACAGACCATCAAGTGAGGGTGCTGCTGTTTTGTATGACGTCATATTCCGAAGCCATGTTGTTTGTAGTAGTTTGTCGGATGTTCAATTGTAGTAGTGTTCATAATATTGCATATCACTATATGCGTGCACATGTTGTTATCTTCCACTGCTGCTTACTGGCTGCAAAAGTCTCTCCCGAGGTTATAGAGAAAGAAATACAACAGGTAAAAGCTACACCACCTTTCCTGTGCGAATGTCACAGTACATTCAGCATTTAGTAGACAATTTTTTATTGCAACAGCATGCAAAGTAGTAACGCACGTATTCCCATATATATATTTGTGTGTACGTACACACAAGCTAAATTTTGTGAGGTGCTGAGGATTGCGGTGAGTGTAGCCACCTTTCAACAAAGAATTGTAGCTTGTTTTTGAGGTGTAAGAACTTTATGAACAGCATTTATTAATACTCAGTCCTACCATTTCATTTATTGAAGGCTGATAAAGATGTACGAATGTGTCAAGCTGAATTCGACCGCCAAGCTGAAATCACAAGGCTGCTTCTAGAGGGCATTTCAAGCACACATGTAAGGTTTTGCAATTTTTGCATTTGTTGAAATGGGCAAGATGTTCGTTTCACGCTTCACCAAATACAGAGAATGTTGTGTTAGTATTGTGAATGATAAACATTGCTTGGTTGCTCCATATAAGATACATTCACAAGTTTTGAATGTCATTCTTGTATCTTACTTGCATGTTTGTTCTGTCCCTGTTTATTTCTAATGGAGTACGGCACTATGCAATGGTTGTGAACGCATGTTGTGGCACTTTATTATTATTGTTGGCAGTACCAAGGTTACTGGTTTTTCCTGCATAAAATCATTAAAATTTAACATTTCAAGTACAAGGGTGAAAGTTTGTGCTGCACTAGCCAAACCACAGAGCTTCTAGAACTGCTTTTATTTCCTAGGTAAACAAGCAAGTTTTCGTCTAGAGAAATATATACTTGTATCAGACACACCACATGTTCCATAGTAGCTAAGACTCCCATTGGCATGTCTGCAATTTTTGGTTTCTGTTACTGTTGGTTGGAAACTGTTGGTTTCTGTTTACTGTTATATGAGGGTGTTCCCTGCTTCTTCCAAAGCTACATTACTCCTAAAATGTGCGCGCACAAGGACATCCAAATCACTTGTGAAGAAACGCTGCTTTTGAAACAGAAACATGATCGGTGAAGTACTCTTGGGCAGTGCACTGCACTCATGCTCTTTCCTCATATTTCTTCCCCCATCCTCTCAGCTTTTTTTTCTTTCTCTCTCTCTCTCTCTCTCTCTCCCCCCTCCCTTCTTCTTTCAGTCAGGTTAATTAGTGAACGAAAAATATTTTTCACACAAAGCCCTTCTTAGGGTGAAAGCATGTGTAAACATAGTACTACTTTGTGCACCTTGACAATTTTTAAATTCTTCGCAGGCCAACCATCTTCAGTGTCTGAGTGACTTCGTCGATGCTCAAATGACGTACTATGCACAGTGCCAGCAATACATGGCAGACCTACAGAAAGAGTTAGCCGGGTAATTAAACCGTAATTTTCCTGTCAACCAAACTGACCATATTCGCTGATGCTAGTTACAGCTTCATCTACTGAACACACCATACCCAACTGGAAATAGTGTGCAGAAAATGCAACTTTCATGCAGTTGCATGCTGAAAGATCCACTGATTCAAACAAAACACATGTAAAGTAAATTGCAGAGGCTGAACAAACAGTTATGACAAACACAACACTTAAGCCTCACCAACGCCTAAGCGATGATCTGATAGACGACAAAATATGTCGGCGTAGTGTGATTGGTAGCACACCTGTTGTTGTTGTTGTTGTTGTTGTGTGCGCAGCTGTGCCTATGGGCAGTGGGAAGAAAATGAGAGCTCTCGTGTTTCATGCAGAGAAGTATATAATTGAAACAGTTAGCAAGTTAGCAAAAGCTGCCAAAATGTTTCATAGTGCACATACTATATAGTTAGAGCCTGAAGTTTTTGGGAAATATGTTTTCCTACATTCGGGGGGTAAAAATCGGGTAAACAAACCTGTGCACTAAATTCATACAAATTCGGGTGAAAGAACTTCCAGTATGCTAAATTTGGGGAGAAATCAGGCTCAGTTATTCAAACTAATTGTAGCGGTTTGGTACAAATGGTGATGTAACTGCATTTTTCTGCCAAACAAGTTAGTTAGAGCATTCCTACAGACATCCCAGTGAGGGCAGTTTGCCAGGTAAAAATCGGGTTTCACCCTAAAGATGCAACCTTCAATTCGGGGTGCAAATTCAGGGAAGAATCAGGCAAAAACCCTAAAACTTGAGGCGCTATATATAGTATAGTTTAGGTTTTTGTCACCTGAAGATCAGCATTGGAGAGTGAAATAAAATAGTGTTTCCCCCTTAGATATTTATGAAATTTTTTATCCCTATGAGATTTATTTATCCCTACGAAATTAAATAGTGTTTTCCCGTTAGATATTTAGTGCGTACAAATTTCACATTCTTATTGTGCAACATTTTCAAAAGTACGTAGAAGCATTAACTCTCTTCTCTTTTTATTTCTGTTCTTTCATTGTAGCATGTCCATAGCTGTCGGCGGCGGGAGCGGCGGCAACTCCAGCGCATTCCAAAGCATGTTTTCCCCATCCTCACCAACTGGCGGTGACATCATCACCCCAGCCACATCGAATCGCAAGAAGGCTCGTGTACTCTACGACTACGACGCTCATGACAATTCTGAACTTTCCCTAATAGCTGATGAGGTTTGTAGTGCTTGTCTACGAAGGTAGCTTTTACCTTACAAGCAGCGCCGGTGCTAGGGGTGTGCGTGGCCTGAAGGAAAAGGCACATCGCAGGGCCTGTTTCACACGATTAAGTGCACACTTGATATTTAATAAAAAAAAAAGTAGTCCCTGGTTGATGGCTTCGTGCGCGGGGTCCTGAGGCGGTCGCCTTACTGGCCCCCTCCCCTATCGCCGGCCCTGCTTACAAGCACCTTCTTTACATATGATTATACCCTGAAGTTTTAGGGTTGAACCCGATTTTTCCCCGAATTTGCACCCCGAATCTAGGTTCACCGGTTTAGGGTTAAACCCGTTTTCTACCCGCAAAACTGCACCTAAGCTAGGCACCTCACGGCAATGACATACTAATTTTTCACAAAATACACGGTTGATCTCAACGTCTGATACTCTGGATAGGCTGTACAACGAACGTTTGTTCGACAATGGAGCCCGATTTATCCACAAATTCAGTCTGGTGGTAATTTTTCTGCCCGAATTTGCATGAATTTTTGACATCAAGTGATTGACCTTAATTGTACCCCCCGAATTTGGAAAAAAATAAAACCCGAAAACTTCAGGGTCTACATATGATGCTTCGTGGGATAGATGCACTGATTTTGCAGCGTTTATGCTGTTTATTTACCCGATTTTTACTCCCCGAATTTAGAAAAAAAAATTATTTCGCGAAAACTTCAGGCTCTATGTACATGACACAGCACGGTACGTCGTTTGGAGACAAATCAGGTTTAATCCAGATTGTTCTCAAACTGATTCAGGGTGGAATAACTGGGAGCGATAGGGCCTAATCCAAGAAAGTCAGACCCTACACAGTTACAGGTGAGATACAGTTTTGTATCTCACCTGTTTATTAAAATTTTGCAGCAGGCTTGGTGGAATGGCTTCTACAGTCTTTGAAATTCATCTTGCAGGTTATAACTATCACACAGTCAGATACCCCAGATGCCGACTGGATGATAGGGGAACGTGGACTACAGAGAGGGAAAGTTCCAGTCGCCTACCTAGAGATTCTCAACTGAGCAACTAAAGCTTTGTACCATGCAGCACTTGCACAATGTGCAAAAGCTTCATACGTCCATAGTGCATGCGAGAATACATACTGTTATTCGAGGTTGGTGTAAATATGATCCTTGGCAATCAGTCACTTTAGGCTTTGTGTCGTTTCACTCGTTATTATTTATGTTTCAGTTGCTACTGGCATATGTCTTGATAGAGACATGTGTCTTTTTAAATTTTAAATGGGTTAGTTGACATTTTTGAGCTGAAAACAAAGTGTCTTTTTGGCATATTTTTCAAGGTCCAGCAACGATACTTGCAAATATTTTTTTGTTTCGGAGTTCTTCTTTGGCACGTAGGCCATGTGGTGCTTTTTTTATGCTGGGTGAAACCACTGCGTTTTTAGCAGTATGTATATTGTTCCTTTTCCCAGATGATAAACTCTCATGTAACCCTTGCTAACAGATTCCCTGAGCCAGCCACATTTAATGACCTTCCAAGGGTGCGAAATGATTCAGCAAGCTGTAGTGGGCACGTTTGCTAGTGTTATGCAAAGGGTATATAACTGCTATTTTAGCTTAACAGTTCATGATGCCAGACGTGAAGGTACTTTAGCTTAAAGACGCTGAACACATTTAAAGTGTAAACGCTGCAATTAGCCATTTTCTTCCCTGTCATGGAGATCCTTCAAACATGTGATTGCTTGGTAAAACTAGAAGTTTCATGGCTTTTGCTGTGTACTCATACTATTTACATGTTAATCATGGGTAAAACATGAACGCTGTTTGAACCAGTGTGACAATGCAAGACGATAGTATGAAATCTTGAATATTTTATGGTAGCCATTACAGCATTCCATTTTTCAAATACTGGGAAGTTTCCTCATAGCAGTACAAGGTGATATTAAAACATTCTCTCAATCTCAAAAATGTGTCAGGCAGGTTTAACTCCGTTGCATGTCTGTCTGCATGAAAGTGGGTTTGTTCTTGGTACCACCCTCCCTTCCCTCTTCTGGCCTGTTTTGTGCACAGAAATGAGGGTTATGGCTGCCTGTGGTATCACTGCTACAAATTTTGCTACATTGAGCTAATGTGTACCACTATTAATGGAGGCTCTGCATAGGAGATGGGAGAGACTGCAGACCATCAACACAGCTTCTACCAGTCATAACTTTTGTTGGTGCCTCCACAACCCGCCGCACCTCAGCAAATTTGTTAATTCATAGTTTTAGAGAAAGAAAACAGGGTGTTAAAATGACTGCTGTCCCCAAGCAGCACAACATCTTGGCCCAATATTGCACCAATGTTGGGCCGACGTTGCCAATATTGGTCCAATATTGGACCAAGATGTTGTGCTGCTTGGTTCGATTTCGAAAATATACTAGAGTCATTTTATTCCTCCTGGGCCACTGACCACGGTGTCGAAAATCCTACGCGAAACAGTGACGTAGTTTGAGTGTTATTCGACTGAATACACGACAAGAGCAGACGTCGGTTGTTGAGACTATGCCGAAATTCCCTTTCTGGAAAAACGAGATAGCGTCACCAAGAGCCAATGAGGGCGCGGACCCGTACCCACCAGCGTGAATCTTATCGTTCTCACATCTGAGCTTTTTAGAAATCAACATCGTATACACAAGAAACGCAGACTTTGGGTTCACTCGATGGCGCATTTTCTTGTGAACGTCACATCGTGACGTGGCATGCGCGTAAGCTCCTCTCACTGGTGGTCACTTTTCGTGGTAGCTCGGCACTGGAAGACTACGATGACAAACTGCGCGATTTTTCAATGCGGCAACCGTAGTTTTCGCAAAAGAAAATGCGCGAACGTCAATGACGAAGCGTTTTGGAGTTAAAATAACGCCAAAAAGGTGATCACCACATGGTGCGGCAAACGCGTTCGGTTGACGTCATGTGAACACAACCTTATCCCGAATTTTATTCCGATGTCGGACAATAAAGTAATTTTAATTCAATGCTCTAAGGTGCAGACAGTAAATTCATTTTATTTCCTTGAAAAATTCGCCTGTTGAAAAACGGGAGCCCCGCTGCGGCATGCCTTCCAGTCAGGCCCACTGATCTCTATGTATAAAGGCTGGATCGCGTATGGGAGAGGGGCTCGTGGGAGAGAGGCACGCATTCGGGCCGCCATGTTGGTGGGCCCTAAAACGCTGCGTGTGCCCATTGGAAACAATGGGAGGCAACAGAGATTGTGAGTATTTATTGCGCTACAGGCGTTGATCATTGTTTGTCGTCACGCGATTTTGTAAGGTGCCAGTATACTGATGTATCCTAACAGTGTTTCGCAGGTGCCCTGCATTTCGATTCTTAATAACGTTATGTTTTGCATTCCGAAACTAGACCGTCACTGCAGTGCAGCGCTGGGAATTGTACTACAGCACGTTTCCCAGCCAATATTTCAATAAGAAACGATGTGAGGTTAACAACAACCATGTATATAATATCCCGTGCTGCGTTCTGGACAAAAATTGTTCCACAAAGAACGGTCCCAGAGGGGATACCCGCATGGTAGAAAGAAATCGCCCCGTAGAATCACAGCCGTTGTTTCAAACAGGCGTATGCGTTTAATTTGATTGATATCAAGCAAGAAAGGGTCTTTTAGTGAACGACAGTGGTGTCTTCGATGTAATGCCTCGCAAATATGAACACACCGAAGCATCCCAAACAATTACTGCACGCAATTAGATTACGCTTAGGCCAGTTAATCTAGGTGTTGATGTAAACTTAATAAAGTTATTTAGTAAGTGGTAACACCTCCTTGAGACACAAGACTTATATCCTTTTGAAGTACAGCACTTCTTTTTTCTTCTTCCTTCATTTGCTCTGATTATTTGCAGGTGAAATTGAATGTCCTTCTCGCGTACTCACATGCTTTTGCTGAATAGAACTGCAGCGTGAACAAAGCTGCGTAAGGATGGGGGCCTGCCATCCACTGCTGACTTTGTCATGCTAGTTATGTGGAGCACGTTGCAAAAAATGCAGCTGCACATCTGAAACTCCAATCATTATCATCGTCATCTAAAAGGGAATGTGGTAGCACTGCTGTAAAACCAGGCACGATTTCTGAAAACCCTCTATGGCACTTTCCGCAGTTTGCACACTTTTCTTCAGCGTCAGTCTCTCTCATAGGAGTCACTTTGCATTAACAGTGACTCCCATCTTACATTTTCATGTGCGAGGGCTCTCTTGCACTACACATGTACGGTTTCCCAACTGCAACATGACGATTTGGAGCTTGAAACTGGAGCCCTGGTGTTCCCTGTGTATGAAATGATACCAACTGAATCTTGTCAAACGTGGTGTTTAGTGGAAGATGGCTTTCTTGGTTGTGCATTCTGAGTGACAAAGATTAACACGATATGCTTTTGTAAAGATAAGTGATGTTATGCTCTATGAATAAAGAAAATATACATTTTTCAAGTTCAGCATTTATTCTGGCATATACGCATTTCAAGATACAATGAATGCGCAGGGAAGTGACAAAACAATACATTTATTGTTTTGTGACCTCCCTGCAATGACAATATATATATCACAGAAATGACAACGTACAGGTACACTATGTAAATTTGTTGCACCCAATTTTCATACATGCTGAATTTTAAATTTTTGTTTTTCTGCCTATGTGTTCAGTGTATTACAAATTGCGTAATGCAAACAACACTTTGTTAATTTCAAGCTTTTTGCTCCCATCCAAGATATTCCTGTCCTGAAGGAACCGCCCCTTCGACACCATAAATATTCAGTAGGTTTCACTCTGGCAGGCCCTGCCACTGCAAATTTCATGAATTGAAACCCTTCAAACTGTGTCATAACCTTAAATACGTCAATATTTTTGCAAGTAGTTTACATGCTGGAGGACACTCCTCCTGCAGCTAAGGCAACTACAGAGAGTTCCAAGAGGCCGAAGGTAAACCTACAGCTGCATGAGTTTGATCAACAGTAGTGCATTCTCAAGAAATAATTTTCTTCTTATAGCATATATGTGCATGCCTAGTAACTGAAACAATGACCACAGTTCCGCAACGAGTTTTAATTCCTGAGGGTGTACACTGTAGAGGTGGGTTAGATCTACAACAGTTAATACAAGGTATTATATACTATGAATCAGTGATGGCCACTAAGTACTTCTACTATAACTACTAACTACTTTGCAATGGAGTAGTTTAACTAGTAGTTCAACTACTTTTCAGGCAGGGTAGTTAAAACTACTTCTTTAACTACTGCAGTGTAGTTTAACTACATCTATAACTACTTAATGTTGTCCATCAACACCAATCCCATTCTATAGCGTTCTAAGACCCCTAAATATGAATCACAAGCAGTGATAAAAGTGAAAATTTAGTACACATGCACGGCACAATTGCTCTGCACCTCCGTTCTCATCAAACAAGTAGCTCAAGGTAAAAATCGGAAGCACAGCCATGCCGTAAAGCTTGCGGCAAAATCGGAAGTAGTTGGCGCCTGCAGTAACCTAACTACTGTAGCCAACTACTCGAAATAGTAGTTTAACTAGTAGTTGCACACTACATTTCTGCAAGTAGTTGATAACTACTTTTTAACTACAATCAGGTAGTTTAACTACATGTAGTTAACTACTGGCCATCACTGCTATGAATACCTTTAAAAATCTCATGTGACACATATGCTTTTACTTTTTGGAGGTGCTGCGGTGATCGAAGTTTGTGGGCACTGCTCAGGTTTTGCACCCATTTCTTGCGTATGTCGAGGCAGCTGTGAAGGAGAGAACATTTGTTAGGTTGCAACTAGTTAAAAATAAATATGTTGTTTAGTAAAAGCATCGCATAAATGTTTAAAACATCAGTTTAAAACAGGGTTTACAATCTTGATATCTTTTAAAAATTTCAACGTTTAAACGCTGTTGTAAAAGAAATTATAGCTTCATCACTAAGACACAATGCTGGGTGAAGGGGTCTAAGGTGTATATAAAGCTCTTTGAAGTGATGTGTTCCATGATGTGAACATGTAAAGAGAATGTACAAAATTGAGACAGGCTCACCACAGTGCGTGCACTGGGGTGGTTCCTCCTCGTACAGTAGGAACCCGTGAATGAGGAACATGATACTTATCTGTAAGCTCGATCGCATCAGACGATGACACAGGTGATGCTCGATGACACAGGTGATGCTCGATGACACAGACGATCCTCTGGGTAGCCCCCGTGAGGAAACCTGTATTGAGGGACCACACTGCTGCAAATAACACGACAAGATACAAATTATTATTATCGCAACAAGCTGACAACATAGCTCAGACACAAAGGCGGTATCCAAGTCACACCACACCACCGTTACGTAGAATTCTTTGTCACAAATCAAACCAAGGCACAAAATAATACCAATACAAGAAAAAGGGTGACTATCTTTGTCTTATTATGACGTAATACTGAACTTATACGCGAAGGTGGTTCAAAGAAATGACTGTGCACTTGCTTCCGTAGAGAACACTTGGTACCGTGCTAGCAATGCATGCAGAAAAGCGCTCGAGTGCTCGCACATATGGATGACACCACTATCAGTGTAGTGTAACATGTTCTCTCCAGCATGTTATGCACTCAAACTGTATTTGCCGGCGGGTAAAATGCAAGTGGGTTCGATTGAACCTCGGAAGAGCGATCAAACAACTTGCACCCAGTGCTGGTTTTGGACAAAAAAACACTTCATAATTGTCAAATAAATGTACAGAATGGACGCCTATTTATTCCTTGATAAAGAATGACTCACCTGTAGAAATTTCGGCCCGGTATCATTGCCGGTACGGTTGGTACGACCGTAATTGCAAGAAGTTGACATGATCGCTGCGGCGACTGTTTTGGGTACAGTAAGATGGCGGCCGGTTGCCGCACGATCGCGCTCCCTATCCGCGATCCAGCCTTTTACAATCGAGATCAGTGGTCAGGCCGCGTACCTTCTTGCCGCAGTGCGGGAGAAGCCGCCTTCGTGGGCTTTTCCTCGTCAGCGCAATGCACTATTTTTAGCGGCATGCCCCGCATCTTCGTCAGATCATGTGGTCAACGGAGATTGCGTCACAATCTTGTTTTCTCCCGGCTACCCGCGCAGTCTGCAGCATGTTGACAGCGTCGATATATTGAGCGCCGCGGGAACCGCAGCCGGGTAGGTTGTCGCCCGATGCCGAACATAGTGGTTTCGGTTTCGTAGATGGATTTCCGGATGCGACCGTCCGTTTAAAAAAGAAACCGAAACCAACTCGTCTCGACCGCGGGACTTTGAGGACCACGTGCTTTGGGGCGAATGGTTTCGGTTTTGGGCACGTTGGACAGTCAAAATTCGGCAACGGATACATCGAAGTACGTGTTTGTTTCAAGATTATTTAAAACTGGAGTGACATTAAATAGGCTTACACCAATTTTGGTATCTCGCATTAGGTAATTAGCAGAATGCCTGCCTGGCTGTATAATCAGCCTGCGACAACAGCACCTGTGCTGCTCTGATGGCCTATTATAAGACATATGCATCAATAAAAATAAACGCCAAATAAACAAACAAGATTTGTCCGTAGCTGCACTCCACGGGTTAAACACGAGAAAGAGGATGACAACGGGTGCCTTGCACGCAGTGGTACCTCGTGTAAGTCGTTAAAAAAAATCACGAGCGACTAAACCTTCCTCTTCCATGTCATCGAAGCGGCCAAGTCTGCCTGATGTTCACAACGTACTTAGCCCGCAAGGTTACTCTGAGCGGGCATCAAGATCGTCCAGTCGCCCAACATCAGAGCGTTCGATTTCGGAACCATCACGCTCTTTTCCCTCCAAGCCGCTGCACGGGAGTATTGGTAACGTCCTACAACGCAGCGCATCAGCGTCAACTGTCCAGTCTAAGCAGAGTACAACCTCCAACAAAAGGGCGCCACGTTCGTCGCAGTCGTCACCAGCTCTACCAGCTCTACCAGCAGCGACCGAAAGGCTTGCTATTGCTTGGAAAGGTCCCACAGATCTGTCACCCATGAGCGAAGAGACAACGGGGAGATCAGCCCATCGCACTTCTCAGCATCGTACCGTAAGCACAGTCTCCAGTGTACGAGCTGAAGAATTCGACGAACAAGAAATCAGTCAAACTACCATCTACGGCCACGGCTGCTTCCAGCGCATGATTCTTTTCTGCAGCGTCTTGTCTTTGGTGGTTCTTCAATGCCATGGTCTCGCCTTTAAACTCATTGCACGCAGCGTTGACTTCTGGTGCGAACGGCCCGCGCTCTCTCAAAACCTCAGCGTTTCCGACTGGAGGAACGTCGGTATCCCTTTAGAACCGGACGGCAGTTATAGTCGTTGCAATGTCTACGACGATCCATTTGCACTGAATAAGACATCAATACCATGCACGGCATGGGAATACGACACTCCTTCGGTTACCATCATCAGCACTTGGGACCTCGTGTGCAGCAGGGAATGGCTCATATGGTTTGCTTCAGTCATGTACACGATGGGCGCTGTGATCGCTGTGCCACTTATGGGCATGGCAGCCGATCAGATCGGGCGTCGGCCTGTCATCTGCATAGCCGTCAGCGTTCTTCTGCTCTCTGGGTTCGGAACCTGTTTTGCTTCCAATTTCGTACTGTTCGTCTGCGCCCGCTGCATAGTGTCAGGATGCGCCAGTACCATCTTTGTCACCATATTCATCCTCCTACTGGAAGTGACAAGCGTTGAACACCGTGCGCTTTATTGCATGGTGTCTGCATCACTGGGGGTCGTCGTGGCGGGCATCCTAATCGCTGTACTAAGCGTGTTTACCGCACCGTGGCGCGTTTTCCAGGCAATTTTCATGGCGATCACCTGCCTCCTCGTCAGCACCTTTTACGTCGTTCAGGAATCCCCGCGCTGGCTGCTCGCAACCTGTAATTTCAGGCAGGCAAAAAAAGTGATCCTTTCAGCAGCCAGGATGAATGGAGTACCACAGGACAGGGTTCGAATGCTGTACTCGAAGCTGAAGATGTTCATACTCAGAAATTCGGAGTGTTTAAAAATATCGGCGCTCACTCTGTTCACCAACCCGGTTCTGCGTTCCCGCAGTAGTCTGCTCTTCATCTGCTGGTTTTCCGTGTCGTTTTCCTACTACGCGCTTAAAATGACTACCGTCGCAGAAGAGGAAGCAAGGTGGGCGGACGTTGCCAGTGCAGCTGCTCAGGGGCCGCTCATTGTTCTGGGCTACTACGCCATAAACAGACGGGGCAGAAAGACTACGCTGGCTCTAACCTTGGGATTCATCGGCTTTTCTAGCACCGTGTTGACGGTGGACTATCCCACTGCTGCCTTGCATTTCACCAACATCATTGTGGTACTGGCCAGAGGAGCAGTACATGTTGCCGTGGCCGTCAACCACATCTACACCGCTGAGTTGTTTCCGACCGTAATGCGGAGCGTAGGTGTCTGCACCGCATACTACTTCGGTGGACTGGGAGGAGCAGCGGCCACAGCACTGACGGCTCCGCACACCAGCGTATCGCCACATATTACCATGGCAGTGTTGACATTCTTAATGTTATTTGCCGAGTTGGCCCTGGTACCGCTGCCGCAGATACGGTCACAGCCGCTAGTCAACACCATGAAGGAACTTGAAGAACTGGACTACAAAAGGTATCTTCAAAAGACATTACCTGAGCACGTTGGGATAATATCTCCCAGGGCGACTAGATCACGTGATTTGCCACGAGATCCTCGAAGGATGTAAGGATCGAGCTGGCAGTCTGGTCTTGAGCAGTTCGTTGGTGTATCACTTCTATGTCCCCTGCTTTCCAGTGCGGGTGATGCCTCTCTTATTTATATGCTAATGGGTCAATATTATGATCATATAACCGCGTCATAAGTTATAAGTAAATATATACATTGCTAGCCTCAGAATCTTGGCTCCATGACTTGCTTGCAATCACGACTTCAAACGCTACGACAAATAGGCCGGTGGTGCCACGTGATTCGCATGTTTGACGCACGATGTAGCAAGTACTCTCTCTGGTGTTCTGCATGATACTGCGTTGCAGTGGCATAGCACTTGGGAGAGGGAAACCCCATGTAAGTCCCCAGCCCCTCCCGAAACATTTTTTTCTGGCCATGCTACTGCTGGGTTGGATAATACGCCACCACCAGTAATACGCATTGTCATGCCATATGTCCTGGCGGTGGGGTTGGGACTTTACTTTAGTGTTGTGACTAGTCCTCGCAGAGAACTTAACTCTCCCATGCTGAGTGCAGTTCGAGTGAGAATCTGGAGTTCGAGCCAGCTGCGGTGGCAGTGGAGTTCGTCTCTTTTGAATGCGGAAGGTGTTTCCCCACTTTCTGGTGTGAAAAGGTTTCTAGGAGAAGCTGTCAGTGAACTATAGGGGGCTAAAAGATATAGGAGCATGGAGTGCAGCAAATGGATCCGAGATCAAGAGGCATTCGCCAGTGCAGGCGGCGGCGAGGAGGATAAAGCAAACGATGAAGCGGCGGCGGCGCGGCGGCAACCACTGGCGGCAGCAAGGAGCACTTGAGTAGAAAAGTTCAAAAACGAAACCTTCTTGAAGACTGCAACGCATGTTGTTGAGTTGAGTGATTGAGTGCGTTCATAGTTTCATAGGCAGGCTTCGTCGATTTGAAACCATGGTGAGGAGAAAGTCACAAGGAGGAAGCAAGACCCAACGTGGTGCATTGAAACCTGTAAGGGCTTTAAAATCGCGCATGTCAGTGTTCATTGAGACCACGTGGACAAAAGCATTTGCAGGCGAGAGACCATTCTAACATGCCTTTTTCTTAAATACAGATACCAAAAAAGAATGCAGCTCAAGAGGTAATCGAATTTGACGATGACGAGGACTTGGAATTTGAAGACGATTCTGAATTAGACGAAGGTTTGTATGAAGTCCATACTAAACAATGTTGAACCTCGGAAAAATTCAGCACATCGAAGATACGTATACAACACCCATTAGTATGGCGCTTATCCGCGAGCAAGCCTGCATTTGTGCCATTTATCGTGATAATGTTTCGGATTTAGATAAGGAAAGAACAGACAAATGTACAGCATGGAACAATGCGAAGGACACGCCTTGTGGTTTCATCCTGTGTTGTTTGTTGTGTTTATTCCCTTGTCTTTGAACTCGTTTGTACTGGAGGCTCCTTTTCTTTCTCCATACAGTTGATGTATGCATTGCTGGCTGAACATCACCACTGCACAAAATGCAAATGCTCGAGATTTTGCTCGCACTTTTTGGTGGCCCTGTTTATTTATTTTTTCTTGATTACAACAGATAAAGAATTGGATGAAGAAGAATCACTCGATGAAGAAGAGGATGAAGATTTGGACGAAGGTGGGCTTTTTTCTTTATTCCATGTGGGCAACAACGTTTTTCTGCATATTTGCAGAGGAGGCGGAGGAAGAAGTGGCATCTTCTCCCAACACCAAGCAAAAAGTATCACCTCCTAAGGTCAAGCAAGAAGGGCCACAAAAGACCCGAACCAAGCGAAAGGCTGTAGGAAACACACCATCTCGAGCCAAGCGTGTTAAACTGGAAGGTGTGAGCTTGTCTTGAAAGTCACTTGCTTCAAAGGCTTGAACTGTGACTAGTGCAGTCATGGGTTGTTTGGTTGTTGTCACCTAACAGAACGTTCCTTCCACCAGACTATATCCCGGCTTCACAAGTTCTGGACTACAGTAAGTTCTCTCAACTATGATGCTTTGGTGCTGTTTCTTCAGTTTTCTTTTGGGAATTGAACTTTAAAAGTACTGTAGCCTAAATGTATTTATTGATATCGGAAACTCGAGTAGATAAGTATAAGTTACGTTACTACTATAGTTCGCCTTAGTACACATTCACGGCTTGCTATTCGGAAGCACACCGTAGTTGATCCGATTGCATGCTGCTTGATGTCTTTAGACTGCACAGTCAGCATTCTTAGACCCAGGCAAGGCTTTCCTCTGATTTACCCATCCCGGTGTGGTCCAGTGACTGCATACCTGGCCCATGCCTGAATAATTTCTAAATTTCTCGACCTGGTCCGAGCTATTTCTTGGCTATCAGACCAATGAAGCAGACACTAAAAGTTTACACTTTCCCTACCTTTCCCATATTCTCATACTATTGCCCATGTTAAGGTATTGTTATTATTTCCTTTGCACCAATGTCTTTTGTTCATCACCTACATTTCGAAGACCTTTACCAGAAAGGCAGACATACGAGGAAGTGAAAATTTATGTAGTGAATTGCGCAGCCACCTATACACCTGAAACTCTCTCTCTCATGAGGGAAGAGGGAATTTGCTTCCCAGGAAAGCACTGCATCAGGCACATTATCCCCTTTAGTGATCACACAACTTCTTCATTCTGAATACTTTTGCGCTGTAACCGTTTGTATGAATTCCTGCTTGTTGGTGTTTAATTTGAACAGTATATGAAGTGCTTTATGCAATAGATGTATTTGGTTTTGGCCCTATTGGTACCTGCGCTTGGATTAAACCAGCTGCAGTAGTTCCCTTGCCAGTAGATTTCCACTTATTTTACTGCTTTCATTTTATTTCATTTCTTAGACGAGCGCGACACGCGTACACTGTGCCTCAAGAATTTCCACACCTCTGTTAAGTTTGAGGACGTCGAGAAGGTTTGCAGGGGAGCTGTCGAGATGCGTGGACGCAGAAAGAGTCCATTATCGTACGTACTCCTTTTGCAAACTGCATGTTAGTTTTTGTAAGTGCACACAGTAATACAGGCACACAGGCTGACGTGGCCTGGTACATAAGCAGCAGAAATTTCTCGCCATAATCAGTTTCTCGTGTCAGCATCGCTTTCATGTAATCAGTTATTGTGCCGCCGCCGATAATGCCGTAAAGGAAGTTCGAAGCACGAAGACACACTAAACTAAATACATTTTGATATTTTTAACCCCATTTTAATTTATTTGATATGCACGCTATGCAGACAGATGTCCTGCCTCGGGGTCGGAGGAATACTGTCACATGCAAACGTCGTGGCATAGAAATATATTAGGCCTACAGAGTCATTGAAGTTGTAGGTCTATGGCTGCTGTTACTTCATCCTGCATTGGCACTGAGTTTGGTGAAGTGGCCACACGTGCTGCAGCACTTACGTTCACAAATTGGACATCAAGTAGCATTGTGGCAAACAGTATATTTGCGAGGATATATCTCAGTCCACACCTGTGTGTTGGCGAGGAACCACTTCGCAACATTACCTCTCCCAGCTTGCAGTATCGATACCATATTTACACGGTTCTACAGGTGTTTACCTTTAACGCACTCCTTGCAAGAGGGATCAGCATCAAGGAATTAACTGTACTCTCCATTATGATATTAATACATATTTCTTTCTGTCCTACGACCTATTTTACAATAAAGACCTTTCACATTTCTCTACACGCGATACCTGTAGCTGAATGATATGTTTGCGAAATATTGAAGCCCTGGTCATAAACTGATCCCAAGACAAAATGATGGCTAAGCCTTAAAAAGGTCCTTGAAAGACTCTCAGATTTTTGTTCCAAAATTAAGTGGGAGCGATGCTTATTTAGTTCCTTGCGCAATTTCGTAATTTTTACTGCCCCTTGCAAGTGTAGGTCAATTTTTGTGTTCTGCGCTACATATGCTGTTGTCTTTATAGGGTGCTCTTTGTGACATATCCAACACCACAGGATGCCAACGCTGCAGTCAAGAAACTCCAGAAATTTAAGTTAAAGGGAAAAGCTCTTGAGGTTGAGTGCTGTGCGGCTGTGCATAAAGAGGGAGGACCACAAAGAAGGAGGGGAGGGCGTAATATTCGTGCCCTTAATGTGCACAATATTCCGAAGGCTACCTCGAGGTCAGAGCTCAGGGCCCTGTTTCCTGGTTTGAAAGTAGCGAAATGGCTTCCCAAGTAAGTGCTATGTATTTTTGTTTTTTCCACAGTGTGGACACCATGGTGTGACATTTGGCCCTTCTAACATGTACTTTGGCTTTGCTTAGATTTGGCTGGGCAAGGCTGAGGTTTGAAAGTATAAGTGACCTCAAGAGTGCCATCGAGAATCCGCAGTGCCATCAAATAGGAGGTACAAAGCTTATGTTTGCTTTTCGATTCAAGAAACAGACACAGGGTGAGGACTTTTACGATTTTTTATGATTGTTACAATATGTATGCTTTTTCTGAATGTTGTATGTCACTTCGTAAGCCAAAGGGTGCTTATTGTAGCTGGATGTAATATTCACTACATTGCTGAATACAATACCATGACAGCTCATTAATTTGAACTTAGGGATAATTTGAGCCATCCCTAATGGTGCCGCTATTCTTTCATAGATAATCTATTTTATACATTTGTCATGTGCAAAATTCCAGCCTAATCTTGCGCTTGTGAAGGAGCACCCTATTCTAGTTTGATCTGTTCTTTTTATTGAAGGAATGGATTGATTATATTGTATTAGGCGTCTGGGTGTGAGGTAACTAGGCTAGATAAAATGGTGTAAGTGCAGCTTGAGTGAGCCAAATGCAGCAATTGAGCCGTATTTTTGTTTTTGTCCTAGTTCATGCTTGATTACTATGAAGCAACCAGACGTCATTTCCCTTTAGTGTAGGTAACTGCAGTAGAATTTTAGTCTTGTATACACCTACGGTAGTACAACAATCCTAAATATGTGAGAGGTTGGATTTCAGTCTTAAAATTAGTCTGCAATGATATTGCATACAATTGTGAACCTTTACAAAACAACCACACCCCCAGTTGATTGAGGAACATATGTCATGTTTAGTACAAGTCCTAACACTGCCCTGCTTTCCTGGACCAATACCCTGTCATAGTTGTCTGTCCAGAACGTGTGATCACCCATATGTAACATAGGACTTTTTTTCTTTAGAGTAACCTTTGAATTCTATTTTAATGCAGTACAAGGAAAAAGACAACTTAAAACTGTGGCAAAGGAAGTTCCCACTCCTCTGACTGGCAAGAAGGTTGCCACAGCTCCTGCAAGCGAAGGAAAGAGACGTCTGCAGGGCAAAAGACCCAATAAGCAAGGAGCTGTCGCCAAGTCTGCAAGTTCTAGCAATAGTCCCAAAACGTTCCAGCCTGTAGGCACCACGAAGAGTCCCCTGCCAAAACAGAAGTTTCAGACTCCCAGGCAGTCGCCTAAGGGAGCACCCAAAGGTAGAAAAAGCACAGGGAAAAAGCAGAAGGCTTGATTCTGTTCCCAAGAAACATTCATTCAACATCTCTGGATGATTCTTTTTTTTTTTTTTTTTTATCACTCATCCATTTCCATGTTGTCTGGGCTTTGCACAATAAATTTTGGTTGCCTGTTCCATCACCATGTTTTTCATCATTCGTATCTATAGGTAATGTAGTTTAATCTTGGCCCTTGGTGGACAACAGGTGGCCATTGACTAAGTTAGAAGAAGAAAGTGGTCATGCATTCCTAAATATTTAGTTACCGGTAATTAAGCATATCTTACATTCATTAATATTCACTGGTAAGTAGGTGACTTGCTAGTGAGCTAGCACCATGGATTTTGGCGATAACGGTGCTGCATGCCAATCAGAATCTCTCGTTCCAATTCGATCACTGTTTTCCTTTCAAATGATATATCTATCGTCCGCTTAGAGCGATTTCGCTCTTCCTTTTCTCTCTGTGCTCTTCCAGGTAGCCAAAGAATCCGTACAAGTGCTCTTGATTGCATAAAGTTGTTCATCCACTGATTCCTTTTCCCTAAAGTCCGGAACTCGTTGAATAATGAAAACATTTTATTTGTGCTTGATGTAACAGCAGGAACTGTCTACTGTAACTTTTCCGCACTACCATACTATATTTTTCCGGAAACACGATTGCACGTACAGGATTTCGCCACGACCACTCATGTATTTGGCTAGTAGGAGACATATGAGGAACACGCGTCCATCTAAGGGCAGTTTGACTAGGAGCGCTGCCCTTCGTGAGTAAGCGAAGCGGATAAGCAAAACCGAAACCGTCCGCTTCTATCGAAAACACGCAAGGTACATTTCTCCACATCTGACACATGAAATCTCAGTTCGGTTTGGTACAGTTTGGTACGTAGAATCAACAGTAACAACAACATTTTTACAGGAATATTAAATTGTGGTTACATTTCCATTTGCTTTCTGTAGTTTTGTAAATGGAAATGTTAAAAGTTCATTCAACCGCCAATGGCGCTGCGGTTAACAGACGTCGGCGACAGCAGAAAGTAGCCGCCATAACAGAAAGCAAAAAAGAGCAAAAAAAAGTGCGAAGTGACCGGTGGCGGCGCGCAGTACGGTACGAGCTGTGTGTGTCTGCCCTCGTCGTTCAGTGCTACTGTGTAGATTTCTGTTTTCTTGTAGTTGTTAGCTAGGTATTTGGTGATCATGGTGGTTAAGAAATCACAAGGAGGAAACAAGACCTCACGTGGAGCACAGAAACATGTACCTGTAAGCACTTCAGTCTGCTTAAGTGGTTGATGCCGGTGTTTATAACGAGACCACGTGGTGAAAATTAGGCAAGATACTAAAACAGTGCATTTTCCCTAACTAGACACCCAAGAAGAACGTAGCTGAAGATGATCTTGAACTGGACGAAGATGATGACGAGGACTTGGAATTCGAGGACGACTCGGAATTAGACGAAGGTATTAATGCTCTGTTTCTCGATCCCCCACGTGGTTGATGTGAGAATTGCTCGTTGAACGTCGCAGTTTAAGAAAATTGGCAATGGCACTCAACATTCACATGAATTTTTGCAACTACATTGTACTTAAGAACACTGCTTAGTGAGTTCACATTTTTAAACGCTTTTATATGCAGCGGACGAGGAGTTGGATGATGATGAAGGATCAGTCGAGCAGGAGCTCGGTGAAGGTGTGAACGAAGGTGGGCTTTCTTTTTTCCCATTATTCCTTTCTGGGGTAACGTTTTTTATATTGTTTCAGAGGAGGAACAAATAGCACCCTCACCGAAAGGCCAGCGAGAAATGCCACAAAAGACTCCAACCAAGCGAAAGGCTGAAGAAAGCGCGACTTCTCCAGCTAAGCGTGCTCGATTAGAAGGTGTGCGATTGCTTTGAAAATAGCTTGTATAACGCAGTATCAACAGTCGAAACCATGCAGAGTGTAGTTCAAGCATAGTTCCTTCCATTGCTGTCACCTAACTGAATGCTTCTTCCAACAGATTACATTCCAGCAGAGCAGGTCTTTGACTACAGTGAGTTTTTTTTTGTGTTTTTCCCCACTGATGTTTCGATTCTTGCTTTTCAGATTCTTTTCCAATATTAGTTTTTTGTGCAGCCAAGGGATGAATAAAGCTTTTCTCCATGACACAAGAAAACTACGCAGATACGAGCACAGTTAGGACATAAACCAAGGGTCTAACCAAGCGTGACCTTCTGCCTGTCCTCACCTCTGCGTCATTTTCTTGTGTCGTGGATCTTCACAATTTTCCGAAATCTACGTATACCATTGTGCGGCTTCTCTAGTTTTATCAATAGTACATGGCTTTACCATTTTTCAAAAGTCACAAGATTTTGTCTTAATTTGCATAACAATTTACCAATTTCATGGTATCGTATCAGTTGAATGAATAAGACATCTAAGAAGGCCAGCCTCGGAACATAAGTTTCCATCGTGAATAAGTCATGATATGCAACCCTATATATGCTTTTCCGTGATGGCACAGGTAAACTCAATAACCTGCAAGGCACATAATCTGAAACCTTTCCCACTTAGAGCCTTGCACAATCACCGTTGCATTGTCGGCCGTACTAACGTTTTCGGGTTTCTTTGTGCTAAATACTCCTGTGGTGCTTATTGTTACTGTATAAGTAGTAATTTTCGCGAGGACCTGTTGTCCGCATAATTCGCGAACGCCCCTTTTTTTCGCGAATTTAAAGTCCCGCGAAATATTCGAAACAGTGACAGAAAAATACGAGAACGAAATATGTAAGAAATTTTATCCAGGATGTTGAGGCAACTTATGTACACGAGGTTTCTTACGCTATTTGACTGCATTGCCTCACAAAGTGTTCAGTTTGCCGCTGCAACTGGAGACAGTAGTCCAGCCTCCACGTACGAATCCCGCGCGAATGCAGGCGTCCCGTGATTCCAGTTCCTTGTAAGCCTGGATCTTCCATCAAGCGTGTATGCACTCCGCTACGCGGATAGGCCTTTGTAGAAGTTGCCGCATCACTATCGAGTGCCAATCGCACCTGCGCGATGCGATGACAAGAATGACGGGAGACAAGGCAATTCGGCAATGCCACAGATGCAAGCTGAGTAGGACCCCCTAATCACAGCCCTTTCATTCAGAAGTTCTCAAAAGGAAGACAATTTGAACGAGTTACCCAGTTGTGATACCTTTTATTAGCTTCTTCCAGGAAATTCAAGGTGGAGGGTCCCAAAAAGACAGGGCCGATGAACCAGAGTACCGCGAATTTAAGGTTCCGCGAATAATAGCCTAATCCTGGCTTCTCAAAAATTCGTGAATTATTGAGCCCGCAAATTTAACCACTTATACAGTATATTATCTGGTGGTCCGTATTGTAACATGTGCTTCCGTAATATGCAATGTCTACCGTGAAACATTGCTCTATTTCTGTTGCTTCTTAGGAGAGCGTGACAAGCGTACCCTCTGCCTCACAAACTTTCACGAGTCTGTTAAGTTCGAGGAAGTCGAGAAGCTTTGCAAAGGAGCTGTCAACGTACATGGACGAAAAAAGTCTCCATTGTCGTATGTATCTCTCTCCCTCTCCCTCCCTCTCTCTCGCTCTTTTTTTACATCACATTTTTTCAATTGCTGAGCACATTTTGGGAAGGGGATTGTGATACACTAGTGGTCAGCATCACAAAACCAATGTCGTGGCATATTTGTGGCGTTTGCATCGTCCCCACTAGCCCTTGAATACCCAGGTTGATGCAGATCAGAAAACCACATATAAGTATGATGGTCGTGAAAAATGTCCATTTACGTTTTCGTTAGCCGTAAAACGTTCCCCCAGCTAACAACGCCATGTTCAATGAGCATCGTGGGGAAATGGCCAGGAAAAACATAGAGAAATGCCGATTTAGTGAAAATCAATAAACACCGAAAATCATAAGCCGAATCCGCCGAAAAATAAAAATTGAAAATGTGTAACCCTACTTATATTCCAGTAGGGTGAAAATGTTTGTCGCTGGAAACAAGAAAAATGCAGAAGCAATTGTTAATCTTTTGAAGGAAGCCTTATCATGTTGTGTAGAACCCTTTCTTTTTGTACTATTAGAAGTGGTTGAAAGACAGTTTGGTATGGTAGCCGACGTTATCCCATACCTGGTGGTGTTGTGACTCCTAGTACCTTAAACCGCAACTACGGACTGAATCTCGTCTTCAGATTTTTAACACATTAATGC
The DNA here is from genome assembly GCF_037126465.1 of Ornithodoros turicata. Classification (NCBI taxonomy): domain Eukaryota; kingdom Metazoa; phylum Arthropoda; class Arachnida; order Ixodida; family Argasidae; genus Ornithodoros; species Ornithodoros turicata. Next base: position 33,726,805 of record NC_088209.1, read on the forward strand.
CGTGGCAATTCACGTGTGGTTCTCAATCTCCCATGCGCCTGCAAACCTTGATCATCGATTGTTGACTTCTGTGTCCTTACCAGAGCTGTTTGCAGTTTTGCAATGTTGGGTGGGGTGCTGAGGCATGCGCTGTTGCTAGGAGACGTACGGCACAGCTCTCGGTAACAAAACCTGCTCTTGAAGAAGCGAAAGCTACAAAGTTTGTTGGGCTCTTTAGGGAACTCTTGGAAGTCTTATATTGCCACACATGGTGTTGTAACAGTTGGTGCTCACTGATTGAACACCGAAGAGCATGGTGGCATACAGTATGTTTGCGGGGATAAATCTCAGTCTACACTTGTGTGCAGGCGAGGAACCACTTCGCAACATAACCTAGTTCCTCTTTCCCCACTTTCCACAGTGTCATTTTGATCATCTGTCAGTAACAGATTACACTGAGTGTTCGCTGTCCACTAGTGAGGTCAGTGGTTTTCGACCATTGCTGGCTGTCCTGCCTGCTGCATAATACTTTTTACATGGTACTCTATATAACTAGTGCCAATTGGAGGATGAAGCAATTGGGACCGTGTTTTTAGTTGTCTTGCTCAGGTAGTACTTCTATATTCTGTTCAGTTAGCCAGTTAAAGTAGCTAACCACCATTTTAGTCTTTGAACCATGAGACTGAGTTGTTTCTGACATGCTGACTACCATGATGCAGTTTTTCTAGGAAGGAAAGTAGCCAAAACTCTTTGGCTGCACATGTGTTTATAAGTCCAAAATGTCGCCACTCCAGCACTCGGCAGCTGTTGTGGCCCTATTGGACCCTTGTCAGCAGTGCGCAGGTGGGCGACGCTTTAGTGAGTGGCGCAGGAAGGTGACATGGAATGTGACGTCCTTCCGTCAGGGTGAGAGACTGACGTCTGAGAGCCCAGTTCAGAGGCAGTGATCTATTAAGGGAAGTGTGACGACGTTTGGGACATATAAGCACATGTTGAACGTTCAGTCAAAGAGCTTCGGCTACTTCTCTTCTCTGAATGCTTCACTGGCTTTGCACTGGACTTTCAGAGATGGGTCTCTCACCGTGACGGGAGGACATCACGTTCCACGTGACCTTCTGACACCACTCTCGCAAACGTCGCCCACCTGCGCACTGCTGACAATAATGCCGAAACATCTGTCCAGTGCTGATGTGGGGACGTTTGGGACTTAACACATGCCGTTTTTCTGTTTGTCAAACAAACACTGTGGAATATGAAAAAATACAACTTGACGACTCACCTATGCACTGTGATGATAATCCTCTCAAAGGACAATGGAAGTGCTCGAATGGAATATGTCAGGAGGAGCAGAGATTAGGATTATGAGAACTATAATTCAGGTCAGGCAGACACCAACAGGTCTAACACGTCTATCACCTCCCTTGAAGTAAAACTTGTGCTGTACCCTAAAATTGGTGCACCATCTTATGCAGCTTTTTAACATTAGTTGGGGGGCAGACTGTCACAGATCTTTAAGCAGGACAGAAGGAGTGGTGGACTGCTTCCAGATGTGCACAATGAGGAAGAGTGTCATGCATTTCATTAGGATTTTGGTTTCATTGTTTGTGCATCCTGGATACATTTCCTTTTTTTTTTTTTTTTTATCACACTCATTTGTGCCTGTAGATGCATTCTTGTGTTCCATGCTACATATGTTGTCACTTTTCTAGGGCCGTGTTTGCAGTATATCAAACACCTGAAGACGCTCGGGCTGCGATTGGGGCCCTCGAGAAAACAAAGCTGTACGGTACAGCTCTCAAGGCCGAATTCCGTGTTGATGTGGACAAAAATGAAGGACTCCTGTTCCGTGAGAATATCATTGATGTGCGCAATTTTCCAAAGGGCTTCAAAAGGGACCAAGTGGGGCCTCTCTTTCCCGGCGCGAGAATAATGAAATGGCTCGGCAGGTAACAGCATTGTATATTTTGTAACGTAGGAACTATGCTGTGGCATTCTGGGATTGGGTCGTGTATTTTGGGTTTGAACCTACCTTTGCAGGTTTGCAAGGCTGAGCTTCAAAAATCGGAAAGCCCTCGTGAATGCCATCAAGAATCCCAAATGCCATATGGTAGGAGACACGAAGCTTCAGTTTAGTTACGGTTTTGTGAGGGGTAAGTCTTTATTTGTGTTTACCAATTTTTGGATAGTACCATACCATATCACAACCTCCTGTCTCGCTCTTGCTACAGTTACATACAGTTACAGTAAACATTCACACGCGTGTCCGCGTATGAATGTTTACTTGATACTATCGTCTCAAACTTATCACTGCTATTTCGACGCCAAGTTCTGAAAGTGAATTTCATTTAACCACACCAATTGGTGTTCGAAAAATATTTTTTTCAAGCCAAGTCAGATGCTGTCTCATCTAGACAAGATCCCTCGAAGCACTGTTTTATTCCTGCACTCGCTCCCTCTTTTTTTACATTACATTTTTCAGTTGCTGAGCACTTTTTGGGAAGGGGATTGTGGTACACTAGTGGTCAGCATCACAAAGCCAATGTCGTGACATATTTGTGGCGTTTGCATGGTCCCCACTAGCCCTTGAAGCCCTTGAATACCCAGGAATTTGAAAATGACAATTGAACTGCGTGAGGACTATTTGTCTTATTCGCCTCTCCAACTCAATTTACCTTGATAATACCGCTATTATTCGTGCACAAAATGACATTTTGGGGTAATATATTCCTGGAAAGTAAGTATTACCAGATATCCGAACTCATTTTCGAGGCGTTGGTGCAAGATACTTTTCAAAATTTCCGTCGCAACATACACTGCTTATTATTACCCAGAAATTTGAGTAATATATTTTAGATACTCCTTCCCCCCCCCTATTTTCCCTTCGTTTTCTTTCACATTACACCAGCCCCAGAAAAATGATGTCAGTGGAGAATCCCCAGTTACAGGGACCTTCCTTTTTGTTTTGGCCGATCGTCCTTGTTTACCAGCCGTACAAAGGAAGGCGGATCGGGTGGGGAAGGGTGATATAAAGGCTTTGGGTCAACACAAACGAAACCAGCCAAGGAAGATATGGAAAGGTCAAACGGCGGGGCCTCGCAGTGGGAGTCGCAATATTTCCAACAGCGACCGTTTCTCTCTTTTTTTTCCTTTTTTTTTTCTCTCTCGACGCCAAGAAGAACAATGCGACAAATAATAAAAGGACATGGAGTAAAGAAATAATAATAATGGTCGCTTGACGACATAACAGCTTCTTGTTTCGGTGTAGGCAAAAGTGCAGTTAGAGCTCCTTATATCTCATGTGGAACAATAATTTTTTGTAAAAGAACTCCTGAAGTGTAAATCTTTTCCTTCAGATTTTGTTGTGTTGGACGCTGGGGCCCAATACATATATACAAACATATAACATATGTGGTAGCTGAAGCTTGAGCCATCGTCAGTTGCGCCTCGCCTCTCGACATGTGGCATGGTGTGGTGTGGTCTGGACATGCATTCTGTATGAGAAGCAATTGAACCTCAGTATGCTATAAGGGGATAAGTCGACTTATTCCCCGTTTTACTATTTTTGCTGCGAGGACATCTACATACCAGTATGTACCTGCCAAAGAAAATTTAGGACAGCATCGCAATTTATTAGCCCACTACATGAGGGTGAGAGACGGGAAATGCATGCGTGTCAATGGAACGGACAAGCAGATCGGGCCCCATTTCTGTGTTTGGGATTTTTTGGCTATTGCCGTTATTGCATACAAGGGTTCAATCAGAAGTAAGCCAAATGTCTAATGCCAGTGCATTGTCATCACATGAGTTACACTAATCGTCTTCAAATTTTTATGTAACCTATGCATCGCCATTTAACGCAGTTAAAAAAATAAAGGACGCTGAGGCCGAGGATGAGAAAGTACCCGATATTCCTAAAGTCAAAAGCAGTCAGACTACCCCAGCTGGCAAAAGACCTAAGAGACAGAGAAAACCGAAGGCCAAAACGCCTGGAAAGGAAGCGTCTGTGACCAAGGCACCGAGCACTTCTCCCACAGGGAAAAAGGTACCCACCACCCCAGCAGGGAAAAAGGTACCCACCACCCCCGCAGGAAAAAAGGCACCCACCACCCCTGCAGGAAAAAAGGTACCCACCACTCCCTCAGGGAAAAAGGTCCCCACCACTCCAGGGGGAAAAGCGGTGCCTGCTACACCTGTAGGCAAGGGACGGAAAAGCCCAAAGGCGAAAACACCTGAGAAGCGAGGACCTGCCACCAAGACTCCAAGTCCAAGTAAATCCCCGAAGACATTCAAGAACGTCAGTCCAGCCAAGAGTCCCCTGCCAAAGCAGAAGTTTCAGACTCCAAAGCAGTCTCCCAAGGGAACACCAAAAGGGGGGAAAAGCACTGGGAAGAAGCAAAAGGCTTGAGTCACGTCTGCCGTTCCCACATGTACCACATGTTTTTATCATGCATCCACCCATCCCCACATTGACTGTCGGGCCGACTGGACATTTTACGGTGTGCCATATGTCCCATTTGTCTGTGAATAAATTTGTTGCCCTTTCTATTATTTTATTACCGTACGTGTGATTGTAGTACAGCCCTTTTTTGTTGCTGTGTAAGTTTTTGTCTGTAATGTTCTCATATGGCCAGTTCAGGAAGCACTCTTCGCAGACACACATATATGTCAAAAGATGGGATGACATGTTAACTCCGTGCTTGGTAGCGTGGTACAGCAAGCATTACTGTTTCCTGTGTTTGCTTCTAGGAGGAGCTGTGGTGTTTTCTCTCTCTCTCTCTTGATGTCTGTGAATCGATTACTCACAAATTGTGTGAAATACACAACATACTGTGATCTAACGTTTCGGATTTTCATGGCCACCAGAAGAACATTCGAAAAAGTCAGTGTCCCTCAGCAGGGCCTTTTTGGTCCAGGTTAAGCTAGAACCTAATGCTGAGCTTTGTTACAAGATTGACGAAACTCTTCCACTGTAACAGTTTTCTCACTATGGGGCTTCAGTTATTAGCGAGCTGTTGAACATGAGCATAAGTCTCCCTGAATATGCGGTACTCTGGTCCACACTACAGTGTATTTACAGGAGGAGTGTTCCTAAGATTACTTCTGCGGAAGACGCGAAAATGTAAACTTTCTGCTACATCGAAAATCAACGTCACATACTTCTGTGTGCTGCTAACCGCAGGGAATATCCTACGGCACAGTTACGAGACATCCCACAGCAGACGACGGGAAACCACGTGTTGTTCGCTAAATGCACGGTATGCCACTCTCGATCTTTTGACACCATGCGAGTGCTAAAAAAACCTGACACGTGGCAGAACTTCTGACTGGGGAGCAATGTGTTGCATTTTCTCCCACTAGAAGATTCTTGGGGATGTTGCACGCGTGGGTACACCCTTGCAAAAGCGACATTCAGAGATTGTGCCATGCTTGGATTTTGCATGGCAGTCCGACCTGGCCTTGCAAGGCTTGGCCACCAAGCTGACAAGACTTGCTCAGCCAACAAGCTTGTTTCTTGGCACGCATCTCTACCCTGGCCAAGAACTTGCCAAGCATTGGCCAGCCTGCATTGTGCCAAGTTATACTAAAATCTAACATTATTGGTCTAATTTTATTCCTTTTACCAGGACATAATGCCCAGACAGGTGTCCACTCTGTGTTAGCGCCGTGAAGCAACTGTGGCTACGAGAAGCGTACATACACAGCAGGAAGGAGTGGGGGCAGAGGGGGTTAGTGTGCATCCTCGGCAGACTTCAACGGGCACTGCACTGCGACATTTGCCCGGAAAATATGCATGAGGTGGCATGGCTGAGCAGGAGGGTGCCGCAGCTAGTCGTGATGCCGTGTATTTCCATTTCTACATCTCACGACCTGCACGGAACAGGTACTCTGGTCGCCGCGCCCGTATGTCGGCCAACCAGCTACCAAGCGTGTGTGTGCTTAGCACGGCGCAACATTGCACCACAATGGACCTTTTTCGCCATGGACCTATGCGCATGCGTATGACCTTGAGGCACCGGAGAGGGCGATGTCCGTCTTCACTAGATGGCGCTGGGGACGACAAAAGCTGGCACCGGTGGGGAGACCGCACGAACGGCGCGAGGTGGTCGGTCCAACTCTGGACCGGTTTTGGTTCTTTGTGCTACCCACGTTGATTTGTTTTGACGCGCGCCGAGCATAGTTCGCTGGAGCGCCGCCAGGATACGACGCGTATGTGAAAAAGGTCCATTGGCTGGCCAAGAGCCATCCAATCTTATGCCCATCATTGGCCATTACTTGCCTGGGTAGCGCCTAACGAAGGCCACAGGAAGCGTTGAAAAGTGAGGTCATGCTACAATGGGTCACTTTACAAAGGTCTTGCATATGGTTCAAGTCCTCGTAAATCCCGCACAGCAACTGGCAAATATTGTATACATTGCAAAGCTTGTGCGCTGTCCAGTGCAGTTTTTTATTTCTTCGTGTGATGTACTAAGCGCAGCGCAGTGTTTCGGGGACATCAAAATAGCATATGTACGTCTGATGGGGTCGTGTCGGTCTTTGGATGAAGTATGTGATCAAACAGGAGCATGCAATAAATTGACCTCTACCCGAGAAACGTCATCATGACGTTGGTAGGCAGACTGAAACCGAGACAAACGGGCAGGCCAAGGCTGAGTTCCACGAATGGGAACTTGTTCGTTGCCTCCCATTGAAAGAAAAGTAGGACTGAAGGTCGCGTCCGTTTCAGGGACCATCGTAATCCCATCAAGACCGTGGCTTTCGGGCTCTATACCTCGTTCGCCCCTAGTTTCGAGCATAGTTCAACTCTACCAAATTGGTGGTGCTGTCAAACATTACGACGTCATTTGTTTACAAACCGGGAGAGGCCTATTAGTCGTTGGTCACCTTGTCCCAAGCACTTTGACCAACTTGCTGCCATCCCTCGTACTGCCTGTACCGCTATGCAACGTTGTGCCAACGTTGGCTGACCAAAGAGGCATCCAACTTTATGCCAACTGCCGGCCATTTGCCATTGCTTGCTTGGGTTGTGTCGTCTTTTCGGAGCAACCAGTTCATTCATGTGTGTCACTGAAGTATATTAGAGCGCGTGAAGGTGAAAGGCATCACGCTGCCGCTACGCTCGTGGTTTTACGTCGCGAGACAAAATGTAAAGTCACTGGAACGTTCTACTAAACATTTTTCTTATCCACGTTTGAGTTCTGCTTGCTTCTGTGCAAGGTTTTTCGATGAACTATCGAACACATATGAACTACCGAGCGCGACTAGCGGTGCGGGAGCTTCATGGTGTCATAAACACAAACTTATGTCATAAAAAGGAGGATGGAAAGTCCTGCAGCGCTGTCTGACTTTTTCGACGACTACCGTGTTTCAATTCATAAAAAGAAAAAAAATTGTGCGTAGCCGATGCACAGGCGTGTGAGAAATTGTGAACTCCCCACACGTATAACCTTCTTTGTATAGCCAAGGAAAACATCATCTGTTTGTGGAATGCCGGTCCAGTATTACAACAATTTCTGGCCGAGGGGAGGAGAGCGAGATAACGTTCCCTCCCTTAAAGGGAGACTTCGGAAGGACTCGAAAAAAATTAAGTGAGCATGATGCCGAACACGGACCGCTCCCTTGATACCGAATACAACATTCGCCAAACCGAAACCAGCGTGCAAAGCGCACAGCGGTTCGCCCGGTGGAAGATACTGTGACGTCACCCGGCATTGTCGTCTGCTAGGAAGCTTACATTCTTCCATGCAGGATGACGTCGGCAGTGTTGCTTTCAGCGCCCTCTTGTTTCACAGAGGCGAAGCGTTCACTTCGTAATAATTCGTTCGAATAAAATCTGCGCACTCTGGGAACACGATATTTCGTATGTATGTTCCTGACACCGCAAGAGTTACTGCTATGTCACAATCGTTGTGGTGATTTTGTTGCGGAGTCCCACTTTAAATTTCTGAAATCCATAGGCACTCATCCCGTCATCCTCCAGGCAGACAAAAGACATTTGACCACCACTATATCCATTGCTCGTGTCCCTGTACTGAGAACGCGACGTGGGTGATCCATGTTTCGTCCAGTATGTCCAGCACGTATGTCCCTACAGCGTGCGCTTAGACACCGCATCGTAATCTGCCCAAGAGGTCTATTTTCGTGTAGCAATCGGGCAGCGTGTCAACGTTAGTCGCGCATGGCTCTTTTACCAGGATCGGCCTTGGAACGAATTCATGTGTATCCAACCTTGAAAAATTCCGTGCACTGGTCCAATCAGGTTCAATAGCTTTCGGGAGACAGGAAGGCCTTCGACCTGCAGTCCCGCCAGGTGCTTGCTCGTAGCTTCCGCCGTGTTTTTCTGGTTTATAGCGTTCCCTGGGACGACTTCACGCAAAACAGTGCCGACGTTAGTGGCAGACCAAATGGCCGGATTTGAAGACATATCCCCTCCTTCCCTACCCCTTCCCACGTGAAAAGGACGTTGATGCCGCCAGACCTCTCAAAGTTACTTTTCAAATGATAGTGAATTACGATTAAAACTACATTTTGATAAACGTAATTAAATTACAATCACAAATTGTAACCCAATTACAACTACAAGTTACTATAGAAAGTAGTTGAGTTTCACTGAATTACATTCATTTCAATAAATATATATTGCCTTATTGTACATGTAATGACAATCAAAAATAACAAAGACGGTTAAGAGCATCAGCTGTTTACTATATACATTAAAAACAAGACTTTCGTGCAGTAGGCTGCACTTCTTCAGGTTATTTTTGATTCTGCATCGCCGGAAACTTGCACATTGTTTTTCTTCACGTTCTACGATGTAATGACAAGACAGAGAACTAGACTAGACGAAGGACAGGAAAATGTCTAGTGGTAGTGGTGTACAATGCTTGGTAGTATACTACCTTAGAATTGCTGGGGAAATCTGCTTGATACTTAGCAGAAACATAAAACAACATACATAAAAGTATACATAAAGAAACATAAAAGTATAGACAGTGAAAAAGGGCGTTTTTTTACAGAAGGGTGTAGGTGGTAGTGCTGAAAGAACTCTCCGTGGTCGGCCTCACTGTGGTGAGCAACGTCACTACTAACGCGCTGGGGGAGTGTGCGTCCTGGGCCGACTTCTAAGGGAACCGTGCCGATATATGTGTGACGGCGTCTGAGGAAGACCCAGAAGAAACCTCAGACAGCACAGCCGATTCGAAAACTGGTGCCTCCCAGTCCCGACGTGACATGATCAGCACGCTATAACCAGTCAGCCACGCGACTCGGTAACTTGAAGTTGAAGCTCTCATTGCATTTTTAAAATACGTAATTGTAGATTGTTTTAAGTTGTCACATAGATACGTTCTGTCCTGAAACTATAGGATGCGCGATAGAACTGGCAGCCAACCATACGCCGACGACGAACGTGAATTGGCTCTTCGTTGTTATCGCCGAAATAGCTCGCCGTTGCTGGCTACACACGGGTGGGCATCGTCACATTTATAATAATAATAATAAAACACTGTTCGACTGGGGCACACTTCACGCGCAGTGAACGACCAATGAACGCGATGCATATGGCCCAAGCAGCACAACATCGTGGCCCAATATTGGGCCAAGATGATGTGCTGCTTGGGTGGATTGAAGCGACCAGTGTAACATGCACGCCCGAGCCAGTGCAACTTGCACTGGCTCGAGCAGCCGTAGAGCTCGGGTTGCACTCTTGTAGTGTATAAGTCCATCGGAATTCGCCATTAGGCTTCTTCTTGTTCTTCTTTTTTTTTTTTTTTTCGCGTGTGACTCTTTCCCTTCTTTACGCTTCTCGGTATGTTCGCACGGTTACACGCGAATGGACATCCATCGGTACGGGCATGTTGACAGTGGGAATTCCCAAGAGTGGAAAGCAGAGCGGCTGTAGGGAAAGTTTCTGCTCAACAAGGTCGTCCAATGGACTTGAGGTCGCACGTGGAGATAGGCAATCATCGTGTATCTGCTGTGGTCAAGGTTGAATGAGTACAGCGAAGCTGGTCACACAGTGCGATAGCTGGATTCGAGTTTTAAACGCAGTGTATCAATTTAGGCAATGCAATCTCGATGCTGTTATAAACGTTTTAACCCTTGCCAGCATATAGTCGAGTCTTTGTCGATTGATGCGGTAGAACTCACGACGACATGGCCTGAAAGTGTTCCTATAACCGAACAGGTGAACAAGAGATACTGAGTCGGTGCTTGCTACTGCCCAGTAGAGAAATCTCCTGTGACCCATCCTGCTGTCTTCTATTGAAAAATTTCAAATGTACGCGGGAAATGCTTACTTCGGCAGAACCGGATTAGTCTGCGAGGAAAGCGAGCACAAGAGTGTTGGTAAGGTGTCCTACAAAAGTGAAGGAGCCCGAAGGGATCGATATATAAGTGCGATAAAATATTGCTGCTCCCCTCCACTCCTGGTATATACTCCACCTTTGCCTCTGGATGGGATGAACCTTTAATATCAAGTGGCGAACAAGCTAAGTGTGTAGAGGATAATGTATTCTCGGATTCTTTGGGCATCAGCTCTTGTCAAAACGTCGGAAGCCGCAACAATAGGCCAGGCTTCCATTTTGATCTCTGTAACGTCTGTCTGATGCGTTAATTGAAGCATGAAGCAAGAAATAAATTTCTTCTAATAATTTTAATGTATAGCGAAGGCAGCATAGACTCGAAACACCTTGAAACTGGCCCTGAAACACAAAGAGTGGCAACCATACGCAGATGGAATAACTGAAGGCAGGTGCAATTGCGTATACCCCACACCTTCGTTTAGACTATGCCTCTATTTCTGAATATATTTCTGAACATTTTATCCTGGAGATGCGACAGCTAAACTCATTTCCTTTTATTTCTTGTATGGACACTGTGTATCTTCACATCAGCCTACTGCTTTTCTTAACAAGCCAGATGTCCCCTGTCAAACCCGTCGCTAGAGCAATCGATATATCGCGATTCTCTTTTCGTACCCTCCTCCTATATACTTCATCCCCTTATGGTACTCGTTCCCTTTTGTTGCTGTTTATCTGTCATAGCAGCCACGGCAAGGCGTAAGGGAGGGGGCTGAATCTTCAATCGCCCTCAGCGACGCAGGTGTCAGGCCGTCAGCTTGTATACACGCGACTGTATAATGTTACCGCACTGTGCATCCAAAGAACAGCCGGTTTTTCCGCCAAATACGAGCATCGAGAGGAACGCTCACGGAACATCATGTACGTTCGAGGAAGTGTCTCTTTCCCGGGGTTTTTCTTCCCTGAACGGCGTTAGACAACACTGCCATTCTGGCGATGTCTGCGGCTGACACCGGCGATTGCTTCATCAAGGGTAGATGCAGCCTTATCGAGGATTTCCACCGAGGACCTATAAGTGAAAGCTCCCACCTGGGATATATCAAAACGAAAATCATAAAGCGATTCAAGGTCGTCGCGGTATTTTCCGCCGAACCGGTTCGCACCATCCACTGTGTGTGTGTGTACACACACAAAATGGCACGAAATGATAGAGAGGGAACTGATGGCATGAAAACAGAAGAACGGCAGTCATTTATGAAGGCGCACGCCCTTCAAGTCATCACCTGCATTTTTTTCTTTATTAAAGAAAGGAGCTCGTACTTTCCGTGTGAATCGCCGGCCTTGGTGGATCAGGGTGGATTGGAGTGTCCACGAGGCCCACTAGGACCTCGATATTCCCAGTCGCGAAATCCCCGATCTCAAATTTCCCGTTCTCGAAACAAGGACTTCTTCGTAAGATGATCGATATGCAGTGTTAGAGAACATAACATCACTATTTAACCACTCAAATTCACGGGTTTCGATGTCTCTCCAAGTCGTATTAGCGAACCCAAGCCACATTTTGGCAGCCGTGAGGCTTAACAGGGCGGACACGCCGGAGCGCAGCATGCTGGTTAGTTTGTTATTAGGTTAGTTCAAGGTCGGTGTTTGCATTTCGATGTCCAGGTTTGTCTAGGTTCTCCGTTGGCAGTTTCCCGCGCGCGGATGTGCATTTTATAGTCAGATAACGTTTATTTACAGTAGTTTACTTTGCAACGGGGCGATCACTCTATTTCGAGGTACACTCTTCACTAGATCCCGGACAGCCCGACAAAAAGAAGAAGAAAAAAGAAGTTTTTAGGGTGGTTTAGGCAAAAGTCTCAACTGAAGTGAGCGCCGCCTGTGGCCTTTCACAACAGACAGACCTCTATGCGGAAGGCGGTGACCAACGATGCCTTTAACAAGCTTGAAAATATCTGGCATCTGGAGGAAAGATGTCGGCGGATTGCTATCCCTGTCCCTTCATTGCTATCCCTGTCCCTTCGCTTTCGCATCCTCTACAAAGTCAGATGTCCCATAAAAGGTAGAGCACGTGGAATCACAATCTAGCCAACAATCTGCTTAACCTGCCCCGAAGAAGGGAGTCAGGTCTTGAGGAGGAAAGTACAGAACTTTCCCTTGGTTGCAGCCGCTTTTGTATTTTTTTTTATTTTTCAGTCGTATAGAACCGTTTCCGGGTCATTAAAGCTCACCTCGCATGATGTCACCTGTAATCCGAGTTGCTGTTCATAAACACGCCGTGGAACGACCTTGAATTAGTATAAGGAAAGCGCGTGTATGAGGTGAGCAATTATAGGGTTTTGACCTCAAATGCTATTACGCCTTTGGTAACGTAATGATGATTGGTGAAAATACAGGTAGCTCTCACGAGTGTCTGAAAGAAATGGACGTTGAGCAATCTCCTGCCGCCTTGCAAGCTTATAGATAGGTGATCAAATGTCTGCGAGGAAAGTATTTTTCTGTTTTGCATTTTTCTTTACTGTTGAAGTGTGCCTCCCGGTTGTGCTAAGCTTGAAGCGTATTGTTGCGGAATTCGCTATAATGAGGCGTATACGGTATACCGAGTATTTAACTCGTCAAACGTGATCTTAGACGATAAGTGGCTATGGCTTGTCGATGCATTGTAGAGTTCGTTTGAATAGAGGTTTTCTCGAATAATGGAATCACGCGAGCCTTACTATACATGGTCATTATCTCCACGCACTCAACGACAGTGCGACTGACGTGCGATGTACTTGTGCTTTCGTAATTACGTACGGACAGTAGTATATTTCCGCAACACGGTGAAAACAGTTCCATTATCAACGTTGTACTACGTCGATCACCAGCTAGGTTTTCTCAAAATACTTTTCATCGGTCTGGGGAGAACAGTGATGAGAGTGTCTGGGGGTCGATTGTCTGACAAAAAGCTGGTTGTCTGCATGCAGATGTTCTGCGTAACAAAGCTGGACAGATGCTACCACCGCGGAGCAACTCCAGCTTTACGCGACAGTATTTGAATTTGAGATTATATCGTTCTGACAATGTAATAGCTACTCGGAGAGTTCCCGAACTTTGCACACCGTAAGTTCTGCACGTGTGGTACACGTCTAAAAAATTGCTCGTTATGTGGCGTTTTATCCTTTTATCCTTGGGAACATGAACAGTGGCACCAGCAAACTGCATGCAAAGGGGACTACCTCCATAGGTAGCTCGCCTGCTTGATGACAATACACACAAACTGTCTGTTTGAGATGTTCCAGGAAGCCGGCCCCTGTGATCGGCCTTCCATTTTGATGCCAACACACCGGCAAACTGTCGCATGGACTGTTCATGGACTGTTGCATGGCGAAACTGACACGTATAGCAATCTTTGAAGAGCCTAGTCGCTGGGCGAGAGTTGGTATTCAGAATGTGTTTCGAGTCTGCTTGAGATGCTACAGGAAGCCGGCCCCTGTGGTCGACCCTCCATTTTGATGCCAATACACTCTTTAACGAGGACGGTGTGCATGCTTTATGGACTTCGTTTCTATATCAAGCAAACGAAGACTTTAAAACACTGCAAGTATCGCTGATTCCGTCTGCTTCCTGTTTCTTTCACCACGACCTTCTCGTCGGACGTATGTAGCGCTGTTGTCTGTACGCGAGACTGCTTACCGCATCCAGCGCATACGCGAAAGAGCGAAACCACTGCCGCAACAACCGCCGTCGCCGTTTGATCGCAACCCCCTCAAGCGTTGGATCTCAGCAACCGGCCGTAGCAATTCAAACGCAACGGCGCACTCAGGTAGACGCGCTGTGTCATTCAGGTTGAGAGGTGTGTGCGACCTCAAGCAAGCTTCAACTACGCAAGCCACAGCCGAAACCGATCCCGTTTCAGGACCTCAAAGGATTTTTTTGCGCACATATTCTTGTAGACCGTGGTGTGTTCTGTGAAGTGCGGTCCGTGCTGAAGGAATTGCTGCTTCTGAACTTGCGCACTCGTGTTGTCGTCTGCTACTGGTGGATGCATACTATCTAACGTGCGCTTGACGCAGATTGGACAATCCGGTGAGTGTGTCTATTGAGCAATTTATTCTTGTCTGCATTTCCGTTTTTGTGAGATGTTTTATAAGGTGAAAAAGAAGTTCTGCCGCCACTTCGAGCGAGATTCTGGTTTTGACGTAGTTTCGTTTCTAGCATGAGCGACTATTTCTGGCTCCCACGCGATCAGCCAATATGTTGTTGTTGTTGTGCGTTAAAAACGATTTCGTAGCCGTTTAACTTAGCTAATTATCGTTATTTTTCTGTGTTTATTAACATTTGTATCGCGTCATTCCCGTTCTTCCCGTTCAGTCCAGTTCTTGCAAATTTACTCGCGAGTATGCCGTCACGCCAATTACGTAAGTGAACGATCATCTTCAAAAAAATATTTCGTGTCTGGTGTAGGCACTAGTGAGTCTCTCAAAACAATTGAGGCGCAGCGGAGAGCGCTTCATTAATGAAGGCCATTTATAACAGTGTACACCCGCCTCTGCTGCGCACGCAGAATGCTGTTCGCAGCATCGTCACGTGTTTGGACGCCGGATAAGATCATGTAAACAAAAAATTTCGTTACGACAATCTGGTAAGACGTGAACGCCCGTGCGACCTCGGAATGAAAATTCTTCGAAGACTAAGGGTATTGGTCGTCATACGTTAAACCGCCGACGCAATCTTTCTTTCTTTATTTGGTAGACGATCGCAATCGGCTTTCGGCAGGCCTCCGCGTGGGCTCATCACTCATCGCTGTCGTCAACAGAAGAAGAAATCAAAGCAGACTTTATTTTGCGTAGGAGGCCATTCTTTCGTATAGCTTCGGCAAATTCCTTTTTCTTTTTCGTACCCATGGTAACGATTAATTTGATTTGATTTGATTCGATTTTAAGAAAAATAAAATGGAGGTTTTGGCTTCAGTAACGCTTCATGGTAATGAGTTTTAGTATAGATCGGAAGGTGCTCACGATAACGGTTTCGATTAAACGAACCGAGCTCATGATAAGCCAGCTCACCGACATCGCATTGCAGCTCGTGTATTTGACAGCACCCTTTGTCGTATCGCTTTAGCGGAGTCCTTCCGGTGTCCTAAAGCGCACTAGTACAGTTCGCATCAGAGTTAAATTGAACGCCATTCCGGCCTGCGAACCCTGGTGCTGCTTAGTAGAAATAACGGTGGAGGGTGTTTTGGTCATGTATTTACACTTAGAGGAGTGACCCTCGTTGTGGAGGCGTTGTTTTCTGCAAGGCACTGCCAGGGTGGCTCTGTTCCCGTTTCGCAGGCTGGATAGGTGTTCAAGTTAACTTTGACGTGAGCCGTACAGTCTAATTAAAAAAAAAACAAAAAAAAGAGAGTAGTTTTTGGTTTCTTTTTGGAGATCAGATGCATAACCAAAACAATATTACTCCTTTTCGAGACTAAATGCGCGGAAGTTTATACGAAGCCTATATATGGGGTGCTTGAAGGGTCTGAGGGGTAAATTTCGGGGACAGGGGGCTAGAAGCTGCAATTGCTCTCCAATTTACTTCGTCTTTTTTTGCTATCTTACGGTGTAGTTAGTATCTCCCACTACGACGTCATAAGCTCTTCGGTTGTACGTTTTTGGGGGAGTGACTAGTATCAGGATATGTGCCCCGTACCATAATAGGAGGTAACATTTACATACAGTACGTCACGCTACGCGAGAGAGGGTAGTTTTTCATTTATTTATTTTTATTTTTTGTGCCAAGCGTGACGGAGCGTGCGTGATAACGGATGAGGGCGACCGTCTGGAACTTTCGTGACAATCTGAATCTGGGTTCCACGATATCTGCGGAATATGCAGGGTTCACACCGTAATTGTTTGAACGCGCAAATTGTTCTCGCTATAATATAGTAATAAGCTCTCTCGACTGCTGTGACCACATAAAGGATAATGTTTCCGTCATGACCGGTTGTGTGGCACGACCGTGGTTTGGCCTGTACCGATGCAGATAGGGTTAGCAACTATAAAGATCCCTGGTATTGCTCGGGGTGGCGGCTACAGTTTTGTACGGTGTTTTTTTTTCTTCGAGGGGAAGCAATTCTATTCCTACTCGTGCATAACGACAAGCGGTCATTAAGTCATGCCGCCATACCTTGCGGCGTGTCCATAACCTTGAATTGGCAAAATGACGTTGCACGTGTTGCAGTACGACATACATTGCCACGTACGTTCAATCCAAGAACAGAGCTCTTTCGCTGGAAGACAAAACGTAGCGTGACATTTGTGAACGCTACAGTGTTTTTTTTTTTGTTTTTTTTTTACTAAGAAAATAATTTAAAAGTACATTCCAGAAAAGAGCGCTACAGCACTAAAGGTGCCGTCCTGAGTAGGGGAGAGCGACTACCGTAGTCTTCAATTAATTGAATTAAATGAAGAGATAATATGAAGAAATATACGCGGACATTGTATACATGGCTCTGTGATATGCCGGGTATTCGAAGGGATTTATTCCGCAAAACCGGCGACATTCGAATGCATGCAGAGAAGACACCGCTGTGCCTGACGATTTGTTGTTTGTTTGTTTCCGTATTAACGCCGCGAAGCAACTTGAGCCTGACGACAAGCAGCACTTACTTGTAGGGCCTCGACTCGTGTTGTAGGGTGCGGATGAAACATCTTTTTGCCTTTGATTTCTATCATCGCCGCTTGGGGTAAACCCCGAAAAACCCCGAAAACGGACTTGTCAGAGTGTAAATTCAGCCGCCTATGCAGGCAGTGGAGGACGCTAATCACTGTGCATTCGTTACAGTCGCTCGGCATCTCACCTTTATTGTACACACGAAAATCTGCTTCTCCACCGAATATCGCTCATTCTCACCTGATTTTATATCTCCCGAAATAAAACCCGATCTGCGCTCCCGATTTTCGAGAAACATAAATCCCGAAAACACGAGGGTCTAACTACACGCTAAGCAGTGTCCCATTGCTCACCTGCAGGATGACGTGACTTGTGTTGTAATACCAGGCTGAATACTGTTAATTATCATGTGTTATACTTCAAAACGAATATATGTATCTCAATACTCCCATTATGCGTATTGACTCGCGAACCTTTCCGAATCATTTCGTTGTACATCCTTTCCCACCTGGCGTGTGAAATCGATCAGCGACAAAGGCTCATTTGGGTTCCGCAGAACTACATGGAACCCCTATACATCACGAGTCACGATCGCGGACAAGCAGAACACGGACACGGGAAGGTGCAACACGAGTTGTATTTTAGGAGTATACGATGTCGATTACGACACAAGCGAATCAGGAAGACTTTGTATAGGTGGGACAGCGTGGAACTGGTTCCTGCTCCCAGCTCCATAAGCTCACACACACACACACACACACACAGCTTTTCTCTGTCAAGAGGAAACCGACTTTCTCTCGTGCCTCAGGGTGTAGAAACGGAGCGTGCTCTGCCCAACTTAATTTTTGCTTTTCCAGACGAGTAGAGACGTGCCATTGGCTTTCTTTTGCTTGGCTTTCATTGGCTTGTTTTGCTTTGCTTTGGCCGATGTCTTCTGGTACCGGTACTGCGCTGAAAGGTCTCGTCGTTGTCGGCCTCACAGAGGTGGGCAACGTCACGAATAACGCTTTGGGGGAATGTGCGCCATGGGCCGACTTCTGAGGGAATTGTGCCGACATATGTCTGACAGCGTCTGAGGAAAACCCAGGAAAAACCGATGTCTTCTGCGTTGAAAGCGTTGCGTTATTTCTGTGCAATTAAGTTTTTATAGCGGTGGTGGAGGTGAAGGTGGTGATGATGATGATAATGATGGAACTCGGCCACGCTTAGGCGGGCAAGGGGGGGACCGTGCGTCCTGGGCCGGCTTCGCAGGGAACGTAAATTCGAACGGTCCCATGCAAACCGATAGCAGAGTTGTCTGGAGTCTGCCATTATAAACACTCGCTCTCTTTCACTTCGTCTGGTGGATTACCTTTGTCAAACGGTTCTCTCTCCTTGTCGTTAATATATACCAGAGGCTTCCTACAAAACTAGCACCCGAAGAGCTTTTAATTGGCTGAATCAGCCAACACGAATGCGGGCTACGCTCGCGTAAGCCGTTTCCCCTGGGAACTGTGGTGACTTGGAAAATCTGGAACACGTCCGTCACCATTGCCCGCACGAGTAACTTTTCAGGACCAAACTGTCTCTAAGTCAGTTGGACTCTCGTCCTGTCGCTATGACAAAATTACTTGTCGTTATATTTTCACCAAATTACATTGAGCAGTGTCGAAGCGTATCTCTTGTGGTGGTGAAACACGGCAGTCATCATCATCAAAACAAAGTTGCCGTTATTTTTTTTCTTCTCTTAATTAAAACATTTACTATGCATATTTTGTCACTGAACCGTCTTATTTTGCTCAGGCAGCCTAACATGCGGCCAAAAGTGAGTCAGGGCCATTTTACGCACCATCGTAGTCGCTGGATCAGAGCTAATTTTTTTTCTCGTCCTTATTATCGTTATTATCATCATCAATCTACGGAATTTACAAGTCCGCGTAAAATACAGTTGGCTTTTTAAAAGTATAATTATGGTTGAAGGAGAACGCCATTATCAATGGAAAGCACTTCATTAACTCCTCCGGTTTTGACCCAGATATCCGGAGCCCTTCGCGTTATTGTCATTTTAAAAAAAAAGGAAGGGAGAGAATCGTTTCCTTGTTCACGCAGCGTCATCATGTTGCAACCTTCGCGCATTATTTAACAACACAAGATACGGCAGCGCGCTCTCATATTCGCCGCATCTCATACACGCCATATTCATCCGTTATCCTATCCCTGCCCACACTGGCACAAAAACACACGGTTGTTGTTATATCCTCTTCTCATGCACGTAGCCCGCCTCAGCAACCGTCTCCCTCCTTTGTCCCCAGCATCATCCGAGGGTTACGTCAACGTTCGCGGCTCATTACGGGAACGGCCCATCCTGCCGATAACCTCCTCCGCGAGCGTTCCTTTTGCCTCGCTGTCCTTTCTCCGCATCAATTACTCAGCTTCGCGCGAAGTCAGATGGAATCTTCGCTCCGAGGTCATTTCACGAGCCCGCAATTGTTATGCAATCGACGTCCAACTTGCAGAAATGGCGGCCTTCGCCATCTAAAGTCTTCCTCGCCTAAGTGATTTTTTTTTCTTCTTCCCCCTGCGTGTGGGCACACTCCTTGAATCTGTTTGGCAGCAAATCAAAGGATAAACCCTCTGTGCTAAGAGGGACGCCATACCGTCCTGCATACACGTATAGAGCCAGCTGTGTTTTCGTTGCCGCTCGAATCTTTTGCCAATATGTGTGCCTGATGAGCGTAAAGTGATGCTAGCGTAGGTATCTTTGGAAACTTGACAAGGATTGCTTGGTGGTTGTTGTCGTTCAAGTGCCAAGGCAGATGCTTCGATAAACGGGCATGCCTGTTCAGAAGCTCTTGCTACGTATACAGTGCACCCCACCCCTAAAAAAAAAAAAAAAAAGAAACTGTAGTCCTTTTGAGGACTATGCATTGCCACAACCATTATTCCTTTTTGAAACTAGATGCATGAAAACTTTTTCGAAATTTAGGGACTGTTTGCAGTGCTGGGGAGTACATTTAGTGGTCAGGGAGTAACATTGAGGAGTAATTGTAATCTAGGGAACTAGAAGTTGTAATTACGTACTCCCCAACTTGCTTCTTTTTTTAAAAACGTGTAGTGTGAGATTGCGTACTCAGAGGTGACGCAGTCGATGTCAGTATCGCGATTTACAAAGTGATAGAAACACCGAAGCCCGATCAATGCAGATTTAGTTATTAACGTCAGAAGGTTTGATACCAGAACGACAATTATATAACCGATTGGAACTCTTATGAAAAAAGAAAAACGTAGGGAATTAAGTTGGGAGAATACTGAAAAAGAAAAATGCAATCCCACACACGTGCAAAATAAATGGAGGGTTAGGAAGGATCCACACGTGGCTGTCTCGAATTAATCACCGACATATTCCGCCGACGTTTCCTATAAACGAAGATACCAACGAACCATACACCTCACAGAATGCTGACAGCGTTGCCATGTTCGCAATGGACGCAACAAGGTCTGCAATCCTGTTTAGTACTTCATGCGAGCTCTTTTCGACACCGTGACCAGGCCGTCATCACGAAACGGAGTCGCACCACTCTGCATGTAAATATCGGAACGCGGAAAAGACTTGCGCTCTCACACATCGACATCACGCAGTGAGGGCGTGTTGTGACACACGGGAGTGAAAGTGTGACAGGAAAGGCGGGAAAAGGGTGCTGGTATGGATGTATGGAAGTCGGAAGCATTCGACACGGATTATGTTTGCTTCATTACCTGCTTTCTCCTTTTTAACTTTTTATTTTATTTTTTTGTGGCAGTTGTTGGGGTGGGGTGGAGGATGTCTACGGATGACCCACTCACGAAAAAAGTCTGGAAATGCGCCATGTTCGGTGGATGATCCTCTAGAACCTCAGAAGGACCCGACCTATGATGTTGGGAAGCTGCGAAGCGTTTATGACTTCTCTGACAGGACGAAGAAGTCGAATTGGTTCGGGGAAAAACTGATTGAGACACGCTGTGTACCAACAAAAACAGAGGAATAAAAGCGGAGCATATTGGCAACGTATAACATATAAAGATACGCAAAAAAAGAAAAAAGAAAAAGAACTGCACTCATTCTGCAGCTCACTCTATGAAGTTCACTAGTGCTTAAGAACTACACTACATGTAGGGAGGGGTAAAGCAGAACAACGAGAAACAGGGGAACGATGACTGACGACCACGTGATGATGACTGATTGACGAACAACTACCTATTAGGGTAATATCCTTTATTTTTAATTATAGGATCACGTAATGTTAAGTGCGACTTCGCGAGACTTTACGGATCGTATAGGAATGCAGTGGTGTCTCTCAGTATGCATAATTACCGTTCTCTTGATAGGATAGAAATAAGTACGGTGCTTGTGGCTTCATCCAACATCCTTTCCTTCCGCCTCCCCATAAGGCGGTGGAGTCTCGATACCTATATCGGCGACATATCTGCTGATTTAGCGATATGGCACAGCAACATATGCTCGAGGCGAGTCTATATTCGGTCACCCGTTATCGCTTGTACGCTCCAATATGCATGTATATAGTTATATAAAAGACTTATTGAACTCTCCGGGGCGCAGAAAGATCCTGTGTCGTTGCATTGTGTATGTCCGATCACAAACATTTTTCGCATGACATGCGCGATATCGGACGACCGGTTTCGGGTGGCGCATTTTAATGAGATATAGTGTTTCCTCATTCCTCCAAGAGTTAAAATAGCGAAGGAAAATAAGAGAAGAGAACAGTAGTCGCTATTTTGTGCCGCCGTCATCCGTTCGGACTATTGTATATGTGTGTCGTGTATGCACTGCGGAACCCCGTATGTATCCCAGCTCACTAATGGACTCGCTATTGTCTATGTCTTGTGTGCAGCAGTGCTGCGCCTGGCCGTTCGAACTATTGTCATGGCGCGCCTGCACTAAAATGAGGGACATGTAACCCTATGTGATGTAATGAGATGAATGACCCCGTGATGTTATTTTTTTTTGTATGATGGTACGTGAACTATGAGATGTCCGTGACGCAACCTAGCAGACAAAAGAGGAAGATATGTGCTCCTGATGTTGATGTTGTCAAAAAAGAAGAAAAAAAGAGAGAAGAGATTATATACTGTATTGTATGCTGTGTGTATTATATTATGTGCTGCTGCAGTGTGATGAACGCCATTGGTGTATTTAGTCTACGTTCATTTGAGCTCTTATTTCATTTACTGGATTCATTTATCAGGTGGACCCTGCTTGTTCTTTTTGTTTCTTCTTATTTTCTTTATGCCTCTTAGTCATCTTCAGGTTGGTTTTTCTATTTTCTTTTCTATGCAGGAGTACTGCAGTAGCCTGACCCGACTTTGTCTGGTCTCACATTTCCATATTTTTTTATATCTCAATCAACCAGTCAGTTACGATAGCAGTGAGAAGACATTCAGAAATCTTGTGTTATGCAGATTGAATAAAGAATATACCGAAAACGAAGTATATAGATTCCGTTCTAAAGCTACAAAATAAATAAATAAATAAACAAATAAATGAAGGAGAAAAAATATCAAAGTAGGCGATGTGCTACGGTGCTCTGGAGGAGCAGTGCTTGTGGAAACTTGACCAGCTGAAAAATTTCCTCGAGAATATTTCCGTCTTTAATTAAGAACTTCATATGGGAATTCCCTTGAAACGAGATGGAAGCATACCCTAGTTATCTGTAGCTCTAGTACCGCCAATTAGAAGAAGAAAAAAAAAAACATGCACTGACTGACGCGAAACCTGAGATCGTGTAGTTAAAAAAAAATACTTGAAAGTAATGTTAAGCACAGATTTAATGCACTGTAGTCCCAGTTGCCTGTGTGCCATAAAAACTACCCATCATCACCGTCGACAGTATTGTTAAGCGTGCGGGTCTAATTAGTATACAGTATTCAACGTACTGCTTTTAAAGGCGGTGACGCGTAACGAATGCCTTCCTAATGAGATGAAGCGAATCATACGAACTCTTCACGGCACTGGGCCACGACACTCTCAATCCTCTGCACCGTTATAGCTGTGACACGTTGTATAAGTTTGATAGTTTTGTATTCGATACTCTAATATCAGACTCTCATCCGAAAGAAGAAGAAGAAAAAAAAAAAACGTAAAATAGTGGCAATGCAAAAGTTGGATGACGTCTCACGTACTCCGTGCATATTTTCTCGCAATGCCTCGCACGAAGTGCTGCGCCGCGTGGCTCAAACAGAATTTTGAACAACGGATTATCATCACGTGTTATGACTATGCCTGTGCGGATAGCGAGTAGGTACATACGAAGCGAATAGTTACATTATGGAACCGGGTTACGAAGCGAGAAGTTGCATAAACGAACCAAATACACATGCGGATCAGAATATGTAATAACACTCACTTCTGTACCTTCTCTTGGTGTTCGACCTTACGCGTACGCGCTTCGGAACTACAGTCAAACTCCTTTACAACGAAACTCAGGGGACAGCAAAAAAAATTCGCGGTAAAGGTATCTTCCTTAAAAAGGATGTCCATTATTGGACCTATAGGGCTCCAGCGGGACCGCAAAAAAAATTTGCTGTAGTGGAATTTTCGTTAAAAAGGTGTTCGCTATAAAGGAGTTTGACTGTATAGGGGAATATATTCGGTCTGGAAGAGACATCTCGAATTTCGAGTACCGAATTCGATATATTAGATTCCGAATTCCAATCGAATGCACAATT
Organism: Ornithodoros turicata; assembly: GCF_037126465.1. Taxonomy (NCBI): domain Eukaryota; kingdom Metazoa; phylum Arthropoda; class Arachnida; order Ixodida; family Argasidae; genus Ornithodoros; species Ornithodoros turicata. The sequence goes on from NC_088209.1 coordinate 33,750,420, forward strand.
ATTCACTTCGGTATTCGAAAAAAAAAAAAAAAACGAATATTCGCGCAGCCCTAGTTATGGCCTTCTCGCCGTCTCGAAATTTTACCTCGCAAAATTTCCTCAAACGGTGAGCTCCGTCCAGTCGCGAAGTTGCGCAACCCATCGATATACACCGGTATCCTGGTACACGTATTGGCGTTGAATTCGGTGGCAAGCTTGCGAGGTGTGTAACGCCACGTAAGATAGCCGCCCCCCTTTGAGTTCCGCCCATCGAGAAAAGACAATGGATTCGTTGCGTTGAGTTACGACCAGCTCAACACAGACGTCGCTGACCTCTTTCTCATGAAATAGCTTTCCGTTCGTTCCGCTTTTCTTTCTTTATTTTTAGAATATATAAAAAAATGTGTGTTAGGTAGGAATGCGCATTATCCTTATCATCGTATATATCCCACACTTCGTAGGCTACCGGTTCTGCTTAATAAAGGGTGGTGCAGCCGAAGTTTGAACGCACTTGGTTCCTTCGAAGCTGTCATCTTTGACAGCTGTTTGTCTCTGGAGGAGGGCGAGGTTGTCAAACTTCCGCTTACGGCTATTTCTTTTTCCTGTGCACGTAGTTCTTCCTCACCTTTTAATTGTACGAGGCGTTTGTAAGGGTGTGTCGTCATCGGAAGCTTCTGGCCTTCGTCGCTCGTGTGCCAGGAAAACCCGAATCATCATCATCATCATCGAAAGCGCAACAACAACAACAATAGATGATGACGATGAGATGGGGTGTGTCATCGCGGTGCTGTGGTTCCCTACCCCATTGCACGTGGAACATTATATGAAGTTGATGAAGGAAGGATCAAAATACGAGAAAGAATTAGAGCGTCTGGAGCGATCCAGTGGACGACAGGAAGTCCATGAACTGGACGATGGAGCACAGGATCTTCATAGGGGCCAATGAGTGCAGCTAAATTGAGCGGCCTCTTGCTGATGCGGGCGAGCTCATCACACAGTATCCGCCTTTGCGGACAGTAGAGTGCGCATTCCATAAGAATGTGCTGGGTGTTCGCCACGACACCGCAGGTGGAAAAGAGGCCCGTGTAACAGCATCTGATCATGCACTTGAATTGTGGGGTGAAAGCCACATTGAGGCGCAGTCTACGCAGGAAGGAGGTGATATGACGTAATAAACGGGCAGGGAAAGAAAACGACAAATTTGTGTCGCAAATTCGGAAGTGCTCTCTGTACTTATGCTTGTGGATTTTGCGGAAACAAGAAAGTGTTTGCAAGGTCTTGCTTGACTGCTAAAGAAGGATTTTTGGACGAAACGTTTCCATTACTTTCCATTACGTTTCCATTACTTGACTTAAGTATTTTCCGCAAACACAGTCATTGCTTGACCAGTCCATACCGTAGCCTCACTGTTTCGGATAAAACCCGTCCTTTTACCAGCGCTATATTATTACGTGACTTTTCTTTCTTTATTTATAGGTTGCTATACGCACGGTAAACGAAGTACTGTAAACGTATTTTTATTCGCGATGTATTAATTTTCGCGAATTTCGCGACCGCTGAAAATCGCGAAAAATTGTACTCGCAAACATAGCTTGACGAAAGAATACGCGCGAATGACTTCGCAAATGACTGAGTGCGCGATTCGCGAAAATTAATACATCGCGAATAAAAATGCGTTTACAGTATTTCTCTGCTCAGTGCTGCATCCGAAGCAACACAACATCTTGGCCCAATATTGGACCAATATTGTCAATACTGGCCCAATATATGTTCAATACTGGCCCAATACTGGTCCAATACTGGGCCTTGTATATGCTGCGCAGCCGTGCACTTGGGAGTGCATCAGTCGCTTCGTGGAGTACATCACTCATTCCTACTTAATTTTCCTATCACTCATCTAATCTCTCACACCAGTGGTTAAGCACACTACACGTCCCATCATCTTACGCATTTCTACGTTTCCTACCTGCTGTTAACAATACCCTTAATATTTATTCACGTGAGGCCATTATGAACTATTGTCATCCATCTCGTCCACGTGTCGCCTCCTTTCAATCAACTCATCTCTGTACCACGTACGTCAGTTCGTCTATTCTCCTCGTCCATTCGAGATGAAGGATGGCCCGTTCATTTTCCTCAGCACGCTTTGTTGTCCTTGCATTGTGACCGGTCAGTTTCTACTTAAAATATAGATTATGGGCTCCGCCTTAAAAGAGGCCGACGACCATTACGAATGCGATAGGTTCACGAGATATGCATCTCATAACTAGGAATGCGACTGACCTCACTTCGATTGTGTGCGCTTGGCGGGCAAACACACCGTGGAACTTTCTCTAGACGCTGAACTCAATCCAGTCATTTGCTACATACCTGCGGCACGGAGATGCAGTTTCGATTCGAAAATACAGTCGGGTTATGTGGAAGAGGCATACAGCGGACACTCGGAGGCGGACTTGTGGCCTTTGCCTGAATATCAGGGGTGGGCAACAAGATTCGTGTTTTGTTTTTTATACGAATACTTACCAGAAGTCAGAAAATACAAAACGTATACAGGAAATACAACTGTAATACTTTGATCGTGAGGTATTCTAGTACTAGATAATATACTAATGTATCTGTGTAACGCACGGGTTATCAACAAAAGGGAAATACAACATACAAATATACACAATTTAAATGTATACGTGAGACAGTCGTTCCTCAATTACGTTTTATTTTGACTGCAGTTAGTGCCTTTTTTTGTGTGTGTGTGACCAAATGTTTGTCGAATACGGGCTTGGGAAAAGTACCGATAAAGTACACCGGTGACACTCGGTGTGTGGGACTTAAGAACTCTGACATCTTCTAGGGTCTCATTATGCACGTGTAGTATACTTCGATTTGTTTGCGATCTTGAGCTCCGCAAGCCAGCACGCCAGTGTGGAGAAGTCCGCGCGTTGTGAACATTTCGTAAACAAGCGAAATAAATATTCTGTTCAGTAAAAATCCTCGGTGTAAGTTGAACGACGGCGCCTACTCCGTGAACGCTTTTGTGTCACAACGAAATTGATGCCAAATAATTACTTCGAAAACGTCCAACGACTGCAGTCGAAGAACACCTTGCGAGTGCCGTGAGAACTCAGACAAACATCAGACGCATGCACATTGAATCCTTCCTCCCATAATTACCGCGTACGAGTATAAGTGGGCAGTTGGCAGATGTGCCCTTGTATCCTTTCCAACGAGACCAGAGATTCCCACTTCACAGAAGCATTCTTTTCGGTGGCTGTTTTGCGCAAGCCCAGTCCAACGCCCGTGCGCCGCGACCTTGTCACGATGATATGGTAGGTAGACAGCGATGTTCTACGATGAAACGCTTCACCTTGAGTTACTCCCTGTGGCGTCAGATGAAGAAGATTCGTTCTCGGCACCACGAAATTTACCTCCTGTAAAGAAGGTCGTTATTCTTTCACTTTATGTGTTTCTTCGTCGGAACAAATGCATTTCCATGTGTATAGGAAGGCGGAGCGTTCTTCTGAAAGTCACATATATTTCGACTTTGTTTTTCCTTGTCGACGCGTACTGAGTCAGCCAGTTTTATGGATCACGCGATATTCGAAGAAAAAGGTGTAATTTGCAGAATTTCGCTCACGTTCTTTGTCATTTCTTCCCAGTCGTTTGAAGTTGAACATTCGGAACATTCACTTTGAACCGAAAACAAACAACAACAATAAATGAAGGAGAAGTGATGATGACATGGGATGTTTTCCCGTGGTAGTCACAGGACCTCACCCCACTTCAGAGGATGAATTATGGTGAACGCGAAGCGACGACAGCTCGGAGTTCTGTTTAGAGCTCTTCGTGGAGTCCAGTGGCTTGCGAGAAAGCAAGAAGGGATCGAAGAGTCCGGCACTGATGCGCAGGGGAGCTCCATGGGTCAAGTACTTTGGGCAAGCTGAATGGTCTATGGTCAAGGAGCTCAAGTTGGCGTCGAAACACCCGGCGTTCACACGTGTACCGGTCAGAGTCCTCGATGACATGGAGGATCGTAGCTGGGGTGTGGCAAGCTCTGCAAGCACATAACCAATGCGTGATTCGAATAACACTACGATATCAGCACATACACATACCTACATGCCTTACGCATATCTAATCTTGCAGTTATGTACATAAGCTTTAGTGTAAAGCATTGTGGAGCTATTGTATAGTTATTGTATAGCATGTATTGCATTGGAGTAGAGACAATCCCAGCAACGCAACCAGCCACATCGGTGATGTTAATGAATTTTCTTATGACGCCGCATTACGAATAATAATAATAATTTAAATATGGCGCGCAGAAAAGAAGTACAAGACCCAATACTTATATTTCAACAGCAAACACGCCTTTCCTGCTTATTTCACTCTTCGAACAGAAAAATCGTCCTAATTCAGTCTCTCGTTCTTGTTCACCATATCTATACCTCGAAAGTCTACCACACTGAGGACTTATTATTATTATTATTTTTACAATGCATTTCCTTATCTCGGAACCACGTCGCGTATCCACTGTATTATACCTCTCTGAATGAGGCACGGCAGAAAATTGTGATTATGCGGAGGGCGAATGCAAATGACGGGCCCGGCTCATCAACATAATCGCGAGGTGTCCCATTTTATTCAAACTCAGAATTGCCACTAGAATTGCTACAATTCTTTGTCTGCCCCTTCCTCGTTCCCGTTTCTTTCGAGAGAGGATGTTTGTTTCTTCGTTTGTAAGAAGAAGAAGAAGGAGCAAAAAAAAAAAACATGTTAACGAGCAACTTTCTTACGTTGTACAAAGGCAACAACGACAGCATGAAATGGTGGCTTCACCATCACCAGCCCTGCCATTCGGTGGGGACAGGGTAACGACGCGATATAACATACCGTCTATGCGTTGGGGCGAAAAATATACTTCCGGCGAACAGACATGTCAGCATGCTGTCGCTTCCGGTGTGTCTGCTGCAACGGTGAGCATCACAATGGTGCATAAACCGTGACGCGCGGAGGAGGCAGACGGTAGCTTTGAAGACGGGCAGAGGTCCAAGGAGATCTGAAAAGGAGGGATACCGCAGAAGAAGCCTTGTCCGAGTTAGTTTTACTTCGTTATTTTTCTTTTTTTTTTCTTCTTCTCTCTTTTGATGTAAGAAGTCATGCGTCGTTGGGCGTGCGACAGGCAGCAGAAAAAGTTGACGCAGGTCAAGCTCATTGTGGTGGGCTGCACGGTCTACGGCTCAGGTGGTGCATGAAGCCAGCGTTACTGCTTAAAGAACGACGGTATACAGCCGTTAGGTTCTGACGTATTGGTGGCCGCACGTGAAATTGAACGCACATTATAATTTGCTGGACGATACCAGAACCTGTGACTTCACACGCGTAACTGTCTACGGCTTCGGGCTGCGAGATTGTTGCCTTGTTAACTCCAAACGAAGTTGGCGAGCTCGTGCACGCTTGAGAATTGATCCCTTCCACAGTTCTCAAGCAGAGCGGTGAAAGAAAAGTTGTTTTCAAGGGCTTTCGTAGCAGAAATTAGCATACAAGTATATGCACGCGGTCGTACGGGCCGCATATATACGCTCAATGTATCTCATGGTCTCGCGTGACCCACATTTACTATACATATATAATGGTACGTGTCGCCCATTATAATGTAAAGTCGCCGGGAGACACACAAATAGTGGAACACCCTGTTATATACGTGCGCTGCATGCCGAGTAACCACAATACACCCCTATAGTCGTTGTAAGGGTGACAAACGCGAAAATTCGATTGTACCATCCGCGGCTCCTTCGTTTGTAACAAAACTGTCCAACAAAACTGTGTTCCGTACTTTGCCCTGTACAAGAGGCGCGATGGTGAAAAAAAGTGTAAAGTCCCGCTTGTTGATGGTATAGCCAAGGTCGTGCTGAAGACTGGGAGGTGACGGGTTCGAATTCCACCACCGGCTATGCCGTCTGAGGTTTTCCCTGCGTTTTTCGAAGACTTTCCAGACGAATGTCGGCACAGTTCCCCCTGAAGTCGGCCCAGGACGCATACTAACTCCCCCACTCTTTCCCGCTGTCCTTCCTGCTCATAGCCACAGTTGCTTCGCGGCGCTAACACGTAATAGAAAAAGCGTAAAGGAGAATCTCACACAGCCAGCCCACGTATAGTTCAGGGTAGCTCCCTCTTTGGTTCACGTGGTAAGCGCAGCCAGCCGCTCTCGTCCAGTAGAGTAGGGCGCTGCAGGAGTCTCCCTTGTGCACGTTGTCCATCAAATATTTTTTAAGCCCCCTCTAACTTTGAAGGATCCCCGCTGCACACCGGAAATGCATCGCATTTCGCTGTATGTGAAAGTTACTGCGCGGCCGTAAATTCTGGGCAGAGCAATTCCGGTGTTCAACTTGAGCAGCTCTTTAACATCCCGTCCGTCACGAATCCTTTATCTGACAACTTCCGCACCTGCCTGCTTGGAGGGACGCATGTAAGCCACAGAACCTCTTCAAAGTGGGTTACACACTCGTCTTGATACTCATTTTCTGCCACGATCATTTCTGTCTCTTTTTCGCCCTTCAGTCTTTTTTGCCTTTCACCCGCACTGCCTTCGCAATAATCATGGGTGGTGAATTAAAAGCTGGAGTCGGGGCTTCAGCCGTATCGGGATCATAGACAGAAACGTCATGCGCTATTGACACGACAAGAATAGACAGCTCGCAGTAACTTCATACGGGGTTTGAAGTATGACGCTTTTTTTTTTTTTCTCTCTTTTTCGTTCCTGGAAGTGGCACGTGTGCTGTGCAGCATCAGCATGACGAATCCGTGCAAACAATACGTGTTGTGGAATTCTCATCCGCACTTGGCGCTACCGTGTCGTGTAACTGTACGAGGTTACCGCACGCTTCGGCTATTTCGGTGCCCTTAATTTTTATTTCACGGCGGTTCAGTTCAGGCGACTCGCTTGTTTTCGTTTTCCGACTGATATCTGGGTATAGAGGTTCTTACTTGATCTCGTCCAATATCTCGTTGCATTCGACCTCTGTAGAAAAAACATTTCGCACTCTTAACATTTGTAACATATCCAAGCAACTTCAATGTTTTCGGCGTTAATAGTCATCCAAAAAGCATATGGCAACGAACGAAATGCGGGAACATAACTTCGAGGGACCTACAAAAAGGCGGGGGACCTACAGGGACCCACAGTAAACCCTATATTCGCGCAATTGTAGGCACGAAATTATGCGACTTCTCGGCCTCCGAGGCTTCTCATTCTCCTCACGCGACCCCGTTACGTAAACATAAACATATTAAGAGTCTCACACGAAAGACGTTAGATCTTCCGCAGATTGACTATGGGAGATGCTGACCCACATATTCCTTGTCCGAGCAGATTCCATCTGGACCCCCTTCTCATTTTGATATCTCTTTATTCTTCTTGATCGCACGGACTTGTAAAGACTTTCCCGCACGAGGTGACCTGGCCACCATATCGCGTAGTTAGTTTTCTTTGTTCCGAACCGTTAGGTATACATTGTCTCCGACATACGTGTCATGCTGTCGACGGCGTTGCTCCTATCTGGACTTCGTGGTGTGCTGTGACGGCCGCAGATTGGGAACTTCGATGGCGCGACCTATTGAAGTTTTACTCTTATTTGTGAGGAGGAAGCAAGCTGGAGATAGTTTTGTCCAGGCCGGCGTGTGAATCGTGTTTAGGCAACATTCCTGTGGTCTTTTTTCTATTATTATTTTTTAAATGATCGATGACGTACGTATACTTTTCCTAGTATAACTTTTTATTTATTTTTTCAATGAGTTTGTTAATGTGGAAAGCGAAAAACAACACTCTTTCTTTTCTTGTGGGAACATTATGGGTTTTAGTACTCCGTACGCAGTGACGTTGCGTACGCAAGGAAACAGCTGAAAAGCGTACTTTACATGCTCTGTACATGGCTTTACATACCGCAAAGCCATGTACAGCGCGTGCGCAGAGTGAACACGTTATTTTCTTGCGGAAGCAAGGCGATTAAGTACACGCCACAAATTAAGACACTCGATTATTATCACTGTTGCCGGGCGATATATTAAAGAAATGTACTCTTAAGCATGGTTGTAACTATCATGATGTCTGGTTGTCCACTGTCGGCTGTGCTACCTGCTGTTTTTCCTAGGTATTTCGCAGGTGCCCTGAGTCATATTATTAGTGCTGTACCTTAGGAAGCCGGCCCAAGGATCACGAAGTACCGTCTCCCGCAAAACTGTTTGGAAAACACAAATACAGAGAAAGGGATGCACCCGATAGAACAGCATTCTGTTCGCACTTATCAATTTTTGTCACGCTCAGGGAGAAATTATATTTCAAAGCTGCTGTGATGATGAGATATCGGGAGTCGTAGCTCATTGTCAGTGGGAGCACGGAGAAAGTCCTGCGTAATAGTTGTACGGAGAGGTTCGCTAATCCCGGAAGTAGAGCACTTTTTGGTGGCCCGGCGCCTGGACGCTTCAGATCTTCAGCTATATCATTACTATTACTATTTCCTTGCCATTGTCACAGGAAAAAATAATAAACACGTAGGGAAATATACAAAAAGTAAAAGAAAGAGGGACGCAATGCTACCAACGAGTTCGCTGTGACCGTGTGTGTGTGTGGGGGGGGGGGGTGGGGGGGTTACGTTGGGTAGAGGAGCGGTCTGCCTGCCTATAGCGGTCGTTGTGACCGTGTATGTGTGATTTTTCAGTTTTCTCTTTCTTTCCTTCTTTCTTTCTTTCCTTCCTTCCCTTTTTTGGAATAGCAAGCTCGCTGATCTTTCCTTTTTCTTTAATAAATATTCATATTCTCCCCCCCCCCCCTTTATCGAGAGTGGACGCTCTCCACAGATGCAACTGTCGCATCCAGTCGTTACGTCGGCGTCAACAACCGCAAAAAAAGCAAACAGGGCTGTCGTTCGTTGTTTTGATGAACGTTTCGCTTCGCTGCGTCGCACGACACCCTCATAGAGCACATCCGACCAATATGGTGATGCTCTTCACAAATCCTTTGTTCTGCACCCAGGTGTCTCGTACGACGGGTCGATCAGGTATCTCTGATCAATTACAGTTTTTTTGTTGTTGTTTTTTCACGTTGCATAGCTTTGAACTCGTATTTTCGGCATACTCGGGTTTTTTTTTTTTTTTCGTGTAGTTCACCCAACCAATCATTCCTGCTGTCGTCTCTCCATCTGTCTACGTCTGTATATACACCGCTCGTGCAACAGTAGCTCGTGCAACAGTGGCATTTTTTTTTCTTTCTTTCAATCAATCAATCAATCAATCAATCAATCAATCAGTGGCTTCGCGACGCTAACACTGAATCTTTCATATGTTACGTTCTTCTTTTGCATATCTGGAGTCGATAAACCCACTTCATGCTTAGGTAACATTTCCTTTATGGCTAGTATGACCAAAAAGCAAAAGGAAACCAACTTGCACAGCTAGATTAGTTAACAAACAAGCATATTTGCATGAAAATTACGTGCAATACATAGTAAATATAATTGCTACAAAAAACAGCAATTCTCACAAAATAATGCCCCGTATAGTATCCGCACACACTGAAAATATGCCTATACATGCTGGGAGATGAAGGAGCTAACGTGGAGGTTTACGTGTTTGTGTTGTCTATGTTTATGGCCTGCCTCGGCTAATTCTCGGTGATCCAAGGAACTGTTTAGAATAATCGTCTACTCTAGACGTTTACGTTATACAAGCTCCATGCTTCACCGTATGCTTGAGGCTACTTGTTTAAAGAAATATTTCTTGGATAGCGACTTGTGCTGCATCATCGAAATTAATATTCGTGCATACGTTCTCGCCAGAACAAAACCTTCCAGTCTCTGGCGCAACAACAACTTTATTGTTTATGATGATGAATGGGTACTTTCATCGCCAGAGGCGAAACTCTATCCCATTGCTGGGGGTGACGTGGTGATGGTGCACTTCATGGATTAGGAATCAATATGCGTTCCATTTCCCAAAAGGTGTCTCGAAGTTGAAATCTGCGGTCGTGCATTTGCGTGTACTGACTAATGATGCTGCTGAAAATCGCCTACTATTATTATTATTATTACTGACTAATATTCCAAAGTTCCTTTTAAACTGCACGTGTACTAGCACGATGCTGCAGACAAAACAGAAAAAGGGCGGGTCTCTCTCCGCTGGAGATGTTCGCGACGGTTTGGACTGATTGATTGATTGATGTATAAAAACTAGAATTTGGATGTATTGGTGACGTTAATTGTGTTAATGGGTTGATGACTTTGACTGGCAAGTTACGGCACTGGTTGACAGTCCTGAAACAGCTGAATAACCTCTCGCAGACGACATACCTTGACGGCCGGAGACGAAGTGGGTGGAGGACCCGTTGACGTCGATTGTTGCTTTCAGATTTTCTGGTTCTGCGATCTCGGACACACTGTGCTATGTTTTACATCAAAACGTTGCATATAATTCCTTACGTGCCAGCCACGTAAACAACGTAAGACGTAACTTCTGCGTAAAACAATCACGGTGCCCAGCACTTGAAACTTGAATCCATATAAGCGGCAGCACCAAGTCTTGTCGCCTATATACAATACCACCATACTTTTTCCGATGACTTTATATGCTGTATTAGTGAGTCATGTACGTCTTGGGTCAGTCTTAACACTATACCACTAATTCACGGATTGGTGCGGTGTGTCTTCAAACGTGGCGCTAACAAAAAATATGTCGGGGCTTACAGTCGAAGTTACGTAACCTTTCCGCTTCTTGTGGGACCACTGACCTCTTCGCCGAATTCTCTCTATTGCTTCAGAAACTCCCACACACAATACACGGCGCTAATGATGCCACGATTGACACCAATCTTTTCTTTGTGGTACGTAGTTTGAGGAAATTGTTGCGGATGAGATGTCCTCCATAATGAAGCCCTCCTGATGGCGGATGAGGACATTAAGCGCAGAAGCGCCAAACGACTTTGGAGATTTCCCAGTTCCTGCAGAAAAATAATAAAACTAAAGGCTATTTCGTTACGTCGGAGGTAAGGACACGATTTAAGATTTCTCTCACGAAACATCCATAGGCGTAACAAGCTCGTTGATCCTGTGGGGTTTCTGTGTTATGGCGCAACATGAGCATGTCAATACCCGTTGCGTAAGGGGGAAGTTGTCCCTGAATGTGAGATTCTGCTGCCGTTTGGTGACTTTGCTTCACTTGGAGGTATGGAGTGCCTTCGAGCGTGTATTCGATTGTTCTCCACAATAAAGCTTTGTCCTTTTCGTGTGGAAGTAGGAGACTGCGAAGACACTTTGCGAAAACGCGTAGTTGCGTAGTTGAATTCGCACTTCGCAAGGCCAGCTGTGGACGTAAACAAAGTGCTAATGGGTGTCGATAACATTCTGGATGACATAATTCGTTTCCCATTTTTTTTCTGCGCAAAAATGTATTTCGACAGTCAACTGCGCACATGCAACGTCTTGAGCGCCACAGATCTTAGACAAAGCCAACGTTGTGGCATAGCTTTGTCATTGTGTTACTTCACTGTTCATTACGCTCCGTTGTGCTCGCGCACTCCGCATGAGCATTTGGCCTTGGGCTTTAAGTTTCAGTCAGTCAAGCTACGTTTTCATCGAATGCTTCGACGGACATAAACCTCAACGAACGGAAGCAAAAATCGACCAGTGTATGTGGCATTGTATTGAGTTATTAGGCGTTTGTGCTTTGATCCCTGTGATGAGAGAAGGCTATACGAAGTAGCATTTGAGTCGCCCTCCCCCACTCAATGCTTTGTGGGAGTGTGAAGCGATATGTATGTGATGCAGTAGCACGCTCTTACAAGGTAATGGGTGTCTCTCATTGTAAACATGAAGAGTTAAACCGTGGAATAGAACGAACCTACACCTACCCCCCCCCCCCCCCCAACCTAACCCAACATAACCTAAACCACCAGCGGCATGGCTGAGCGGGTTAAGGTCGCCAAGGTTGTGCTGAATACTGGGAGATGGTGGGTTTCCCTTGGGGTTTCCGAAGACTTTTCAGACGAATGTCGGCACAGTTCCCCCTGAAGTCGGCCCAGCACGCATATTGCTAACCCCTCTGTTCCCCACTCCTTCCTGCATTCCTCTCTCCATCTGTCCACATCTGTACGCCGCACATAGCCACAGTTGCTTCGCGGCGCTAACACGGAATAAAAAAAAACTTAAACCTCACCTCACCTGAATTCGGCGCCCTTGACCGTGTACATGACAGGGAGAAATGAAACGAGACAACGCCCAAGTACGCTAAAAGGCCCTGCAGCTTATCACACCTGAGCATGAGACATCGATTTACTATTACTGGCTCTCTAATAATACAGAAACAGTACCATTAGCCCGCCAAGTTGTGATATGCGGGACACGCGATGTTTTTCTGTGGCTGCTTGTCTCGTATTTTCTATGGGCGACCTTTCACCACCTTACAAAATTTGTAAAGGGCGCCCTGCGCCGCCCGGTTTCACCCGCCACAACATTACACACATGTAAGCGTTTCACTTGAGAGTCGTTAGCTTTGACCGGCTGGATTTCTCGCAGGTCTTGTTGAACCAAAAATTGTGACCCGAATGCATACATCTTCGCGCTGGAAAAGGCAATGACTGCAGACTACTTCACACAGGGACTCATTCATAAGGATACGAGGGGTAATTTTCCCCGTGCGTGCCGTTGTTCACTTCTAATTTTATGCAACTTGCGTATTGAAGGCTGCAGTTGGTTTCTGTTCTGCGATTTGTTCTTTCTTTCTTTCTGCTCATGTACTATGTATAGTTCAAATATCTCATCTTGACATGGAAATGCCTCAAACATGTTAATAGCTACCAGGGAACTGATAAAGGGGTCCTGGCAGAACCCAAGGCGAGAACTTCGCGCGCAAGCACTCTGCTACCCGAGATCTTTAAGGGGAATCAAGCAAAAGCCCGGGAACAGAATTTGCATTTAAGCCATCGACATCGTCTAAAGCCCATATGCTTGTCCACACGTAATAAGAAAATGAGGATAAGAAAATAGACTATCCATGTGGCTGACATTGGTGCAGCATTTGCCAAAAAAACCCTTGAAGTACCGCAATAGGTGGTATTATGGCGTATGTTATCAGCAATATCAAGGGCGCTGCATCCGGTATTCCTTTCGATAGTAATATAGATAGCACCGGTGTCCCTTAGTAATTACAGTGTTTTTCCCCCCTTAAATATGCTTTAAGAATCCTAGTGTTTCAGCAACATCAGTGGCACGAGCAGCGATAGCTTCCGATCAGCGAGATCGATTCTGAGCATACAGACGATTTCAGATTAACATGGCGAGTTAATGGCTACATAAACGCTATGAAGTAGAAACCTCACATTTTTTGTTCTCCATCGGACGCGTCTTACAACGGTGGTCTTACGCATTCGATGCGATCCGATGCGTCTTACGTGCATGGTGGTGCTAATGAAAGAGCTCCGATGTCGGACCCACAGAGGTGGGCAACGTCACGATTAACGCTCTGGGGGAATGTGTGTCGTGGGCCGACTTCTAAGGGAACTCTGCCGACATATGTCTGACAGCGTCTGAGGAAAACCCCAGACAGCATAGCTGGCACCAGGATTCGAACCCGGGTACCTTCCAGTCTCGACGTGACATGGCCAGCACGCTAATCACCCAGCCACGCGAGCTATGGAGGATGCGTACCACATCCCTTTTGTTTGAAATGTGCCTGCTTGACACGCGCCATGCATCTGCATGCTCTACCTTCAACGTATACTGTCGGCGAAATGCAGGACGTATCGCGACACTCTCAGGCTTCGCTCTTGGTCGCTTGGGATATACTGACCTTACGCTGCGAACCCTACTGGGCCCTACACAAAATGGCGGCGTCGCAGCAGCCCTCCTGCGAACTTTCTAACTGACACAGGTCTAGCGAACTGTGGTGGTGGTGGTGCTGGTGGTGGTGACGAAAAACCTGCTTGCCGATGTTGGGTAACGAACTGTGGGTACTTGTGTGACCAGCCAACAGCGAGTGAACAGTGACCAACGGTTTCTCCATGCGCGCATTCTTGCACCGTCATGTTTTTTCTTTTTCTGTTTTTAAAGGAATATCAAGTCGACCGTATAGTCTGGCTAACCTTTTTTTATACAATAAAAAAAATAGTAGGAAATCGGGAAGCAGTTGCAGCTTTTAGTCCCCTATAGATTGCAGTTACTCCAAATTTTAGTCCCCTGACCTTCAAATTTATACTTGCCAGCACCGCAAACAGTTCATAAACTTCGTATAAACCCCGTGCATTTAGTACCTGAAGGCACTAATGGTTGTGGCAATGCATTGGCGCCTCAAAATGACTAAAATTCTTCTTCTTTTTTTTTTTTTTTCATTCTTAGAATGTCCCAATAAACATATCCCTCACCTTGAATTATATAACGGAAGAGAGCGCAAATATATCGTCTGTGCACGATGCGTGTCACGAAGGTTAAGGCTACTCTCTCCACACAAGGATGTCGGTATTCGCGAGAGAGAATAAAACAGCAGTGCTGCTTACATTAATGTCCAATTCTCGCAAGATACTTTTATCTTTTCCATGCAGAAGCTGCTCTTCGCAACCAAGGACAACAGGTTGGGAGGAAATGCACGAAAAATAACAGGGAAAGCGCTTTCACTTTCCTCGAACCTCTTGGAACAGAGTCTGGCTGTGTCTTTTTTTCTTGTCCCATACCCGCTCGCGTAGCAACCGAACGCTTCGCTGCTGATGAGAGGGACATCTTCGAGCATGCAAACCTCCATGACATAGCCAATCACGTGTCGCGGTGGTTTGAGCGGCCGCGGGGCAAGTGGCGGTTATCCCTCTTAATTAAGCATGTCTCTCACGTCCTCGCTTGTCCTCAAGACCGTCCTTTTATATCCACGCTTCTTAGCGTGCATGTATAATTAAGGAAAGAGACATGAGAGGGAAAAGGCTCGGATTACTGAGAAGGGGTTAAATTGTTCTCGGGGGTATTTTGACGTAAGTTGACGGTGGAGGCAAACAAACGAGTTTTGCTAAATGCCTGTTCTTCAGGGGTGAGCTCATGCGTATATGCCTAGCTCCAGTGCCGCGCTCGGGCAATGCTGCTGGAACTGGATGTTTGTCAAAGGCTTACTTGATGTCAATGGTTCTTCTCTCTATTCCTGACACCCTGGGAACTCTTCATATATGAAAACCTTCTTTCCCTTTTTTTTTTCTTTTTTGCCTTGGATCCTCCGCACATCCACTTCTGTGTAGTTGGTACCCCAAAATTTACGGCGTTCAGAAAGTTTATTTTCTGAAAGAGGACATAATAGCGTTTGTGTTTATACGTGTTATGGTGTGCGTGGTTACGTGTCGTTATGCTATACGTGCCAGTAACGGACTTGTGACGTGCTTGTCTGAAATGAGCACCACGTGGTTTAATTATCGCATCTCGAATCTCCAGGTTTTGCAAGTTCGTTTATTCTTAGTAATAAACACGTGCAGCATATGGCCTTTCTTGAAATACAATATTGGAACAACATTTCCGAGGGCAATCAAGGAAATGTGGGCTGCAGAACTACTGACAGGCGGATCCAGACAACAGTGTCGCACTCAGTACCTCAAAATTGTACTTTAAGTACACCACAGTGTACCATACTACAAATGTACTTAAAGTAAAGTACAAAGTCCTTTGCAAAGTACTTAAAGTACTCATCAAGTACGTTACAAATTTAGATCGTATCTCAGGACGTTTCAACACTTGGTAGTGATAAAACGTGAGGTAATTATGTTTCGACTGTTTTCTTTGGGAAGCTGTTAGCTAGCATTTGTGTGCAAAGTACACAAATTGAAATGTACTTTAAGTAAAGTGCAAGTACTGAGAAATGTAGTTAAAGTAATACTGGAGCACTTGGTACTTCAAGTAGTACTTCCCATCACTGCACTGTGACTACACCGACGGAACTCCTTTACCTTAGTAGTATGCACGTACCTTCTTACGTAGCATTTAGTGCGCAGAATGTGTGTCTGACCTTGCGCGATTGGTTGCGGGATCGGAGAAGAAAAACATACGGGGACTCGTGCATACCTGGCAGAATTCCATGTGACCTGCCAAGTTCACTGTCAGCCTTTTCTATAGGAGTTTTGTGTGCGCGCAGGCCGTGGACATGATTCATGTCGTGGCACGTGCACTATTTACGTGTTACCATTGCGAAGTTACCACATAAATACATCCACCCTTTCTGGGGGTAACTCGGGATCGAATCCATAATGTTTTCTTCCGGAGCTTCCCAACAGGTTTTCGACCTATAGGGCAACCTAGGGACAACCTAAGGCACAGACAAGCACGTGGCTCACCCTAATCCACTCTGACTTTCACAACTTCCATCCTGGCCACAGTATCACAGAAAGGCTTCCGTATTTCTGAATTCGAACAACGTTTCAACAACAACAACAACAACTTTATTTGATGGTGATGCATACCGTTCCAAGTAATGGGAACGCAAGATGTTGGCTCTGAACGGTTGACGATGGCGATGAGTTTTGCTGACGATATCGTACGGTACACTTCAGAACCAGATTCATTCTGTGTATATGGACCTTTCTAACCTTCTGTCCCACGGATCCTGATGTTCTCGAAGCCTCCTTCAACCTACCTCGCTCTTTCTATTGACCCCGTCACTGGACCCTCTACCTTGCAATCGTGAGACAATTTAGCAGGACCGGTCTTAAGCCTGGGGCACTTGTCGGAAGGCAAAGCTAACGAAATGGGGAGGGACGTGCCATAGGGTTACATGTCCGATAGGAGCAGATCGAGCTCTTGCACCTGCTGGCCCTTCATGACGAGACAGAAAGTGAAAGAGGAAGAAGAAAAAAATAAAATAAAATAAAAGCCACCTCATTAATATGCTTCGCACGAAAGCATCCTTGGTTATAGGAAAGATGAGGCACATGAGAAAGTGCCTTGTGTGGGGTTAGAAGGACTCCGAACGTGCTCGGCGTCTCTGATATATACGATGCGTGTTTCGGTGCGCTTTTGTGGCCGCTCATATTTCTCGTGAATGTATTCATAAACCCAACCGTTGTCGTCACAGCCTCCTTGTTTTTTTATTTTATTTTTATTTTTTTGCGGAATAGCAAGCCGACATACCGTTTGGCTAATCTTTCCTCCTTTTCCTTTCTTTATCTGTTCTAATAAATATATCCCCCTCCCCCCTTGTCGGAGCGGGCGGGCTTCAGAGAGGCGCAGTCGGAAAGACTGGATGAATAACGTAATAACTCAAGCCTGCGTTACTACCAGATGCTGACGCATACTTGCAAAATTTTAATACAATTACCTGCATTTTACGAGCAGGGGAGTTCTACCAAAAAAAAGAAAAAGAGAAAAGAAAAATATGGGAGCTGTCTCCATTGGTGAGGTCCATGACGTTTTGGACGTAGATAGTTCGGTGACTTTTAATCTATGTTAAATTATTAATTACATCGTATTAATCATCATAATAACTCAATTAAACTGATTGCATCAATTTCATTAATTTAACCCTATACGCTACATGAAGTTCCTTATGTGTCATCAGGCCATTAAAGATCAGGGAGACCTAAGTTCTACGTAAAAAAAGAAGAAGAAGAAGATTGTTTTCTCGTTGTACGGTGGAAGGCAACGGTCAGAACTAGAGAAGAAACGATGGTTGTCA
Organism: Ornithodoros turicata; assembly: GCF_037126465.1. Classification (NCBI taxonomy): domain Eukaryota; kingdom Metazoa; phylum Arthropoda; class Arachnida; order Ixodida; family Argasidae; genus Ornithodoros; species Ornithodoros turicata. The sequence continues at coordinate 33,768,072 of NC_088209.1, forward strand.
CACGCGGGAACCTCTATACCGCCACGAGCATTACTTTCAGGAAACAGTATCGGGAAACGATTAAAAAGATATAGCCGGTACGAGCCTCCAAAAACAGTCTCTTAAAACCCTAAAGATATAGCCTATGTCACTGAGACGCCTATAGGGATGACATCGGGCAACATTCTTGAACAGCTAATCGATATAGAAAGGTAGAAGATCCAGCGGACCGGTATAGGCAAATGTTAAAGGAACAACTTTATTTTGAGATGATGAATGGGAGTTTTACGCCGGAGGCGATACTCTATCCCATTGCTGGTGGTGATGCGGGGAATGAAATAATGAGCCCCTTCACAATAAGGATCGAAGTCCTACGGTGTCCAAAAATGTCAAAAGAGCGTTGGTGGGTTGGTGTTAAATGGGTTCATGGCTGTTGCGTGTTAACAGCACGTATAAGTAGACAGCTTTCTCTAATTCATTTAGCTACCGGTATAACCCCATTTATTAATCGTCAGAAATCGTGAGGAAAAAACTCCAATGTAACCAGGAACCGACAGCGGTTTTTGGATCGATGTCCCGGAGTGATATAGCGCACTGCAAGGTGCACGGAGCAACAGGCTCCGAACACGTAATAGCGTCCTTGGCTGTAGGCCAGACGTGGCCACAGCAGACTCGCTGACCAAAGCTTTCGCCTTCGGGTGAGTATCGAGAAAACTCCCGCGGGCTGAGCGCGACAATCTCAAGGCAAGTATACGCACTGTTGCCGCGGTAGTTCCCGTAATTAACGTCCGGTTCGCACGGGTGGTTTTTTATTTTATCCTCAACATATAATAAGGTTATGTGCTTCTGTATGGGGACCTGCGCAGGAGACGTATGGCGCCCGTCATGATAAGCGTTGATGGAGAAGCGTACATTTTAGGCCTCGACATGCTCGTGGCAATACGTGATGTATGGGCATATAGATATAGTAATTACTAAAATTCCCACGCTTCCACGAGGCAAATGTAATCATAGGCGTTGCTGGACGAGATCCACATAATGTTCGACGGCAATAAATAACGCGCGCTGTATATCTGTCTCCTTGGATGGCGCAAAATCATCACAAGGACGAATGCCACCTGTTACGGTACCCCTACGCATCATGCAGCGCAGCAGAACGGTCTTACCCCCATAAAGAGAGTAATCTTGCTCCTTTGGGGGAAGAACGCACTGAAAATGTTTTCCAGCTCCAGGACTCGAACCCGCGTCCTCTGGATTACTGGTCCTGGGCTCTACTGCTGAGGTTGCTCTTTTCATACTCGCGCCTCTGCCGATACCTCGCCCGGTAAAGTCGCTCGTGCGGATACGCTGATACCCAGTCAAACGCTATACTCAAGGCATGCGTGTGTGGTATCCGCCCACGACTCGGTCGTGCAAAGAATGGCAGGCGTCCACCGAGTCATGGCTCGCAGGCCACACACCGTTGTCGCTCGATCTGTTTCCTCCCTTGCCACATGACAATGCCACTGGACTGGGCTTCGTTTGACCAACATGAGAAACCGAGCGTGAACCGTTTCTATACTTTTTTTTTTTGCCTCGCTTTCTTTCTATTTTAATTCCCTGGCATGTGTACTTTCGCTCAGCCCTTATTTGTGACAGCCTGTGGTGGAGCTATTTTAAGCTACGGGGTAAATAACGTTACCAAAGAAATGTGCGAATTGCGGCGCCCCCGCCAATTACCGCCGACAGGCGCTTTCTCGGTGATTTTACTGAACCATATATACGAGCCATTGTACTTTGAACGAAGCGTATATATGTAGCACGTCGACGGCGCATAAAGCGTGGAAACCTCAATTGGTTGGGTTGTTGAATTGAGTTGGGACGCAAAATATGAAAAACTACATATAATGCGGCGATATTTTTGGACCCTTTTGAATTTCAAAATACATACGTATGCTTGAGTTGCATCGGACACTGACTTTTAGTGAGAGACTTCGGAAGCGATATACGACTGTCTAACGTCCCTCTCCGTGTCTGGGTCGCGAATAATCCCATTTCTTTCTTTTTGGTTTGTTTCGTTTGTTTCTGTTTGCCTTTTGCCCAAAAGTCCACAGAAACGCCGTAGTCACCGATGCCTTCCACACATGGAATATAGAGCCATGATACAGGAAAACGGAGAAGGTGACAAACAAATTCTCAGGCATCATTAGCAACCAAAATATTTCAGACCGAGTGTGTATTGTCATCAAGCAGGAGAGCTACCTATGGAGGTAGTCCCCTTTGGACAGACACTAACTTTACGTTACAGTCCTACAAGCTAGATAACAACACTCGTATTGCCAACTGTAGATAACAACACTCTCTAGGAGAGTTTGTATTGCTAACTGTAGGATGGGACAAGCGTTAGCTTGCCCACATCACGCTCTCTAGGAGAGTTTGCGGCACGCAAGTGCTCATTGGAACTTAGAGCGCCTCAAAGCATATTACAAGATACGATTTTCCTCAGACGCTTTCAGACATATGTCGGCACAGTTCCCTTAGAAGTCGGCCCAGGACGCACATTCCCCCAGGGCGTGAGTCGTGACGTTGTCCACATACGTGAGGCCGACAACGGCAAGCCCTATCGCTACCACCACCACCACCACCACCACAAGATGGCTACAGGCGGAGGTAGAGGAAGACCAACAACATTTCCAGTGTGCGCAGCAACAGCAGCCGGGGTAAACCATAACCGAAGCAGACGACAGATGCAATGTCCCTCAAAGTCCCTACAGTGCTTTTTGCCGCGCGCGTCTTTTAAAATCGTCTTTCACATTTTCTCCACTTTGAGCTGTCTTGCTGTTTGGCTTGTATGCCTGCGCAACGTTTTTTCCACATCATATTTGCCTGGGTTGCACTAAGGAGTGTGTTCTTGTTGCAGGTGCGACGCGGCAGGACAACACGAGTCACGGATGCCATTAGATTGATACCATTGATTGTGTGGGATCCAGCTATGCACGGCGTACTACATACCTTATTGGTGGCCACATTCATTTTACATCCAATTAGAGCAGCAGGTAAAGTACCTTCTTTACGAACTCAAAACCTGCGCGGGGGCGTCAAAGGAAATCACCCCTTGCGCTGAACTGTTGTCCAATCAAGAGCGCGGAATACATTTGTTGAACGTTACAAGTGTTCCACTCTGATCGAAAGCATGCTAGAATATATGTTTTCTCAGCATCTTGTAGAGTGGAGAACCTCTTCATTTAACGCGAGGATGGCAACACGACATATATTGTAATTTTGTTGTAGGGGTTTAACGAAGGCATTCCAAGAACGCTCAGGAGGCAACACCGAGATCAAATCCACTTTTCTATGGTAGGAAGCAGAACCCGCCGGACCGTCCCGACTACAACTTCATTAAAGAACTGATGTTCTGACTTCATTGTCTGGCCACCCTGTACACAGCGACTAAAATAGCCGAATATCCAAGCCGAGACGTAGTCGAGCCCACTGGTCGAGCCATAGGTCGAGCCGTGCAAAACGAAGACAAGCCGATCCATGAGCTGATCTCCAGAAAGTGTTTGAAGCGTGCTGTGAAGTTCTGTGGTTTTGTGTGCTCACTTACTATATAACAGTGAATCTTAATCGTCAAAATGTTCCGAAGATGCCTCAGCACGGTTGGCCGCCATGTTTCTGCTGCGCAATCAAAGCTTGCAAGAGAGACTGGAAAATCTGCTGTGCCCTCCTCGCCAGTAGCCCAAGCGACCGCAGACGCAGAACCGGTGAAGCTCGACCAGGACACCGTAGAACTTTTGGAACGTTTGTCACTGGTTGATTTCAGCAACGCTGAAGCTGTGGTGCGACTTGAAGAAGCAATAAACTTTGCAAGTGCTATATTGGCTGTGGACACTACAAATGTGGAACCGATGATCACGCCATTGGAGAACGTCCCGTTGCGATTGCGTGATGATGTTGCCGTGCAGTGCTCTGCTGAAGATATTCTCAAAAACGCGAAAAAGACTGTAGAAGGATATTTTGTGGCACCACCGGGAAATATTCCGCTTGACATTAAAGCTGATTATGGACTTGAAAGAAGAAACAATACGAACACAAACAGCGATAAGAATCAGCAAACTTAAAAAACAACAACAACTTAGAGACAACATTTAAAGTTTATAATTAGTTGAGGAAGCTTACTGTGGCGCTATTTTAGCGTATAATAAAGTGTCAGTCTTTATTGTTTCAATGACAGTGTGTTTCCCATGTTACTTATTCTTGCCTGACACAAGTTTGATAGACCTTACCATAATGTTCCTGAAAATGATGGCATTACAATAAATACCGACTAACAACGTATTTTCAGTCCCCAGTTTACAAGACACACCTCTAGAGCCAGTGCTTGCAACAGCAGGAGAAGACGCATTGATTGATTGTGTAGTCAAAGATCAGGGGAATTACACAGTGAGTAACAGAACATATGACTTCCTAGCTTGTGCCAACGATTTGCAATGTCGGTCCATCTCAATAGTAATATAGATATTTATGGGCATCTCTGTTAGCATACAAATATCCCACTGTGGTAGCAGCTACTAATTATTAGTAGAGATACGGAATGGATTTGTTTGTGTGATTGTTGTCATATGCAGTGGACTTTGTACTAGTAATAACAATATGCTAAGCAAAAATAGCATCAAGGAAAGTGCATCAAATGCAGAATTCCTTCATGTGTGGCATGTTTTTTACACTGCAAGGAAAGTGCAGTTAACACACTTGAAGCCTAGGAAGTGTTGTGGTTGCGCGATTTCGTGATTGTGTCATGGACTATGCAAGTAACATGAAAACGTTTTCATCAGGTGCTATGGAGACGAGTATTGGCAGATGACAAAGGGAGTGTATTAACAGCTGGAGCTATTAAAGTAGCAGCAGATCCTCGTATAGCTGTGTTACATAATGCAGGTACGTAACTGATACGTGTGCTCATAGGGAAGTTATATTTTTCTCCATCTCGAAGTATTTACTCAGTAATTTTGACATATCCAAGCAAGTAACATTCCTTCCACTGTCAATGTTCCAACAGATCATAACAATTGGGTTCTGCGGATCAGCAAAGTGGTAGCCGCGGACTCTGGTAGATACACCTGCGAACTCAACACCACCCCACCTCAAAAGATCACCCGGCTACTAACAGGTACACATATACGCTTTGCAGTGATTTTCTTGTTTAATGAATTGTGTGCATTTCTGTTTTCACCAGTTGTCGATGATGGCAATCCGACACCATTTCTTCTCACGCACAATTACACGGGTGAGATGTCGGTTCTTTCCCAAAGTTTGTTGTATCAGTTTTTACGTGTGTGCGGTCACAAAGCATAGCATGTTGTTTGGCTAAGTCCTGTATGCTTGTTTCATTCAGAATGTTGCAGTGAAAGAGGCATTCCTATGGAATGCTTTGGCTATTGCACCCTTCAAGGAATAGTATCGGGGAGACACAACAGCCCTCGGACTTGCTTGGAGTACATCGGAATACTCACACAATGCCTAACAGGTGCATATCTTCTACTGACACAGTTTTAGTGCTTCAAGTACATTCCAACATATGGAGTATGCATGGCTTATGGGTACCTCTTCATGGGAGTAGACATGCAATTGCTGGATATTACTAAATGTAAAAAAATAAAGAGTACAACCAAGAGATCTTATTTTTCCCACTCAAGGCAAAAATTGTTTTCACACTTTTTTTTATTTCACATTGTGAATGTATTTTGTATTGTCGAGGTCCTGTTGATAGGTCAGCCAACGTGAGAACCAATGCATCTCGAATGTGTCTTCATGAATTACGGTGTAAATTTACCAGAGGGAGACCTAACTCTTCATGAAGACTCACTGCCTTGAGATGTCTGACCCTTAATCTACTTCATCCATCTGTTTCGAGGTGGTTTTCTCATTTTCAAAGTGCTGCGTTCGTAAAGCTCGAAGGCAACAATCTTATCGGATACTGTATTTATTCCATGTTTATTTGACTCTCAAAAATTAACCTCCGCTCATCAGCAATATTAATTTTCTTACATTCCTAGATGGAAGGAACCATATGCCATGTTGCGTAGATCAAAAGATACCCGAGACTTGCAGAGCAGTCTGTGTTGGAGACTACAGCCTCTCCACAGTCGCAGAGCACTACACCTGCATGGACTACACGATGACCACGCTTGCATGTATTGCAAATGGCGTTGGTAAGCGTACACACCGTTATGTACCCCTGTGGTAAACATGTACTTTATTTTGCTATGAATTTTAAAAATTTGTGTCCACATCCTTTCCTAGAGTTACTACCCGGGCCTCCTACAGAAGTAGAAGTGGAACCACTCTCCCCCACTGAGCTTCTCATTAAATGGTCCCTGCCACGTCAGAAGATCGACATAACACACTTCAGGATAAACGTTACCGAACTGGACAGTTTCGATCCTGCACTGAAGTCAAAGAAAAATGATGTATGCCTGCTATATTTATGTGCTTTATGTTTAGACCCTGAAGTTTTCGGGTTTTATATTTTTCCAAATTCAGGGGGGTAGAAATCGGGTCAATAAATTGATGTAGAAAATTCATGCAAATTCGGGCAGAAAAATTACCATCAGACTGAGTTCGGGGAGAAATCGGGCATTATTGTAGAATAAACGTTCACTGTACCGTTTATCCAGAGTCCCAGAAGTAAGGGGCCAGTCGCATATTTTGTGAGAAACTAGTATGTCGATGCCTTGAGGTGCCTAGCCTAGGTGCAGTTTTGCAGGTAGAAATCGGGTTTAACCCTAGATAGGTAGACCTCAATTCGGGGTGCAAATTCGTGGAAAAATCGGGTTTAACCCTAAAACATCAGGGTCTATTTATGTTGTGTGTTAACTCTAGCAGCTGACTTAATATTTGACACATAATATCAATCAGGCAACATTACTGTCTGATAACATCTGACAACATTAACTGACTGCATTAAACTCATGAAACATAAAAATGCAGCTATCACTGTGGCATGATCTCTTTCTTTTCTTTTCTTTTCTGTTTTAGTCGGGATTCAAAGATGAAGTGGGAACGGTGGGGACAATGCAGGCCTTCTCAGTAAAGGTACGTGCTCTCCAGAAGGGAGAAGGCGCACACATCTGGTACATCGTAGACGTAAATAAGAAACCGAGAGACACGAAACAAAAAAGGGAAATAAATTGTTCATGCCGTTCCTTTCGTTCTTGTTCTGTGTCTCTCTGTTTCTTCTTTGCGTCTAGTATGCGCTGTACAGATTTGTCTGCGAAGGCTCAAGTTTGGTTGTGTACCTTGCATCTCAACACTTTCAGGTTGATTCCAATCAAACAACATTTCACCTGCGTGGTCTAAAGCCAGTAACCATGTACGAAGTGACAGTTACGTCCGAAAATCGTCACGGGTCCAGCTTGCCAAGCTATGCCTTGCGAACTCTCACATTAAACACAGAAATGACCATCATTCCGTCTTCAAACGCCACAACAAACGACACCGATGATATGCTGCCGAAGTTGCCAGACATCCGTTCTTGCTGCGTGAAAAATGGCGTCAAACAAGAGAGGTGCCTGCGTACCATGTGCGATCCCAGCAGGGCCGATGAGACCACGTAAGGACATCGACGTTATCTCTGGATGTGTTTTGGAGTATGCAACTCAGGTAGCTAGAAACTGGGAACGTACCTGCGAGCTGTAAAAGCTTGCATCAAATTGAAAGATTGCCCAGAAGACCAGATAAAGCCGTGTCGTCCCCAATTGTGTGGTCTGCATCGGCCATTTCTCCTTGTTTACAGATAAAGTAGCTTTGCTTCAGTTTCTGGAACATAAGGAAGTATTCTATAATACTATCATTCCCCACGACTTCCGTGATTCCCTCTATTTTCATTATACTATGTGACCCACACTGTAGCATTGTAGCACTGCACTGCACTGCAACTTCAACTTATTTGTGAAGCATAACATGCACATTAGTACTAATGGAATAAGTACTCGGGGTTGTGAAGAACTAGTGCAGTTACCCTTGAGGTGTACTGGGGTAGTCAGTCCGACTTAGTCATGACCAACCTCCCCATTTTTATTTCTTCTATCTGTCATCATAATCATCATCCACTAAACAGCAGAATAGTCAGTGTACAAAAGTTAGTGGCCTGTAGGTTTTGTTCTTTACATTACCAACCCTAGAACTCTCAGGCCATCTGTGTGATTTGCTTGCAATACTACCTGATAAGGATACTAGTTTATGCTTTTTGTGCGAGTATGAATTTGATATTGGGTTCAATATTTCTTTCTCCATTTTCAGTCTGACCGACGTGATGATTTGTGCACCATGGGCCAATGTAACGTTTGCCTGCATGGCAGACGGCTCAGACCACACAAGTTGCTGTCGTAGACGCGGTTTACCCGAGGCATGCCTGGACTTCTGCAAAGGCACCTTGATGCGTGTGGATTACAGACATTTCCGCTGCTTAGAGTACATGCCTTTTTACGGTAGCTGCTTGCTTGAACACTATGGAGTCCTACCGGGGAACCCTCAGGATTTGACAGTCAGTTCAGCCAGCAGGACATGGGCCGTTCTGAAGTGGAATCCTCCGAAGTATGTGTTGCTGATGCAAGGCTGCGCATTATCACTAACCAAAATTAGCAAAATTACACGAGAATGTATTCGCAACATATTTAAACATATAATTTCTTTGCAGGAAGCTTCCGGAAACAGTTACCAAGTACGCCCTGTACTACAGACGCCTTGGTGACGACTACGAACCTTATTTTGCTGTCTCGAATGTAAAATCTCCATATTTGATGGATAGGTTGCACCCTGGAGTTGAGTTAGTATTGTTTTACTGTTCCTCTTACTATAATAGAAGCGTTTTACTTGACTATAATATGTGCTTGGTGAAATTCTGCATGATAGTACGAACTGTACGTATTCCTTCTCTAGCAGATTACGTGCGTAAGCAACCAAACTTGTTTCATAAACGACTTTGTGCATTGATTGGATTGAGTGTCTTATGGCCGTGTAAAATTACACATCATCATCATCATTCATCTTTCATTATAGCTATACCTACCACTATATCTTATACTTTCAGGTATGAGGTTTTTGTTGCAGCTGAAAACAAATATGGAACAAGCGAGGGCTCAGAAAGGGTTGCTTTCAAGACTCAAGATGTGATCCCGGATCCCCCGACTAATAACACGGGATACAATGAGACTGCCTGTTGTACCAATGCTGGGGTGAAGGATCTTTGCATGCCATTATGTTCCTACAAGGTATGCAAATAATGATTCAGTCACGTATTTCAGCACGCCTGCAACCTGTGTCTGTATTATAGATGAGGCTGACCGATCTCCAATACCTAAGCCCCCTGTGCATTGATGACATGCACACTTTGCTCCGGTGTGGTTCCGGAGGCAGGGATCACCGTCCATGTTGCCAACGCTACGGAGTTAAAGAAGACTGCTTGCCTATCTGTGCTGGATCGTTGTCTTTGAACCGCTATGACCTCACAGCACTCATCTGCTCTCGTGACTTGGGTGCTGTTCTCCTGGTGAGGTTGCTTGGGAAACTTTTTTTTTTTTGCTGCGTGTGGCATCTTTTATGAATATTTTGCTGATTTTCTAAATGCATGACTGTTATGTTTTGCTGCAGTGCATGCAACAAGAGAAAGATATCATACCTACACCACCGGAGGAGTTCCATCTGTCATTTGTGACCCCTACGTCGGTACATCTTGTTTGGACTCCCCCATCCAACAATGTGTCTGTAGAGCAGTACCAAATCAGATACGAAGAAGTTAATGACTCCGTGCCTCCACATCCTGAAGAATATTCAAAGGTGAGATACCACTTGGTCTAAATTATCGTTAAGTTGTGACATCTGGCGAGGTGATTATATGAGAGTCTAGGTAAGCAAGACGTCTTCCCTTCACCTTTCCACCAACGGAGTCCTCTATTAAAACATGATGTTGTAAACCCCTTCAACAAATTTTTGTGAATTTTTGTGTGCGTTTGATGCGAAAGGAAAAATAATAGAAATACATGTTGTCTTCCTTGATTTTTTTTTTTACCGCTTGTTCATTTTGTTTTATTGGACATTGGGGACGTTACAGGTTGTCAATGTCACCACAACCATGTCAATTGTCGACAAATTGAAGCCCAAAGCAAAATACAGTTTCTACGTGGTTGCTATGAACGAGCAAGGAGCTTCCATGCCTTCTCTTATTCTGGTGATCTCCACTCCCGAAAAAGGGGTCGACGACAGAGCTGTTCAAAGTAAGTCTGAAACATCCTTTTTTTTTAGTGCAGAAAACAGAGCAGGTATATATCTTAGGCAAAACACAGAGAACATTAAAGGAACTGTTGCAGTCTAGACCAGGTTTTGTCATACAGATAGCTAAGACAGTTATTGGCAACATTGTGAAGCTATAAGTCATGCTACATGGCAGCAGGGGGCAGGGGATACAGTTGCCAACAGATTATTTGAACTGTAAAAGTTTTGTATTTTTCATTGCTGCCACCTGGTCACGGTCCATTTTCTCACATTCATGCGTCGTGTTGCCAGCATGAAAGTGCAATACACCACTTGTGACAGGCAGAGTCAATACTATCATAATCTTCATTGTTGTGATTGTAAAAAAAAATCTACTTGCGAGCCAACTCCTTTACACAAGTGCAGGGGTACGCATACTTCATAATTTGGGCCCTGCGTTTTGGGGTTTTACGATTTTTGAAAATCTGGGGGTAAGAATTGGGTTTTATTTCAGGAGCCGTAACACAGGGTAAAATCGGGTGATATCGAGCAGAAAAGTAGAACTTCTGGTAAAAAAATGTTCTTGCATTTTAGATGAACATTAGATGTGGAACAGCTTTGCTGAGTGTCCAGTGCGTAATGCCCTCCAGTGCCTGTATTGGTGGTTAGCACTTTGCCAAGTCCTTTTTCGGGCCCTAAGTGACGATGAAGCACATCGCGGGGTAAAACGGATTTTACCGGGTTTTACCCTAAAAACACAGGACTCTATTCACGATGGGGTGACGTGTCTCAGGAAAATTATTCAGTTGTTGGGGGAAAGAAAGTCAGTGAGGAAGAATTCTCGGATTGTTTACGGTATGTCTCGTTTTTGTTGTTGCCAGTTTTTTATGTTTCCAGTCACCGGGCATAGCTCTGTTTGGTCTTTTAACCGAAAGTACATATCACCGCAGCGTAGGTTTGGACTATCCAGGTTTCCGTTTCCCCGATCACTGTAAATGCTTGGGAACTATGAGCAAAACAATGAAAACAACTAATGCGCATTTCCGTTTCTAGGCACCATCAGTCCGCCTTACGGCCTCGAAGTCACGCACAGTTCGGTGAACCACATTGCGCTCAAGTGGCTCCCTCCGCTCCATGTTCCAGCAGACGCCAACCTTGCCTACGTCGTCCGCTTTTCCGCAGTCAACACCACCAACGTCACCTCCAGCGAATGGTCGACCATCACAACCAAGTTCAGCGAGATCCTAGTGAACAACCTCACGTTCAACACCCAATATGCCTTCACCGTGAGTGCCATGGCAAAGAACATGAGCAGCACGCCTTCAGAGGTGGCGCTGGCGTGGACGGACGCGGCCATACCGGCATTCGTGAATTTGCCGTTGGTGATACCTGCTGGACCAATCATGGAAGGCGTCAACATGACCGTCATGTGCATAGCTGTGGGCGTACCTACGCCGACAGTGTCGGTCTACGTGAACGGGGTGATGATGGCACAGCTACCACAGCACCACATTGCCGTGACGGTGCCGAGAGTGTCCCGAAATGTGACAAAGGTGTCGTGCTTTGCAAGCAACGGGTATGGGCACGGTGCGCACAGTTCAATGGATATCCACATCATTGGTAAGTGCTGGCTGAAATTTCGGTCGAGTTCAGAATATATAATTAGAGCCTGAAGTTCTAGGGTTTTACCCGATTCTTCCCCGAATTTGCACCCCGAATTGAAGGTTGCCTCTTTAGGGTGAAACCCGATTTTTAGCAGGCAAATTTGCCCTCTCTGGGATGTCTGTAGGAATGCACCAACTTACTTGTTTGGCAGAAAAATGCAGTTACATCGCTGTTTGTACCAAACCGCTACAGTTAGCTTGAATAACTGAGCCCGATTTCTCCCCGATTTTAGCGTAATGGAAGTATTTTCACCCGAATTCGCATGAATTTAGTGCACATGTTCATTTACCCGATTTTTACCCCGAATTTAGAAAAAAATATCTCCCAAAAACTTCAGGCTCTCTATATAATTCAGCTTTGTTAGTGTCATTTGCTTTTTAAAATTTGAATGCGGAAGTTTAAATTATTTGACATGTAGAGAAGCATAGCAGACGATGAAAGATGAAAGTCACTGAAAAGGTTAGCCAGCTGTAGGGATCGAACCCACATCTTCTGGATTACCGGTTCAGGGCTCTACCAAATTGAGCTAAGCTAACACGCCTCTCCAGCGACTTTCGGGGTGCGTCATCTGAAGGGACGACAAACCAGCCACTCACTCTCACTCACCCTCCTTTCACTCTTACACTTTTTTTGCTCACTCATACACACATTCATACGACGGAAATCGACGCAAGCGGCACCTGTTGAACAAGAGAGAAACTGAAGTTCTGAGGCTGGAACAACATAGAGGGGACAGATACAATTTCCAGCTCCCTCGATGATGTAAAAAAATGCAGAGTGCCAGACTGAAATCTCATCAGCACCGTTATTGTCATCTTCATCTCTCGCGCATTCAGGTTCCCGTGAAGAGCGACATCTCTTACGGACCCTCTCTTATAAAACATGTCTGCATAGGCTATACGTGCATCACCTAATTTTCGATATAACATGACAAACAAATACCAACATATTCATATTCAACATATGTTGTTGTTTCTTTACAAAAAAAAAAAAAAGAAGAAGAGAGAAAAGAGACAAAAGGTTCTATATCAGGCTTCGATGTTGTATTTTCAGCTAGTCCAAACATTGTAGTCCCACTGAAGAAAGTCTTCTATGAAAATGGAGCCACAGCAAGACTGGCCTGTGAAGTGTCTGGCCACCCTGAGCCACGGTTCCTGTGGTTCAGGGATACTTCGATGCGAGAACCGCTGCGGCCCACCGAACGTCTCGAGCTGCAGTCGATGCCTGACCCATTGGTGCCGCATAGTTACGTCTCCTATCTTCTCATAAACAATGTTTCAAAAGACGATGCTGGACCTTACTACTGTACAGCTGAGAATCACCATGGAAAAATGTCTGCGTACATCGATCTGTCTGTTATGGACCGTACTGCACGGAATACTTCGAGTTAGTGAATTACCGTGAATATCCGTTAGACGTATATTTATTTGTGTCGTGGTACTACAAGTGTTTTTAAATCCTAGGTTGCTGCAAAGACGCGGGCGTCTCTAAGTACTGTATGAGTGCGTGCAGTTTTGATATCGATATCCAGTTCGCCATCAATAGGCCACAGTGTATTCAGGACTTGGACAAACTGATGCACTGTGCTGCAGGTGAGACATAGCTATCCTAGGCATGTGACTTGTGCTTACACTTGGGCGCTCTCAAAAACTAATCTAGCTGAAGACTTGCTCAGCTACTTTATTGCTTTTGTCATTTGTTGTGAGACATTCGCAGTGTGCACTGAAGCAAGGGTGCAGTGTCCTTAATTCGGGGGGACCCCAGATTCCCACCGGGGTCCCATTCATGCCGGGGTCCCAAAAAGGCAATGGAAAAGGGTGTACGTCACCTAAAATAACACTTTGGTGCCTCAACTCCATGGGAATTTTGTGCCCCTTCACAAGTTCAGGGGTCTACAGTAACGCCCGTAACCCACCACCCTTCCACTGCCCCTGCACTGAAGGAATGTTGGTCATGCGGTTTTCAAACAGTGCGCAAGTGTTAGTGACAAAGTGAACTCAGCATTGCAATTTTGTTTTGTAGTGCATATTTGGACAGCGTAACATTGTGAGTTGACTAAATAATTCAAACACATGTGCCCATGATTCAGTTGTGGGCTACACACATTCTATAGCCACATCTCTGTCAGAACTTCTGCGTGAGAGCTACAGTCTAAAAGTTTCATGTACCACTTTTGCTTGTTACTTGTTCTTTTGCTGTGTGCTGGCACTTTGAACAGATATGGAACACAAAAAGCAAAAACCTGTCCAGGAACTAATGTTTGCTCCACATATGATGGGCTTTTAAATAATTTGCTAATCTTGCCCTTGTAATCCTAAAGGATAAATTTTGTCAACTGCGGGTTACAGAGAACACTATGTTGTTTAACGATTGGTTTGAGCAGTGCATGTGTGATTGGAAAGACGTAAGAATCAAATTGAATAGTGGTATCTAGGTTAGTTACCAACAGCATTCAGATGGACCAGTCTGTTGACCATCTCTGACTTTTTCTGGGCTTTACACATCTTAAAACATTATTTTTGAATTGGTTTTACGCTTTGTCGACATTTAATTCTATACAACGTGTTTTGCAGATGGAAGTGATCATCGCAAGTGTTGCCGAAACAAAAAAGTGCCTTCAAGCTGCCTTCATTGGTGTGTGGGTAGGAGCGTGATCCAGGCTGGCCAGTGTGCATTGGCTGCTGCCAAGGAAATTGTATCTTGCTTTGAAGAAGGCAAAGGTAAAATATATAGTCATCATCATCAATAGTCATTTCACGAAGGTGTAAGCAAGCATGACTAGTGCACATCAACAGGAGTGCAGACAGATAATATCAGTTTAGGGTCTCTTATGTCACCCAAGCCTCATTAGATGCAACAGCTTTTGGATTGCAGTGGTCTGCAGGTGAAGCATGTTTGAAGGTGATGTTCTGTATGGTGATAGTGCACATGGTGCCCTAAAGCAATGACTTGGTGCAGAAAAGAAACAGAGAAACAGAAGAGAAAATTCAGTTGACACCCAACTAGTCTTGTGAAGAATTTCACTGTACCGTGTAGCTGGCTATCTATGTGTAAGGCCCTGTGTTTTAGGGTAAAACCCGTTTTTAACCTCCAATTTGCATCATCAGTTAGGGTAAAACCGGAAAACACAGGGTCCTATGTGGTATGACTGTAATGGACTGCAGTTACGAAAAGCATTGCACAACACCGTGTATAAGCAACAATCTGCAAGTACCGAAAATTCTATAATTTGCATAACTCTTTTATGCAACTCCCCTTGTAGAATTGATGCAGTAAGACCCGCGAATAGCGATATCGCATATAACGATATACCTCGTACAACAATGGTTTATGATTTTATCGTCAAAATATACATTGTTTCTATGGGTAAACGACCCGCGCACAGCGATGGAGACCGCGGTTTGAGTACTCGTATAACGATGTTGAACGCTGTCCCGTGCGCGTAAGCTCGCGGCGAAAATCGCCGCGATAAGATACAGTACAATCTCGATGATACGCATCTCACAGGGTAGCGGGAAAAATTCGTATCATCCGAAATTCGTATCAAAAGAATTAAACCAAAATAAAAATTGAGGCAAGAAAATAGACAGCGACTGTTCATTTTCCAATACTGTCAGTGAAAGAGGTCGGTGGTAACGGTTTTGTGTCTCCGTATTTGGCCAATGCTGCTCAAATTCGCGAGATGATTCAAAAGGCCCAGCACGTGCTTTCCACCCGCGTCGCGCGACAGTGTTCTAAAGCGGGCTTCTCCTAAAGCACGCAGGCTTTAGGTGAAGCCGACTTGCGGAATGGTGACGTGTAGTGTTGCCAGAAGTTGTCCGTTCCCTCCACGAGTTCTGGTCGCTGTTTTCCCAAGCCAGTGCGATGTCACACAGTTTCGCGTTTTTTTTAGCATCTGTTTCTTTTTCTTTTTCTACACGCGGGGTGGCGCGCGACTTTTCTGGGACGCGCTATTTAGGTCAACCCTCGTTTAACGATGTACCCTGTATAACGATGGAATTCGCGATTACCGTCAATATCGTTATACGCGGGTTTCGCTGCATTTGGTACATATTTTCACAATTCATAGGTCACGCACACCACTTCTTCACCTTTGTATTTTACGTGTACTATGATGCATTCATTCTTCTACAGAGAGTGCCAGAAGATTACAGCTAGTTAGTGCCTTTCAATTGCATACAGATACATTGTCCCATATGCTCTCTTTCAGCCATGCTGCCAGGACCACCGCAGAACGTACGAGTGGCCCGGCTTTCACCAAACTCCGTTGAGGTGCACTGGGATCCTCCAGTCAAGAATCCCGAGTCAGTGCAGTGGTACCGAATCATTTGGCGCACGGTCGGGTCACAGGCACTCAACAGGGTGGGTATAGTTCCGAAAAATTTATTTCCGGACCGCTGAGAGGTGTTTCACAGCCTCTTACGATCTAGCAGTACTCATGTTGGCTCTGCACTTGCAGAATCAAACGAATGGTGCAGTCTTCCACTTAGGAGATCTGCAGGAAGGCCTTATTTATGAAATAGCAATCAAGGCTGGTAACCACTATGGCCTTAGTGCACACACACCACCAGTGATAGTCCAAACTACCGGTGAGTACAGTTTGTACCTGACACTAATTTCCACCTCAAAAATGGTCATCGGGTCCTCCACAGTATACTGTAAACATATTTTTATTCGCAGTGTATTAATTTTTGCGAATCGCATTCGGGAAGTTATTCGCGAGTATTTAATTTCGCGATACCAGGTCTGCTTCCTTCCGCAGGATCAATGTCAAGCTGTGTTTCTGAGTACAATTTTTCGCGATTTTTCAGCAGACGTGAAATTTGTGAAAATTAGTACATCGCAAATAAAAATATGTTTACAGTAAATAGAGCCTTGGTAGAGCTCTACAGAAGCTCTAATAGAGCCAGTATACATAGAAGTTCTTGGGAAATATTTTTTTTTGAAGTCAGGGGAGTAAAAATTGGGTAAATAAATGTGTGCTCGAAATTCATGCAAATTTGGGTGAAAAAACTTCCAGTATGTTATATTCGGGGAGAAACCTTGCTCAGTTGCTCAAACTAACTGTACTGGTTTGGCACAAACAGTGATGTAAATGCATTTGCTGCCAAACAAGTTAGTGCACATTCCTACAGACATCTCAGTGAGGGTAATTTGGCAGGTAAAAAATCGGGTTTCACCCAAAAGAGACAACCTTCAATTCGGCGTGCAAATTTGAGGAAGAATCGGGTTAGAAACTAAAGCTTCAGGCTCTAAGTATAACTTATGTATGGTTCTTTCTGGTCCTTGTCTTTCATAATGCATCCCTTATTTTTTATTTTCTCCAAATCTCTACGTATAGTGAACCCGCATATTGTGAATATATGGATGTAGTGAAGTTAATCCGCAGTCCCATGTCATAAAACTTCAACCATGAGTTACTGATATAGTGAAGGTTTTTTAGTGGTCCTATCAACTTTACTATAAATAGGGCCTGACTTTTTAGGGTTAAACCCGTATCCGCCCGATATTTACCCCCCGAATGAAATCTGTAAAATTCGGGTCTAACCCGAATCTACCCGAAAACATCTGGGTCGCGTGTCACACTCATAAGCATGCATTAAAATAAAGTTTGATAACATTGCTATACATTCGTTCCATGTTAAGACAAATTTTTATTAAACAAAAAAAAATCACCGGAATACACCCGAATTCCTGACGACAGAATATGCCGTAACGGGATTTAACCCGAATACACCCGAATTTCCAAATGAAAAATATCACCTGATATTTACCCCCCGGATTTGGCCAAAAATAAAACCCGAAAAAGTCAGGCCCTAACTATAAAGAGGTTCTATACGAGATAACTGTAAACCCTACTGTATCTGGCAACCATGCCATACTATGGCATTTTGGGGATTTCTCTGTATTTGGTTAGTAATATGTAAATAATGCTATATATGGGATGGTACAGCTATTGAATCTGCTTCATAAACACATTCCAGGTGCTCTGCATGCTTCTGTGGGCGGATTGAAGGTTGGGGCTCAGATTACCATTGGCCTGGTAGTGACCGCTCTGCTGTTGGTTCTTGTTGGAGTGCTTGCTGTGTTCTATTGGAAGCAATGGAGAAGAAGAGTACCTGCTTCTGGGGTTTCGTTTGAAAACCCTACATACCTTAAGGATGGAGTCACTATGCAAGTAAGGAAGAAAGACCATATTTAACTTGCGACTTGTATCTGAAACACAGCTAAATGTAGTCCATTAAGAGCATCGCAAAAGGAATCGCAGATATAGTTTCCTTATATCCACAAATTTTCTACAAGCAGTGTCGTCGAATAAAAACTCTGTGTAGTCACAAAACCTGTGAGAACGCGTAGGATTGACAAGCGGACATAAATATGCTTCAGAGACATCCTGTAACAAGTTACAAAACTTAGTGAGCACAGTTGGTGGAGGTACTCCATGCTGAAAGAGCCGCAGTCTGGGCATGAGAAAAACTGACGACAAGACACAGAAGACTCAAACTTTTCGTATGTTCGAACATTTGTATCTTGCCATGGTTTTCCCCTGTAGCCAGACTCTGGCTTTTTCAGTACGAATCAGTGGGGGTTGTCCTTTGGTAGGCATCTCATTTTCACAATCCGTTTCAGCACATGAAGTAAGCATAATTGTAAGAGTTGGAATCATTGATACAAGACGCACCTGCTACACATTCACATCTGTGATACTGTACAATTAAGTGTGTTTGAACATACCATGAACTCTTGATACTGGGCACAAATTTTGAGTGGTGATACACGAGGGATTAATTCATCGACTTTGTCTTTTTCGCTTGCAGAATGTTGGAGGTGAGAACCAACCTAAACCGGGAGAAATGACCGAGAACGGACACAGGAACGGCCGCCCACGTGCTGTTGAAAACTGTTACGAAGACATCCGTACAGTCAGGATATCGTGATGCTAAGAACAAAAGTGCGTGGTGAGCAGGTTTCTTTGCAGCGCCGTAGCTACTCTTCTTCGGAAGGAAACTTCGTCCAAAACTGCGACACCTGTGGCTAGTGCTCCTACAAGAGCTAATAGACAACCTGCGCGACAAGTTTGTGCACAATTTGGCATTGAGTACAGTACTACATCCATCTGCTAGAGTGCTTCACTCTTGTGGAAGAACTACAGAAGTGACTATATATTCTATGAGGACCTGCCCGTGGTGTGCCGAGGCAGCACACCGGTAGAGAGTGGCATTTTTTTTATGTTTCCCGACTGAAGCACATCCACTCTCAGTGGCGTAACGAGTAAAGAAATTGATGATCAGACTGGCCTATTTAGCTTATCCGGTACAATCTGGGTGTACTTACAGAATGATGTGATTCTGAGTCAAAGTTCTTTCGTTTGCTCAAACCTGTTATGTTCCAAGATGACTTATAAAAAGAGGTAGACAAAAAAGCTTCCTTTCAGCACAAAGTAACGAGCTTGCTAGGGACATGCATTTGCTTTGTTCACGACTGCAGTATATGCCGTATTCGCTTTAATACTGACCTCCCATAGGCCTGTACTTGTCTAGTGTAGAATGCCCTTACTAGACTGTCCTGTCCAGCATGTTTCCCGCCTTACCACTGTACCGGGAATGGGAACGTCATCCCTTTTGTGGAAATCCTTGCGCCACGATTTTTCAGAACTGCAGTGTAGGCGATATATGCGTGTGTACGGAAAAACCTCCGGCTGCGGGATATGGTTCAGAATGTCCCCCAAACGTCGTGAAACAGGCCCATAACTTGCAATCTGATCAAAGTTCTTGCAGAAGACAGTGACCCTTCTTGGACATTTCAAGGCTCTGCAGTTGTGAATAATGGGTTATCTCACATTCAAGCGAAAAGAGAAATACAGTCAAACTCCTTTATAGCGAACACCTTTTTAACGAAAATACCACTAGAGCAAATTTTTTTGCTGTCCCGCTGGAGCCCTATAGGTCCAATAATGGACATCCTTTTTAACGAAAATACCTTTACTGCGAATTTTTTTTTGCTGTCCCCTGAGTTTCGTTGTAAAGGAGTTTGACTGTAATAATAATAACCAAATAAAACACAACTTTTGCCCCCAGATCTAAAAGGAAAAAGAACATACATACACCACAAAGCATCTCGCAAAAGTTCTCAAAATGACGAGTAGCTGACAGTGCTATGTAGAAAAAGCACGCTGATGAACACCATAGCCTCTTGGTGACGAGCCTCAGTCCCTCATGTGATCAGTGCCTTGCATAGTACTTTTTTTAAAGGCTTTTTTTCTTACTTTCATCCCATTCTAGCCATTTATTGGTAGTTTTACCTTCTACCCATCTCAGGTTAATGCTGTAGGCATTAAAATACTATGTTTGAGTTTATGTGATCTTCGCACATCTGGAAACAATGGCTACAAAGAACGTTTGCATAGTAAAAATGCTGTGATGAGGCATATGGGCCTGCTCCCAGTAGAAGGTAGGGCGTACGCTCTGTATGGTGTGTAGCATTCTGGCACGAATCTTTGGTTACCATAGGGACCAGAAAGCCTGCATTCAAAGGAAAAGGTGACAACAAGCCAATGAAGGCTACAGACACTTTGGCCCCTACTTATATGAGATAAAGACACATCTGTTCTGCACCACATTGGAACCTCGTTTTGATCTGGTGGCCACATTTTTTTATGCAGGAAGGCAAACAATACGGTGCTTGCATGATACCAACTGAACCTTTTTAGTTTTTATTTTGAGTGACAAATTATTACATTTCCTTCCAAGCGCCCAGTTTTGCCAACCTTCCCCTACTGGAGTAGGTCTTCGAAATGGTTTATGCCCTCTGGAACAGGCTGTTCGGCACAGCGCTAGAGGATGTGATTTTTTTTTTCTGTCCCCGGTATTCTGTGCAGCTATCCCAACTGTAACTGCCAAATACCATTGTGAGAAAGAAAAAGAAACATCAGAAAAAATTGCTTTGATCTTGCATGCCTCCCAGATTTTGAAATGAGAGAAAGTTACTTGTTTTGTATGACTGAAAAATGTACATATGGCTTTAGCAGTCGTGTGATTGATGGCAAAGATACTTAATAGTGTACATACGTGTAGAATTTTCCGTATTGAATAAAAGCCTGAAAAGTTCGAATAATCTCTAGAGGAGTGCTAGAGACATCCCCTACATAAAGCCAGACAGGAACATTCTTAAAGGAGCATTGGAATGGCATTTAGCATTGCTTGAATCTCTACTCCATTCACTAAATCAAAAGCCACCATACAAGATATTTTTGCTCAGCAGTGTCTTGTCACTGGGCAACTTAATTTACAAAACACCCAGAAACCACACCATGACATATAGCATTAGCGTAGTGAGCAGCTTGAGCAACAACAACAACAACAAAAATCATGTGCTAGGGACATGATGTGGTATTACTTGTGGCATAACTTATGCGCAGAGCCGTAGCGACCGGGGGGGGGAGGGGGGGGGGCAGCAGTTTGTTCTATCCGGTGGAATATGTCATTTCCAGATCGGGAACATCGCAACTCAGTACAACGTACATAGCCGCGTTCGTCTCCCTCCACTTGTTGTCGCCGCGGAGTTCGCCCTCCTTTTCGCGCCCTAGGAATCAGAGCCGTGCTAGGGAATAGGGATCAGCCCAGCACGATATACCGAAGGCCGCGATCATCGCGCGAACCATGGCATCAAAAACGGAAGCTAGCTTTTTTTTTCACGAGACATCTCGGTAACAGGCGCCCACATATGTGGTTCTCCACACTATAAAAAGCTTGGGCGTGGCCACACGAAAAATACAACGCAAACGACTCAAAGCAACAAAACGGGAGTTTGAGAAACTTCTCACACACTTCGAAAACGAGCAGTCCGCTGCAGGTAGTTTTGTGGTGAAAGCCTGAGGCCTCACCCTCAGCCAAAAAGCTTCTGCCTATAGCGGTTTTCTTCAGTTCTGAAGAACTTGTTTGTTCAATTCTTATATAACTGAAACCACAGCCGTTCCGAGGAGTGGGGGGGGGGGGGGGGCAGCCGCCCCGGGCACCTTCCTTAGAGGGGGCGCCGGACGCCACATCCCAGGAACTCAGTTGAGCAAACCGAGCCCCAAGGAATCCTTAGAGCTCTGAAGATAAACTTTTTCGGGGGCATGTGACAATTTTGAGACCGTGGCCCTGGAAGGAGGGGGTGGGGGGTGTCACGTTTGTTCGCCCCAGGTGGATATTCGCCTCGGGCCGGCTTTGAGTGAAGCGCCTGCTAGGAGGACTGCGTTATCTGTGCCGTTTTTGCTCTCTTATTTCTTTGAGATCTTTTCGTCCTCCTTTTTTGGTGAGGGAATGAAATGTTTTGCTGGAGTCGTCAATGTTGTGTGGTATTTTTTTCGTGTGCCCACGTTCAGGCTTTTTATAGTATGGTGTTTATCGTTCACCGGCTCCCGTGCCATAGTGGTTCGCCATGTAGAACGTCGAACTGGGACATACGCTCTTTCTGCGTGTCTTTGTCTCTTCATCTGGTTTTAGCGCTTTTAATTTCATGATAGTGGTTAGGATGGCCGCTTTCCAAGCCGAGACTGGGAGGTGATGCGAGTTCGAATCCCCGTACCAGCTGTGCTGTCTGGGGTTCTCCAGCAGACGTTCCAGACAACTGTCAGCCCAGGACGCATACTAGCCCCTCCTTTCCCCTACTCCTTCCTGCTGTCGTCTCTCCATCTGTCTACGTCTGTACGCCGCTCATAGCCACAGTTGTATCGCGGCGCTAACACGTAATTTAAAAAAAAAAAGATCATTCGGCTGCGCACGCCCATAACAGAAAGAGAGCTTCGGACAGTGCGGAGAACCACCAACGCTATATCCCTTGCGTACGCAAGGATAGCACGATGGAGTTACTTCGCCAATAATCCTGGTAGTTACCATGGTACAGGGAGCATCCCAATGAAGACTACTGAGGGATGCTTGAATGTTTTCTGTGGTGGGTAGTTCTCTTGCACCACCCAAATCCCAGAGCAAGAGGGTCAGCACACCTCTCCCTCTGCTGTGCCACCATCATCTCTTCCTTCCCACTTTCACCCTCCTCTGGATGCACCCAGCCGCACTCCAGAGCTGACCCCACCCACCACGTAAGGGATAGCGTGGTTGTTCTGAGCAATGCGCAAAGCTCTACTTGTGTCTTGCGCATGCGCAGAACCATCAACGCTATTCCTTACGTACGCAGAGGCGACAGCGTACGATGCAACGCCTACCCTCTGTAGAGCAATACTGTCAACATCTTTGTTGCCCTGTAAGGCCACCTCGAAGAACATGGCACGTAGTTCACGCTCAGAAGCCCCAATGCTGTCACCCGTTTTTCAAATTCCGGAGCCACCACATTTTATCTGATGGTATCTCTTCATTATCGGTAGAAGAGTGAAGGCCACCAGAGACCCGTATTCTCTGTGCCGTTCCTTGAGGCTGATAAATTCTATCGTCGTTTTCATACCGCCCTCTGAATGTTCGAACGCGTGAAGGTGGCTGGCAGGCTGCTTCACATTGCAGCGTTTACGGCTGCGTACGGCTTCTTACGTGTACCTTCGTTCTATCTTGAAGGACGTTCCGTTGCAGTGATTCGTTGTCCGCAGACGTAACACGCAAGCGCAACCGTAAACGCGGCAGTGTGGATTAGCCTTTAATCAGCGCGGTGCTTCACTTCGTTCAGCTGACACGAAAAAGCAACCTTTGGCTACCAGTTTACCCGTGAACTTTTGATCGCATTGTTTTCGATGCTTCGTACCCTCAAAGAACCGTGGAAGACAGCGTGTTCTCCCTCAGCCATACTGTGGTCAGCTCATCTGCAGTTGTGTCCTCGATGTGGTCAAGCGGAGAGTGGGTAACGCTATAATACCTGTCCGCGACATTGTGCTTCAATGGATCTGCTGATCGAGACATCGGAACAGGCAGTTGAGCCGCCTGAGATTAGGAAGCGGCGTGGCGACTATTTCATACAGTCTTCTTCTCCTGCATGATGTCTTCAGCAGAATCTTAGTTCAGTGATTTCGGCAACGAAGTTCCGGGAGGCATACTCCGCCATCCTGCACCTTTCTCCCTGTCCTGGAAGATCGGCATCTCATCTTCTGGACCACGCCCCCGGGTAAGAACGTTCGTCTCCTTGTTTCAGAAGCCCTACAATGGGCGTTAAATGCTGAAGATGAACTGTCTTTTATCGGTGGACTATGCTAGTTGTCGCAGTTTTTTGCTTGGAATTTTGCATGCGGAATTTTGCGTGCAAAATGTGAGGTATTACATCGCTCCTTTGTCCATAACTTGGAGTCGTTTGTAATCCGCCTTTCCCAAAAAATGTGTACAGCGCATGCGCAAGACCGCTGCGCACCGCGCGGCAGAATGCCGAAGCGATCTGGTAGGCCCGGACGTGCCATCCATCAACCGCGAGGAACGTAGTGTCTCGAGAAAGCTTGTGCCTAGCAAGTCAGTCTTTTTTACTTCTCCTTCTTTTGCAGCGGCCAGTCTTGGCTTGCTATTGTTCTTTGAACGACGTGCGGGTACCAAGGCATGAAACAGCCCTTCTTGTTATAATTTCGATGGTTATATGAGCATTCGCTGCTTGTAACGTCCAAGCCTTTACATACGCAACATCGTGTCATGTGAACCTCATTTTCAAGTACATAAAGAACTACCAGGAGTCGCGAGACAACTATGATCATGCCAAGAGCCACGTGCCACACGGAGCGAATGTCAACGCCAGAAAAACAACACTCTCTTTTAGTGGTCTCTCATTGGATGATGGACGGCCTATTCGTTGGGTGTCGGTGACAGGGCCGTTGCTTTGGTTTCGGGTTTCACCAATTTGCAGGGAGTACATCACGCGCCCGCTTTCAGCCAATCAATCTCTTCGTATTGTCCTGATTTTCCCAAGTATACTCAAGTAGTGTGGCAACAAATCAATGAGCCTCGGTGCTTTACGTAGCACAACAGTCGCTAGAGTAAGGGACCACAGCGCCCGCTATACATCACAGTGTTGAACTGAACTGAACTGAACTGAACATGAACTAATGAAAAGTTCTGTTCCGAATAGGTTCGGGAAACGGTTCAGAGTTGTTGTTGCTATTATTATTATTATTTCGTAAGGTGCTCGGACAAGGATGATACGAAAAGTATGAGGGGCACCTAGTCGAGGGTTAAAACTGCCTCGTATGCTGCAAATGTTATCCAAAATAAATTCCATCTACACGCGAATGTCATACACGGTGCCCGTAGTCCTTGTGGTGATGCGTTTTCTGTCTTTCTGTTTGGCTAAGGCCCCAGCTGGGATTCCCCTCAGTACATATTAATCTTAGAAAGCTTGTGTCATTGTCTTCAGTGTTCTACATCCATCTTGGACTTGAATCAACCTATATCCGCTCTACTTTGTAGTACAGAACATATTTTCGTTTCTTTGCCGCCTTGGTTGGCGTAATGAAAGATGTACTCATTTTTTTAGTAGCATTTTCTCACCATTTCTGCTGTCACCAGTTGTCATCAACTGATCGTGCGTACCTTAAATAAATCAATGCTTGCTGTCAAAATGCTCTTGATTTAATGGGTTCTTGGGAAAGCTTGCATCCTGTTCCGTGCACTCTATAGCCTATTAGCAGAAAATGTTGGCACATCTTTTTCTGCAGTGCGCTGAACCCGAATAAACCGGTTCGAACCGGTTTGAAGCGTTATTTCTTCGCTTCGGTACCGAACCGAAATCTCTGAACCGAAGCCGTGAATTTTTCGGTTCGACACCCCGCACATAATGGACGAGACAATGATCAAAAAGGATAGCACTGACTCCGTACCATGTACGATAGAATAACTGTGCCAGTATAGTCCACGTCTTGTACGCCACAAGAATACTGTATTTCAAGGTCCATAACATTAGCCACACTGCGCGTTAGGCATCTTGTGGGGAATTCGTGAAGAGAAAGGTTACTACGTCTGGCATTGCTGAGGAAAAGGATATGCATCTGACACGCGCCACGATAAGAACAGCACAGTAAAGCACTACAACGTGGGACTACACTGCACCAACGACAGAAAGGAGAAAAGGCGAAGGATTTGCTGCCTCACGCGCAGCCAGCACTGACAGGCGTGGGCAGAGCCAGCACATACGGGATATTGCTTAGCCTTCCCAAAAAGACGGACTTTCTTGTTTCTTCATTGCGTTTAACGTCGTTAGAATTTATTTTCCTCGTGCGAATTTCATTAGTAAGAAACAAAAAAAGAGAGTAATTTTAGTCCTCTTGGCGACTAAAATTAGCTTTCGGACTATAGTTTCCGTGCAGGGGAGTAAATTTCAGGGACACGTGACTAAAAGCGCTAAAATACCCGAATGCCGGGTAACTAACACTTAAAACAAGAACAAAATGAAGGACACTACATCAAGCACTGAACTTCAACCAAGTGATGATTTCTTTTATTGACTCGGTACAAGTACATATACACCCTGTCGCCTGGAACCTACCCACGCCGCCTAGCCAGTTTTTACCTCATCCGAAAACATCTTTACACAATCTGGAACATCGACAGAAGGAACGCTGCCTCCTTGTACAGTAAACCTCCCTTGCCTTTGTCACGGAACGTTACTTCCGTATTTCAAAATGCAAAATACGGAAGCAATGTCCCATGACAACGGAAAGGAAGGTTTATTGTACGAGGAGGCACAATTGATAGGCGACACGTGCGTTCTGTCGATCTTCCAGATTGTGTACGGAAGTTTCCGGATGAGGTAAAAACTGGCTAGGCGCGTTCCGTGTCACCGACAGGGTGTATATATATCTAAAACAGAATCAATAAAAGACATCGTCACTTGGTTGAAGTTCAGCGCTTCTGTTGTGTCCTTCATTTTGTCCTTGTTTTAAGTGTTTTTACCCGGCACTGGGGTATTCTAGCGATTTTAGTATGTACCAACCAACCCAATTCCTTACACTTACTCACTAAAATGGTGGAGTAACCGCAACCTTGTGGACTATAGTCGTATAGCTATTATATTGTAGCTACTATAGTAGCTTAAAGGAGCAATGAGGTGACATTTACCATCGCTCGAAATCCTGCTTCATCTGTCAAGCTGTCCACCAGGAGTCACCATGCAAAATATTTTCCTTCTGTGATGCGTTATAGCTATGCAATCAAACTAAAAAAAAACATTCGGAGAAAGCGGCCGCCGACGGCCGACACGATGCGCTCGTGACGTGGTGAAGGCTCTGCGCCCTGTTTCTTCTCCGCACGCGCGCCGCTTGTACGTGCTTGAGCTGTCCCGCTGTACGTCATTGGTCACGTGAGGGGAGTAGCGCAGCGTACGTCACGACGTCCTCTCCTTCTGCGATGCGCTCTTTACACGAGGAGGAGGATTTTTCAAAGGTGCACGGAACAGAGCCCTATGGCGCTCGCTCTGTAGGTCACCTACGCTCATCGTTCTTTCGCGGGAACTCATTTTATTCGTTGGAGAACACCGAAAAAGAACAACGAAAAAAAAAAAAAAGTGGGGGTCACCTCAATGCACCTTCGAGAAGGAAAAGAAATTAAGTCCGTCATCTACATACGCCGTTGGAGATAAGGAGAAGTACTCGCCTAGTGTCATGCGGCCAGTCTGAACAGCCAATACGGAAGCAGAGTGGGTGTGATGGATTACATTATCTGGCGGAGGAGGGAGAGTGACATCTTTGTGCCCAGCCATCCTATCTGCGGCGCTGCAATATTTTTAGAGCTGACGGACTACATTTCTCTTCCTTCTTACGTTGAACGCGACTATAGAAGCTGCACACTGCTCCCAAATTTACTCATTTTTTAGTCTTTATTTGAATCTTTATTTTAATGTAAATGAGTCCGTCTTTGTTATACGATTCCCTGCTTGGAACGAATTTTCCTCCTTAGAAGGAGAAACTGGAACGTGAAAAGAATCTCCGAAGACGACGGTACGAAGAACAAAAACGAAATCAGCTCCGGAGGCACACATCGTTGAGCACGGGGTAAATGTGGAGAAAAATGGTTTCCCCCCCTTTTTTTGGAGCCGTGCCGCGATGCAGTGGAGCAGATCCTCAGCATCCGTATAGCGCCCATTTTTCAATGAGAAGGGCCCCTTCCGAAATCGGTGTTTCCAGTTTCCAAATCATTTGCAAGTAGAGATACGGTCGCGATTCACGACGACTTCTGCTTCGTGGTAAAATCTAATACCGAGACGTTTTTAACGGGCTAAAGTGACAAGAATTGTACGTGACCGACAAGTGGCAAAAATATATTTCGTGATATCGTCTTGTGTTGCATTGTGCCGGTTTCACGAATGTATTCAGCCAAACGGCATCTTTCAAAGCTCCGTTACAGAGTCTCGTGTTAAATGGATAAGAAACGGGACATGATGTAGAGTATCCTCTGCTATACTGCTTGTACCAATGTTTCTCGAGTACATTACACACACCGACCTTGACTGCAACGTCTGGGGAGAGGTGATTTGTGCATTATGTAATGTACCATTTAGCATAAGAAGCACTTTTGTCTTGCGCTTTTATTCCCTTCTTTTAATCGACAGAGCTCTAATTTAGAATGCGCATTGTTCCGTTGCTTTTGAAATAGATCTGTAAACGTTTCAATAATTGTGAGATTGAGTGCGTCGTACGCAGCCGCGTTTGCGTACGTAAATGATAACGTTGCTGGTTCTGCGCACGTGCAAAACATAGATGATTAGTTTCAAAACATACAGTTTCAGATTATATTGCTCTCTCGTGTCTCGTTTCTCCTTCCCTCTCTTTCCTTTAAAGTTCAGCGCCGTCATGCAGTAAACTTTCCATGCCTACTTTCATCGCAGAATTCGAGCTTTGTTATTAGGAAGTCACCGACGAAGCATGTCGCAGGGTCACATCTCGCGAAGCCAAGCGAGATGCCATAAAGGCACCGAAACGGCTAGACGCGGGATTTGATGGCTTGCTTCAGAGATTCGTGTGAAGGGGCTAATTATGTCATTCCCCACGTCACCATCAGCACTAGGGTGGCGTATCGCCCCTGGCGGTGAAACTCGCCATTCATCATATCAAAATAAGGTTGTTTTAGTTTTAGATTATACATTTATACATTTACATTAATACATTACAATGTTGCAAACGCGACCTCGATTGTGTTACAGCTCACGGGGGTTCTTTTTCTTCGGTATCCTGTGATTGTTATGTCCAAAGATGTCGCCGAAAACACGCAAGAGTAATGACGCATGTGTATGTGTGTCGCACCTATTCATCCGCTGAAACGTGAGACATAGCTATGAAGGAAGCGTACAAGGCAGCGTCGTAGCTGTTGATCTGTTTGTTTTATTTGTTGAATGTTATAGCGATTATATTCGCAAGAACATCTTTTTGGAGCGCATATTATTAATGACGGTTAGACGCGATAGCAGTGTCTAGTCTATTAATTTCCAGTCGAGCAAGTTCGTTCTCGTTCATATTTGAGTAGCGCGAGTCAATAATTTTGGTTAAAGGGCTTGGGACACATTAACTCATGGACGCATTGTACTGGAACGGCAGAATACCGAGGAAAAAATAATTACTCTTCTACCTGTCGTACTTAGCGAGATACGAGCCACCGAACACACTCCCAGCAAAGCGCAGATGTCACAGAGCTCAGAGCTGCGCCCATTCCTATTGGCCGCCGTGACTTCTAGCGCGCTGCCTCATTGGCGGCGGCGAGGGCTGTGATGTCAGAGCCGCATGAGTTTCGGTATTCGCGATGCTCTTTTTCTCCGCTTCTGTTACGCTCTTCGCTGTGAAACGTTCAATGCAGGTTCACATCGCTGTAAAGAACAGTCTTTTACGATAATCTGGGATAACGTGGGATGACTAGTCGATACTCGTTTAAGTTATTCCCACAAGCATCGTGTTTCCTCGTGTGTAGATTTTGGAGCACGTCGGAAGATTGGCTATCCAGGGATGCTTCTCTATTACGCATAATTGGTTATAAAAATACATGTCTCAAAACCCATTGTACCACGCGTTTGCTGAAGGAGCTGTGACACTTCGTCCCAAATTTCTTTGCATAAATGTAAAATACAATTGTTTGTATCGATGTGAACCTGCATTCCAAATTTTACGGCATTGTGACGTCACTCCGCCAGTGGAGCAGCGCGAGAGGGGTCACGCGCTTACAACTACCAGTGGGAATGGCCGTAGCGCCCGTTCTTTCTGACGTCAGAGTTTGACGAGTACGTGTATTCGAATGTTTACAGCTGGCCAAGTACGACACGAAGAAAAATAATTCGATATAATGGCACACATTTATCGAAGTGCAATACATATTACAAATAAATAAAATTAATGGCTCGTCAAATAAATAAATAAAAGTGTTGCGACCCCTTTAATGTTCAGATGGACTGCATGCATGCACGCACTCACCATTCGTACATGCCGTACATCAGTACAAATTACACTAGTATAGAAAACGCAGAAACACATATCTTTCACTGTTTCGAGGAACCCCAAAGGGCACTATACGGCCAACTTTCATGCTCTGGCGACATTAGCACGGCTACAAACGAAGATGAATTGAACGCGGTTACTAAGCCTGTCCGCGAAAAGCGCTAACGCACCCCGCACGGGACACTCTGCAGCTGAGTGCATCCGATAGCACACTCTTTTCTCTTATATCCATCGATTTGTAGCCACGAAAGTGAAGTACTGTACACAAGTAAAACGAATCCCTGAAAGCTTTCTGTTACCGTAACTATCGCGACAACTGCGGTTCGCGTGACCAATCGCCTTTCTGTACGTGTCGGACGATCTTTAACACGTTTACAAGGTCGCTTCTGAGGAAGAGCGTAGCAGCGTTTACTTCGCCTGGACGGTGAATCGAAGACGCACGAATAGAAACAGTCTATTTCCTGGTCGAAACCTAATATACTGGGTTACCCTTCGTGCGATCATAATTTACTGCTACTTTGTAATTTCGCATTTTACGTTATGAGACAAGTATGACGTATCGGAAGTGTGAGTTCAGTATATATTGCGGTTATTACTTTAATTATTTATTTACTATTATTGTTATTATTTATTATAGAGGGTATCCACGCTAACTATACAGACAGATTTTTCATATCTGGAGAAATTATTTTTTCGCATTTATAAGCGATGACAATACGTTCTTCGCAAAAAGCCGCACTTCATGAAGGCAGCTGCAACTTCCGAAGTCGATGTATTATTAAGGTTTCATTAATTAACTTTTGAATTGTTGAAGATAGAAGCTCGGCGCGAATGCAAAATCCTTTTATGTCGGTGCGCGGATGCCGCTGCGGTTTTGAAAAGAATACTTGAGGCCAGTATAGCTCGGGGAAACAGCCCCGAAATAACGAGAATGTGATGGTAATTCTTGTTGCGCGCGCGCGCGCTTTTTACAGCGCTGCAGCGTTTGTTTCTCCCATGAAGGTGTGTGCTTATATATATATATATATATATATATATATATATATATATAAATCCGTCTATATTTAGCGTGGACATCGTGTATATTATTTCCTTATTTGCTTTGGTTATTGCTTTGCGTATGGGCTATTGGCTGTGCATGGCGTTGCCCCAGTGGCCGGTTTCTGGATTAACTTTTCAAAACTGAGGGCTTTTGTCTCTCAACAGAAGTGTGCAGCGTGGGCCGGTGGGCCGAGTAAAACCGGTAAATGTATTCTGTGCGACGGAATTTTAGTCGCACAACAGTCGCAATTCATTCGCAAATACAATATTTGTCGTTAGAAGATCACGTATTCGCAATTGTTGCGTTGGCGTGCACTGCCCAAAAGGATTTCCTGATGATACTTGAGAGAGAAAAAAACGATAGATTGAGCTCTCTGGGTGCGCGAGAGAGACATACTGCTATATTGCTTCTCCCGCGAACACTGAGACGGTGCAGTGAAAGCACGCTTTACAGGAGACTCCCACAGGCGGATGTACGGGATATGTCTGGCTAAACTCTGTATTTGTAGAATGAACGTTGCATTAATAGTACACCCGCACATGTTACATTAAAGAGTTTTATAGTTTTACTACATGCTCATGAAAGTAACTTACTGTTACAACGAAAAAGTCAAAATTGTAACTCAGTTACTGTGATAAAAAGATACACTAAAACTAATGTTTACCGACGTACAACCTTTCTTGCAGTAGTCCGCATTTAGTCAGGTGCAAAAAGTGCAATTTCGTACCTGACAAATTGCAGACTACTGGGCTTCTACGCTAATAAACAGTAATTTCAGTGCCTTTATCTTCTTTTTATCACTTGTGTTGACCGCACTTGACAAAGTTTCTACATTCCTCGATTGTTACAGTTACTGTGAAAAGTAATTGAGCCACGCGGAGCGACATTCGTTTCAATATATAATTTTGACTTGTAAATTTGGTATTGTTTTGCGAGGGACGCGGCAGTGATATGGAAATGCTCATGTAAAAATATATATATATCTGTTATAATGAGTGGCGTTTTTCCTGTCGCCACAGGCGATACTCTACCCCACTGGCACAAATCTGATACGTTGTGCAAATGTACCAGTGAACATTGCTACCAATGTACAAATATGGGAAATATTAATGTTTTATGTGCGTGCGGCATGCGAAGGCGAGTCTCCTACTATTAGAACATGCCCCCAAATCGCTCACACTGCCGCGTTGCGGCGGTCATGATAATCTTGCCTTTCGTGAGTGAAGACAACACAAGAATAAAGCATTGAAGCTTTCTTTTACTAGGTACAGGCATTCGTGTAGTGGTCTGCGTTCCGTCAGGCACAAATCAGGCAGCGTTTCAGATAGACAGAAATATACATTCGCATGACAGACATGTGAACACCCAAAAGAGAGAAGGTAAAGAATAAAAAAAAAAAAAGGAGGAAATACATGCCACATAAATCTCAAAATATGGCTTGTTATCTTTGCGATGCCTTTCTTCAGCGGACCTTGACTAAACTCTCTACGTTCTTCTTTCACGAGTTACTAAAAACCTCGGACGTTATGAAAATAATCCTAGTTTTAAAATGAAGTTGAATCCCAAATTAACATGCTAAAAGTAACTTCGAGCGCGTTAAAATTGCTTGCTAAAGTAACTGAAGTAGTTACGATTATGAAAGTAATAAAGTAAAGGGAAGGTATAGTTACATTAATTGCGTTGCTTGTATGATAAAATATATTCCGATCAGTATCAAAGAAGGCTGCGTAACGTGCTAGTAGCATAGAAGGACGAACTACGACCATAACGCTGCTGAGCGCCCTTTCATCTGCAGCCATTCCTTAATCAAAGCCGTCGAACATGCACTCTCCTCAACGGCAGACGGAAGTGAAAACGATTCCACCTCCTGGGGCATTCGCCTCGAGAACGCGTAGGAGAAGAAAAACAAGATCAGAAAGAAAGCATCACCCACAAGAACTGCTCCCGCATTGATCTTGGTCCTATACCTCTTCTTTCCTCCTGCAGATCCATAATTCGATCACCTCCAGCCTGCGGTCGTTTACGTAGGAACGCGTGAGCTCTTAGGCGACAAACTGTCTCAAGTATCACTGCTGCCGCGTCACAAGGCGTAACCCCGCAAGAACGTCGCACTGAAAGCATAACGCGCGTAATAAAATTTATAATGCATGAGTAAAAATATGAGGTGCCCTGCATGAATGCTAATTGGGAGCAAGGCAAGGATCTCAGGAAGAGACTTGCGTCAGAGCCTATCAGGTAATTGCTCAGCTAATGAGCCAAATTACGCAGCTAAGGAACTACTACTTAACAGAGGACACGTCGGCATAGACGCAAATCTCCTCATGAGATCCTTTCTTTGCTTCCAATTAATATTCATCCAGGGCACCTTATACTTTTACTTTATAAATGCATTACATTATTTACATTATTAGGTATATATATATATACATAAATGTACATTTTACATGAGTGCCGGTTACGTGTACTACTAATTAGACTACGCTGGCATGGCGCTTTCTTTAACATGAAGACAAGGACACACTCCCTCTGGCCCATTATCCCTTACATTTTCTTCCATGCACGCTCACATTCACACGCAGACGAACAAACCGAGGCAGACGGCATTTTTAATAGCAACGTAGCTGGTTGTGTTCGTGTTGTCTATGTGCTTTTGTTCACGCTCGGACTTTTTCACTATGGGGCTCCTCATCCACTAGCTCTCCTGTATCTGCGTGATTATATTTGTAATCTAAAGTGAAATACGACGAAGATAAACTTCACGCTGGTTACGTAATTATTATTATCGTAAATTAATTGAGTTATCACGTGGTAATCTTGGACGCATTCTTGTTCTTGCACTTTCGCGTTTCAAGCGTTCGTCTTCCATTACTTTTCGACATAAGTTTCAGACGCTAAATCAGTATAGCTGAATGAGTGTCACAAGGTGTTTTACAAAAATCACTGACTTGAATGCCTGATCTAGTATCAGCGCTCGGTTTCAGGTCGTCGCACACCGGTTAAGTGCAATCGGTTACTAGACGCGAATCAGTTAATTGGCGAAACCAGCGTTTTATACAGAACTCTGGATATTTTCCGGTGTCAAATACCGTGAATTTTGGCAGAAAATGACAGCATACTCTATCTGGCTTTGCGTAAAGCTGCTGAAATTACGTGCCACCCAAATATAATGAGATGCATGCAGTAGGTCACAATGTTGAGGTACTGTATTAGGTAACCTTCCACATGCCGCTGTCATTAGTACACGACGTCTTAATGAGCGTCTAAAACTTCTCGTTGAAAATATAACCGCTTAAAACGTCACGTTTCTCCCGCAAAGTATATCAAGATCATGTCGCAAAGAAGTCAACTTGGGAAAGAATCCATTAGCGGACGCTGCGAAATTTCTCTTGATCGTTTCACCCGTCACTAAATGAACGTACGCCACCCGTTTTCGAAAAAAGGCACATTAGAAGTAACTTTTCAGTTTTGATATCTTCTTGCGACGCCGCACGCCATAGAAGCAAACCGAATTTCCAGGACCACGCCTCGAAATAAGCGAAACGTACTGCTCTCAAATCGGTAAACAAGCTTCCCCCCCCCCCCTTTCGTTTCGTAGCCACCAATAAAAGAAAATGATTCGTTGCTTCACGGGTTCCGTCATAGATCGGAGGCAACGATCCGTCGAGCTGAGCGATGAAACCGAGTCATGGCACATTTCGTTGACTTGAAAGGGGGCGCGCGGTTAAAAGCCATCTCTTCAAACCGTGAAGTAAACAATGTTACGAACGTAGGGACCATTGTTCAACATGAAGACGGCCCAGCCGCAACGAAACCATTTGTCTTCGCTGGGATACTCGAAAAGTTTGTATCATCGAAAAGGATAAGCGAAAAGTGGGTAACAGCGTTATTGCATTATGCAAATAGTGCTGCATTACACAAACGCGACACAGCAGTCTACATTAGCAGCTACGAACTGCAGCGCCGATCAATACAATGAAAGTGTCGTTGCGGTAATTTCATTTAGTATTGTCGTTGCAGTTTTGTCGAGTGCAGTGTCAGCATCTGCCTTGCCATTAGGTTTCGAAATTGGAGCGTGCCCTTGTGTACTCCTGTAGTAGCGTTAAGGTATAGTGCGGTTTACCGCCAATATTACCTTCTTTCGTTGTTAGTGCTGCTCAGTACACGTTGTATGAAACGAAACAAAGCGAAAAGAGGCGTCACGAAGAGACAAGCATATTAGTACAGGAACATTATTTATTGACCTATTTATTTATAATTAGCGGCGCTGCGTTTTCCCACAACGGGCATTTCTTGGCGGGATTCATAGGAGAACCCACGGCGCACCTAAAGGTCTCCTGAAACAGCTGGCTATTCCAGAGCGGCACATTGACCAGAGGAGCCGCAAGAGACGGTTGACTGCTTGTCGACGTAGTGTCGCAGTACGATAGCGCATAATACACGAAAAACAAGTGCTCGGCGCTATAATTTTTCAGCGCCTCGAAATAGACCTTAAATTTTCTCTCGTATAAATAAAGGTCGATGACGGGTCTGAGAGAGGCGGACAATTCCAGCAGTACCATAGAGTCTGCACCTCCGACGGCATATTGATCGAAGCAAAGCTTTGAGCTTCCCAGATACGAGTGGCCCAAATCGGGCCACACGCGGTTCTCTTCGGCAGCGTTCCTCTTGATGTTTGCCCCGTCAAACAGTACACGAAGGAGGCAACGCACGAGCGGTGGTCCCGAATGCGGGAGTTGGAGGGCATCGTCGCCTCCGAAGTTCAGGAGGGACAGGTTGAACATCAGTGGCGGAATGTTGATAATCCTTCCACTCGC
Source organism: Ornithodoros turicata (assembly GCF_037126465.1). NCBI lineage: Eukaryota > Metazoa > Arthropoda > Arachnida > Ixodida > Argasidae > Ornithodoros > Ornithodoros turicata. The sequence goes on from NC_088209.1 coordinate 33,804,178, forward strand.
TTGACAAGCGGTGTCGAAAGCCGATCCACGCCATTGCATCGGTGTGTCCTGTTGCAAAGCTGTTGAAAAGCTATGACCACGGAGCTTATAGAAGGAACGCAGTCCTTGTCCCTCAACGACACTGGGAAGCTCCCTCAGATATCCCTTCCATCTCCTTTGGTCATGAAACCACGGTGGCTGAAACAGGTGAATTTTCGTTTGGCGTAACAACTGCTCCGCTTCCTCTTTTGTATTGTCGTTTAGTATTGGTGAGTAGCGGAGAGCTTTGATCAAACTTTCGACGAGCGCCTTCACATAACGTTCTATTGAGTCCATGGCAAAATCCGACTTCAGTGCCAATCGTGCAGCGTGCAGAAAGAGCATTGGGGCAGCTCGCTCGGCGACCCGCACGCAGAGCTTCCACCGTGGCAGACGTGGTCGTGGACTACCATACATCTGCTGTACTAATGCGTTCACCAAAGGCTGTCCTGCTTTGGCAGAGAACGCAGACATTTCAATAAGAAGACGGACGCTGATAAAATTGAGTATGACATCTGGTGCCGTTCGGCGGAGAATGGCTTGAAGCCATTCGATGTAAGTACGGCATTCCAGTACCACTTCCGCATGTGCTACAGTAATGTCGCCGGTTGTGAAGATCTCTGACATGAAGGTATTGAGATCAGGGTGGGACTTCAGCGTGCGCAGCCCCCTGGAGTCGCAAGATAACGTGTGGTTAATGTTTGATGCCTCAAGTGTCGCAGCAAAATGCGAGATCTTACTAGATAACACGAATGAGTTGCTACGGGGCTTCAGTGCTTTGATGGCTGCCTGTGCGCTTTCGTTGTAAATCAGCGTTATTTGTTCAGTGTTGTTTCGACGGTGAGACAATATAAGGGGAAGGCCTATTACGATTATGGTGCTGTTCCTTTTGATTGGGTGGGAATCCGTGCGAGCGCTGAGCAATGTCTCTGTACCCGTCATCCGAAGGACTCTGGCCGAAACTTTCCAGATAGAAGGCATCTTCCCGGACGCGGACTCGAAAGGGAACCCATCAAGGTTTACCAGCCACAGCAGCTCCTGAATATCGTTCCATCCATCGATTTCAAGCTGCTCCGTGTTCATGCATTCGCCAAAAATCAATTTAATTGGTTGGAGTCCGTCCGAGGTGCCGGGTCGCTTGAACAGCGCTAACAGTCGGCTCTCGAGAAAATGCACCAAATCACCCGAAGCACTCGTAGAGCTACGATCGTCTCGACCTGGTATTGTGCTCCTCCATTTATTGCAGACGAATTGATAAAAGTTCTCGCAGGGATCTATATCCCATGATAACAGGTTCTTGATATAAGCCCCGTCTCGTCGACAGCGGTCTGACTGACAAACGCTGATGAGCTTCGTGGGAGCATCACTCGTCGTTGGTGTGGGTTCCACATGTGGTTTTGTGTCGTTACTGGAGTGTTGGCGACGATCAGTGACAATATGATCCAATTCATGGTGCGCAGGAAGAAAGACAAAAATCAAGCCTATAGTTAAGACAGCGACAGCCAGCACAAGTGATGGGTACGCGATTAGTTTGCAAGCCGTGAAGGTACGTAAGGTGTTCAATACCCTTTCTTCGGAAGAGTGGAGCGTGCCATCTCTCTCTGCTAGTAGAAGATCTGAGGCGTGAACCCTGTAGTGGTCATCGTTCTCAAGTGGCTCCACTGCATGTGAAGGGTCTTTGGGGAAGCTTAACGCTTGCGTTGAAGGTAGCGTTGTGGGGAGTGGACAAGACATTGTAGGTACGGCGAGCTTAAGCTGTGACTTCTCCGTTGCTCCAGCCGTGCATTCATTCCTATTAAGTGCTTTATCGGGAACTGTAGGCGTCGCATTCACACTTATCGACTTCCTGGCACTGTGATGACGTGTAGCAGGAGTACTCAGCCTTTCATCTTGAACGTTGCTGTTATTGACGTCTGTTTGGATGACTTCCTTCACATAGTACAAGTACGTCTCTCGTGGTTTCTTCAAGATCCGAGAGTACATTATTTCGTCATCATCAAGTACGACTGGCAAGATTGTTCCGCGACGCCGTCTTGCTGAGGACTTCGTCCTCTTGCCGCGTTTCAGTGAGAAGTCTCCGACTTCAGGATACATATCCTCGTCGTCGTCGCTTTCTTCCACAGTACTTGGAGGCAGCTGGATGTCGGACTCTGTCTGCGAGTACCCGCTCGTTGAAGACATCGCGCTTAACACTTCATCAGGCACAACGGTATAGGCGGAAGCTGATGCAGAGGTCAGGGATGGTGATTCGCTCCAGCTGGACGACGACGTCTCATCTTCAACATCTACAAGGTGTACCGGAAGGATGTCACGACTGTCCCAGCTGCTGCTTTCGTAAGGAAGCTCTCTGTCTTCTATAAGCCATTTTCGCAATGCCGGCGACTCCGGACATGTTACTTGCTTATCAGCTGACCGGTGAGCTTTCTTATACGGGGCATAAGCCTTTGACATTGTGCGCGAAGTAGCCGGACGACCTCTAGAAAGTTCAGCTGAGTAATATTCATCGCTTGAGGTCCAGGAGTCGTCGCTACTTGACGCTGCATCTTCAGTAACTAGTGCTCGTACCGCCATAGGAGCCGCCCTCTTAGGTGTCTCAGTCCTAGTGTGGTGCCGTTCGCCTGCGGCACTACGGGATTTTCTTCTGGAAGCATCTTTGAAACGATCGCTTTCCAGCGATGCCATCAGCTTTGGCAGCTTGTTGATGGTGGATTCGAGTTTGGCGTAGAAGGAGTTGCCCGGCAAACTTTCTGTATCATCCAGTTGACCTAACGGTACACCTCCTGCGAATGAAGTGAGTAATGTTTCATCTTCATCGCGGGGAACAATGGACGACCAATCTCGAAACGTGACCCTTTTTCGACCTGCTGCACTTGCAGGTCGGCTTTCTTCTACCATCCGCTGTTCGTGCGTACCGTCGTTATCCGTAGCTGAAGGTGTGCTTTCTTCCTCTAAGGTGATGTGCAACTTCGTGGGTTTAGGGCGCATCCCTGTTCCACTTGATGTGGAGTTACTAAGGACAATCTGAAGATCAGCGCCACGCAGCGCCTCGTTCGACTTTGCAGTCTCCAGAGGTACCCAAGTCTCGTCGCTGCTAGATTCCGATTTCCTGTGTATCATCCTCGGAACGTTGTGTGGCTCCTGCGACAGTCTCTTTCTTCTTCTTCTTCGTCCCGCGGAGAATGGCCATTAGCCCCAAGGGAGATCGGCCAGGGCTATGAGAGGAGATCGGCTTTCTTCTTCTTCTGCTCTTTGTTTGTGTTTTCTTCCTCAGTCATTAGCTGTTATCCACCAAGGGAGATTGGCCAATGCGTCCTGGAAAAAGATTAAAAGAGAACAGAAAATGTAACCCAAGATAAGGGCAGTTCCGATAAAGTCACCGGATACATTTGTTTTTGTTTTGTTTCCGCAAGCTCATCTTCGACGCATGAGCCGGCACAGTCCTCCTTCACCCTCTCACATTAGGGGTGAAGGAAAGACGCATCTCCCAAGATGCGCAATGAACAAAATAAAGAAAAAAATGGTGTTCCTTCACGATTTTTGTTTTGCGGACGATTCATCGAACGGATTTTTGTTCTGAAAACGACTCCAGTATCAGGTGACCCAAGGGACCAGATGTTCTCATTGGGACAACTTCGTAGCTTTTATAATTAAAAAGTTGATTATTGAAAGTTAATTGGGACATTGCCTTAGGAGTTCGCTAATGCCCTCCTAAGGTGTGCCCTTCAGCATATGCTATATTGCAATTGATTTCATCTAATTCGCATTTAGCTGGGACACCCTGTATATATGACGTATGACGACTATGCATGGACAAGTGAGTATGTATGTATGTAGGAATGTGCGTACCTGAAAATGTATGAGAGGAGCGAGAAAGTGCCTAGACGCGGTTCGAGAGCACACTGTACTACGCGAGACCTGCTACAACAGGCCTATTACAGAGCGTAGTATGGGATGCTCCGAGAGACAGCACTGACGCTAACGAAAGTGGGGCTCCCAACAAACGCAAAGGGGTGCAGATATACCTCCGGCGAAGTTGGCCAAAATGAGGGCAGAGGAGCAAAAAGTGTTCAGTTGTTTCATCCCGGCCACAATGGGAGCAAACAGAGGACAAAGAGCGTCCAACACGGTGAGGGTAAAAATTTAACGGTAGCGCCAGGCATCGAGCTCGCGTGCCTGGAGCTGCAGAGGTTAGGGTTCTACGAAAAGGAAAGACTCTGCACGCACTCAATAACCCCATCTTTTTAGGAGACAAGTTCAATTTCTCCCTGGTTTTCTTTTAAATAATCAATCAATCATCATCAACCTCATCTTTATCCCGCTCACTGGCTGTGATCCACGACAACGGATAGGTTGTAGAGGCTCGAGGTCTCGAGCCACAAAAGTAGCGGATATGGCAAAATACTGAAATATTCGCCGAGAAGTTCATGCTGCAACGTATTATTGCAACTTTTTTTTTGTATGTGTACAGAAATGGCTACCACATGTGAGAACATTCAGCGTCTGCGTCAGCAACATTGAACGTCTGCTGGAATGTTTGTGATATACCGCTATGTAGGACTCGTACAAGTAGAAACGCACCCTTCTCAAAGCTGCCGTTGTGTGTAGCATATCACAGTGTAGTCCCATTTAATCCAGTTGTATATACTTTTGAATTACACCATATTTGTTACATAGTAAGCATGGCAGATACGCGTAATCTATTAACGAGGGAACTGCAGTCAAGGCCTTCGACCTGCAACTGACAGACCGCCTACTTTGTTAGACAGCGAGATAAAAGAAAAACACGCTTCGTTTCATTCCTATATCCAACACAGCGTGCGTCATCATGCGTACGTCGTATGACGTACGCTGTGTTGGATATAGGAAAGAATTGAAGCGTGTTGTTGTGTTATCTCGCTGTCCAATCCAGAGTAGCCGTATCGTCAGCCGCAGGTCGAAGGCCTTTATTGCAGTTCCATCGTTAATAGATTACGCGTATCTACCACGCTTACTATGTGGGGAATATGTATATACAGTTGGATTAAATGGGACTATATATACAGGGTGTCCCAGAAAACGTGTCATTGAATTATAATAAAAAAACTACGCCACCTAGAATCATGCGGTCAACAGCATTTGTTCTTATTAGGTTTTTGCCACCTCCTAATGTGAATGTCATGTACTCCAAGTTTAATTATGTAAATATTTGCGAACTGAACTCGGACATTTGCCAAGTATAGGTCACTTTTTTACCCCACCAATATGAAGAGCGTGCCGAGTTCACTCAAATTCATGATAACTCGCAGTGATATTCACAAGCTATCCCATCGGAAAAAATAGCCGAATATCATGCTTTTCGGAGCACCGAACCATAGCGCGCGATGACTTTTTGAGCGTAATCGCTCTCAGTGCGACGAAAGGAGGTTCCGAAGCCAGCCCACAGAGTGATAATAGAAAAAGTAACAGTTCCTAAAATTGGGAGAGGGAAAGCATTATCTCAGCGAAAGTCGGACGTGATAAGCCGTTCCTGTTTTATCTCTTTCTGCGATGTCGGGGAGGGCTGGGTTTCCAACCTCCTTTCGTCGGACTGACAAAGATTGCGCTGAAAAATTCACCGTGCGCTATTCTGTGCGACCTCCGTAGAGCATGATGTTCGGCTATTTTTTCCGATGGGATAGCTCCTGAACATCCCTGTCAATTATCATTAATTTGACTAAACTAGACACGCTCTTCACATTGGTGGGGTAAAAAAGTGACCTTTACTAGGCAAATTTCCGACTTATTAAGCTCGCAAAAATTTACTTAATTAAACCTACGTTACACGACAGTCACATGGGGAGGTGGCAAAAACCCAGTAAGAACAAATGCCATTGACCGCATGACTCTAGGTGGTGTAGTTTTTTTAATTATAATTCCATGACACGTTTTTTCTGGGACACCCTGTATACAATGGGATATGCTACACACAACGGCAGCTTTGTGAAGGGTGCGTTTCTACTTACAATGAAACCCACCTTTTATCGGGGCACGCAACTGACACGACGTTCCGGACGAAACGTTTCCCCTGAAACATACACGTTACGATTTACGAGCGAAATGTGGAATCGTAAAACGCTATACCGCCAAAGCACTATACGTGGGCATGATTTTGATCCATGCGGGAGGCCATTGCTCTCATCCCATTTCCCTTCTCCGTATTGCTTTGGCTTCGAACCTTTAGATTTCGTGCTCGCCGTTAGGCGAAGCTGCCCATATTTTTATGATGCCATTTTTAGCTGCCAAAGTTATTTTCACGCAGACGTCATCCCCTTTAGCTTCTGACAACGCTGAAGCTCTCGCATTCTTCCAAGAATACGACAATATTTCGCGTAGCTCGACGGACTTCCTGAGTGCGACCGTTTCTTGCCTTAGGGACAGTTCGTTGCGGCTTCGGGTCACGCCGACCATTTTTCATCAGTTCTACTTCATACACGTGGAGTTGAGCGATGGTATACAGCAGAATGTGACAGAAACGACGAACAACGCAAGTATCATACGTAAGTGCGAATTGAGTGCAGGAATCAATTCGCCTGCGGAAGTGACCAGGATGGACGTGAGAAGCTTTAAAAGTACCCAAGTCTTCGCGATATCATAACACAACTCTAGCGGGATTTCGATGGATTACCGGAGTTGGCTCAGAAAACGCAGGGGTAGAATAGATGAGGTTTCTATTCTATCGTGTGAAATGTCACGTCACGGCATGCGTACGTCTGTGCTGTATACGAGGGGTTGGGGGGCGAATTCGGTGAAACGAGAGGCCAAATGGTCGTGTTTACGTTCATTAATGTTGTGGGAAGAGCCAACGCCACCTTGATAAAGAATGCCTGTTTATTGCCTTCTCTCCCTCTTGCCCTATACGAGGACATATAAAGTCCGAATTCGTCTGCTCCTGCGATTCACCGTTCTGCGAATTCGAGGACCCGCAAATGATTGCAGCTCACATGGAACATGCAGACCTAAATATTTAGACAAACATTGCAAGACGCTTTCTAGAAAATCAGTTTTGAGAAAGATTGAGACCTTTTTCCCATTTATTTTCCAGTTTTCCCATTTATTTTCCAGTTTTCCCATTTATTTTCCAGTTTTCCCATTTATTTTCCAGTTTTCCCATTTAGTACGCGGTGACGTGCAATCACTACTCGCAGACGACGGTGGTTGGTCTTCATGGCCACGACCGCTGAAAGCACGTTCGTGATTGGCTACGGCCGCTGAAAACACGACCCTTATTGGCTGACTCTTAATTGTTACGTCATGGTGACGAGTAAGCAGGCTTTCCCTATCTAGGTGGTGTTGGAAGAACGCGCCTCTTAGGATATACTATATACGAGGGCCACAGAAACGGGCGCACATGTCGGCACAGTTCCCTTAGAAGTCGGCCCAGGACGCACATTCCCCAAGTGCGTGAGTCACAACGACAGACTCATCGTGAGTCTGTCGTGTGTCCTTCCTGTCCTGTGGTTTCGTTTCCCTCAAACTCACGTTTTGTATTATAATTACAACAACAATAATTTTTGCTGACATAATACAAGTACATAATACTTCCCACAAATCAGCATTATAATGGATAGTCCTCTATAGTGTATATGCCTATTCGTTCTTATAGAAGAAGGCTGACAAATGAGAAAAGCCACAACGATCCGATGAGGTAGCGGTGATAAATTTCGAGAACATTCTGACATCTTGCTCTCAGTGCGGAAGAGTCTTGAATACATTCAATGCGGACGATGAAAAATGGAATGTCTAAAATGGCGTCACCATTCATGGTGCAACTGCTTACAAGAGTGAAGACAAATGCATTGTAAACGGGATGACTCATCCTTGTAGAGATACTGAACTAGAAGGAATGCAGGAGGGCCTCCACTCAGTCACCAACACGCCCAAACGGCAGTTCTGATCAGCTATAGTGTCCTCTGGTCCTGAGGTGCTGAGGTCACTTTCTTTGGGAGAATTTGGGGTGAGGGAATACAAGGGACCTTGTGTGTGTACCCAAGAGTCTGTGGGACACAGGAAAAATTGCAGATAATTGTGCACCGGTGAACTCTGTAGGTCAGACTTGCGGCCAATGAGTAAGTACTGCACCAAACACTTCAACTTTTTTGTATATGAACGCAGGTACACAAATACATACTGAGAATGAATATTATAATACATGACACAAATACTAAAGTGTTACAGTATTAGTATTGTAATATCCTTCACAAAGCTAAAGGTAAATGATGAACTGTTCGTATGGAGCGGCGAGCACAATAAGCTAGTACCTTTGGGATCTGAGCGGAGAAGTAGCCGCTTAAACTGGCAATCGCAAAGCTCCTACAGAAATATTAAATTACTGAATGTGAACGCTCGTAGCATACTTAACAAGGTAACTGATATTGAAGCCTTATTGCTAACCCTTGACCCGGACATTGTGGTTGTAACGGAAACATGGCTACACGACAGTATCCGTAATTCCGAAATAATAGTGAGTTTTATTATACCGTTGATAACGTTATCGTCTATATCGGAACCAATCGCACTCATGCGTGACTCAGAATCTTATCCACTGATTGGTCCCGGTTGATGAGACGCTAGCCACGTTATCAACGGTCTGCTAAGACTCTCTAATACCTCCTTCGTACAATATTGGTCGCTGTGACCGGACTGCTAGAGGAGGGTGTGTGACCTTTATTAGCCGCGTTTACATGAATAAGACACAGGCGTATCGTATCCAGTTGTCGAATCGAATCAACCCATGTAAACGGGTCAATTCGCTAGGACAGCGTATCGTATTCAATTCACTAAGCAGAGGTGGATCGACACGGTGGGTGCGCATTCAGATTGTGCATGTAAACAGACGATGCGCATCGAGGGAGGAAGAGAGGATTATGGGAAGCGGCGTTCGGCTGCGAGCTAGTTGCGTCGCCTGCTACTCCTATACACTCTTAGAAATGAACTTCACTGCATAGCACGCTCCCAGCCAACCATCATCTCGAATGATGTCGTTATTTACCCTGATTTGTTGAAAACGGGAGGCGTACGGCTTGAGGAGCAAAATTTTTTTCAGTTCCTTCCAGCATGGACTTAGGAAGGGTGTTGAGTTTGAGTTCGATTATAGGAAAAAAAGAAAGAAAACAACGGAAGATATTGAATTTGTCACTTGACGAGTTCTGCTACTCCCACAAAGGAAATTATGAGGAAATGAAATGAATGGAAGGTGTATCCACAGTCACGCAACTCGTTGAGGCTGTTCACGATCTTTCTGTATAGGTAAATGCCCAGAGGCAGACAGATATAATCTTCCTGGATTTATCTCGAGCGTTCGACAAAGTGAGTCATTCAGAACTAATGCATAAATTGGAAGCCACGTTTCCGGCTACGGATCTACTGGAGTGGCTGCGCTCCAACCTCACGAATAGGTAATAATTTGTGCGAGTCAATGGCTGCAATTCTCCACTCGAAGCGGTTGCATCTGGAGTGCCTCAGGGCTCTGTGTTAGGACCGCTTTTGTTTTTTATCTTTATCAATGATATCTGTAAAGACCTCCCTGTTCGGTGTCGGTTGTTTGCAGATGACTGCATGTTGTATTGCGATATCCAAAATTCATATGTGATCAAGAAAAATTGAATCAGTCTCTTCAACAACAACAACAACAACGAATAAGTAATAGTGATGTAGTGGGATGTGTCGCCGCTGAGGCGGCATCCTATCCCATTGCTTGAGGGGGAGAAGATGGTGAATGATGATGAATGTTCAGAGTTCACGCAGGAGCCCTGTTGCTGCTGAGAACGTGATGAGGGCTCGAAGAGCTCGTAGCTGATGCGCAGGATTGACCGGAGGCCCAAGCAGATGAGGAAGGGCAAGTGAGGGTGTCCCAGTGGCTTCAAGTTGGCGCTGGAGGACGCGTCGCTCAGTGAAATACTTCTGACAGTCGATGGGAATGTGCTGGAGAGTACTTGGAGTATTACAGCAATGGCATAGCATTGTGCTACTGTAACTCAGTTTTGTGGCGGAAGTATGGGGTGAATGCGACGTTCAAACGAAGTCGACGGACGATAGACGTAATGTCTCTTTAGCGTATAGTCACTTGATGCGAATCCTGGCAAATGGATAGCTAAACGTCCAGAAGTGTGTGTGTACGCATATAACAAGAAGGAAAACAATACTCAACTACAATTATCAAATTGGGGGCCACGACCTATCTACAGTGAATTCGTTTAAGTACCTTGGTGTCATTATTTCTAACAATTTACGATGGAACCAGCATATTGACCATGTTACGCGTTTTGTCTTTGGGAAATTATATTATTTAAAGCGAAATTTAAAACATGCCGCTTTGACTACGAGACTTCAAGCCTATAAATGATGTGCGCGGTCCTTGGTAGAGTACGCTGATGTTGTATGGGATCCCTTCACGGTTGAGAATATCAGGAAAATGGAGGCTGTCCAGACCCGCGCACTACGTTTCATTTTCAGTCTGTACGGGCCGAGCACACATATTAAGAACTTGTATGCAAAAGTGGAAATCCACTTTTTACAAACACGATGGAGAGCGCATCGTTTGAGGCTATTGTATACATGTACGCAAGTAATTGTGTTAGGAGCAATCATAGTTTATATGTCCAGCCTTTTTTACAGCGAAGTCTGCGCTTTAACAATTAAAAAAAAAAAGGAAGTAGTTTAGCGCGCGCGTAGACGGACTCAACTATTCTTTATTTCCGCACACAATAGCCGAATGGAACGCACTGCCCGCGACGAAGTCGTTGCCGCAACCTCTGTCGATGCATTCTCGAAAGTATTATGCAAAAACGCTGATGCTGATAGCATTACTGTGTTGATGATGTTGATGTGTTATTCTTGACGTATCATGCACACATTGTTTACCAATGTATATAAGTATGTATACATACATGGATGCATTTTTTTTATTCATCGCTCTGTATGAGTCCCACTCCTACCTGGCCACAAAACGGAGGCTGTAGTACTGAGAAATAAAATAAATAATACAAAGCATTACTACTACTACTGCCCACTCTTGCTGAGCTGCAAGGTGACGTGTTTACCATAGAAACGTAATTCGTGACATCCCTACGCCCCAGTATTTAAATACATTGTAATTAAAATACTATTTAAAATATAAATACGCGTATTTATATTTTGCATTTAAATACAGACTCGGAAAATGTATTTATAGTTATATTTAAATACCAATTTTCGGGTATTTATTCTTGTGAATACTTTATAGATACTCTTAAATACAGAATATACTGACTCATATCTTAAAGTTGCACGGCATTTGACCTTTCGGGAAGAACGGCGAGTTTGGCACGCAATTATGCCCTGTTTGCGCAAGCATGCGCATGCGACAAGCCATTTTATATGGCGAGTTTTTCACTGTTGTTGCGGACAACGGTCGCGACTACCCTTCCTTCCTTATTATGGGTTTAGAGTGGTCAGCCAGACGGTATGGCTCGCGACTACCCGATTACATTGTTCTACGAAGCATCTTCGTCAAATTTAATACAAGCATTTGTTCATCGGCACCTGTGGAGAAGCTGGTCTCCTTTGCGAATCTGATTGTACGGTCGAACAGAAGATGAATAAAAGAAGCAGTCTTCGAGAAATTTCTTATATTAAAATCGCCACGATAATCTAAGATATAAATGCTATTGTTCCTTGCTGATTTATTCCTACGATCGTCGTTATTTCTGTAATTCCAGATGACATCTTCCTAACAGTATTTATGGTAGTAGTTGCGTTATTTAAACACGGTATTTATATTTCGTATTTAAATACTCGTGTTGAAAACTATTTGTGAAGAGTATTTAAATACCCCTTTCAACAAAGTATTTTGTATTTATATTTAAATACTCAAGAAATGTATTTATGCCCATCCCTGCTAGCGTTTCTCCGTTGATTGCAAAATCTAGCAGGGGATGTGAGACGGCACTCTCATATCGAATGCTTACGTTGAAATGACGATATGAAATGGATAACCTAAACTAAACGAATGCGTACATCCATTCAAGTCGCATATTGCAGTCCAGTCATGGGCGTGAATACATTTTGGATGTATTTAAATATAAATGCAAAATACTTGTTTAAATACTTCGTATAACTACTTTGTATGTTCAGTATTTAAACACGAAATATAAATACAGTATTTAGGTGGGTAGAAATCCAGCGAACCGGTAGAGATGTAGGAAGGGAGTTGCCTCAGGACAGAAGCCGCCGATATTTCGAACAGAGGGCTGTTGACCCACAATTCGCATGAACCTTTAAACACGTCACACCTAACCCTTTAAATACCATGCCAATGATGAGGACGGTGCCCAGAAGAAGAACAGTCTCTGTTCGAAATATTGGCGGCTTCTGTCCTGAGGCAACTCCCTTCCTAAATACAGTATTTAGATATCCTAAATACTTTCATAGATACACCGAATGAGCAAATAACTAAGATAAGTTTAGACTGAGCAGCTGTTTAAATAAGCATTCATGTAGACCGTTATGAAGTAACAAGGTTCCTTCATGATTACATTAGACGACTATGTCGTCGTCATTGCAGCACCTGCCTGATCAGAGACGTTTGGTTCGTGAAGCAAACGAACCTCACCAGACGGTCTGCAGAACAATATATGCGCATCCAAAAGGTCCTGTAACATCTAGACATCAGTCCTGGAGCTTGTATGTCTAAAAGAAACCTCCAAATTTGTACTACTCCATCAAACCAGGTGAATAACCTCTAGCCTCTCAGCAAAGCTACAGTCACGACAGTATGCAGCTGCGCAATTTGGAATATGCGGATTTGATGTATTTACGTGTGTTTACAACGTATTTCAGCAAATAAATACTCATAAACAGCATTTAAATAAAATATAAACGCATTTTTCTTGACTATATTTAAATATGAGATATAAACTCATGTATTAATAGTTTTAATGGTATTTTAAATACAGCGTATTTAAACACTGCCCATCCCTGTTGCAGTGCTGTCAGCAGAGCGCTTCGGTTGAGGCCCACGCACCACAGAAACAGTACATCCATTTTCATTTCGGTCACCGATATTGTTTACCACAGGGGCCGTAGCGAGCCTGTTAATGCGACCAATGTTCTCCTGGACGGCCACTATAAGGCTGACACGTGTCGCGTAGAAGCATGAGACCTCTGGGGAAGCTGCCTCCGCAGAGGAAGCACACCCCATTGCTATCGTGGTTCCTAAACATATTACACCTTGCCTTTGACCCTTGATAGAAATTGTTTACGGAGTAACGCAGGTTAATGAAGTCTTTCGCTTGGGACCTGGTCAGAGACGAAGACTAAGCTTATACCCCTGTCACACGGGCATTTCGATCCTTCTCGAATCCGATCTGCATCGAACTTCCCGAGCACGCTCGAGTTTTGACGCTGCTACACGGCCACTTTCAATGCGCATTGAATGGTTGACCTGTGCAAATGAATAAACGGAACTCATTAATTTCGCGTTTCCTATATAACAGCGATATTAGTGGTAATTTATCGTATATCGATGTAAGCATCATTTGTAGCTTCGCGCGCATGTCCGTCTTAAGTTATGACAGTTCACCGGGGTCGAGGATGCAAATGGCGGCCGTCGAGCCGTCTTGAAATTCTCAATCCTGTTATGGGAACTGTCTTGAGTCAAGCAGGATCAAAGTTCGATCCTGCTTGGAAGCGGCCGTGTAGCACCATCCGATCTGCATTGGGTTCAAGCAGGTTCGGTCGAGCAGGATCGAAAATGCCCGTGTGACAGGGGTATTAGTGACGGGAAGTACTTGAAGTACATTTCTCGGTACTTTTACATTTCAGTTCCTGTGAGGGTTAAAAATTGGGCTGTTCGGTGGAACATGATTAAAAGCGCTAATACCCCGGCGCCGAGGAGCTAAAAAGACAGGACACAGACACGTTGCACCTACTGGCGCACCAAGAAACTTCATGGTCTTTACAAATTCGCTTAAATCCTGATCTACTTGTAATTAGATCCGCCTTCGTCTCAAGGTTGCCCCTCCTCCAACTGGTCTCCCTGATCCCGTGTTCTTACAATATCCCGTTATTCCTCCCTATCAGTAGCAGTATGTTCTTTATCACCATCAAGAAACCGCCGAACCCGGTCCGATAGATGAATTGACGGCAAGCTGACACATTTCAAACCAGCTTTCTTTATCTCCATCGCTTCACGGAACAATAAAGCGCACATTTTCCTTCCTTTATAGATAGTTTTTGTTTCTCCCAATTTTGCAACACAACCCTGACAAACCCTCAAATGGTCTACCAACGTACCATATCCCCTATTCACGGAATATTGATGTTCCTTCAATCTCTTGTTGATACACCGTGATGTCTGCCCAATATATTCGCGCCCATATTTCAGAGGTATGCAATAAACCGCCCTCACTCTACATTCTATAAACTTTTTTTCATGTTTGATCATACATCCAACCACCCTCTCCTGATTTACTCTCTTGATTAAAGATCTCAACCCTTTCTTTTTTTTTTCTTCTGAAAACAACGTCCACGTCGTATTTACCTCCGGCTTTTTTGTACTGTACATAAAGTACAACAGGTGCGAAGTACTTGGTACTTCAGTACAGTTTTGAGGTACCTTCGCCCATCACTGACTAAGCTCCGGGGAAAGGCGCGGGCACCGTTCTCAGCTGCGGGAACACCAGTCGCACGTATACACAAACGACATCGAGTGTTTTCCTACGGTTTTCTCTCGCACGCAGTATTGATCGAAGGGAACGTTATGCGATGTTTTGCTCACGTTCTGATGACCGCATATTCTCCACTGAGGCGAACTGGGCTCTACGTGCAACGAAGAAATATGGAACGCCGCAGGTTTCTCGCAGCACGCGCGGGCGGGCCGACCGATCGGCGGATGGCTGCTCGTGGTCGTGTCGTCCGTCACAGAGCGCTCTAGGTTGCGAAGATTCGATCGGGAATACCGGAATCGTTGGTCCGGAAGCGGGGCGGTGTCTGATGGAAAAAAATCGATGGCAGGAAGGCAGCGGAGCGTACAGGAATCCGTGGGTCGGCAGGTGAATATTATGTATTCATTTGTTTATTTATTTTCTAGTGCCTTCTCACACACGAACCAGCCGTGTGAGAAAAAACGATCACACCTGTGCAAATTACTTTTTTATTTACTTTTATTTATTTACTTTTTGTTTTTGTTTTTTGTGCGGATTAAGTTGGCGCACCACCATTTCCTTTATGCCATTCTCGTCCAGTGTTCTAGGGGGAAAACAACTTGGTGCAAGTAAAACGGAACAGGGACGGAGTAGACGGGACAAAGCACTCAATGTACTCAGAGTGCTTTGTGCTAACAACAACAACAACAACAATAGATGTTAACGACGAGATGGGGGTGTTCCAACGCGGCGGTGCGGTACCCTATCCCATTGCACGTGGAACATTATATGAAGATGATGAGGGAAAGATAAAAACACGAGAATACACTAGCCGTCCGGAGCAACCTAGTGGATGAAAGGAAGTCTATGGACAGGTGATGAACCCGATGATGGAGCGCAGGATCTTCATAGGGGCTGATGGGTGCAGCTAGGTTGAGTGGTATCTTGCTGATACGAGCAAGCTTTGTGCCGTATACCCTGTCCCGTTTTCCTTGCACTCAACTGCTTTACTTAATATATTATACCAACAAACCTAAAAATAAATGTGACCTAGTTCCAATGGGATACGAGAAGGTCCTGAACAGGTCACGTGAAGTACTGCCAAAACTGTCATTGCATTCTTGGACGTAGATACCCAGTCATTCGCATCGCTCATGTGAGCGTTGTGATATCCGGCAATAGAGATTCACAGCAGAAAGAATAATCTAAATTTTAATGAGACGAGACGAGACTTCCGTGCAGAAGGCTGGAAAGCTTCTTTAAGTCTGACCTGAAGTACAGCCTTCTGCATAAAGGTCTCGTCTCATTTAAATTTAGATGCTCTCAACCGTCTTCTTTGTGTTGTGATATGTTTAACTTAGAAAAAGGTTAGAATATTACGTATAAGTATAAACCACGACGTGCACGCATGAAAGCTGCGCCGCGTTCCCCTCGTTTCGTTAGTAAAACGGCAATTTGGAAGTTCAGTTTTGCTTTCAGGCTTGGCACGTGCTATCCTAGTTGTGACGTCATATCTGGAACTGTCGAAACAGGGTTCAAGGTGAACTTTGTACATAAGCAACGAGGAAATATCGCACGAGCGCTACTTCTAACAAGGACAAGACGAGAGAGCCACAGATACACAAGCGCTTTGTACTTGAGGACCCCTGTCAGTCTTGCTCTTCCGCATCGCAGGAGCAGAGGCACAGGATGCCTACTATAGACCTACAGTCTGCCTATGGGCGGCACGTTTGAGAGAGCACCCCAACTATTCGGAGAGCATTGCACCCCGAACAAGAACGAGACGTACGAAAGATACAAGAGCACGGTGAGACTTTTGATTCTTCCTATACCACTACTTGGGGGATCAACGTAAAGGCATGATGGTCCTCCACCTTAGAAGACTCCATGATGCGAGATCACGTAATAGTTTATGTAATTTAGGACAAAAACCTACGGCAAAGACTGCTAGAGAGAGAGAAGAAGGAGCTGCCAGGTACATACTCCAGACACACTTGCTCAGACCTCTTACCATTCCTGGCAGTGACCGGCCTACGTCTTAACTTTCGGCCGTCATCATTACAACATCTGTTATCATATCATATTATCTCATCTCAACCTCGCTACAGTCGTGACGCTGCCCACATAAGTGAGGCCAACAACGGCAAGCCAGTCTCGTCACCACCACCACAACCTCCAGAACACTTCGTACCAGCTCCCGTGGCATAGCGGTTACGATGGCCGCTTTGCACGCCGAGACTGGGAGGTGACACGGGTTCGAATCCTGTCACCGGCTGTGCTGTCTGAGGTTTTCCATGGGTTTTCCGAAGTCTTTCCAGGCGAATGTCGGCACAGCTCTTGGTGAAGTCGGTTCAGGACGCATACTAACCCCTCTGTCGCCCACTCCTTCCTGCTGTCCTTTGTCCACGTCTGTACGCCGCTCAAAGCCACAGTTGCTTCGCAGCGCTTACACGGAATTTAAAAAAAGAGAACACTTTGTGGATGTTATATCAGGGCGTTAATCACTCTCTTCGGATATTCTGAGCCTTGTGTCTCAAAGACGGTAGCAGAACCTCTGTCTATCAGAAAGATCACAAAGGCGCAAAGTGCGGGTTTGTCTTTGCTGATCCGGCCTTAGCTGCTTTGCTGATCCGGCCCTAGAACCCTCTCCACGTTGAACGGCCGGCGGTCCAGCCCCTCCGGGGCACCCTTCAAGAGTGCTGCTAGCGAAAGACTGCGCCTCAGACGGTGAGTTACGGGCTCTGAGGATCGTGGCATCTTTAGAGGAGGAACGATAAGTGCGTTTGGGGTAGATCGATTCGTGCAAGGAATGTGTTTTGAATGTCGTCGCTCAGCCACATGGTCTGAGAAAGCCGATCTCGAACTGCGATCTCTCGCAGCTCCTTCTCTCGTGTCGTGACGTCAGGTCAGCGGAGCACTTTTATTGGCGCGAAAGGAAGCAGGGCGACAGGGCGACTCACTCGACTGTGAGACGCGAGGCGGGCGGCGCCAGATACAACCGCAAAGAGAAAGAAAGGAAGAAAGGAAAAAAAAAAAAAAGAGAGAGGCTGTCACCTTGCTATTGGCCGACAGTCGTGACGCCTCCAGTGAGCCTCCATGCTCCTTCAACGCAGAAGAAGGCGATGGCGATGTGCCGTACGAGTGGGGTCAAAACACTCAGAAACCTAGCCTGGGAGACAAAGAAAAGGGAAAGGCTTAAAAATAGTATCGACGTCGATTCCCTCGAGTGCTTCTTCACGGCGGCAAACGTGTTTTCTTTTCTCGTCAACTTCTCCCGGAAAAATATTGCGTTCCTCATGGAGCACATCTAGACACACCACACGGTGTCGAGCAGCCGTCGTGAAGGAACGACGACAAACTGTTTCCAACTAAGATGTCACAAACTTGCTTTTATTTCTCGTCGTAGCGATGTTTTACGACATTCCTCTAAACCTACCAGCGCCGCAGGAGAAAGATATCATCCCCCGGGGAATCGTCGTCTTTCGCTGCGTCGGTCAGCGTCTGGCTTGTCAAAGTGTACAGCACGGGGTTAACAATAGAAGCCTTATTGCATCATAAGACGCCCCTTCTTGAAGCATCCACACTTTTGAGGGCGTCTAACTTTGTACGGTTCTCCAAAGTGGTCCAACACTGATTGTATGAAACGGAAAGATTCAGAAGCTTCCTGGGAAGGAAACATTGTCACGCCTCTAGTGGTAAGATACACGAATGTACAGCTCCGGTCAACCTTAATAATAACACTGGAAAACAAATCTGTCTCATTTCTCAGCGGGATAACAGTCACCCTTGGGACACTGGCGGAACAAAATCGTTGTGTTAGACTAACACGATAATTTCTGTTCAATTAAGATTTCCTCATGGTCCCAAGGGTTGCTGTAATTGCGTTCGTGAACGAGACAGCATTTTTTCCATTGTTATTATTAAGGTTGACCGGAGCTGTACCTTATAGGAAAGGAAGGAAATTGTTTATTTTTTTACATTACATATTGCCAACTTCGCAGGTTGAGTAATAAAATCTGAGAACAGTGACAAAACATGAAAGGGATCAAACGCCAGCGGCGTGTCACTGATCCCCGTCATAACAACATGACAACAAGAAAAAATACATATAAGGCAGGTACACAAACATCGTACTATCACTGAACATATTTACGCACATTGCACATATCTCAAGCTTTACTACAAGAGCTAGATATGCTGTAATAATAAGAACACTAATTTCGTGTGGTTTTACAAATCATCAACTTTGAGATTTGAAATAATTTCTTACTTGTTTTGTAAATATAAATAGTGACTTAGAGCACTGAATAGACTCATGCAGTGAATTCCATAGTTTAACTGCAAAGTACTGAAATGAAAAATGTCCATAGTTTGTATATTTTTTGTAGACAAAGTGTATATGGCCCATAAATTCCAAGATATGCCGCTCATCGGGCTGCACTCACGCACCGCCTATCTGCCCTGGGGCACAGAGACCTCTCTTTGGCCAGCCTACTGGGCCCTGTAGGGCAGAAGCAATGGGCTGTTACCATGCTATTACCGCTAATATGCTTCCTGGGTAACTCTGGACTCCTAGACTGCCTCTGAGCGATCGCGCACTCATGCCTCCCTGCTGCCCATGTGCCGCTTGCGTCTTTTTCCTTTTCTGTTTCTGTTATTGTCGCCTTCTTTCGCCTTTCCTTTTTTTTTCTTTTTTCTACAAGGAATAACAAGTCGACTTCTGTCTGGCTGACCTTTCCTTTCTGCTTGCCTTTTTTTGCCCCCCCCCCCCCATAATTTCGTATTGAGGCTGTAACTTCACGTTTAGTCAAGGTTATGAATGGCACGATAGCACAATGGCACGATATAGTTTACGTGTTAACTTATATACAATTGTACATAACCTGGAACGAAATAGTTTCATAATAGAATAGTTCCTGTATAGGGATATTCATAAGTGTAAATGCAAATGTAACGCTCTCGTGGTTCCGCAGTGATAACATAGTACGTAGTGCTTTCCTCTGCGCAACATGCAACGGTTTTATTGTGCATGGATTCATATGTTAATGCGAAACTTCGTATGCCATGAGAAATATGGCTTTGGCTTATATGTAGATTGTTCTAAGAGTATGCAAGGGGAAAAGAAATTTTAACTTGGCTATTGCATAAGTGCTAGGATAGATTTTTTCACAGACGTAAGAAATATGTTCATGCCACTGCAAGTGCTCATCGAGTAGAACCCCTAATATTTTAACAGACGAACGACTGTGAATGATGTCAGAGCCAAGAAGCACATCCCGAGTATATGTAATTGTGGGGATCTGCGGTGGTCTAAATATAATGTACGATGACTTAGATGAGCTCACTAACAATTTATTATAGTTAAGACAAGCACTCAGTTTCGCTAATATACTGTTCGCCTTCTGAAACAAATCCTCAATATACAGCTTTGAAGAAATAACGTCATCAGCATATAAAATTGTCGGCATATCAAGAAATGGTACCAATAGTCGTTTATATAAGCTAAAAATAAGAAAGGCCCAAGAATTGATCCTTGCGGAATGCCTGTGGAAACATTACCTGGATAAGAGGAGGTGCCAGCAACTTGCACGAACTGTTTTCGATTTTGTAAACAATTAGTGAGCAGCTTGAGGGCTTTACCTCTAATACCGTAGCGTTCAAGTTTCTTACACAATATTGAGTGGTTTAAAACATCAAAGGCCTTCCGCAAGTCCACAAATATCCCAATAGTTAATAGTTTTGTTATTACTTTTTCAGAAGTTCACAAATTGAGAGTACCACTAGTTCCGTTGACTTATCTTTCCAGAATCCGGTCTGATAATCAGATAAAAGACTGTTTCTAAAAAAAATCCTCTAGTCTGGTTAATAATAACCGTACAAACACCTTACTCACTGTAGAAAGAATTGCAATAGGTCTGTAGGTTTCTGGGAGAAGTCGATTACCTTTTTCGTAAACAGGAACAATTTTGGAAATCTTCAGCTCGTCTTGGGGACGTCCCTTCATTAAACAGCGCGTTGATAATTGATGGCAGAGGAGAAGATATAACTGTTTTTAGGAATGCTATACTTATATTATCGTATCCAACTACACTTGTGTTATTCAATCCCTGTATAACTGATTCGACCTCCTGGGACCAAGGGTGTGAGGGAAAACACGTATGCATGTTCCGAGGTGGCAATATTTCAAGTTGACTTATCTCCCCGCCAATTGATTGTGTAGAAGCGGAACATAAGAAGTATTTGTTCAATACATTACCTATCACTTTGCAATTCGTTGTTCGAGTGCACGTATCGTCCATTATCGTTGATATTTCACTGGTTGGCTTTGTTTTCCCTTAAAGGCACAGTTTACAAGGTTCCATGACTCCCGCGCGTCCCAAAATGTTTCATGGAATTTCTGATGGAAATAATTCTTCTTTTCTACTCGCAATAGCTTAGTTGTCATATTTGCGATATTTTATGTATTTCTCTCTTAAATTTGTGTTCTCGGGGTTTTGTCGAACCTTTTTATACATATTGGATCTACGTTTGATTGACTGTAATAGACCTACAGTAATACAGGGTTCACGTATATGGACTGCCGCTTAGAACGAGAAACGATCCTACATGTTTTATCTAAACTGTTGACAAGTATCTGATAAAATCTTGTAAACTTTTCGGTGGCTGACCTGTCGTTCTGATGGTTTTTTCACGTGATTCGGCTTATTTTCATTCACAAAGATAATGTCATGAACTGTAATGTCACACGAGATAATACCAGCAAGAAATTCATCATCATTGAGACAGTGGTCTATTAGAGTACCAGTGTGGCCACCGCGAATGGGCAACTGGATCCATTGATCAAAGCCATTCGCGAGCAAAGTATGTATATAGTCACTTCATGAATTAACGTTACGTATATTAATATTCATATCACCCATGATTATGACATAATGTTTTCGCAAAATGTCACTCAAGAAACTTTTCTGTGAATTCCCGAATGTCATTCATAGGTGACGTATATATGACACCCACAATAACATTTTTACCATTTAACATTTTTTTACCATTTTTATTTTTACCATTTTTTACCATTACCAAAATTACCATTTTTATTTTTACCATTTTTTACCATTACCAAAATTACCATTTTTAACATTTAACATTTTTTCAGAAGTTGTACCTTTGCGAAGGAATAGAATAGAATAAAAATAGAAAAAAAATGGAAACGTAGGTTGCACTGGTGCGAACAGCTGTTCCAGGACGCTTGAAGTGTGGAAGCACTGAATGAATTAAAAGATTATACCAGCACGTATGTCCTTGAGGTAGGTCGTCGGTGCACACAGCGCAGGTTGCTAGGTGCTGCCTTGGCCAGCTCCCCAGTGCCTTCTCAACACTAAATGGTCGGTTGTCAAGTTTTGCGAGGGCGTTCTTCAGTGTTCGCCGGCTAGAGTCGAAGCGTCGGCAGGTGACCAGCACGTGCTCCGTGTCCTCCACAGTTCCGAAAGTTGAACAGTTCGGCGATCCAACGAAACCTATCTTATGAACGAATGCTGCAGTGAACGAGACGTTGAGTCGCAGGCGATGGATGACGGACTCTGACGGCCTTGGCATCTTCGATGGGAGGCAGTAGGTGCAGTTGGGGTCGATGAGGGGTCGATGGGGTTGTGAAGGAGGGAGTCCCTCTTGAAATGGGTATGTGAAATCTCAAAGGTCACCACTTAAGAAAGATCGTTCCTCAACTGATACGGTACAGAGGAGACAATTAGAAGACCTACTCCGCCATGAATACCTAGTGTTCGATTGGAAAAGTCATGGTCATATCCACAAAATGAGTAATATCGTTCAGTCTCGTTATTTAAAAAAGTTTCAGAAAGGTAAAAAAATGTCACTTTCTTTCCTAAAGAAGCAATTAAAGTCAATAACTCATCATAAGGTTTATTTGTGCTGCGTATGTTTATGTGAAAAAAAAACAAAAAAAAAAAAAAAAACGAAAAGGCAGAATGTAGACGACTCAGGTCTAGCTCTTGCGGATCTACATAAGAAGCAGAAGCACTGCGGGCTGTTCTGACAATAAATCTCGCCAATCTTGCGCTATGACATGAGGAGAATATCTTCTTTTGTTTTAACCCGAAGAACTGGGGCGTCGTCAGATTTTCGGACCTATATTTTGCCTTTGTTTGTCCAAAGATACTTCTAGTTCTTTTTCTTTCTTGTGCGTAACTGCTGCACCCATTAACTGTTCGTTAGTTGGTGACAAGTGCTCGTTTACAAAGATCTTGGCATCTTCACCATCTAGACCCAGAGATGAACAAGTTAGTCTATGTTTCCTGGACTTTCGGAGCACACACACACAAAGCAGGAGCAGCTTTTGGAGCAGCTCATTTCTTTTTGTACGAGAAAGCACGCGGATAATGATGTTTTCTTGATGTCGTTCCCCACTTCATCATCAGAATACATATGTTGTTGTTGTTTATTGATGTCGTTTCCGCGTAGGGACTCGGTGGCATATATCAATGTCAGTCAGTTGAAGTTCTACGCCCACTTGATGTGCTATTTTCTTGACAATGTTAACAGGATCGAAAACCTCCTTTGGGACGCCCTTGATTTCCAAATTATTGAGTCTATGATATTGTGCCAGGGCATTACTTCTTGCTGTAGATTCTCAACACATCATGTGAACGGACTGAGCGCGTTTCCTGTCCGTGGAACGGTACCAGTGTTGCGCAATGATCAGCGCACTCGATCGGAAATCGAGAGTTACGCGTTCGATTCCTGCCGCTGTCTGAGTTTTCCCGCGACTGCAACATATAAATCCTCCAATCTGTATCTCAGAACCCACTGGTTACACTACACAGGCAACTTGGCCCCTTTCCGAAGCGACAATAAAAGGCAGTAGTGTGCATTATCCCACTTAACCGAGTAGCGTACTCTGACAATGCACTCTCACATAGTTATATGAACGAACAGTGCTGTAAAACAACTTTTTTTATTAGCAGTATTTGCCTATTTGCGCAATGTGCCTGCTGCGCACGCAGAAAGTTGTAAGGTGGCTTTCACCTAACACATTGATGCACGCGGAGAAGCACGCTTTACGGTTCCTTTCCCCTCCCCTTGCCCCGAGAAGAACCTTGGTGTCCCCTTTCCAGTTTTGATAAACACAGAGACGCACAACGGCGTTCAACCACAAGGGAATGTTTTTCTTTTTTTAGTTCGACGCAGTCAAATTGTCTGTAAGTGGACGATGATTTATATGGTAGGAAGGTCTCGGATCACTGCCTTTTATTTCAAAATCCGTCATTTCGCTTTCACAATGACGTAGCCTAAATTTAGAGCGAGCGGCCTCCTTTAAGCTAAAACTGTTTCAACATAAATCAAACCGTGGAGTTGCTCTCGGAAAATGTTCGTAATTTTTCGCACAAAAGTAAATTCGCTCCAAAAAATCATTTTGGAAACATTAGTTTGCTGGCTATCGAACAACCAGATAATAACAACAAAATAACCTGTTGCGCCCAGTCCGCTCATGATAGTAGCTGGGCAGGTAAAGCGATAAATTGTCTCGGTTAAAGCGATTACGCTGAAGCTACTCTGCGCGGGAGCGACCCGGAGGAAACGCGACTCCAAAGACTCGGAGCCTCGCGCAAGCGCTCATGCTCGACCTCCGCGCGCGCAGTCCAACCGGCGCCCCTGACACGCACTCACATGCGGGCAAACTCCCGCGCGGATCACACAGCCGCGCGGCCTTCGCTTGCGCGCGATGTATCCCAACGACAGTGCCGCACTTCTCGACGTCAACTTCACGGTCTTCTTCAACAGATCACTCCCGTTCGACAGTCAACTCTACCAGGTCCCCGTCGAGATCATTGTCCTCCTCTCGGTCTGCTATGGGTTCATCTCCCTCGTCTCCGTCATCGGGAACATCATCGTCTTGTGGATTGTGGCCTCTTGCAGGCGAATGAAAACCGTCACTAACTTCTTCATTGCCAACCTCGCCGTAGCTGACGTCATCATCGGTTTATTTTCTATCCCGTTTCAATTCCAAGCGGCTCTCCTACAACGCTGGGAGTTGCCGGAGTTCATGTGCGCGTTCTGCCCTTTCGTCCAGGTACTCTCCGTGAACGTGTCCATCTTCACGCTAACGGCCATAGCGCTTGACCGCTACCGCGCCATAACGTCTCCGTTGAGAGCGCGGTGTTGTTCAAAGTTCAACGCGAAAGTTTTCATCGGCATCGTGTGGATAGCATCGTCCGTGGTCGCCCTGCCGTACGCTGTCGCGTTACGTGTGACCTTGGTGTTCGACACAAGGTCCGGAGACGTGTCCAGGCCGTTCTGCATCAATGCGGTGCTGCCGCCGTTCTCGTGGAAGATATACAATCACGTGCTTGTGGGACTGCAGTATTTCTTGCCCCTGTGCGTTATTAGTTACACGTACGGGATGATTTGGCGGGCGATGAAAGACTGCAAGACGCCTGGTAACGCGGAGAGGACGCGGGACGCGACCATCACTCGCAACAAGAGGAAGGTTGGTATCATCCACTTTTGCGGGGGCCTATTACCTTTGCTCTCCTTCTGGTACACGTGGTATATGGGGTACATGTTTTTTCGGCGGGTGCTAAGCGAAGGTACAGCTTGAGACAAAAGTTCAAGGAACGCAACACTGTTGTATTTCTTCGTCGGAGCCACCCTCCTGCTAGCTATCAGCAAGAGATCGAATAAGAAACGAGTGACCGGCTATTCTATTCATCTCTCAGTATGTGTGTCCCCCGCCTGTTTGCTGCTAGGGTGCCGCTCCAATGTGTGAAATGCGACACTACCGGTGTTGTGTAAACTTTTGTCCCAAGCTGTACATGTGTCACTCTTCAGAAGTTTATTTGGAACGGTATATATCATGCATACGTGCGGACCGAGATAGTGTGTGTATGTGTGTGAATAAGTTCGTGTGAAATCAAGTGGCACGAGAAAAGGCTACTTGGGCATTATAGAACCGCAATGACTCCTACCGACGTTTATTGCGATTTATTTTACCAACCTTCAACCGCATAAGTGTTTGTGTAAAAAAAGAAAAGCATAAACAACAACAACAACAAAAAAGAGCAATCTCTTTGTGGTTGGTAAACTGAAGGAGGAGTAACCTTTCGAGCGTTTCTAACTTACAGTGCGACTGCATTGTGATCGTATGTGATGTACTCCTTCGATATTTGCAAATGAAATGTGGTAGTTCATAAATTCTAGATTTCTCAACCGACGTCGCAACTAAAGCTTTTGAAGTCTTAAGACTTTAAGACTTTAGGGGCGTTTCGTAACGGCCGCAAGATGGAGAGTTGAAGTGGTTCAGAGTTGCGCAAGAGCTTATCTTGTACTTATGCGACACTCGCTGCGGGCTTCACGCGATTTCTTATTTAGATCAGACAATAAGACAAGGGCTGAAACAGACACATCGCTTAACACCTCTAGCGCACGAAAAGTAATTGAAAAAAAGAAAAGGAAGTACCTCCGCAAGTACTGAACAGTTCCCAAGTCGAAATTTGAGAGAGGCACTTGGAAGCGTATTTCCTGCACCTTGAAACTTGAAATTAAATCTTCATCTGCAGAGCTCTACACCCGGAGCAGCTTCCGCGAAATTGCAATAACAACAACTTTATTCTTAAGAGAATGAATGGGGGGTTTCATCGCCAGACCGCAGCCGGGAAATTGTTGCTGCTGTTAGCAAACTGCATTTCGTGATTGTGGCTGCACAGTCTTGGGTAGTAACTAAATTACTTTTAACTTGTAACTGTAACTAGTTACTCTCGGGGGTAACTAGTTACATTTCCAGAGAAGTAGCTTTTAACTGTAACTAGTTACTATTTCTGTGAATGTGACTGCAAAATGTAACTAGTTACTCGAATACATGACCGTTCCTTTCGACCTACCTTCCACCTACTTCCCCCTAACAGTGTCTTCCTTCCTTTTATCCGTAATCGGTATGTGCCCCGTGCCTTGGGTTCTATACCAAGCAGGGAATTCCAGCTTTGCGAACAGAAATTAGTTGAAGTTAGTGACCCTCGACGGTCGGAGTGAGCCATAGTAATAGTGAGTGAATAGTGAGTAACAGTGTCACTGCCCTTGCACGGGATCCTGCCTCCTGTGGATATGGACAAGGGAATGATTATGCACAAAGAGAAACTCCCCGGTCAGCTCACTTGCGCTCCGACCAGTGCAATGGCTAATCCGGCCGGTTGTTGCTATGACAAGCTTCCGTGGCCGCTCTATGAAGCAAGCTTCGAGTTTTTATCATGGAAGGGCGAGAATAATTTAATTGCAAAGTGCACGCTATGGAATAAGACGTACTCGGCAAACAGGACGTAAACTTCAAACCTGAAAAAGCATCTTGAGGCGAGTTCCTTGTCCTTGTGTATGTCTCTCTCTCTCTACACGGTACGAAACGCGTGCGTGTTACCGTGCTTTTCTTTTTCACCGCGATGCGCCAGGTTGCATGCACAAGTCGTATTTTTCCGTGTGGGATAACCGCGTATTAACTTGTACTGCTTCTGGTTTAGTGCAAGACAGCTTTTATCGCACTTCAGTAAATGTAAATAAATGTATGTTTTTAACAATTGTATCACCCTCTCATAGTCATCATTTTTATTAAAAGTAACTGTAACGTAACTAAGTTACTTTCTCTCAGTAACTGTAGCTAGTTACTCGACCAAGAAAGTAACTCTAACTGTAACTGTAACTCAGTTACTTTTTAAAAGTAATTTACCCACGACTGTAATGTGGCAGATACCGTACGGGCTATCCGGACGACTTTTTCTAACCACTCGGCACTTTCTGCTCTCAGCATGAAAAGTTGAATGTACGAAAGTACATGATTGCTTCATATCGCCCATCCTCCCCAAAACGTTCAAAGCACATGTGCAAAAATTCTTCCGGGGTGAGACACTGGAAATAGAACGACCTCTCCAGCTTCCTCTGTGATCGTAGGATACTATACGGATGAGCGGTCAGACGTGAGAAAGTGAAGGGAATGAGCATTGGGCAATAAAAAGAAGCCGAGGAGATGCCGGGAGGATGTCGCGTAAGAAAGGAGCGTTGGAGAAACGTCGTCGGTACGTCAACATGTTTGCATTACGAGAAGCTATCCATTGTCGTCACCGAACTGCTTATGATAGAAGGGTGCTGGAAAGCTTGCAGCCTATAAAGCGACAAATAAAATACAATAAAATGTAAAAAAACGAAAAAGAATGAACAAGTGGAGTCTCTGAAGCGAGGGATTCGTGCACGTCGTCCTGTTGTCGTGCTTAGGCGCCATCGTGATATTTTGCGTGTTCTAGGACCATTTTGTCGCGACTTCCACGTGGCAGAAAAAGTCGCTTAATAGTCATCGTACAGACATAATAATATATTTTAGATAGATTTTATGTGAAATGTCACTAGAATACGAAGTCCGAAAATTTGTTTTTGGTAACTAATTATTCGTATGGCTACAGTTTCTTCGTATAGCAGGACACGTGGCGCTGCTTCAAAAGACGAATAAAAGTTTTGAATTTGATCTGAATGTTAAAAAAAAAATGGAAACATATGAACAGAATGCAAATGGTATGAGGGAGTTGTACGGGCAGGGTTGGTTACCGGAAACTGTAGCGGCAACGGGAAACGTTAACTACCTGAATTCTGCAGGAAACGAGAATGAAAACATAGGAACAATTATTTTCCTTTCCAATACCAGAAATCGACACGGAAACGAAATTCAAGGCTGGTAACGATAACGGAAACCGAATTAACAGAACGTTACCCTCCTCCTCCCTCTCTTTTAAAATTTTAGTTTAAGTTAATGTATTTAGATCCCTGATGGACGTTGCATTAACTCCTCAGTGTTTGCGTTCAACAGTACTGTCAGTCTGTTTACACCGTGTTGCTACAAGATCCGGGAGTCGATAGAAGCAGGGCCGGATTTAAGGGTCTGTCATGGGGGAGGGGGGGGGCGGCCGCCCCCCTCCCCCTTAAATCCGCCTCAGGATAGAAGGAACATTGTAATGTCGTGAACACACGTAACAATCTCAACGAAACCGAAATAGCGGAAATAACGAAAATAGCTCAGAAACAGAAAGGAAATTATGCTTCGGAAACGGAAACAGAAACGACTTTTTTACGTACCGGAAACATAATCCGAAACGCCATTATTTTCGGTAACCAACCCTTCGTGTGGGTAACATTTCCCGTAGTATGCGACGACAGGAACAGCAGGGCAGACACTATAGTAACTGGTGGGTACTAGCTGCAGTGCAGCATAGCTACTATAGTAGGAGGTAAGGAGCTGTCATAGTAAAAAAAGAAAAGAAAAATAAAGTGTGGGCTTTTACACCTGATGGTCCGCTACTTCAGGCCGCTTAAAGTGATGCTTGCAACAATGTCCAGGAAAGACTCCGTAAATTGAACCGGAGCACCCCGCCAGAACCACAGCACGTTTCTCGTTAGGAAACGTGATGGTAAGCCAATATCTTTCATGAGCCTCTTCCGAAACACTTTCTTAACCAGTGCCAGACTCTTAAGTTTCTTTCTGCATGGAGACTTTCGCCGCAACGCGGATTTCGTCATCACTTGACTCCGAAGACAGCAATTTGCTGTTGCTTAGACATCGATCTTTATTCGGGTCACTGTCTCGCTCTTGCCATTTTTATGCTTTTACTTTATTCTGTGCGACAGCTAACAAAAAGCAAGCACTCGGCAACCATCCTTTCTGTCGCTTGTGAAGCGGGCGACAGGACGAACGTAGGGACTAATACACGAAAGAAAACGAATAGTCGCACAGTCGCACATTGTCTCGAATAGTCGCGGTATGTTCGTCCTGTCGCTAGCAAAGAATATATACCAACCGACCCAGTTGTTTCTGCTAGTGAAGCGATAGGGCAATATAAATTCCGGTACGCGGGACAGCGAATAAAGAGGCTTTGCAACGTCCCGCTGAATGTTCAATATTCCTACCCAAAGTATGTACGCCTATATTCTTGCTCAGACGTAGCTTCGATCCAAGCATGATACAGGGATGTGGAGAACTTCCTTACAGCAGGTTCTGTTCTGTTCCCTGAGTTTTCTGAAGACTTTCCAGACGAAACAACAACAACAACAAATAAATTAATGATAATGAATGGGGAAATTCGCACCGTAAGGTGCGGCCCACTACCCCAAGGCACAATGGGGCAGGATGAGATGTGTCCTGATGATGAGGTGATGAACGATTTCAGACGAATGTCGGCACAGTCCCCCCCCCCGAAGTCGACCCAGGACGCACACTACCCCGCCTGTCCTCCACTCCCTCCTGCTGTCCTCTCTCCATCCATACTTGTACGCCGCTCATAGCAACAGTTGCTTCGCGGAGCTAATGCAAAAAAGAGAGCGAGTTCTTGCAAGTAGTTGTGTTTCTGTCCCTGCCACCACCTTAAGGTTATGACCTCTGATGTTATTGCGCCAAAAAACATCAAACCACCTTAAGGTCAAAGAAACGATCATCGACATTGTTTACCGTGTAACGCGCTGTGTAAACTTGCATGCGACCTTACTCTGAGGAGATGCCAGGTGATGTAAATGTAATGCGAGCCCTTAGAGTAAAGTGCGTTGATTAAGAACTGAACCCCAAGGGCGAGCCGACATTAACGATACGATAACGATACCATAAACTATGCTTTATTGCAACTTCCAGAGAAAAACACAATCAGGGGGAAGCCAAAATGCAGCACCAGGCTGCATTGACAAGGGCATTACCCCTTTAACATGATCGTCGCGACGGCATGCAGCAAATGCACAAGATAATCTCTTTAGTGCGAAATATGGAACGCTATTTGACATAAAAATAGACCTTTAAAACTAACACAACCATGACAGAATACTATAATGGCATTGTGTACAAAGTAACAAGAAATTGAGCCGCTATATCCCGAATATCAAATTAAATAAACAACGATCTTAAGGAAGAAAAGGAGAGGTCATTGATGTACACCTTCTGGGTATGAAAACTGTTCAAACCACACGGAAGGGTATAAGAGAGGGACTGATGGCCGTATAGTTAGTCCTAAACCTGGGTATTGTCCATTTGTCACAGTGACAAGTATACGTTGTGACAAGTGTCGTAACGCAAACGAGGATAACATGGCGTTATTATTTTGTCGTGTAGCAACTAGAAAAGACTTGAACATATGGTAGTTGTACATACTGGTTATCTTCATTATCTTGAAAGTGGTGAACAAAGGCTGTGTGTGCGCATCGTAAGGTACATCTATTATACGAACCGCCAGTTTCTGTAAGGTCAGTAAACTAGTTACTGTCTCTCAGCGCTCCAGTGCCCCAGACTAAAAGGCAATAGCGCAAGACAGAATAAATTAGTAAATTGTATACAAGTAATTTCACCCTCAAAGGCAAGAAATGACGCAGACGGTTCAAAAGCCCCATATAAAAAAAAGTCCTATATAAGAAAAAGTCCTATATAAGAAAATATCCATCTTGATATTTTGACCTTTACATGGGATATGTGGCACTCCCGGGATAGGTCCTCGGAAAAATATACACCAAGCACCTTATAACGACCTATACAATTTCAATCTGATCGATCCTGTACCGAAATGGGAACCCCTGGTCTCGAAGCTCGATGTCACTGTTTACTTGCGCTCAGGTTCCAAAGGCTATTTCGAGATTTCGCCTAAACCTTGCGTAAACTACTCTTCAACGCAGTGACGAAACGGTTCCGCCCATCAAAGGTGTGTCCCTCTACGGTGATGACATGTCCCGGAAGGACGGACATTCGGAACCCACTGCCTCTCTTCGGGGCTTTTGTTGTTGCGCCATTAAACAACAAATCAATCGATCAATGAACTTCAGGACTTGGGCGATACAACTGAAGAGCGTGTGCTATGGCGCGCGACGACAACGGCACGGTGTCATCGTTCATGGTCCGCTGCAGTACATCCTGAGAGCGACACGCTTGCAGCGAGTGGTACCATACGGACTTGCAAACAAGTGACTGGGTTACCTAGGCACATGTCTGTAAGTCCGTACGGTATGCCACTCACTGCTAACATGTCGCTCTGAAGAAGGAATGCTCCAGAGTGTGTTCCGTAAACTTTTGTTCAGCACTGTTGCTGGGCCAACCCCACACACACTTACGAGCACCGAGGGTGTTGGAGACGCATGGAACGACCCACTCAAGCTTGCTGTGCTGAAGCTTCACCCGAAGCCAACCAGAAAGATCAGAAGAGGCAAAAGAGAAAAAAAGAAGGGGCGAAGGACTTGGAGCAAGGTGGCTGCCCTAAGGGCGCCTGCAGCTCCATCTCATTTAGAAAAGATGGAAGCAAGCACTGCAGCACACAGATTTTTCTGTCTCGCATAGACCGCGATATCAGAAGAGACAAAAATGGAAGCTAGGCGTCTCGGTCCCTGGCGGTCCTGGCGGTTGAGCCGAGAGAGAGAGAGAGAGAGAGAGAGAGGGGGGGGGAGGCGGAAGAAAGAATAAGTGAAAATATTTCCGTTCCGGTTCCTGATCAAATAAGCGAAATCAGTCGCCCTTCGCCTGACTAACCCTTCCTCCCATTCTTTTTTAAATAAAAATATCCCCCCTAATGAGTAACAAAGAGGGCGAGTACGCGTTCTTCAGTCAGTTGTTTCGTGGTGAAACAGCCACGTTTCGTGGCGAAAGTATGGGTATCATTCTCAGGAAAAGTAGCCTTACCGTATACCCGATGCTACTGCAACATGGAACACCTACACTAATTACTTTCTTCCCTTTGACAGCGAAAGGCAATTAGCCCTCCAAATGGCGCCGACGTTAACAATGCTTACGTTTCTGCAAGCGCGTGGGATGGATTCTCCACGATAATGCGTTGGAATGGTTGGGGAAAAAAAGAAATATCGCTCTGTATGGTGGTTCTGGTGTTTTCAGCCTCGTGCTATGTACCTGTTTTATCCGTGCTCCTCCATGCAGATAAGGTAGAAAAAGTAGAAACGCAGTGCACCGAGCATGTAATGCGGACATTTTTATGCATAGTTACAACTCGCAGAATTTAAAAAACACGGCGCCTTAGAGACAGCTTCCACGTCGTGTTTCCATATGCGTTGCAGAACCGTTACACAGAAGCTATTCTATCACACCACCAGCAATGAGGTAGGGTATCGCCCCTGGCGATGAAATTCCCCATTCATCATCGTCATCATCATCAAATAAAGTTGTTGTTGTCACGTAGAAGCTGATTAAAGAGAAATCCTGAAAACGAGGAAACAAACAGGACGAGTCTTTTGCCCTGGCGAACAATTGAAATGCGTCAATGCATAATACATAATATATAAACCTCGAACCATGTTGATCCTGTGCACACATTGATAATGTCGTGACAACGCCTGAGCTGAATGAACCCATCATAAGGCGCGGATGGTGGCCTTCGCGCATGCGGCTCTTGGTGAACGAAGCGAAGCTGCAGAATGGCCGTGCGTCTGGCAGCGCCATTAGGGATCAGACAAAGAAGTCAAAACCTCATTACTACTCGCTGACGACTTTCGAAATATGTTCCTTGTGCGTCCGAGTCCAACAAAGCATGGATTTATTCAGCGCCCCCCTACACTGGTGGCAACGGGCAAAGAGCCAGAACGTAATCATTACGGATCCTTTTGCTGCATTCGGAAATGCATGATGCCGCGCTCTTTCCCATTTTCGTCACATTTTCTCGAAAAATACGCGCTGCACTCTGCGAACATGTATAGGAGTACCGAAACGTTGAAGAAGGGGGCCTAGATCGGAGTCTCAGAGGCTTACTATTGAATTCGGCGATGGTATCGTTATTGAGAATATCCACAATTTAGACGCTGAAAAAAATCCTGGTTATACAAAAACACGTGCAACCAACAGGGCGTTCTTTCTTTTCCCCCAATTTATTTTGTTATTTTATTTTTCTTAGGAAATAACGATCCTGTTCGGACACCGCGAGGAAGTCCCGCCGAGAGATAGTCGAAGCGGCACCTAACATATATCAATATCGGGTAACGCTTGCGTAAGTTGCCCATCTGTTGCAAAGCTTCCTCGTCCTCTGAAGTCGCTCATCCACGGGCAACGTCTGAATGTGGCCTTCACTCCGTTCTATCGCTACCAGCTCGGCTGTGAGGCTAGCCCTATGTGCAACGAGTGTGGTGTACTTGCCAACGTAGAACAAATACTCCTCCGCTGTCGGACCTATGTCAACGAGAAGCGTACACTGCAGTCACAGCTTGCCACCCTTGGCTTGCCGCCCCTTCAACTTGTCGAGCATCCTCGGCCCTTGGGATACCGCGGCCCACTCCAGGGCGGCCTTATACGTCATGTAGTTGACTTTTTTTTTAGGCGACAGGCCTAAAGGACTCAAAGGACCCCAACAGCGCTCTCGGACATTCCCACCATCACGATCACGATCATCGCCGCTCCGATCATTCCCGTCATCTCTCATCGTCATCACTCATCATCGTCATCACTCATCATTGACACCACTCATATTAGACCCCTAGCTATGGGGTACCGCTCCACTCCTAGAGTGGAAAACCTCCCCACTTCATGATCAGAATATATCTGTTGATGCCCATCTGTTTTGTTATCAGTAGGCCCCGGATTCCTAGACAAATGCCTACTTTTTTCGTGTGGCTCTAAAAATGCCTATTCAATACAAGAGCACGAATTGTGTGCTGGGGAATCTCCTTCATCGATTTCATAGTGCCCACGAATGCGTATTCCGGCGTTTGTACATATCTTGGTGTATAGATGCCTAAAGCTGGGATTTAAGCGGTGGCGAAACTCCGTTGTGCAGATAAAATTGATATCGGTTATACGTCGCACGTCCTTTTGAAGTCATCGATCGCTTAAAAGAAGCGAGTATCTCAAAGGTACTGGTATGAAAGCTGAGAATTCAAAAGCGGTTACTCGGTGCAGTCGCTTACTCGTTCCTTCCGTTCCTTGCAGCATTGTGTTTCGTGGGTCGTTATTATAAAATATAGGCACGTTTGGTAACGGTTTTGTCGCAATCTAGAACTCGCAGCGCTATTGCCTGTTTACATCTAAAAGAGTCCCCGAAGGTTTTCAGTTTCTTTTTTTTTTTTTTCTTCGTACAACGAATTTGACGCACGGTACAATGCTGGGGAGGGCGTGTGACGTACGAAAGTGGGTACAGACCCGGTACAATTTCTACAGTTTGGCAACCTAAGGAAGCTGCCCTCCTCGCGGGCAGTCAGTGCCAGGAAGGTGCACGAGCGAACGTGACGCCGCGTCCAGTGTGAGCAGACTTGATCCCCCATGTTTGCCTACTGTGGCGAGCCCTGTGGTAATGCCGAAAACGAAATCTAGAAGTCGAAGCTTAAAAAATTCGACGACTAAGAAATGTGCGCGTTAGACTAAAGCCTCCGATGCTCGAAGCCCATATCGCCAGTATGCTACCCGCGACAAGTCCTTATGCGAATTGTCGTGGCACCGGTGGCAATGGTTAGAAGCCTTGTGACCGTAGTTGGATGGATAAGTTTTGCATTTCGCGCAGCAAAAAGATTCGAAAACCAGTCACAACCCCCTTGTGCGGTATCGTTCTTACGAAACTGATTTATTCACTTTGTTTTTGCACTTTCAGAGCTACATAGGAAAACAAAAAGTTAACAATTTATAGTGCCTATAATTTTTAGTGTCTCAATCGGGATTTTTAGCGCCTTTTATAGACGCCTAGAAGAAGGCTACAAGTCTTTTTTTTTTTTTCTTTCGTGCCTAAAAATCCGGGATCTAGTTATCAGATCTGGGAGTCGCTTTCCTTGATGTTAATTGGGAGGGATTTTGTGAATGGAGTCTGGCTTGCCTTCGGCAGGTGCTTGCTTTTAGTGCTGCTGTATGTACACCGCTATACGTCCAGTGATTTATTACCGCGTGTCCGTGTTCCTGTTTCGCGCTTCGCCAGCATGCTATGTAGCCAACTAGCCCAGATTGCTCCGCTGCAATATATAACGTCCTCATCAGTCTTTGCTCGAGAAGTCCGTGTCCTACGTGTGTTCTCGTTTACATCGTAAGTGTTCGCCTAGACCTTTACGTAACGAAGATAGAAAAGGTTACCTCTAAAAACGCTGACAAATTTGTCGGCTGTACCCCAGCTGTCGCTGACGCGTCCCGTATATACGAACTGGCTTGCGTGCGGAATAAATACTCCTCTTCATCACTGCTGACTCGCCACCATACAGTTTGCTTGTTCGGCTTTGTGCAGTGCGTCCATAGTCTGTCGGACAAATATATCACTTTATCCTCTGCTCTCAAGCTTTCGTATGGAGCGCAGTGAAGCTTGAACTATAATTGAGTTGCTGTTAGTTACCCCGTTACGGTTGAATGGGCTCAAAAAAGTAAAAACACGAAGCAGCTATCTTGAGCGCTCGAGGACAATCTTATGAAGCGAAAAAAAAAAAAAGGAAAAAGAACTGTCTTTGTGTTGGTCTTTATTTTTATCCCGAGAGATAGTGGATGAGTGAGTGAGTGAGTGAATGGAAAAGAAAAAAATTGAGAAGTTTGAAAGTAAGATTCTTCTTCCATGTGTTATGCGAACGGGTGGACATGGCATAGTATGTTATGCTAAAAGGCTCCTGTGCTTCTGTGTTTTCTCTATACAGGGTGCCCCAGAAAACGTGTCATTGAATTGTAATTAAAAAGCTACGCAACCTAGAATCATGTGATCAACGGCATTTGTTCTTAGTAGGTTTTTTCCACCTCCTGATGCGAATGTTATGTATCGCAAGTCTAACTATGTAAATATTTGCGAACTAAACACGGAAATTTGCAAAGTAAAGGTCTCTTTCGGTAAATTTCGGACTTCAGTTCGCAAAAATTTACATAATTAAACTTACGTTACACGACATTTACATCGGGAGGTGGCAAAAACCTAGTAAGAACAAATGCGGTTGACCGCAAGGTTCTAGGTGTGTAGTTTTTTAATCATAATTCAATGGCACGTTTTTTTGGGACACCCTGTAGACGCGACGTTGTCTAGAGTGCTGTCACCTCCCCCCCCCCCCCCCATCGTTAGCGTTTCTTTGTTTCTCACACCATCCTTTGTAATGCATAATTTTAAATCTCTAATAAGGCAGAGAATGGAAATGCCACGTTGTGCACGGGTGAGACACAGGGCTACACACAGGAAAGAAATCACGTGTCTAGCATCGTCGCGCCTTTGAGAACAATTTACCTCTTGTTGTGTGTATTGAAGTGGGAGTATGTTTATTGGATAAAAAAGCGAGGAAAGGTTAGTCAGGCATAGGCAGACTTGCTATTCCTTCCATAAAAAGAAAACGAAAAAGAAAGAAAGGAAAGACACACACACAGACACACACAAAAGTGCCTTAGAGGCTGGTCGAGAGGCCGGTGGCACGGAGGAAGCTCAAGAGGGTAGTCGTAGCTGCCCTCTGGTTGTGCAGGACTGGGCCGAGCAGGGTGGCCAAGTTGTCGCAAGTGGAGTGGAATTGCAACAGCATCATAGGAAGACAATAATAAATTATACAGGCGTCGATTCGCATACGTCCGATGACCTGTGTACAACACTAGCTTCACAGCATGTAATCAGTGCGTGCGTATGTCAGTGTGCGCTGTTACTGTCTTACTGATTACTGTCCTTGTAGCAGCACATAGTACGGTTGTTTTCAGTAAAAGCTACATGTTGGAGAAACTCGCGCAGCCTGAAACCTGATCCAGTTGGAGAAATTTATTTTTCAAGCTTTCGTTTTCCAGCACCTTATATAGTAAACGTATTTTGATTCGCGACGTATTAATTTTCGCGAATTTGGCGACCGCTAAAAAAATCGTGCAAAATTGTACTCGCGAACAAAGCTTGACGTTTGTCCCGCGAAAGGAAACGGCGCTGGAATCGCGAAATTAAGTACTCGCGAATAATTTCGCAAATGACTGAATGCGCGATTCGCGAAAATTAATGCATCGCGAATAAAAATACGTTTACAGCATACGAGTCATCTTTTACGTTCTGCTACAGATAAGGCCCGTAAATGATTGAGGAGTCTTCCTCTCAGAGGTTTCTTTTGCATCTCGTAGAACAGAATCCTTATAGCCTTCTTGAAGGAGCCTCTCCGCTTTTAAGACTGCGACTGCTAAGAATTCAGTTCAGTGCCTGTGAAAGAAGCACTTAAAGAGGGTTGTATAACAGATGCTAAACTGAATTCTTGATTGGGTAGCCGACTGAGTAGAAGACGCAGGGAACAACTCGGTCATGCGAGGTAAGACCTTCCGCATGGATCTCAGTGTTTCGCTATATAAATTATAGAAGAGGGTTCCGTGTTTGCGGTTTTTATTTTTGGGGGATTCGGTGTACGCTTTTCAACATTCATTGATTTTTACGAAATCGGCGTTTTCCGATGTTTTTCCTGGAATGTACATGGTTTACCCGACAGTTATCGGCGAATAGAAATCAGTGTAATTTCCGCACTACGCTCATTCAACATGGCGTTGTTCGCTGCGGTGGCGTTTTACGGCTAATGAAAAAATAAGCGGACATTTTTCACAACCATCGTATTTCTGTATGGTTCTCTGATCTGCATCAACAACTCGCTGGGCATGTGCAGCAACTTACCTCTGTCATGTCCTGGAATCTCCCTCTGTATTCGGCGTTTTTCGATTAAAACCGAATGTGGGAAAATATACCCGGCGTATGTTTTTCGGTGTTTTTCGATTAAAACCGAAAACTCGGAACCCTAAATAGAATGACACTGAGAGACGTCGTTTGTACGAGCAGGTTTTGATACGTCAGCAGGTTTCGTCACCGTGGTGCGCTGCTGGAGAGAAAGGCAGTATACTTCGCATATAGGTACAGTACGGTACTGAGGATACAACCACTCTTCGCAAAACATAAATCCAGGAACGACAAACTGCACATTAGGGAGCGTATCACGTGCTGTCATATTTTTATTGATCCATTCTTTTATTGTTGTTCGGGCGCTTGCATGACGACAGCTCGAACCTAAAGGGCGAAACTACAGCGAAATTTCACAAAATAAAATAAAAGAATACTGACAAAACAAAACAACCACGTCAAAAAAAACGCATCGTAAAACACGTCGTTAAAAATACTCGAGATGACATGGAGCAAAAGTCAACGAAAATGTTGACAAATAAATCTTTGTAACAATCCCCGACGGGTGCCAGTCGCCACTGGGTCGAGAACGATCCTTCAAAAAATGTTGTTTACAAATCCTTTGCGTTTGCTTGTCATTTGTTGTCCTGCATAATCCTGCTTCTTCTTGACTGCAGCTTCCACGGGAACGCAAGGTTTGCGGTTTCTGAAAACAGGCATTCGAAGTCATCGCAAGAGCTCCATTTTTGCGATACACCAAATCGGAACGATTTAAACTGATATTTTACTTTATTTGTAGAATGCATCAATGTTATGTACTGACCTGCTGTGTCATGATGCGGAAGAAAACTGGGAAATATTAAGCTCTGTCTTTTTTCGACCATACACTGTAATGTTGTCTTCTTTATGCCAAAGTTCCGTTATTGGAATTTCCTTAATGGCATGATTCTACAGAGAACCATAACGTACAAGCTTACATCACCGTGACTCGATTGATATCTTCGCTGAAATGTTGTCAACAAACGTAGTGGAAGTTTCCGCGGATGAGAATGAATTATATCGAATCAAATCCTAAGAAGAAAGCCAAGAGACTATCCGTCAAATTGTATGTGAGCACGCACACAAACGGTTTGGTTGGTGCGGAGTCGATTCCCGTAAGTCGCGTGCAACTGAATCTTTTTATGCATCGTCTTCAACTGGACACACTTCTCGGTCGCGTGAATTCGCCCCATTGCAGTACGTGCGGCGAAGCAGAAAATATCGAACGCATCTCGCTTTGCAGAGCTCGTTTCGACTGGATCTTCGTTCACTTGACCAGTTGAGCAAAGATGACGAGCGATTGGAGCTCCGGTGAAATTTGGTATGGACATCGCGGTCCCATCCACAATTTTATTTTCATTGGAATTTATATCATTTTAATAGCTATCTTTCTCAAACAACAACAACAACTTTATCTGATTATGATAATTGGGGAGTTTCATTGCCAGGGGCGATACCCTAAGTTAAGGCGGAGATTTGGGCAAGTTGGTACATATGTGACTATACGTAAAAACAGTGCAGAGACGGAACTGCGCTGTTTTTACGTAGCGATACCCTAGCCCATTGCTGGTGGTAATGGGGGAAATGTAACAACTAGTCGCCTCACTGTGAGGAGATAAGTCCCATACGGTGTCCAAGAAGGTCAGAAGGGCTTTGAGGGAAGAGCGTTGATGGGCTGTGTTCGGCCATGGAACAAGCAATTTTGACAACGAGAGGGGGCGAGAGCCCAGGCTGATTGGGAGACCCAGAAAGCGTAGTTCGGAAAGGTTGGTAGTGTGAACAGTAAAAAGGGGGGGGGGGGAGGGTGCTCTAGATCTTCCAGATCACCGCATTGACTGCATCTGGGAGAGTCAGCTTGTCTCATCTTCTTACGCGCACGCACAAACATACATACTTGTTCGCTTTGACTGCTCCCTATTTAGTGACTCTAACATATACTTAGTGGAGTTATGTGGTATCTCTTTGTCATCTTTTTGGGACTTGTGTTTAGATGACTCCTATCACACAGCGGCGGCTAGCGTAGTGCGCGGGGTTTAGATGATTCATTGGTGATACGTGTGACATAACGACGACTTGCCGCATTGACCAGTGACCGGTGACTTTTTGCGTTCAACGGTAAATAGTATCTTAATTGTATTTCAAATACTTTTTGAAGTATTTTGTACTCTATCTTAATTACTTTAATTTTATGTATTTATACTCTATCTGAATTACATTATAACTTTAGTATTTATTATCTTTTCTTAAATACATTTTTGAGTTTCTTGTACATGTCTGGTCTCACGCAATCAGTGCACATGACAGCCGTACAGTGGAAGTCTCTCACCGCTGCCTGACGACGACAGGCATTAAAGATTTTGAGAATAGGTGATGGAAATAGCTTTGTGGCCCTATTTTAAAACTCTCCAATGCACGTCGTTTGTGATTGAGTGCGGCGGCAGACTTCGCTTAACAACTGTCGTCTGCAATGATTGCTTGCAAATGAGCGTTTCACAGCCTGCTCACGAACTGAAAAGTACATCTCCTTTTTGCCTTATTCAAGCGCTTTGTGGTCCCAAAGAAATAGCGTCGTCGCCACTACGCTTTCAACCCAATGTTTTGGGTGCGCGGGCCACTTTTCGAAAACAACGTAGGGTCCCAAAACTGGCTACAGTCGCTCTCGTGGACGGCGAGAATCTGCGTGTGCGTGTCGTCTGCAAACAACTGAACACACTGACAAAACAAAGTATTGGTTTACCACACCATCTATTTTTACTCACTATGTTTACAATCAACAGCATACTATGTTTACAACAGATGAGTCATTGCTTGTTTCTTTTTCTTTTCCTTTCTTTCTTTTTTTTTTTTTTTTTGGTAAGTCTTCGTTGCTCACCAATAGCAGTATAGGCTGGCAGTGAGGAATACAAGTGAACTGCTCTGCGTTTTATCATAACCGTAATAGAGAGTTTTAGTGTACCGTACGCTATCGCCTTTGCGTACGTAAGGGATAGCATTGGTGTTTCTGCGCACGCGCAAACCATAACGAGGGCTTCGCGCTGTGCGCAGGAACCACCACGCTATCCTTTACGTACGTAGAGGCGATAGCGTACAGTACACTAAACCTCCCTACTGCGTAAGACTGTAAGCCGTGTGCGGGAACGCACCCTATTCTAATACTCCATTGTCGACCCACGGACTCGTAAAAGTGCGATAACGTGAACAGCCGATAGAGGAGCATAAACATGTACATAAACATCACCAAGTTGCATAAACGTTCTGGATAAGAAAACCGAGTGACAAATATTTCCACTTTCGCCAGTTTTAATCCAACAAGACGCACTCCGTTCGCCGGCAAAGTGAATTTCATTGGAATGCACTTCATTGAATTACACGCACAGAGTCAATACAGAAGGAGAGAAAATGGAAACATACCTTCGAGCTGGAACAGACAGGACATACGGTCGATGCCGAGTGCGAAGTCCGCGGAACGCGCTGTGGAGAGAGTGGGGAATTTCATTAGTGAAACTGCTCCATCACGCACCTTCCAGCCGGCTGCACTGTCGGTCTGTAAATTATGTCAAATTACGGGCAGCCTGCGTCGGGGCTTTGGCGAAGCAGAGCAGTAATAGCAAAAAGTAAATCATAAGACCCCGAATTCGAAATGTATATTCACCACGCGGACTAATTTGTACGACAAACCTGTCTTTGTGTGTCTCTACATATGTATGGCTCACTGCGCATGAATAGACCCTGCAGGGAATAACACTTTCGTGATAACTGAATATAACGAGTAAGCGGTCACTGGCAGTCAGTTATATTTTTCTGCATTTCTCGGCCTTGGCCTGTCTGACCTTTCCCCCCTTTCTTTATTTTTGATAAACATATCCCCCCCTCCCCCCAATTCTCGGAGCTACTACAGAAGCGGGGACCATAAAGACCTTTCAAGAAAAGGACGTCTACCGTAGCAGCACATTATACCGGCCCAATATTGGATGATTATTATTGGCAATATCGGGCCAATATAGGCCCAGCTTTGCCAATGTCTAGCCAACATTTGGCTAAGATACTGTGCTGCTTGGGTATATCCGAACGGCGTTGGTACTCACTGGCATAGGGAAACGGAAAATTTTCCTTTGGGTACCCACACCTCTCGGAAGAGGAGGTCGGACCTTCCCCTTTGTCACTGAAATGGCAGACGAAAATGCATAGTGTTGCGTTTTTCTCTTCCGTTTTTTTTTTTTTTTTTTTTTTTTTTTGTGCATCGTTAAAACAGTTTTATAAACTTGTGAGATCCTCGTCGCGCCATTAATACGAGCAATTTTTAATACAATAATAATTCAGTAACACCTCGCACGAAGGTCGTCAGTATCCACCGCATTTCCGACACAATGCTGAATACTGCTGCAGCTTTCAAATACAGCTGCTGAACTATTTGAATGAAATGCGCATATATGTGCTTATTAGGTTGTTCGATAATAATCGCTGGTATGTATAGAACTGAAATTAGAAATTCGAAGCTTTTTTTGGACCTTTTTGGGGCAGTAAAGGACTTCGATCCTTATTGTGAAGGGACTCATTATTTCATTCCCCACATCACCACCAGCGACGGGGTAGAGTATCGCCCCCTGGCGATGAAACCCAACATTCCTCATCTTCTGAGAAAGAAATGTTTGCGGCGCAAACTCTTTTGTAGTCCTCTCTTTTCTCAATAACGCGTCCTGGACTAGCCAGTCCCGAGTAGCTGGAGTAAAAAATGG
The DNA here is from genome assembly GCF_037126465.1 of Ornithodoros turicata. Taxonomy (NCBI): domain Eukaryota; kingdom Metazoa; phylum Arthropoda; class Arachnida; order Ixodida; family Argasidae; genus Ornithodoros; species Ornithodoros turicata. Next base: position 33,847,171 of record NC_088209.1, read on the forward strand.
AGATGTTAGTCCCGAGTAGCTCAAGACTAACATCTCCATTTTTGTCTTTTAAAAATCAATCAATCAATCCTTTCCGTAAGGAGTCCTTCAAACTATGTAAAGGGTCCCTTATACTTCAAATGAGTTCTTGCCTGGCCCGTGAGCTTCGATGAGTTATCTTTGCTTTCATTTTTCTTTCTTTTCTTTCCGCGGTGTTCTGTATGGCTGGGCGTGATCTTCCGATTGTCCAAAGGGCGACGTCATCTGCATACACGGAAAACGACACTTTGCGAGGAATTACTGATTGTAGGCCGGCCATTATGGAGATAGTAAAGACTGCACACAAGAAGAGTATTTTCCCGCATTTACACAAATAGCGCGTTTAAATACCACACACTTTTGCAAATCTAAGCCTGAAGAAGCCACTTTACGTCAATATGGCTAATTCCAAATGTTAAAAGATGCAATCAACATGGTCACCTGCAGCAAAAATCACTGGTCAATCTAACTGGTCACTGGTGGACCTAATATGGTTATAGTAGGTCAACTTCAAGTGACAATGCCGGAAATTACCTAAAAGTAGTAAAACAACTACTTGACAAGGGCATAATGCCTTGAATAACTTAAATAAGTAACTTAACCCCTTATAACTTAAACAACTGCTCGGAAGAATCCATTTTCTTACTTTTTTTTCTCACATCACATCACATCACATCACATCTTACTTTTTTTTTTTTTTCCAGTGACCGGGTGTCTTACCTACGTTCATGAGTAAATGCTAAAATGTCTCAATTTTTTCCTTCAATCATCATTATCATCAACTGAATTACAAATTTCGGTGGAATTGCGGAAATTAACACCTGCAGGCAACACAGAGGGGACAAATGAAGGATTAAACGCGAGAAGGACTCCGGTTTTCTCGCAGCTTTCGATAAAGTGGTTCAGACTAGCTGGCGTATCTTCCCATATACTATGTATGTGTGTTCATTCAGAAATTGATCCATTACTTCCTGTGCACAACTGGACGGACCTTGTACCTGAGCACTGCCAGTCAGGAATAATGAATTAGCCCGTAAAGTAAAGTAAAGCCCGAGAGTAAAACACCCGAAGTAACAAAAGCGGCATGAAACGTAAGCTGTGCTGCTTTATAAAACTGGGTCAAAAATATTTCCGTTCGTGCTGCCTACCACACAGCATAAGAATTACTTAGTCTTCCACATTACTTCCTCTAACACATAAAAGGCCAAAGTCCAGGGCTGAGTACAAGAGAACAGTGTCTGGGCTCAGATCACCATATTTTTTTTTCTCCTACCGTCGTCATCATGATCATCATCATCATCATCATCAGTGTCTGTTTCAAAAATATCTGCTGTTCCCGGCTGAAACTCCTGCTTCAACTTGGATTTTCTGATTACGCTTCTTCTCTTAAAGTTCTCGTAATGAGCAGCACTCTGTGTATTCCTGCAATTAGCGGTATGTATTACAACAGCGGCGACATTTAATGAAGGGGCTTGGCTATAAACCCCGGTCTTATATAGTCGCCGGGACACTTCTTGCTGCGTCAACTGCATAAGCCTTCGACACACGCTATTACGTGCCACTAAAAGCGCGGATTAATGGCTTAGTGAGATATGAGTTATGGATGTCCTGTGACGTGATAGAGAAGGGGAAAAATGGGGATTTAAATGGGGAGCTAAGGACTTATAGTCCAGTCCCCTTTTTCCCTGTCCGACGTGATTCCGAGTAAAGTCGAGCCAACAAAAAAAAAAAGAAAAGAAAAAAGAAAAGCGAGAAATCTGCGAGTGAATTATTCCTGCGCAGGTTGCACCATACTGCGAACATCGTGAAGACGTAATATTTGATGTCGTGACTAATGAGGGATCAATCAAGATTACTCCGAATTTCAAAGTTTTGCACCGTTTCGAACCCATCGGGTGAAATCCCATTTCGTCGGGGACAGGTTTACAGTGAACATTACGTACTTGTGCAATATCAGTGCATTTGAAAAATGTGTTTTCGCGATCACGTGTTGAACTGACTGCCATGAGGATTTTGTAAAATGTTTAGCTGTCACGGCATACGGTTCTTTGGAAGCATGGATTTTACGCGAACTGCATTTGCCCAATAATGTACCAGGCAGTCTTGGGTAAGTTACTTCTAAAAAGTAACTGAGTTACAGTTACAGTTTATCTGTAAAAAATGGTAACTAAGTTACGGTTATAGTTACTTTATTGGTCGAGTAACTAGTTACATGCATTTATTTACATTTACTGCAGTGCGATAAAAGTTGTCTTGCACTAAGCCAAAAGCAGTACAAGTTAATACGCGGTTATCCCACACGGAAAAATACGATATGTGCATGCAACCTGGCGCATCGCGGTGAAAAAGAAGAGCACGGTGACACGCACGCGTTTCGTACCGTGTAGAGAGAGAGACATACACGAGGACAAGGAACTCGCCTCAAGATGTTTTTTTTTTTTTTTTTTTTTTCACGTTTGAAGGTTTGTGTTGCAGTCTAAACTTTCCGTATAGAGTGTACTGCTTGGCAAAAAAATAGAAAAAGACACTACAATATGCCTTATTGCTGTTTCCTTTCTCTGTAGGTGACCAAAATGACCCTCGTAGTGGTAGCAACATTCGCCTTCTGCTGGTTACCCTACCAAACGTACAACGTTCTCCAAGAACTCTACCCGGAGATCAACCAGTGAGAAACAACCTTCCTACATTTTTCTTCTTTCCCAAAGCAAACCTTATCACCCGTATCGAAACACACTTTCCGTTTGTAAAAAGTGTTAAAAGGACAGTGATGTAGGAGAAAAAATGGGCACCTTACATGGAGGCATGGAGGCATTTCACGCAGGTCTCCCTTTCTCAAACACACTACCAAGGGTGCGATTACTGGATGTGGGAGCGGAGGGTGTTGAACCCCCGAAACCCTTTTCCTTGGCTACTCCACTGTACCAGGCACATAAACATGGATAAGTCGAATAAGTCGAATAGCCCTTGTAGAAAGTGTGCGGCAGGTCAGTGTTGATTTTCTGCGCGGCACACTTACTTTTTTTTTTTTTGTAATATTCTCTGTACAAGCTAACTCGTTTATATTCTTTTGTTATATCAAAATCTGTTACGCACGTTCAGTAATTATAACTCCCTCCGCACTCATTATAGTATTGATACTATTCTGATAGTACTCATTACATCAGAGATACAAGGAGTACGTATACAGCGTGATCAGTCACCGTGAAAAACCCATATCGTTGTTTTAGCAAGTAAGGTAGGGGCACTGTATGGAGGGGAAAAAAAGAAACGCGGACTTCGGTTGCCAGTCTCCAGTGCCATTGGCTGCCAGTACATGTGTTGGATGAATAGTGTCGCGTGAGGAATATGTATTATTCAGCAGCCACCTCGTTGTTCACTACATCGCAACGCATCTCTGTACTCTGTGGCATCATGGTATAGACGTAAAGGTCGCTGAGGCTGTCAGGAAAGTGGCTTACACGGGGATTGATCAAGTTGTTTACACTTCGGGGCAAGTCTACTCCTGCGGGTCAAACGCAAGCATAAAGAGTTCTTTGCTTCGCATAGGCGTGCGTATGACGCTTCCGTATCACAACGCAGTGCGCCCGGATGCTGTTGCTTGTACACTAATCGTGTTGCAAAGACACTCGTCGAAAGCGGCATAGTTGAGGCACATTTGCAGGCTCTTAAAGGAGCACCGAAGTAGCACAAAAATTATATTGTTCTTTCGCTGCGGCGTGTTCTGCACCGAATAAAAGTGAGCTCCTGCGAGAGAAATACGAGTGCGGGTGACCTACAGAGTGCAGGCGAGGCTTCTGTTCCGCACACCTTTAAAAATCGTCCACTCGTGAAAAGAGCGTATCGAGAACGAGGAAACGTCGTGACGTAACCTGGTCTCTGTGCACGTGACTCGTGCCGTAGGGCGGCACAGCTCAAGCAGGTATAAGCGACGCGAGAGTTAAGAAGAAACAAGCCACCTAGAGTCAGTCACTAAATGGGGTACAGAGTATCGTATTCCTTTTCGGCGCCGGAGCCGCCGTTCGGTGTCCGCGATTGGGCCGATCGTGTCACGTGGTTTCTCCTTCCAAGAACGCGCCGTCCATGTTGAGCCCCCTCCATCCAGAACCGGTTTCCTCGGTTGCGAGCTGACTCGACTGCGCGCTGTTCTCCGGCGGAACAGGGCGAGATTGGCGTCCCGTTGCTAGGCGACGCAGCCACGCCGGACCCAAGATGGCGGTCTCGCTCGTCGGCGTGGCTCAGTGTCGCTACTCTGCTCCCTATTTAGTGACTCTAGTGCCATCATCTTTTCCCTCTCATCTTCTCCCTCCCCTGGGCGCACCGAGCCGCCACTTCAGAGCAGGCTGACCAGACCTATAGAGTCGCTAAATAGGGAACAGAGCAGCGACACTGAGCCACGCCGGCGAGCGAGACAGCCATATTGGGTCCGGCGCGGCTGCGTCGCCTAGCAATGGGACGCCAGTCTTAAGGGTCACTAAATAAGCTTCGCTTCAGAGTATCGACGCTGAGGTCCAAGGAAGTGCAGAAGCGCCATCTTGTTTCCGCACCACACCGGTATTATCCCCAGTTGAGGATCAAAGACGGGTAGTATAATGCTCGCTGTGGGATAGAGAAGCGTGTATGATTGTTGCGCGATAATCCATGTATTGTCCACCTGAGGATGTCAAGGACGTCAACCTCGATGAGCTGCTTGCAAGTGAAAGGAACATTTCACCCGCGCACGATAGACTGAAGACGCCAGGCTCTGAAGTGTGCGTGGCTGCCCTGGCGCGGAAACAAGATGGCGTGTGCTCGCTCTTGGAACTCAGTGTCGATACTCTGAAGCGAAGCTTATTTAGTGACTCTAGTCAATATCTCCCTTCTCCGCCGGAGAACAGCGCGCAGTCGAGTCAGCTCGCAACCGAGGAAACCGGTTTTGGATGGAGAGGACTCAACATGGACGGCGCATTCTTGGAAGGAGAAATCACCTGCCACAATCGGACCAATCGCGGACACCGAACGGCGTCGCCGGCGCGGAAAGCGAATGCGGTACATCACCCAACCCCACCAAGAAACAAACAAGCAAAAAAGGGCACGGGGCTTCCCTGCGTCGGGCGAGGATCGTGTCGGCCGTCCGAAGCGGGCTATCTCAGATTGTTTTTGTAAATTTGATTGCACAAAAAAATTAAAAAAGACACGATACTGCAGAGCGAAAACATTTTGCATGGTGGCTCCCGATGCGCAGCTTGACGGATGAAACAGCGTTTCGAGTCATGTTAAATGTCACCTCATTGCTCCTTCAATTTTTAAACCGAGCACGCAGAACGTTAACGCAACATGCGAATCGGCCTCCCCGTCTGCCTTGCGTCCGTCACCGTATCGTATGCCTCACTCTCAATGTACGGAGTACGGACCACATTCTCCACTGGTCCGCATGTTAGGTTAGGCCTCTGTGACTGTAGCTGTTGAGTTGCCTCGGTGTATAGCGGTGGGCCCTGGCGCTACCTCGTAATCAATACCTTGTAGTCAATACAATAATAGCCTTCATTAAACCACTCATTTGCACTCGTCTTGCAGGTATCGCTACATCAACGTGATCTGGTTTTCCTGCCACTGGTTGGCCATGAGCAACTCGTGCTACAATCCTTTCATCTACGCCATCTATAGCGTGAGTAAAACTTCATAACAATTGTACAGCCATGCATGGGCTCCGCCAGGATTTTTTTCCGGAGGGGGAGGGGGTGGGGGTGCAGGGCAGAATGAATGGAGTGGTGTTTTTCACGGTACGGGATCTGCATCTGATTCTGTGCGTCGACTGCTCCCACAACTACATTGTCTTGGCTTCGTTCTGGTACGCAGAGAGAGAGAGAGAGAGGAAAAATGAACCATAATTTGGGATTGCGTTGCAACGGCAATGTTTGCTTGCTGAAGGCAGGGGTGCAAGTGCCCCTTCCTCCGTGACGGCGCCCCTGCAGCCATGGTTGACTCTGTGCAAACGTAACGCGAAGCTTTTCCAGGAACGTTGAGAGCCCGGATTATATATCCCGCGTATCACCGCCATAGCTGTGGACGTTTGCTTGTTCGGCTGAGAAACATATACTATCAATAATGGCACGAAGGGCTGTGCAATCCTTTAGAGAAACACCGCTAGTCGCAAGGCAGTTATTGTTGCCGAATATATCGCGAAGGTTGCTACACGTCCCCACCGCTGCTCTCCAGCCCGTTTTGTTTGCTCGGGAAGCCGAAGGACTACCAGATAGCGCTGGAAAAAAGAAGAAGAAGAAGGGAAGAAAAACATGTGCAGAAAAGGAACGGGGCAGATGGTCAGCTATGTGCCTTGCTCTAGCAGGAGCTTAATCGCTTCCACCGCCCGCGAGCTAACGAGGGGCGGGGCTCTCGTTCTTTTATACCCGAGTTCTAAAGCCAACGTCTGCTAGCTTGCGACATCACTGTAACGAAGATTGCACCGAGCTACCTTTCGTCCTACAGATAAAATCCCTCGAATGCAGAACGTATTCTGTGAGTAGTTGCAGCGTCATTGTACCACTCTATGTATGCATTATTTGTGCGCCCATACGCATTTACCTTACACCAGAAGCGAACGAATCGACGAAGGTTGGCCCTGAACTGAAAGAAAGCGCGCACTAAGTGTGCTCTCCGCGGACGTGCATCACGGTGCATTCCTTGACACGTTATTTGAATTCACGTTAAATACATACCGCGTTAAGTGCATTCTACGTTAAATGCATTCCGTTAAATGGATTCTACGTTAAATGCATTCCGTTAAATGGATTCTACGTCAAATGCATTAGTGCATTCCACATTAAACGCATTCCGTTAAATGAATTCCACGTCAAATACATTAATGCATTCCACATTAAACGCATTCCGTTAAATGAATTCCACGTCAAATACATTAATGCATTCCACATTAAATGCATTCCGTTAAATGAATTCCACATCAAATGTATTAATGCATTCTATGTCAAATGCATTAATGCATTCCACATTAAACGCATTTCGTTTAATGAATTCCACGTCAAATGCATTAAGGCATTCCACATTAAATGCACTTTAAATTAAATTAAATGCACTTTAAATTAAACTAAATGCACTTTAAATTAAATTAAACGCAATTAAATTAAAAATTAAATGCACGTTAAATGCATTCCGTTAAATGCATTCTGTTAAATGAATTCCATGTTAAATGGATTCCGTTAAATGAATTCACTGTCAAATGCATTAATGCATTCCACGTTAAATGCATTCCACATTGCATGCATTCCGTTGAATGAATTCCACGTCAAATGATTTAATACATTCCACGTTATACGCTTTCTACGTTATACGCTTTCTACGTTAAACGCTTTCCACGTTAAATGCATTCCACGTTAAATGCATTCCACGTTAAATGCATTCCACGTTAAACGCATTCCACATTGCATGCATTCCGTTAAATGAATTCCACGTCAAATGATTTAATACATTCCACGTTGAATGCATTCCGTTAAACGAATTCCACGTCAAATGCATTCCGTCAATTGCATTCCACGTTAAATGTATTCTACGTTAAGTGAATTCCGTTAAATGAATTCCACGTTAAATGCATCCTGTAAAATGCATTCCACGTTACGCAACAGGAACTCCGAACTCCAGTCACTCATATGGTTAAAATGCATTTCGCATCAAAAATGGAAAACTAAAACAACATTTAGCCAACGAATTCTGGATTGAAAATCCTGGCTTTCCGTAGAAAAAAAAATACTACAAGGTATATGCAGCAGTAAGTCCGACAAATTGTTATATCCAACTCATGGGCGTGCCCAACATAAAAAAATAGACAGCAGACTACCCCACACTTAAAAATCTTACCGCTCAATGCAGCACACGTATAACTTTTCCTCAAGAAAAAATAAACCGCGCAGAAACGTGTGCGCGGGAATAAAGTTTTCCCGCGTTCAGATCCGGAGCAAGCACTTCGGTTATTTTTTGCCTTAATTATGCCGTATGTATATACGTATATGTATCGTACAAATTGTATAGTTAATTGAACTGAAAGAGGCAGCTGGCAGAACCATGGAGGGAAAACGATATTTTACCCCCCCCCCCCCCCCAACTTTCAGTATAGCGTACGCGGATCCGTCTTTCCAAACGTTCTCGGTCGTTTGGCACTGGCTAACCAACATCAATACGTATCACAAGCAGCACGATCATGCCAAGAGGAAGTGCTGCCATTGAAATTTAAACGCTCTCGTTTTCCTTCTTTGTACCATCCTCAAAGGGAGACAGTGTTCCTTTCATTTTTCTCATTCTGAAGAACCTGATTTGCAAACGGGCTCGTTTTCTTGACGTTGCGCCATTACCGCAAATGAAGAGAACGGTATAGAGAGTTCGCTTCCTCTTCTTTCGGCAATTTGTTTCTTCGATATCTGCGTCATGCATGTCTGAGACACGTGTAGAAGCACTTGCGTCTTTATTTTGGAACGTAATCTTAAGTGGGTGGGAGCAAGCAAGGTTCGTTGAAAACGAGACGATATACGAGAGTTTCGTTTTTAATTGCCTCTAACCGTTTGACATTAGAGAGTTTTAGTGCGTCGTACGCTATCGCCTTTGCGGACATAAGGGATAGCGTTGATGGTTCTGCACACGCCCATAACAGAAAGAGAGCCTCGCACAGTGCGCCGACCCATCAACGCTATGCGTTACGTACGCAAAAGCGATAGCGATAAGGAATATGTCAACATTGTGTCCTTTGTGATAGCTTTGAGTAATGGCGCGTTGCTATGCTTCTCCTCGACGCCACCGCAATCATCTTAAAAGGTTAATACCCCTGCCACACGTGCACTCTTCAATGATCATTGAAACCAATCGTCATTGAACACGCGCGTAGCGCCACCTAGGGTGTAACGTGTCAACCTTTCAGGGAGCATTGGATCCAATGCTTTCTGCGAAGCTGACACGTTACACGCTTGGTGGCGCCACGCGCGTGTTCTGTGACCATTGAATTCAATGATCATTGAAAACTGCCCGTGTGGCATGGGTATTAGCCCATAGAAAACTTCCTTTGTTTTCTGGGATTCTTTTCCCTCTTCCGATGTATCTTTATTTTGCTTAATATTTTGCGTTCGTTGTGGATTGTTGGTATTTTCGCACACCACAGAACAATAACTCAAAACCGGTTACAAACCGGCACCATAGTGACTACACACGTGAACAGCCAAGCCTAGAGGTTTGCGCAGGCGCGATAATACTCGGGGAACCCCGCGGCATACTTATTTGCGGTAGGAAGAAAGCGTTCAGAAGTCCGCGCGGATAAAGTACGGATAAAACCAGCGGTGCGCGCGGATTCCGCATTGTTCAAGCAAATCATCAGCAAATAAGCATTAGTGATTTACTGTATCTGCCGACGTCCCCTGGGGAGAGCCACAATTGAGAGCACGTCGCTCCAGGGCACGCAGTGAATCAAAAATGGCGTCGAAGTGTGCTATTGCGACTTTGACTGCTCTTATTGGACAACTACCGATGGCATAATGTTCCCGGGAACGTTTGTATGCTGAAAAGTAAAAACGTTTGCAACGTAACATTTTTGTCGCGCAAACGTTTTCCTAGAAATGCAATGGCCGCGGATGTGCGAAACACTCAGCATGTACGCGCGGATACGGATACACATATTTTCGACTAACGCAGTTGCGGATACTGTCACCTTATCCGCGCTCACTTCTAGTAACCACCTTTACATGCTCTAAACAGCTTGCTTCAGTGTATCTGTGTCTGTCCGTTCGTTCGCCCGTCCGTCCTTCAAGGTCGGGAAGTAGAGATCGTGTGCATAGTTTGTACCACGTTGTGGGAATCGATCTTTCCTTCTTTTCTTCTTCGTCCCTCTAGACCCTTGAGTAGTCGCCGGTGGCGTGTTTCTGCGGGCGTGGAATACAAAGTGGGCCGTTATATTCTTGCCCGCTCTCGTTGTCTCCTGTGCCTCGCCCTCGTTCTTATTTCTCGAATTTTTAAACGTTCACTTCCCCTGCTACGTACCACAGACACGTGTGGAACACTGCTGTTCCAAACTGACGATATCGAATCTTCGAGTTCTGCGGCCCTCCCGATTTTTTTTATTTCCATTTTCTTCCGGTATTCTCTGTCGTCGCCGTCACAGTACATGTATGTAGCAAGTGCTTCTCATGGATTTCCTGCGTCGCGGGCTAACTTCATAAGGAACTGCTAAACGTTTGCGGAAAGCCCAGTGGAAATTACAGAAAGCGCACTTCATTCAGCCATTCGCAGCACACGTTTCAGCACTTCATTCGCAGCGCATTCTTTCTGTTACCAAAGAAAGCGAAAAGAGGTGAGAAAGGTTAGGCGCATAAAGTCAGAAAAACGCAATCGCAACGAATCAGTGGTCTTCACACCCTGGCGAGAGAAGCTATACTTATCGCACGTGGAGCGTCCGAGAGGATACTGGATTATTTCTCGCAGCTTCCGCTCGTACAAGTGGTGTATTCTGTTACGCTAGGACTTCCTTCCAAGCTTTTATGTTTCGAGCGCAATGTACACGTCACGTTTTCGAGTGCACTACATGGGGGGGTCCAACAAATACACGATATAAATGTATACCACGGCGGTCGATATAGCCGCACACGTTTGGAAATATGAAGTGCGTTTCCTCTTCTGCTGGGAAAGGAAGATAGCGTGTTTCTGCCAAGCGACCCTTCCATTGTATCTCCCTTATTTTTTTTAAGCTAGCTTGCAGGGATTATGTGGAACTGGGGGCATGTACAGAGCACATCATCCGAGAAAGTTGACTGAAAAACGGCTCTTTCGAGCGGAAACGAGCCATCTTCCTCGCCGGCATGCAGCAAAGCTTGGGAAGTAAGATACACAGTTCAAACTACAATATGATAGAGCAAGAACATCATCTGTTAGAGCTGCATCATAGCTGCATGTCGTCTGTGAAGGTACTCCGGAATCCAATAAGAAGTATATCGGGAGAACTTAAAGCAAATATTTTAAAGAGCAACGGCAGGCTACCTGCACAAATAAGGGATTGTTTCTGCGATGCTGGTTGCTGCGAAACCGAGATAAAGTGTCGGGGGGAAGGAAAGAGGGCAGGGTGTAGCTAAGGAGACCGAACTCCGGAAGGTCTGCAGAGGAAACGTCATTGGCCTCGAAGAGAGGGCAGTTTCGTCATTTTATAACCGCGTATGAACGAAAGCCCGTTTCTAACGACGAAATGATAAGGAATATGTCACCGTTCTGTCCTTTGTGATAGCTCTGAGTAATGGCGCGTTGCTATGCTTCTCCTCGACGCCACCGCCATCATCTTAACGTTATGCCCTTGCCACACCTGCACTTTTCAATGATCATTGAAACCAATCGTCATTGAACACGCGCGTAGCGCCATATAGGGCCTAACGTGTCGATCTTTCAGGGTGCATTGGATCCAGTGCTTTTTGCGAATTTGCACGTTATACGCTTGGTGGCGCAACGCGCGTATTCAATGACCATTGAATTCAGTGATCATTGAAAACTGCCCGTGTGGCAGGGGTATTAGCCCATACAAAACAGGCTCCACGATGTGCCTTTGCCTAAGGCCCCGCACACCCCTAGCACCGGCCCTGCCCACAGCATTCTAGCTCACCATACCCACAGGCCCACAACCAGCTCAGACTTGGCTTAGAGTTTGACTCAGACCCTGTGTCCGCGAGTCGATAAATCTGTCTTTGGTGGTCATGGCTGGGCTTTCCTTTGAGTCTGTCTGCGTCGTTTTAGCCTTTCGTCCTCCGTCCGTGCGTTATAACGTGCAACTCAAAATCAAGGAGAGATGCTGCTGGTCGTACACACCAGCTTGCTTGCCTCCTATTGCTATGCTCAGCAAGCCAGCTCTATAAATTTTTATCAAAGACTGGAAAATTCTCCCGCCATTACGCAATCCCTGACCATATCGACTTCAAAAAAGCATACTGCTCTTGCCCTACAATAAAGAGCAGGTTTATGGTGCTGTGCGTTCCCCATGTTGTTGCATTACACAGTTGAGCATCACAGCGGAAGCCGCGCGCGCGGACTCGATCGACTCCGTGTGTATTGTTGTATTGCTACCTGGAGGATGGAGCAAGTCGCAATTATGAAGTGTGTATTGTCATCAAGTGTAGAGGGAACCTTGTATTGCTACCTGAAGAACGGGACAAGTTGCAATACTTGACCACATCGCGCTCCAAAAACACTGCGGTCCTCCTAAAAATGAAGAAGATGCGTTTTCCCTGAATTGTTTGAGTTCGTTAATTTGTGGGCGTTTGAAGCTTACATGTCGTATCGTCCTTAATTGTGTGGTCTGCCTCGGCCATTTCTCCTTAGCTTACGGCATTCATCTGGCGAGAGAATAGTACACCAATCCCGGCCAAGTTCAGAGCTTAGTGGCTCACGGCCATATCTTTACAGCGGAAGAGACCTTCCTGTTGTTCCTGTCCGAAACTTTCCTGTCATAACAGGAAGGTCTCGGAAAATCGTTGTGGCGGTATCACAAGACCCTCAGTGTCGGTTTCAACGATGCAAAACAAGTTAAAATATTCTAAAGTTAATACGAGCAGTTTTGACATATTCAGAGATGGGTACGTCGTCCAGGAAAGTGTCCCGATTTTTCAGCCTTTCCTGTCCGGCTTTTGTCCCAATTTTAGTAATATTTTTCTCCCCCTAATCCCAGCTCTATACACATCCCCACCCACTTCACAGACCACGAGCCACAGACCACAGGTACTCGTCACTCTAAAACAGTTGCGCATATATCAGCAATAAAGTGTGCCCACATCCACACACAACAGCTATACCGCTGTAATTCGTGTTACACAATCGTAACCGTTCTGTAATTCTTGTATTGTTGTTCACTAAAGATTGTGTACTCAACTTAACCGTATCTCCCCGTATCCCAGTGTCAACAACTGAGACAAGTTCCAAAACTTTGCACATCGGTATCGCACGGATGTGCTCGAGACGTGCCAACAACGCTGAGGCCATCATTTTTGAGAGGAAGAAGAAGAAGAAGCAGATTAGTACGCGTATTTGAAGGGAACCTACATATGGAGCGGCCGGGAAAACGTCAGACGTCAAGGTTTTGTCATCACCTCAGCTTTGACGGTGTAGCTAGAGTTTGCATGAACGGCCCTCTCAACGCTTAATCCAAGCCGAGCGCCTATCACTTGCGCAAGACTGCTTCTAGTATATCTTTTTTAGAACCGTATTGCGCCATTGTGCGAGTTGAACGAGTACAACTATATCGTAGAAGGAAACAGAGACAGACAAGCCTGCAAAATACCCTTACTTTGCTTTTGCAGGAAAACTTCAGTGCAGCTTTTCAAGCCAGGATGACCTGCTGCTTCTCAAAGAAGCACGCCCAAGCGTCGACCCTGCATCGAGTACGCTCCACTGTGTCATCGTATTCGTGAAAGAAAAAAGATTTCATCGAGAAGGCAACGTTTATCCGTCAGATGCCTTACAGCGTCAGTCATACTATCAATGGAGCCCTATACTTCCTAAGGTAGTACCACCCACAGCGTCTGCCCACAGGAAGGGGCACACAGTCTGCTGTGTATATACGATTGTCATCGAGAAATATATATGCTTTTGACTTACCTACGATGTGCTTGCACGTGCTCAGGACAATGAACTGGCGTTGTACACTTCTAGATGGCACTGGGGGTTGTGCCATTATCCCGTTTGCAACTTTCGGCATTCTTGGATTGGTACTTAGCGATTGTTTGCTTGGATCACGGGGGTGACACAAACCCGCTATTGTTGTAACTACCCTCAAGCGGGTGCTTTTGGCAAAACTGCCATCTTGTCCTGGTCGCACGTCATAGAAAACGTCATTTTGATGTCATGTGACTTTGTTTATACGTCGTTTTGCCGCTTACCGACATATTTCCGTCGTCATAACGCCAAGACAATGAACGTATTTTGCCAGCGTGGACTATGCGGTGCTTCTTCCGCAACATGGTAGCCCATTTCTCCTTAGTTTAAGTACATCGCATCGGCTCAGTGAGTCTTATAACTCGCGGTCGTCGTCACATCTTTGGAAGTCATCAACAGTACGAGGCCTTATGTGCAAAACTGCGCGTTTTACAGTGAGCTTATCGGATAAAAATAATTACCGTGATCGAAAGACATCCAATACGTCGCGCAGAAACAACAACCGAATCAAACCGTCATACTTCGAATCAAACCGTCAACCGTGATATGTCGAGTGATATAAAATCTTGCGACATCCATAGGGCATAATTTCGAAAGAAAGAAAACCGCTAACTATTTTTTTTTCCTCTGTGTGGGTGGAAAATTATGCCCTATATGGATGTCGACGACCAACACGACACCATTTGCGAAATTCAGTGGCTATTTGCAGTCCTGGGGAGTAAATTTCGGGACCAGGGGACCAAAATTGGGAGTAATTGCAGTCTAGGTGACTAATTACTCCCAGTTTTGCTCCTTTTTGTCCTTTTTCTTAGACTGCACGTGTTAAGGACTAATCAGCAATACAAGCTATACTAGCTGAAGTATAGCTGTGACGAGAATGCTTTCACGCGCTCTCGGACAAAAAGCAAAAAAAAAAGTCACTGAAAGTTTACCCTTCATATGAAAGCAAGGAGTCGCGTAATACGAGGGACAACAAATAAATCGCAGCTGCCGCTATATCTTCTCCCTGCGGGGGAAGAAGTTACAGCGGGTATATCGGCCAAGTAAGTCCATACGCAAATCTCAAGCGTGCCAGTTTCTGCCACCAACATGACGCTGAAAAGAAAAGGAACAGGGAGACTTAGCATCTTGGGAAGTGTGCGTACAGCAGAAGTTAAGCTTGACAGATACTACGCGGTTCGGTGGGCTTGCGTCATGTATAGTTATTTGCAGAACATAAAGGTGGTGCTATACATGAACATCAACACTGAGGACTTGAGGGGGCAATAAGCGCTTTGTTATTTGCAGTTTGCGCTCGGGCAAAGAACGGTTATTATGGAAGTGATAATAAATAATAAGCAATTAGTGCATAATGTAAAACCCCGAGACTACAGGGAACACGAAGGGACAGACCCAACACGGACAGAGACACAACACGTCTGTCCCTTCGTGTTCCATAATACCGGGGGCGTTTTCGGTTTTTATTTTTGGGCGGATTCGGCGTATGTTTTTCGAATGTTCATTCATTTTCATGAAATCGGCGTTTTTCGATGCTTTTCCTTGCGTGTACATTGTTTACCTGACAGTTATCGGCGAATAGAAATCAAAATGTAATTTCTGCACGACGCTAATTAAACATGGCGTCGTTCGCTGCGGTGGCGTTTTACTGCTAACAAAAAAAATAAACAGACATTTTTCACGACCATCGTATTTCTCTATGGTTTTCTCTTCTGCATCAACACCTTGCAGGACATGTGCAGCAATTTATCTCTGTCACGTCATGTCGTGTTCTGTATTCGGTGTTTTTCGATTAAAACCGAATGAGGCAAAATTTACCCGGCGTATGTTTTTCGGTGTTTTTCGAATAAAACCGAAAACTCGGAACCCTAAATTTATGCATCAACTTCACCAGCGCGCTTGCTTCTTAGCCGTCTTTTCAAGCTACTAGTTTCCAGTTGGGTTACATTGTATACATATACATACAGGTATTACAACTTGTACTACAAGACTAGGTAAGAGCTACAAACGAAAGTAAGGTTTTTGCTATGGTTTCGTTATGGTATGCAAATATGCCTTTGCTATGTTTTCACACTACAGCGTGTAAGAGGACCGGAAACAGCAAGGACATATAGCGTCATACTTTGCTTTCCACTTCCGGTGCCGAAGGACGGATATTCTCCTACTTGTGTTTCCCATCGACTGCTGAAACGTGTTCGATCCCCTTTTCCTTTCATTTTCCCTTTCCTTTTCAGACCTTCGTACCTCATTCGCGGATGCAGCGACGAAGCAAGAGCATGGCATTATTCACGACGAAAGCCAGCCCGGTAGGAAATGAGGGTATGAAGGAGTTTCCGGTTCCGGCTTCGAGGCTAGAGGTTTACGCATCATAAACAGTGGCCAGTGATACAGAGGAATGAACGATACGAATGAACGTATACGAAAGCCTGTAATTCTCGCGCGAGACCGGTACGAGGAAAATCCCCGGATTGGCAGAGGTAGCTAAATGATGAATAGCCACAAATTTATGCCGTGCTGGATTCGGCAATAAGAGTGAACATAATGGTGTTCACATGCTAATAATCAGAGCTTTAAATTTAAGGGTCTCGCTTGCACGTATTTTGAGTAATATATTAGGCTGCGGCGTGTTGGGCGGCAAGAAGAGAAATTTGGATAAAAAGCCCATTGGCGCCTTCAATGTAAGAACCCGCAGCCCCAGATGTCTTGAAAAGCATTGTGATCCACCTAGAGAATGCTGCGCGCACAAATGTGAATATTGATGTCACACGCTCAACAGCTTGTACTCCTTGAAGTATCGATTGTCAAGTCTGTTCAGAGCACACAGATGCCGGAGAGCAGTTTCGTTTGTGTCTCCGAGACCTCTGTATGTAAGGAAGTCCGGTGTGCCGACATGTTGTTGTTCTTGGTGTAGAAAGGCACTAGCAAAGGAAGCTAAAGCCCTGCGTGGATGAGCTCTTTGAGATCCGCATCCGACCCGCAAAATCCGCGTTTCCACGGGACGCTGAGATGGTTCACCTTCTAGGCTCTATATATCTAGCTAATTTCCCAGGAAATACACTTTATTGCAAAATAGAACAGGAAAAAAAAAAGGGATAACAAAAACTGCTGTCACCGAACTTCGACCACACATGATGCCACCATGATGCCACCAAAGGATACACAACAGCAAGCACAGACTTAGCTGCCACGAAAGAATACACGGCACCAAGCACAGATTTTGCAACAAACGGAGTTGGTAAGGTTTATTGCGAGTTTATTGCGAGGGCTCGGAACGCGCACCTCGACTCCGGACGGCAGAGGTCCCACCACCTTGTAGTCGGTGCCTAGTGCGAAAAAATTTGGTGGCGTAACCTCGCGGTTTACCCGCATCCTATCCGTCGCCAATCCGCTCCATTAACAACCGCATCCAAATCCGCTCCTGATCCGGCGTCATCCGCAACCGACCCGCAGGTCACAACAAGCGTCCACGTTTCATCCGAACCCGCAAGTTCCCTGCGGATATCCGCGAATGATACTGGGCTTTAAAGGAACCGTTGAACTTTTGGCGAATTTAACTAGTCGATATGAAGCAGCTTTGTTTGCTCCCTGGCGGAGAATGCGTGTTTCACTGCTCGTGTCTGGCCAACTCGATCCGCGACGGAGCGCTCTTCCTTGCTCCGCGGAGAAACCTCGGAACTCCAACAAAGTACTGGCAGGCAAAGGAATAGCGAGCGTTGAGCCGTCTCGCCGACCAGTCACCGCGGCTTCATGGGCAGCAACTGTCGTCTGCGACTAAACGTCCCCCGTACTAAATGGGGAAGCAAAATAAAGCGCAACATGGTCCCATATTTTCCTCAAGAGTAATTAAAGCGTGTGGCACGTTTAGTCTACAGGTTCAAATTTGCGAAGTTAGCTGCAATCATTTGCGAGTTTTGCAGAACGACCAATCGCGGCAGCAGACGAATTCTGACTTCATATGTCCACGTACCGAAAGAGGGAGAGGAGGCAATAAGCGGGTCTTCTGTATCTAAGTAACGCTGCCCGTGACGCACGTCCCGGGGTATGCTCCGTTCGACGGGCTAGAATGGCGGTTTCATTTTCCCTGCGTTCATCATGTTGGCAGAATGCAGACGACAGAAGAAAGATCAACACATAGAGCGCGCGGAGCACTCGGCTTCCGGAACGTTCCCCTGAGAACCAGGGAAATGACCTTTTTGACCTTTTTTTTTTAGCCTTCGTGTTTGTGTTTCTTTACGTGTCTTGCCCATCGCTCAGGCTTGCCTCCCATGGAATTTATCCACCAGCTAGCCCGCATTTACGCCATTCTGTTAGGGAAATGACGCTCGGAAGCCTGCACTAGAGATGGGCGATACTATCGATTGTTTTTGATTATCGACTGTCCAACTATCGAGTGAACCGAAATTTCGATAGTATCGCGATAGTTTTTCGGACTATCCATAGTATCGCGACATGTAGGTGGTGCACTTCACAGAGCTTCACGTCACTTGAGCCAAGCCAATCAGCGCACCCTTCTGAAGTCGCGTTTCGCTCCTGCAAACTACCAATACTTTGTTCACTCCGAATTTATAATTTCAACATGTTTCTTTTATTTATCTATTTATTTCAATATACCTCCAAAGATCCCTTAAGGGACTTTACTTTCTTTCCTTACTTTCTTTTGAAAGTGAAACCTTCTGAATTCGCGTTCCCCTCCTGCAAACTATCAATAGTTCGCTCACTGCGAATTGAAAATGTTAGCATGTTTCTTTTGAAAAAGAAACCCTTCTGAATTCGCTTTTCGCTCCTGCAAACTCTAAATAGCTTGTTCACTAAGAATTGAAAAATTTAGTCATGTTTTGTTTAAAAACGAAACCAACTGAATTTGCGTTTCGCTCATGCAAACCATCGATAGTTTAGTCAGAGACGAAACCTTCTCTGTAGTTCTGTAGTTCTCTGTTTTCTACCTAGTTGTAGTTCGACGATCGCTCTTGATTGGTTCCTCCCGGGGAGGCGGGGAAAGAAAGCAAAAGAAATAAATTGTGAAGTTCATGAAATATGAAATATCGGAGTATTATACAGGGTCTTACCCTATAAAAGTCTACCCGTTGCCTACATATAAAGTATAAGTACATTCAATCATGGTAAATTTCGAAGTTACTGAGCACTGTAGCGCAAAGTTATAACGCGAAGCATGCGATTCCCGTAGTCAAAACAGTCAAGATGGCGCAGTTGAGACGCTGCTCCCCATACGGCGGCGTATCGCATATGCTGCCAGCCGGGTGGAACTGCGGTTTTCATTTCGCTTTCGTGTGACTGTCGCATTTTGCTCCCGAAATGAGCAACGTGGGGAAGGAAATTGCAGCCGTAACTAGCAGAAGACAGCCAAATGGGATGTCGTCTGCTAACTGAACGACAGTGAAATAACCTAACGCGGAGACGTCTCTGCCAAAGCGACAGCTGACAGGTCTTTCTCTGGGGAGCAGAGTGTCTACTGCGCTTCGCAACGCCTCCGTCTTGGTTGTTTTGACCTTGTTTTGGCAATCGCACCTTTTGTGTTATAACTTTGCGCTGCTGGGCTCAATCACTTCGAAATTTACCATGATTAAATGCCTTTATGAGCTTTATATGTAGACAATACAATTTGCCGCCTGCATTGAGTAATTGGCAAGCACGGCATGTCGGCGCGGGTAGACTTTTATAGGGTAAAACCCTGTACGTCTACACTGCTATAAAGTGGGCATTCTCACAAACCCGTATTACCGTGACAGTGACGAACTACTGATAGTTTGACAGCGTATGCGACTGATCTGATTAATGTTAACCATACGCATAGCGCAAAACAATCCAGGAAATCTCTTTCTGCTTTGTTTGTTTAAGCAGCACAAAGGACAGCGTCTATTTTTCGGAACAGGTCCTTTGTTTTATGTAATCGGTTTTTGTTTTCATGCTAACGGTCCGCAACTGTTTCAAAAATATCAGTACTGTGCAATATAAATAGAAGTATATGATAAGACTGATAATACAACTGGGAGCAGCGACTTCTACATTTTTGCAGCAAGCGGGTTTTCGACTGTGTCCAGCGGATATCGATAGCTCAAACTATCGATAGTTTTGAGCAAAACTATCGGGAATCAAATGAGTAGTCGTCCTAATCATCGATAGTACGTATACTATCGATAGAGTTTGGATGACTATCGCCCACGTGCTAGGGTGCTAGTAGTGAGATACCCTTACGTGCGCGGTTTGTTCTTCCAGTTCCCGGCCTGGCTCTGACCGGTTCCTTGCCGCTCAGCCACATAGCGGCCGCCCGATCGACCAGCGATTTATCCGTACAGGTTTTCATAAGACTTGGTATTCGTGAAACTCGTTCATCGTGATGTTCATCTTCTGATGATTCGTATTCTTCCGATGTTTGGTATCCCTCGTTGTCTTTGATGGGAATCTCACTCGTAGATGAGTTTCCTCCTTTCGTCGTCTTCCATGATGAGAATTGCTGCCTGACGAGGATCAGCGTTGTCTGGGAGTGTGAGATTACGTAAGACGCACTCTTCAAACAACTGTTGTGCTGGACGGAAGTCTCAACACCTTTAGATAGATGTCGTTAATGATATGTTAAGCTGTAATGACGTGACTATAATAAAGACACCCCCCACCCATTTTCCCCCAACACCCCTCCGTGCTTGGGATTCTGGATAAACCCCTGGATCGACCGTATATGTAGCATGCGGGTTCCCGGAAACTCCGTAACAGATCTTTGCAATCCCTTCTAAAGGGTCAACTCACGCGTAATGATTCTCACCGAAAATTCTCGTGCCTCGTTTGTCAAAGGGACTGCATACCTGGCTATATTCGCTATATTCCTCAGTTTGGATCTGATAAATGTTGCTATACGGAGGATATTACATACGCTCAACGCTCCCATACTTCCCTCCAGTTGGGTAAAAATCTGAAAGAAAAAAGAAGAAAAACGAAGCGCTTTATCCCACATTCCATAACACACGAGTGGAGCCTGCTTCTCTTTCGCTCCGCCCGCACCAGCAACATGAGATGCGCCGGTATTTATTATATTTCTATACACCGTGCATGAGGAAGGACCTCAAAAGACAAAAGATGTGGGCATACGCCAGGCGTCGTCTACATTTTCAGCGCGATTTCCATAAAATATGTACTTCATGGTCGTATCTTCTTTTTGTCGTGCACATTATTTAGGCAGCAGCAGCTTTGTGGCTTCTTTAGGAACGTCGATAGGCACGGAAAGAGAAAAAACAGGTTTTAAAAGTGCATATTGACGGTCGGGCTGTGTCGTAGTGCATACCGATGGCGGCAGTGTCTATTTTTCGGGTTTTGTCTGCTGAAGGCGCGTGAGTTATAGATGGTCGTTATGGTCGGTTAGATGATGTTGTGGTGGTGGTTGCCGGTTAGAGGTATAACCACCGTGGTATAACTGAATAAAAAGGCTACGCTTTTGACTCTTTTGCATCTGACATCACTATAGGATACCGTGACAAATTTCATACCAGACAAATACTATTTACACCATACTGGCAGAATTATAACACCTTTGGGAGTGTTCGTTGCAATATCATAATTCATAGACAATGTTACAATGCTAATGCAGGTGCATAGTGGTTATGACAGACTACGCTTGTGACTCTTGCATCTGACGTTGTAGTATTCTGTGACAAATTGTGAGACTACTTATACGACATACTATACTGTACTACAGCATAATTATAACGCATTGGGGAGTGTTAATTGCAATCTTATTGAAATTCATATAATAGCAGCTCCCCTAGATAAAATCCCCGAAGGCTATCACGCGCGCTCAGCAGCTCCAACCGGCTCAGCGATGGAAGTATAGCGAGATAGCTTAGGCAGACGGAGCTTTTCTACAGGAGTTCGTTCATTCGGTAAAGTCGTCGGCGATACGATATGACACTTCTACGAATAGCGCTTCGCAGTTATTTCCGGTAATATATATCAGTCATGTAACGATCGGTGGTGCTCTTTGCATGGCTACCGAATCGTTTGAGTTCCTCCCACGAAATCAAGGTGATGAGAGAATTGAATAAAGTATACGTGAAGGCCACGGACCATCCCCTCATGTAGCTACGCAGTCCATCATTGCGATACACCTTCAAAATACAGTCGATGAAGCCGGAATAGTAGATGCCTCGACCCCGCCTGTCCACGGGTTGGAGGTACATCCGCGTCTTGATCATGTCCAGGGCTGAGCTAAAAGGGGCGCTGGCAGCGCTAGACGCCAGCGAGGCTACGACGACGGCGAAGAGTTCATCTGTTCCCTCACTTCCCGTCGAGGTAGCCATACGTTTGAACTGGACAAAGGAGGCCATCTGCACGCCTGAGCCCATGGCCACGCGAATGATGTTTCCAGTTGCGGCGCGCCACAGGCCACGTCGTAGACCATGTGAATGGTAGACCTTTGGACGTGTTAGAGAGAACAGAGTTTGAGCTTGTGCTGTATTTCCACAAACAGCGGTGTGGAGCCTAGGATAAACGCTAGATTCTAGCTAGAGATATGCCGCGTTTACATGAATTCGACAGCAGCGTATCGAATCGAGTCGAAACCGGAAACACTATGTGCCACCGTTTACATGGATACAGGTCCAGGGCGAAGATTGCGCCTTTTCCGGTGTCCCGCCACATTAACACCGAAAGTCAAAACGTCGAAAACGTAGCGTCTATGCGACATTCTCACGCGTATACTTCAGAATGGTCCCTGCTGTACGGGTGCAAGCCCTTAGCCCTGCTGCTCCTGTCCGTGTAGACTGACCTACACAAACTGAGCGTGGCTGGGAACTCCCTAATATCGCCATCACGTCAACCCGACTAGCAGTAGTAGACAACGCAGCCGACCCGCGGCGAATGGCCCTTCTAATAATCATCTCTTCTTCCATCTTCGATGCGCATCTTCTGTTTACACGCACTTTCTGAAAACGCATCCACCGTCGCGATCCACCTGTGTGACATGTGTTCAGCGGACTGAATACGCTCTCCCAATGAATTGGCCAGTTTACATGGGCGGATCCGACTCGACAACTAGATACGGTACGCTTGCGTCGTATTCATGTAAACGCAGCTTTAGTATATCGGTATGTAGTGAGGCCTTACCACATTGCTGCTACCAATCAACTTATGGTATTGTAATTAATAAGGTGCCAAGATTGAGCGCGTCCGTATGAAGAGATTCCAATGACAATGTTCATGAACACGTTCTGCTTTTGCAATATACTGCGTAGGTCCGTCCGAAGCTCTATAAGACCACGTGACCACAGAAGTTTACCACCACAATGGTTGTATCGAGCTACCGCATTTGAACGTGTTGGGCACAGTGCCCAAATATGCAGCAATTTTTTAATATTGCGTGTAACAAATAGTTACAGAAAAGAATCTGCTAAGCAGAAGACAGCTCACGAGTATCTATCCTGTTCACAGCGCACGTCTAAAACAGTATGTGTTAGTTGCTGCAGGAACAACGGCCGTGGTTCCCCAAAGCACAGTAAACCAATGTAAACCGATCAAGCTGATGGAAGGGCTACAACATATTACTGCAGCTAAAGCAGCAGCAGCATGTGGTGCCATTTGTTGTGCCATTGCACTGCCATGCCCGTTTCATGTTCAGGGAAGCTTGTTTGCCCTCGGTTATTTGCTTTGGGGACCATAAATCCCGATTTACGTTTGATCAATGGCCGTTGCCAAGATCTTTCCGGGGGGGGGGGGGTAAACAGCGCCCCCAAGAGGGGGTCCCCCTTCACCTTTTCTCCTGGAGACGTACGCTGTGGGCTGTGCGGGTGCTCAGAGGTTCAGATAAAGACATATCCTATAAATAAGGAGCGCACAATTTTCACAAGTGACCTTGGATCTGCAGGGAGGGGGTCACGCCCCCCTTGCCCACCTCTCGCTGCTCCCACGGCTCGACCAGAGCAGTTTTCGATTCCTCACCCCGCTCAGGCAGCCCAACGTGTTGGTGTAACCGTGCTGATGGCCGACGGCGATGACGGGCGAAGACCTGATCTGAAGTTTGCACTTAGCCAAGTTCAGGGGACTTCCTAGAAACGAACCAACGGCTCCACAAACGGCTCCCGAGATAAAACTTAGGTTCACGCTGGGTTCCAAGTTCTCATCGAGGGTCAGCCCCAAGTCCTCAAAAAACTGCGGAAGATACATCAGTCATCATGTAACACGTGTGCATAGTCAAGGTACAGTATTCTTTAGCTCTGTCATGTAAATCTGGCGTTATGAAGGAACGAGTTTTATTTTTCTTTGGCATAGTCCTCCTCGCAGTTTCTGAAAGGTCCTAGTTGTCTCGCGATGTAGAGCCATCAGTTATCGCAGTTTGTCTGTCAAGCCCAACGGCAACAAGCGCCTTACTGTAAACGCGCTGGCACAACAACGAGCTGAACTCCTGCAAACACTGCACATAGAACGAATTGCAGTGCATGTGATTATATAGTTAACATCCGCTATTGATCGGTGGCCACTAATCTCCATGATAGTTAACATTACAAACTGACGTTGTAAGTCCCTGATGCGACACTAGAAGTGCCGTATTTTCTTGCTACGAAATGTAAACATGTCATGTCAGTGTCTCAACCCTCTCTCACACTGTTGTTACCGCAAGCACGAGTCGCTCGCGTTGTAGCTATGTACTGACATCGAGGACAGTCGCTGTGAATAGCCATAACATGGTGGGGTGGTTTTATAAACGTGACAGGTCCTCTCGCGAAGTTCGTCTGGTTCATGCTATTCTTAAGGCTCTCGGAGCTCGGTAGAGGACCCTGTTTCCACCAAGGGTGCTCTCAGGCCGACATAGGCCGCGGTGTCACCTCAACTGGCATATGCCAGGGATGTTAAACGCCGCAGAGGAGAACAACAACGAGCCAAAGGTTCTGGCACGCAGGCTCCCCCACCAGCATTGGTATATTCTAATCGTGATATGGTGGAAGAGATAGTTTCTACCTCTACGCTCTGTTGAATGCCCTTCCAGCCGTCCTTCATGCCTGATGATACATCATCCCCTGTTATGCCTTCTACACTGCAACCCTGCTCGCCCCATAGTCGTATAGTCCCATATAGTCATATAGCCACATAGTCGAATAAGTTACACGGACAAAGCTAAGACGAGATTGCTGTTGTCATCGGGGCCGTGGTCACCGCCAGAGACAGCATATAACGAAGTATATGACGCGGTCGGCTGTTTGCCGCGGATTCCTGCAGCCCGACCACGCTTCATCCGCAAACTATAGGACCACTGACCTGGAACAAGCCTAGGCGAACGCCGTGTGTGACCTGACAGTACAAGAGACCCGGCACGATGCCTTTGTAGAGACTCAGAAAGCCGTCGTAGCGACGTATGAGTAGCAGAGCTTGCAAGTTGCCTCGATACAAGACCTTGAACTGACCCCTCAGTCGCCACGTCTCGTTCTGCACGGCGATGCGAGTACGAGCAATATCCACGGGGTGCATCAGCAAAGTAGCGACGCTGGTACCGAGCACTGCCTCGTACAGGTCACTCACTCCGACCACTTCAAGCTCTTGTACAGGGGGTGTCTGCGTCCAACCAATTGAGAAAAATATCGTTCAGCCGAAGGCGGACGGTGCTCCGATGAGCACCTTTACCTGACGACTGGCACAACACTTTTAACAGCTCTGCCCTCACGATTATCATGTAGCTAAGGAACGGCGATCCTACACACCGTTTTCCAGCCAGCCTCACACCCAGCGCTTTCGTACGCAGCACACTCCAGCAAGGAGGAAAGCGATACAAGGGAGGAAGCATACGGCAGGTGTGCTTTCCTTCTCTCTGGCTTGTGCGGTAAACAGTTTTCGACGTGCTCCCCCAGCTAGACGGCGCCGCGCTTCAATATGGCGGCGTGCACGGGAAAACGGTGTATAGGACAGTTTAACCTCATCGTATTCAGCGTCAATCTGGTGTTTCTCTTAAGTCCTTCTGCTGTGTGAATAGCATTTGTGCGATGTCTCAGTAGCTTCCATGTTTCCAACGTCAGTATTGTAAATTGCACGTGGCTGCGAACGGAACCAAACTTCGCCCGACCCGAGTTTATTCACTGACATCACCCCTCCAGGGGGCACTAGCTTCGAAGAGGCGAAATCGCCGCCATGATATCCGTAGGTCCCTCTAAGTTTGGTTCCAGTTTTCGTTCGCTGCCATATGCTGTTCAGAGGACTATTAACCCATTCTGGGCCGATTTTTTTTTTTTTTTTTTTACAGCGAGGGAAAAATTCAGAATTTTGTTTCTGGGCTTCCCAAGACATAAGGAATACATGACAAAAGTTTTGCGCTGTTCATTATAGCGAATTGACATATGATTCCTGTGGAAGTCATTGGCCAAAAAATGTGCTCCCCTCCATAAAATAGACGAACCGACTAATTGAGGCACACTGCATTCACTGCTAGTCCAGTCTTATGGCCAAAACCCTAAATTTTATTCCACACAAAAATCACTGTTACCTGTCCTAATCAGAGATATTTTGGCCCTCGAGGGCACATGCAAAAAACGTGCGCTTCGCTGACCCAATCAGCTCCGAGGAAGACGAAGACTACGCTCCAGTGCCGTCTATGCGTGGAATTATGAAGTATTATCCTTCCGCGAGCTTTGGCCACGGAGAACAATAGTTTCGGTTTCGTTCGCGAGGCTTGATAGACGAAACTTTATTATGATTCCTGTAGGAGTCATTGGCCCAGAATGGGTTAACGTTGAAAACATAAAAATACTTTGATGTGGTGCAAATAGTATTCACACTGTACAATAACTTTGAAACACCAAACGTACGGTGAATGCGATGTGTGCAAAGTCCTAGGCAATCCAAACCCGAGGACCTACATTATGGCGGCAAATCTGCTAGCGACAGTGGCGCTCTCCTGCGGATGACGTCATGTGAATAAACTATTGGAGGCATATCGAGATGATAACTGACGATATCTGGCTTACTGCAACTACTAGCAAACAGACCTATCACTTTTCTTGAGGTCGTTGATTCCTTCGAACACCACGGAAACCACCATGTTCATTCTTTTGCAATGTTGTACCTTGCAGAAAAACGTAACTATTTCCGCCGATTTCCGCCCAGACCCCCCCCCCCCCCCCCGATCTGTGTAACCTATCCTGACCTAACCTAACTATAATGCGCTTACCTGACCTAAACCAAGGCTCATACCTTTCGCAACATCACCCATCCGAAGCCGTTAGGCTTAGCGTGGCCGTGTTTTTCTGTGCTTCAGATGGTGTTAATGAAATGCATATAAAAAAGGTTCCAGACCATATAATTTTATAATTACTATATTTTTAGACTCGGTATATGGTCTTCTCTCACTTCCATGCATTATTTCACTTTTAAACACACTCACCAACTTCTAAAAGCCACCAGTCCCACTGCTATAGTACAGCCCGTAAGGATATTCGATATTTACCATTGTTATAGCAGCCTGTAGACTTGAAGCCTCTAAAGTAAATTTTCAGAGAGCTACACACTGGTCAGGTCAAACCCGACCCGTCGAACGTTTCTTCTTCTTCTTCTTCGTTGCCCGTGCTGCCAATATTCCGCGTGTATAGGGCCATCCTCCCATGATGTTTCTCTTCCGTTCCGTTAAAGGAAAAAGAATACAGTACAATAACAGAAGAGTATGCTGCGTGTGCGAAAGAATAGTACAATAATACAATGTCAATGACAACAACTGCGCCCAGTATGTAAATAGCTGTGGTCAATCTCACTTTGTGGACCACTGCCAGTACCTGTGAAGAGGAAGATGAAGAACAGAAGCTCCTCCTCCTTCTACTTCGTGCCACTATAGCGCCACACAGCTTACCTTACCTTACCTTACCTTACCTTGCCTTGCCTTGCCTTGCCTTCTTAGCTCCTTGGCCAATCTCCCCTTGATGGATAATGGCTAGCGTCTGAGGTGGAAGAAGAAGTAGTAGAAGCTTACACTTGGCCAATCTCCCTTGGTCGCGGAGGTTACCCGGGTTTTCAATAAACATACCCCCCCCCCCCCCGAGGTCCGTGGTCCGTGGAGGTGACCGGCTATGCTGTCTGGGTGTTTTCCCTCAACAAATGTCGACACAGTTCCCTGTGAAGTTGTCCCAGGACGTACGAGGCCCCCTGCGATAGTCGTGACGTTGCCTGCCTGGGCGTGGCCTACTACAGCAAGCAGTTCCATGCTCCATCACCACCGACATCTCTTGATGTATGACCAACGCTCCACCCTCAAAGCTCTCTTGACCCTTCTGGATACCATAGGATTTCGATCCTTATTGTGAAGGGGCTCATTATTTCATTCCCTGCATCACCAGCAGCAATGGGGTAGAGTATCGACCCTGGCGATGAAACTTCCCGTTCATCATCTCACAATGAAGTTGATGTTGATGGATGACGGCCCGAGTCTCAGGAAGAAGCACATTACGGTCTAGGGGTATTAGGCATCGATATGGGTGGGCGAATGAGAGGATGTAGGATGAGTGACGCCATTAAAACCTTCCTTGGTAGGTGAAGGTTAGTGTTGGAAGAAGAAGATGATCAAGTGAGGTCAAACATTGCGCTTTGTCCCATCCTCCTGTTTTCGAAAGAAGAAAGATCTTCTTGTTTCACTTTGCAGAGAAGAAGTAAATATCAGGAGAATCCCCTCCTCCTTTGAAAAGCTTCTCCCCCTATCGAACTATCTCTCTTCCGCCTTTTCTGCTTTTGCGTCCTCCTAGGATCTGGTGCCGCCCTTAGAGTCCTTGTTGTCAATCTTGGTACATCTTGTCCAGCGGCATATTAGCGATATTATCATTAGGTGGATTCCTGGTCACCGTCAACTCACCCTTAACTGACACTCTCGCTAAAATGTTCCTCTCTGGCGATATATATATGTATTGGATCTCCACCCTGTTCTTGAACGTACTTCCGTTGCCAGGTATAGAAGACCCACAAGCCTGTCCCGAGCGACCCCCTATGAGCATCCCTCCTTCTCGTGGAACCCTAACCACTGCAACTCAAGACAGACAAGAAGTCTGGTTGACGTGAGCCCGATGCCTGGCACTACCCCGAAATTTTTACCTCCACTGTGCTGGTCGCTCTTCGTCCCCTCTATGCTCCCACTGTGGCTGGGATAGAACGGCCCAACCCTTCGTGCTCCTCTGCCCTCTTTACAATCAACTCCGTCACACGCCTATCTGTACAGCTGCGTTTATTGGAAGCCCTCGTCTGTTTAGCTTCTCCATATCGCGCTGTGCAACAGGTCCGTGGCAGCAGATCTCCTTCTTCTTCTTCCACCAATCAAACGATGGCATCCTTCTCTCGAACCGCTTCTAGACATCTCTTCATTCTCTCCACCACTCACACGTACACGCATACCCATATACATACATACACACATGTGCACGCACATACGTCATACATACGTCAGATGACACCTGTGTTCATATTGTGGTGACGGTTTAAATAAGTAACTAACTATTATCTGAAAAAAAATGAAAGAAAACAGTTGTGGTGGAGGTGCTTCTGAAAGTGCTTGCCGTTGTCTGCCTCAGAGAAGAAGAAATATAATGTCGATGGTCTCGGGCGTCACCAATTCACGAGCCCACCCGTGTTAGCAGTGTTCGTTCGTATTCTCTTTCAGTGTGGAAGCTGTTCTGGCACATCAGCCATAAGAAGAACTCGCCGAACCATGGACTCTGGAACCGACACTAGAGTGGGTGAACCGTTTCTTTCTCAAGGGCAGGCACTGCGATCAACGAGTTAATCACGCTGATCTGAGACTTATTAATGGTAGCTTGTCTACCCTCAACACACAGTTCACATGTTTCGGCTGCTTATGGATTTGACACGTCATTGACACCAGAAATACGTTTCTACGCGGTTCTGTAGGCGTTTTTGACGAGGGAGAGTTACAGAATTGTAATTGGGCGAAAATAAGTAACCTATACACTTGAGTTGAAGTAACATTTATTTTTTATACTTTTATAGCCCAAGAAGGACCCTTCTAGGAGGTCAAGTCATTTCGTTCGTACCGCTTCTAGTGAAACTGTTGGCGGGACATCGTCACCTGTGAGTACGCATTCCGTTCTTCTTTCCAGGTCGGTTCTTCTTTCCAGGTTGTGTTGGAACTTAGAGCTATTGAAAGTAGAGCTATTGGAGTAGAAGTTACCGTTGCTTCAATTACATCTGTAGCCCAAGAAGGCTTATTCCAGGAGATCAAGCAAAGCAAGTCGAGTCGCTCATGGCGCTTCCGCTGAATCGACTCGCGGGCCGCCATCTCCTGTCCGTACATTTTCTGGTCTTCGTCTCGCGTTATCTCATTTACTATTTTTTATGCCAATGCTATAAAATATAAATAAGGAAAACCTTTGGGTAAAAGTAGCTGTTCTTTCACCCTTTTCTACAGCCCCATGAGGTATATTCCAGGAGGTCAAGCAAAGCAAGTCGAGTCACGCGTGCTGCTCCATCTGAAATGACTGACGAGCCGCCTTCAGTTGTAAGTTCACATTCAGTTTCTATATCTACTTCACGTTTTTATAACATTACCAAGTCCACTATCAAAAACTTGCGTGTAATATACACGTGATCTCACGACGTCAGTCACATTCCCCTGAATCAGGATGTCGCAAAACCTGCAGAGAGCAACGCGTTTCAACGGATTCTTCACTCTACACCATGTAATGTTCGTAGTTCCATGTAGTTCAGCAATCACGCGACAGTACTCTGCCACTCTGTAGTTCCTGCGCACACTTGCTAGAGATGCCGCGCTTGGTATCTTCCATAACGTAAAAGCGCTAAAACCAGGACGAACACAGACACACACAACATCGAGCGCTCGGAGTTCCTGTTGCAATGAATATAAGCACTTGCCATGTGACATGTCAGTAAAGTTGTTGAAAGTGAGCGCTCGATGTTGTGTGTGTGTCTGTGTTCGTCCTGGTTTTTAGCGCTTTTACGTTATGGAAGTCTATCACCAACAAGCCCAAAGGGATGTTTTAACGCGCTTGGTATAGGACGGTGAAAGCAACAGCTTCGTATGTTACGTGTAATTCTACGTTTTATTCCACAAAGAAATCCCGGAGAAGCAGCAGGTTATCTCGTCGTCCTAGCTCACCGGGCGAAACCATGCGTAGTGGAGCCACCAGAACGGGCCACCGCAGCTCACTCTGGGAACGCAATTCCGACTCTCTTGAAGATGCTTTAGAGCGGGTGTCAGCTGCTCAAGCTGCTTTCGAAGACTCCAGCCGTGTGCGAACCATTTCTCAACCTAGAGGCAGCACAACCAAGTTACAGAATCTTGGGCCCCTTCCGCGTAGCGGCGCCGGGACGTCGACCCCGCTTGCAGGGTATGCAGAGCAAGTGTGACCAATGAATATATCAGTAGCATTTGATGATCAGAGTCGTGCCTACCGCACTCCACGCTAGAAGTTGTCTATGCAGTTGTAGAACAGTGC
Source organism: Ornithodoros turicata (assembly GCF_037126465.1). Lineage (NCBI taxonomy): Eukaryota > Metazoa > Arthropoda > Arachnida > Ixodida > Argasidae > Ornithodoros > Ornithodoros turicata. Next base: position 33,878,271 of record NC_088209.1, read on the forward strand.
TGGACAAAAGCTTACGGAACACGCTCCAGAGTCAGAGTTGCACGCTGGCAGCGAATGGGACCGTGCGGACTTCGAGACATGTATTTAGGTGACCCAGTCATCTGTTTGCAAGTCAGTACGGTCCCTTCGCTGTCCGTAAGTCCATCCGCTTGTGGCGTGTCACTTTAACGAAGGAATTCGTCGGAGCATGTTCCGTAAACTTTTGTTCAGCACTGTACCTCTAGTTTTCACCGGATAATGCTATCTGACCTCGTATAGCAGAACAGTACCATAATACGTTTGATGTAACCTGCAGACACCTTTTGCGCTTTACGCTGCTTCGACGCAAAAAAAAAAAAAAAAAAAAAAAAACAGCTGAATTTCAGGATGTTCACAGAGTGTTCTTCAGGTATTTTTTCCCTACTAGCGACCCCACGTAGGGACGTCTGATGTCTGCAGATATTGCCGGTATAAAATTCGGTGATGTTACAAATAACTGGCAGCGTCTTTGGGCATTCTGTCATGCGATAGCTTTTGGAGCCATCTTCGGGAACCCAGGCTCATTTCGGTGCCATTGTGGCTTCCTTTTCCTCTCTCCCCCTCTCTCTCTCCGCCGCTGTCACGGATGGTTGATATCTCGTCTCGCATTTAAACAAAGCTTGCTCTAACCTCCTGTGCTCGTCCCGGTTTCATTAGTGATTCATTTACTCCCGTTTTCTTCCACTTCAGCAAAATCCTGATCGTCGTCCTCCTTCTAATAATCTCCCTCTTGGCACTCCTCTACCACTTGCTTCTATCATCCGACTCCAATAGGGTAACGGTCGAAGCAAAGTGGAGTACCTACCGGGGCACCCAAGGAAACTTCGATGGGCGGCCGGTGTTCACATTCATGGGTATCCCGTTCGGCGCGGACATGTCGGGCCAACGACGATTCCGAAAGCCTCAAGCGGTGCAGGCTCCCGAAGTTCTCCAGCACGACGCCACAAGGGCTAAGCCCTCGTGTAACCAGGCACCTCTCGTGCTCAATGTTGGCCAGAAGGTGAGTGCAAGAAGGGGCCACATAGTTTAGTGATTCGGTAAATTTCCGATAGTTGCAAGCTCTAGTCATTTCAGACATTCCATCAGCATTCAAGCTGTCACTATGGACTAAAAAAACATTTAATTTAGTTCGTGTTATAAATTAACCTCACTCAAAGACTCCTACGCTACGCGAAATATGAATGCCCTCAGTAGACATCACGCGCTTCGACGATATTTTCAAAGAAGCCTCAGAACTCTACTGTTTCGAACTCTCCAAGAGTATAGGTGACGTCACCGTTGGCTCTTGCGTCGTTCACATAGCAACAATACATGCACCACCCCTGTCTCCTCTCTTGCCACTACAGTACTACTATATTACAGGAGGAAACACAGTCGTCTGCTGAAACATCCGAAGAGTGCCTGTACCTCAACGTATGGACACCGTCGCTTCCTTCTCGTGGCTCCAATCCCAAGACCGTGCTTGTGTTCCTCTACAGCATTGCTTTCAAGTGGGGCTCCAACAACGATTACAATGCCACGCCACTCAGCGCGCTGGGAGACATCGTCGTCGTCGTGCCCAACTACAGACTTCATGCATTGGGATTTCTGGGTAAGAACAAATGCGATCAACCAGGGGCGCTGCCGGCTTTCTGTTTGCTGACTTAATAGGACGGGACGTGTGTGGCAGCAGCAGAATCGCCGTGCTAGCCACGAAAACACATTTACTTCACTGTTCTACAGTCGTCAAAATGCTTTGCCGTTCCATCAACATTCAGCGTACATACCAGCAACTTTGGGTTGCATAGTAATAGGCAGCAGGCGATCGGTGAATTGTTGCGAGAAGTGGTCGTATATATGAATGGCAGATCCGGTAGCGATGTAGCGAAAAACAGCGGCACCTGTGGTCGGATCGTGATAGTGCTGCTTCCCTGGGGTGCAGTTCCTGGTGCAGTTCCTGGTGCAGGTGAACGCCCTAGTAAGGTTACGTTTACCGCCTGGTCGAACCTAGACTAAGATACCATCAAACGGATGATGAAGTAGGAATGGTGAAGGCTAACTATTGCAGGAGATGGCACAGAGGACAATCCGGGCAACTTGGCGCTGTACGACCAGCTGCTGGCGCTGGACTGGGTCCGAGAGAATATAGAGGCTTTTGGAGGCAACATATCGTCCATTGTTCTACATGGCTACGAGTCCGGTGCTGTGTCAATCGGGTACCATATGGTGTCTCCCCATCAGCACTGGGTGAAGAACACTTCAAGGCTAATACTGCAGAGTGGATCGCCTTTCCAGCTGTACAGGGTGTGTGTAGTACTCACCTCTGCTGTAGCGGTAGTGGCATCAGACCACAGGGCAGTGACGTCACTAGGGGGATAGGGGGTGGAGTCCTCACTGGGTGACTCCATGGAAGGGGGTGACGCTCCGCACCAAATTAGTTCTTTCTCCGCGGCAAGAGCAGTCCTCTACGTGCACGTGATTTTTTGTCTGCCTGTGATATGACAATGTGTCAAGTACCGCCTGTTCTTAGAAGGTATCCATTATAGGGAGGGATTGAGCTCCCCCACTGGGTGACGCATACTCTATAGTGACGCCACTGCTATACAGGGTGACACAAGACTGCGATGACTCAAGTGTGGCAGACGATATCGCTATCAATATATCACTGCTTGTCAATGCGAAGCCATACCAATGCCATCATGTGCTTGTACTCACTCTCACGGTCCGCGTCCGCATGTATACTTGAAGAATAACACGTCCATGTCATACCTGGTCGGCATTCTCGGATGCCCAAGTACTGGATGGGCGTGCCTAAGGAACATGAATACAGAGGAGTATAGGACGCCCAGCTTCTACCGGGCTTTTCACTTCGGTCCTTATTTCCACTCGAAGTACCTGCCAGAGCACCCTCATCGGTTGCTGAGAACAACCCCCATAGCAAACAAGCAGGTATGGTAATAATGGGAAGTTGAGAAGTGTGACGATTCAAAGTGCTGTGCGATGCAATAAGAGGGAGCGGTCCCTGCCGGTTGTGAGATACTAGTCGGAGCCGGGACTCAATTTTATTACATTACCGTGACAGTACTAGGCAGCGTGAAAGCTATTGCTTGATGTGACTGATGATGTGACTTGACGTGGTAACTGCGTTCTAAAGCCACCTGAAAACGTGGCATGGAAGTGGGCAGGCGGGAAACATTCTACTGGAATTCGGCGAACTGAGCTAATGCTTCCCGACAGCGTTAGTTAGCCGCTCTGTTATAGAACCGTTACATGCGTGGGAGTTTCTGCTGGGACGGCGCTGTACGTCTTGAGACAAAAGTTTATGGAACACTGGAGTGTCTGGACACCCTAGCATCAAACAGGGAGCGGACACACGTACTGAGAAATTGATAACTTGCTACCCGTGTTCTCTTCCTGATAGGCAGGGGCCCTTCCGATAAAGAAATACGCCATTGCCGTGTTCCGTATACTTTTGTCCCAAGCTACAAGAACGTACCACATGTACGCAGGTTTTACTTGGCAATGTCTTGGACGAAGCCAGTTTCCTGACTCATGTTCTCATGTTGCGACTGCGACAAGGTGTAAACATAATCGCCGAACCAATGATTACTTTGATCGTGAGGGAGGAACTGCTGGCAGCAGGTGTGGAGAAGTTTGATTCTGCTCGACAGGAGTATGCCAATGACACCATCTGGAACAGTAACTCGGGCGGCGACGCCGCCAAGGAGCTTTTCGGCGACGCCTTCTTCAACTGCCCAGTACAGGTTCGAACATCAGTTAAATATTTGTAGAAGGTCTCTTACACTCTGTGCCTATGATAAGCTGCTCAATCTTACTGGCCTACACAGATCGATTTCCCAACCTAATTCACTGCGGCCGTACGGATAATCCGCCAGCTTTTCCGCTGAACCCTGACTTTTGCCTTGTGTGTGCAGTACCTGGCCGCACACTTAGCCGAACACGGAAGTTTTGCCTACAAGTACGTGTGGACGCACAAGCCTTCCTTTGGGCCCTGGGCGCTGGAAGGGTTCGGTCCCACCCAGTACGATGACCTGGCCTTCGTGTTTGGCACTCCACTTCTGGAAGGCTCTGGGGCCACAATACAAGAACACGAATTGACTCGCCGCACAATAGACCTTTTCAGCAACTTTGCAAAGACGGGGTACGAATATATAGGTGGTCAAACTTCTCCGTGTGAATTTCAGTCGGCTCTGTACTGGGTCTACACACAGCAGGGACTGTACAGCTCCTGTCAACTTTAATAATAACACTGAAAAAATATGGTCTCGTTCCCAAGCGCGATTACAACAACCCTTGGGGACATAACGAAATCTTAACTGAACAAAATTGTGTTAGTTTAACGCAAGGATATTGTTCACCTAACATTTCCTCAGTGCCCCAGGGTGACTGTTATGAGGTCCGGAAATGAGACCGAACTTTTTTCAGTGTTATTATTTGACTGGAGCTGTACAAAGATCCCTAGACAATTCAGGAATCACTCATATTACCTTCGAGAATCGTCGTTCGAGAAACAACTACTTTATTTTGAGATGGGGAGTGGGGAGGTTCATCCCCAGAAGCGATACTCTACCCCATTGCTGGTGGGGATCTGGGGAATGAAATAATGAGCCCCTTCACAATAACGATCGAAGTCCGATGGTGTCCAGGAATGTCCATTCTTGCTTTGCTTTGGATAGGTGTGTACAGTCTTGTACATTAACCATGTGTTTGTCCTCTAGAGAGTTGCCGATGGTACAAGGAAAGCCCTGGCCGAAGTACACAATGTCGGATCCGTCAACTGTCGAAATTGGAGCCAAAGAACTGGTCTTGAACGACTCCTACCGTGTCCAGCACTGCCCTTATCTCAAGGGGTACATTATGAAATATTCGTGAAACGATTCGATTCACTCGTGTCCCTATTCTAAAAAAAAGTCATGCACGAAAAAAGATATGCCATAAACAGTTCCTATACGCATAACGAGGTCTTGTTTATTCAACGCGATACCGCGTGTGCTTTTGTAACGACTAATAACGAGCAAGTGGAACAGAGGTTGAAGCCTTGCATTGACTCTGACCTTCAGCATGGGCCCTCAGGAACGAGGGGCGCATCCAGACCACCGGTTTGGAGAGGGGGGGGCGTAGTGGGGGAGGTGAGAAGGGAATGTATAAACTGACGTTTTAGTGGGGGGGGGGGGGGCGATCGCCCAACTGCCCCCGTCGGATATCCGCCACTGCTTCGAAGAGACCGTCAAAACCTCTGGATGCATATTCGTATGCTGAATTCCTGGCCGCTATAGTACATTCACCATGTGAGGTATGAGTGGATGGTTAGAATTAACGACCAAAAGGTGACTGAAGCGACCTCACCGTTACCGGCGCGGCAGAGAAGCTAGATGTGACGTCAGCAGGAAGCGATCTTCCCCGTTGCGTACTGGCTTGGTGCAACATTGGACTGGGCAACTGATGAAAATGACATCAGGCAGCTTGTTGGGGTCGTTTCGGGTGGTATCACGATGCTTTTTTATTTATATTATTTATTTATTTATGTAACGGGTATCAGTAGGAGTCCTTTAATCAACCAACCGACCAAATCAGTCTTCAATCTCGAACCCTGTGCCCGTGCTCTACGTCGCGAGATGTGCCTTAATCGTCTTTTCGTCGTCTGCTACACTATCCCCCCTTTTGACAAAAGGAATAGTTCCTCCACGGAAATTAGAGTGTGTTGCCATCATCCAGGTAACGCGCAGGTTTGCGAAGCAACGATCGGGGCCGGAGGTTATAGCGTCGAGGTACATCTGGAGAAGGTGGAGGCGAAGGTGACGGGACGCCGGAGGGTGTGTTAGTTGGAGAGTCATCAGTTGAACTTCTTGTGTTGAACGGGGACTCATCGACGTCACCACTCGGGGACTCACTACTGGACGTTTCACCGGGGCTAGTGCATTTCCCATCCTCTCCAGACGTCGTAGTAGGCGAAACATCAACGCCGTCCAAAGGCTGCACAGAGTGACCTAGTCTGTTCGCTACTTGGACGCTACGTTCGGAGGACGAGCTACAGTCAGGGGACAAGCTTCCGCGGATGACACTGTCGCCCTCTGTCTCCGAGTGCGCGGGTAAACTTATGACGTGTTCGTACGTGTCGTCCGACGCGGAAGGTGGTGTGCTGTAGTCGCTGTGATGTCCGTGGTTCGCGCTGTGTGCCTCCCACATGCGGCCGGTGTTTAACGGCTTTAAGCGGTTGTGATGGACAACGATCCGCTTCCGCTGGTTTCGCTGGTCTTGGACACGGAACACTGCATTGGGTAGCTTCTCGATGATCTTGTACGGTCCCTGCCACGGCAGGTGGAATTTACGGCACGTCCCTCGCTTAATAGCCGGCGAGTGAAGTAGGACCAGGTCACCGACGTCGTATAGGTACTCCGAAACACGGCGGTCGTAGTAGGATTTCTGGGTTTGCTTCGCTCGCTGGTCGTTGGCTAGCGCGGTGCGGTGTGCCTTGGTAAGGTTGCGGAGATGCCTGGTGTGTGGATCACTACGATGAACGTGCTCGAAGGTATCTAAAAGTAAGTCTTGCGTGGTGGTCATTTCCCTGCCGAAGAGAAGAAAGTGCGGAGTGACCCCGGTCGACTCGTGGACGCTCGAACGATACGCCATCAGCGCGAGCGGTAGCCGCACGTCCCAGTCTGTCCCTTCATCACAAACGTAAAGGCTCAGCACGTTAATGAGGGTCCGATTGAGTCTTTCTACCAGGCCGTCTGACTGGGGGTGGTAAGGAGAAGTTCTTGTTTTGTTGATCCCCAGGACAGAACACATTTCCTTAAAGACGTTACTCTCGAATGACCGCCCTTGATCGGAATGTAGGGCGGACGGCAAACCATACCGACTGAACACATTTGTGATTAGACAGTCCGCCACTTCACGGGCTTCCTTCGTACGTAGCGGAAATGCTTCGGGCCACCGTGTAAAGTAATCGCTCATGACAAGTATATATTTGTATCCTAGCGAAGTCTCTGGGAGAGGGCCGACGATATCGACAGCGAGTCTCTCGAACGGGTTTGTGGCCGATTCGGTGACAAGAGGAGCTCGGGGTTTCGACGGAGGTCCTTTCCTTGCAGCGCACAGGATGCAATCGGAGCACCACCGTTGTACATCATGTTTCATGCCGACCCAGAACCACCTCTGGCGGGCCTTCTCCAACGTTTTCCTGACGCCAAAATGCCCGCCGTCGGGGGCGTCGTGAGCCCTACGCAGTGCGTCAGCGACCATTGAAGCGGGCAATACAGGAACTGGCCTTTGGGCTCCTTTAGGGCTCCAAGCGAGGCAACCATGTTTGAGGAGCAGGTTCCTTCGGTGTCTAAGCAGAGAGTGTACTGGTGGTTCAAGCGGGGGTGTAGTGGCAATTTCGTGAGAACAGATGCGGATCACATTTCCAAGTACGGGATCGGTGCGCTGCTCCGCGCGAAGTTGTTCGTGGGTGAGCTCGGGTGCCAAAGTTGTGTGATTGACTGTGGATGCGTTGCATTTGACCCATGTGGGATACCTCGACAACGCATCAGCGTTCGAGTGCTGCCGGCCCGGACGGTGGACGACCTTGAAGTCGAACTCCTCCAACGATTCTATCCACCGGGCTAACTGGCCTTCCGGTTCGTTGAAGCTACGAAGCCACTGGAGGGCACTATGGTCAGTTCTACAAATGAATTCGTGGCCGAGAAGGTAGTGGCGGAAGTACCGTGTAAAATGAACGAGAGCAAGCATTTCCTTTCTAGTCACGCTGTACTTGCGTTCTGCTTTTGTCAACGCTCGACTGCCGTATGAGATCACTCTCTCAACACCATCCTGAGCTTGGGCAAGAACTGCACCGATGCCGGCGTCACTGGCGTCGGTGTCCAGGATGAAGGGTAGAGTGAAGTCTGGATATGCCAACACAGGAGGCGAGGTCAGGAGACGCTTGAGCTCACTAAAGGCGTTGTCGCAGCTTTCGTTCCAAGTGAAGGCGGTTCCCTTGGTGAGTAGCCTGTTGAGAGGAGCGGTTACAGCAGCGAATCCCGGAACGAACTTGCGGTAGTAGGACGCCAGCCCTAAGAAAGAGCGGAGGTCTGCGATGTTGCGAGGGGCGGGCCACGTCAAGACCTTCTCTATCTTAGCCGGGTCAGCGGACACCCCGTGGCGGGACACTTCGTGACCAAGGTACAATACCTTGTCACAAAAGAAGCGGCACTTAGAGATCTTTAACTTCAAATTTGCTGCACGAAGGCGTTGGAGAACGGTCTGCAAATGGTCGAGGTGCGCGGCTTCTGACGTGCTGAATATGATAATATCATCAAGGTAGCAAATGCAGAAGGGGAGGTCAGCAAGAACTTGTTGGATGAGTCGCTGGAAAGTGGCGGGGGCATTGCAGAGTCCGAACGGAAGGACGTCGAACTCATACAGCCCATAATGCGTCGTGAATGCTGTGTGTGCTCTTGATGCAGGATCCATTTCCACCTGCCAGTATCCTGACGCGAGGTCCAGCGTGGTGAAGCATGTTGCACCGGAGAGGAGCTCAAGCGTGTCGTCAATACGGGGCAGGGGGAAAGCGTCCTTGGAGGTTACAGCGTTGAGTCGTCTGTAATCGACACAGAATCTTTGAGTGCCGTCTTTTTTTTTTACCAGCACAATCGGGGCGGCCCACGGGCTACAAGAGGGTCGAATGACGCCCATGTCTAACATATCGTTTATTTTCCCTTGGACGACTTCTCGGCAGTGTGGTGGTATCCGTCGGGCTCCAACAGAGCTGGGCATCGATCTCCGGGCAGGGTGGCCCACCGTGAGTATCCCAGGATGGTGACAGCCGAACCGGTATCAACGAGCATAGTCACCGGATTACCCTGTATAAGGCCCGGCACAGTGGGAAGCGGATGCCCGTAATGCTGCGGGTACGACAGAAACGTGTCGGGGATGTGTGGACCGGATGTGTCGGGGACGTGTCGATGAAATGGAGGTGATGCGGGGGAGGCCCGTGTGTTGTCTTCGTGCCGTGTTATCCGAGGGCCAGGGCGGATAACACGCTCTAGTTTCCCCGTCGTGCTGATGCCCGATAACCGTAGCGACGGCTACCATAGCGGCCGGTTGGACAGTCACGAGCGAAGTGGCCGGATGCCCCGCAGTTAAAGCATCTTGAAAGGACATCGTCGACCTTGTTAGCCAAGGTATCTAGTCTGGTGGCTAGGTCATCCACACGTGCTTCAAGTGTGGGTGTAGGGCGTAGAGACTGTGCAGACTCTGTGGCCGAAACAGTAGCGGCTGAAGCGTGGCACAGAGAAGACACTCGAACAGCGAGCTCCAGCGCGTCTTCAAGCGTCTTAGGCTTCGACAGTAGTACCTTCTCTCGTAGCGGCGGCGGAAGCCCGATGACAAACTGGTCCCGCGTCATCGCGTCTCCGGCCTCTTTGGGCACATCTGGATAAGCTTTTGCAAAGAGATCCAACAGATCATAAGCGTATGCGTCGAAAGGCTCGCCGGGGAGGAACGTCCGGCTGCGGAAGCTAATAGACGCCAAATCTCGAGTCGCAGGTGACGTGCACTTAGCGGCGAGCGATTTCTTCAGGGAAGCGTAGTCGGGTTTGTCTTCGGCAGCAAGATGAGTAAAGGCGCGGAAGGCCCTACCACGAAGACATGTCGGGAGGAACGCTGTGCGCTGAGGGTCAGTCCAAGCATTCGCAGTGGCGCACGCGTCGAATTGTAGAATCCATTCCTGGAAGTCTGTGGAACCGTCATACGGTGCTGGGAGAACGACTGGGTGGTGCTGGGAGACCGAGGCGGGAGCAAGGGGATTGCTCTGGGCAGCCGGCGTATTCATATCCCACCGCTGCCACCAAATTGTAACGGGTATCAGTAGGAGTCCTTTAATCAACCAACCGACCAAATCAGTCTTCAATCTCGAACCCTGTGCCCGTGCTCTACGTCGCGAGATGTGCCTTAATCGTCTTTTCGTCGTCTGCTACATTTATTTATTTTTCGTGAATTGCGCGCGCGCGTTGAATGGAAAAGATAGGACATATTTCAAACAAAAGACATCCTTGAGAGTCATTCTCCAGCGATAACTCAGATTTGTCGGGGGTCTCTTCATGTTCTTGACACATGCGCCGATGACGCACATAGGAGACCAACTAGATTTTCGCGTTCCGAAAGCCACCGAAGCAGGCGACAAGCGGTTGGGGCGTGAAGCGTGACATATTTCCTGTTGAGCGCGCGATCCACCGGGCGGCTGGCGCTGGCAGAATAGTATTGACGGTACTTCTAATTAGTTCGGGGGGTGCGCTTGTAAGCAAAACACAGACGTGCTCCCAATTCGGGAAACTACCTTCCTTTTTTTCGACTGCCATCATGCTTCCCGAAACTGCGCATGACGTCGGCGGTTATTCGTGGGCAGGGATGGGCAGTATTTAAATACATTTTAATTAAAATACTATTTAAAATATAAATGCATGTATTTATATATAAAGTACAGTCTGGAAAAATGTATTTATAATTGTATTTAAACACGAATTTTTAAATGCTCCTAATACAGAATATACTAACTCATATCTAAAGTTTCCCTACATTTGACCTTTCGGGAAGAAGGGCAAGTTTGGGGCGCAGTTATGCCGTGTTTGCGCTAGCATGCGCAATGCGACAAGCCATTTTAGATGGCGAGTTTTTCACTGTTGTTGCGGACAACGTCGCGATTACCCGATTACCGTGTTGTATGAAACATCTTTGAATTTAATACACATACATTTGTTCATCGGCACCTGTGGAGATGCTGTTCTCCTTTGCAAATCCGATTGTACGGCCGAACAGAAGATGCTTAAAAGATGCAGTGTCTTCGAGAAACTTATAATACTAAGACCGCCACGATAATCTAGAAAATAAATGCTATTGTTCCTTGCTGATTTGTTGTTATGATCCTCGTTATTTCTGTAATTCCAAATGACATCTTCTTCACAGTATCTATAGTAGTAGTTACGGTATTTAAAATATTTAACAAGAGTATCTAAATACCCTCTTCAACAAAGTATTTTGTATTTATATTTAGATACTCAAAAAATGTATTTATGCCCATCCCTGTCGCGGGTCATGCAGGACTTGACCCTAGTGGGACACATTGACGTTGAAGCAACATTGCGAATGTTGTCCAATGTGGAGCAACGTTTTGCAACATTCGTTTACAACAGCGTTACTGTCCATTTTACGATGTTCCTGCAACGTGACAGTGCAATGTTTCTCCGGTGTTGCCAGGGAACAGTGTCAGAAAGTTCCTCCGCCACCTTCGAGCAACATTTCTCATCTAAGCACCTGACCGTGCCCTATATAGTTATATGCAAGACCGTTGTGGAAATGTTGCCTCACACATTGCGCGAACGTGGGTAAAGTCCCCTTGAAATTTTTTTCCAGCAACGATGCTGGAGAAAATTGCTGCAACATTGAGACAGCGTGCCAACCACATTCCTTCAATGCAAATAAAATATGGAGGCGACATTTTCGTTATGTTTGTACAACATTGAGACAGCGTCACAGCCATCTCTCTTCAACGCGAATGCAATATGGAGACAACATTTGTGTTATGTTTCTGCAACGTAGAGACAGCGTTACACCCATATTTCTCAAACACAAATACAATTTGGAGGCAACATTTGCGTTGTATTTCTGCAACATTTAGACAGCGTTACAGCGATGTTTCTTGGAACAAAAATACGACATTTCAGGCAACATATTCGTAATGTGTCAGACTTAGTGAGGAGGTCTCGTGCATTCCTCTCAGTTAATATCCCACGTAGCACATGCGTATGACTTAAAAACATGGTACTTCACAGGAAGGGATGTGAGGAGCTTTTTTTGCCTATACTTGACTCGTTGTAGGTACTTGGGTTAATTGCAAGGATTCATCATCGTCACCGTTGTAAGTGTTTCACACCCCACTACTCTTAAGTACCCCAACAGTTTGTGTTTGCGTGTGTACCCCAGTGGGATGCCCAAGTGGTTTCCCCAGCGGAGTGTACCTCCATAGGTAGCTCTCCTGCTTGATGACAATACAGCTCTTCCCCATCCAGGCGGGAGGGGCACGGTACTTACGTAGTCAGCCATGCGTCTGGCTTCCCACTCGTTGAAAAATGTGTAAATTTTTGTGCAGTGTTGTGTACACATGTTGCATTGACAAACACACACACATTGACAAAACATGCACATTGCATTGCATTGCACATTGACAAAACATGACGGAGATGTTGCCTCATGTATTTTTGTTGGGGAAACATAGTTACTGCTATCACAATGTTGCAGAAACTTTTTCCAGTAACGTGCTGCAAAATATTTGCAAAAGGACATTAGCCACACTTTTGCAGCGTTTGAGTAAAACATTACCACAACGTTCCGGCAACAAATGGTGCTACTACGTAATGCAGGGCTCACACCAATGCAAAAACCTTCATTGAAAATTGCTCCTGTGGCGCTCATTTGCCATGCAGGGTTCACGCCTATGTAATCACCATCATTGAAAATTGCTCCTGTGGGGTCTATTACAAATTTCCATAGTTTACGTCTCATTTGCCACGGAGGGTTCACGCCAATGCAATCACCTTCATTGAAAATTGCTCCTATGGCGGTCTATTACAAATTTCCATCGTTAACATCTCAGTCGCCATGCAGGGTTCACGCCAATGCAATCACCATCATTGAAAATTGTTCCTATAGAGTCTATTGCAAATTTCCATCGTTTACGTCTCATTTGCCACGGACGGTTCACGCCAGTGCAATCATCATCATTGAAAATTGCTCCTATTGCGGTCTATTACAAATTTCCATCGTTTACATCTCATTCGCCATGCAGGGTTCACGACAATGCAATCACCTTCATTGAAAATTGCTCCTATGGCGGTTTATTACAAATTTTCATCGTTTACATCTCATTCGCCATGCAGGGTTCACGCCAATGCAATCATCATCATTCAAAATTGCTCCTATGGGGTCTATTACAAATTTCCATAGTTTACGTCTCATTTACCACGGAGGGTTCACGCCAATGCAATCACCATAATTGAAAATTGCTCCTATGGCGGTCTATTACAAATTTCCATCGTCAACATCTCAGTCGCCATGCAGGGTTCACGCCAATGCAATCGCCATCATTGAAAATTGTTCCTATGGAGTCTATTGCAAATTTCCATCGTTTACGTCTCATTTGCCACGGACGGTTCACGCCAATGCAATCATCTTCATTGAAAATTGCTCCTATTGCGGTTTATTACAAATTTTCATCGTTTACATCTCATTCGCCATGCAGGGTTCACGCGAATGCAATCACCATCATTGAAAATTGCTCCTGTGGGGTCTATTACAGATTTCCATAGTTTACGTCTCATTTGCCACGGACGGTTCACAACAATGTAATCACCTTCATTGAAAATTGCTCCTTTGGCGGTCTATTACAAATTCCCATCGTTTCGCCATGTAGGGTTCACGCCAATGCAATCACAATCATTGAAAATGGCTCCTATGGGGTCTAGTACAAATTTCCATAGTTTACGTCTCATTTGCCACAGAGGGTTCATGCCAATGCAATCACCTTCATTGAAAATTGCTCCTATTACAAATTTCCATAGTTTACGTCTCATTTGCCATGCAGAGTTCGCGCCTATGCAATTACCTTCATTGAAAATTGCTCCTATGGCGGCCTATTGCAAATTTTCGTCGTTTACATCTCATTTGCCACGCAGTGTTTGCAGTCTCCTTCATTGAAAATTGATCCTATGGCGTACACCGGCTCGTACTCGTACACCGGCATGGGTCCGCACAAGAAAGTATGTGCACCTTCAAGTGTAGCCCTCATATTTGGGGAGGGGGTAGTGAGGTCGCTCCACGTGCAATATGGGAGAAAGGGAACTTAGGAGCTGCGCTGACATACTTGCGTAGCATATTCGCAATAAACCGCAAGTATGAACGTTCGTTATTAATTTGTGTCCGTCTGTTGTTGCCGTAAATGTCTACCGAAGAAGAACTATACCTTAGAGTCAAGGTCGCGAAATAAAAAAAATAATTCGAGGCTTTACGTCGCGCGACAACTGCAATTAAATTAAACAAAAAAAAAAAGAAACGAGAAAGTTTCAGCCACATCCACTACAAACCTACTGGTCTACCTTTCCTGCACGATGCTTTTCCACGCCACTACCACCTCTCAGACTTATTCTCCCTCTCCGATTTTAGCGCTCCTGACAGTGTGCCGCCATCTAGTGTTCTTATACCGAGCACGAAAGAAAGGTGGGTTGGATGTCCGACAGACGGCTCACCGCGAACGGTGTGCCATCAATCCGATTGTCTAGAAGCAGCAGGGTAGAATCCTAGAATGTTTTCACATTCGTGCATTCGTTCTCATTTGCTGGGAAAAGCCCTGAGTAAAAGATAAGGTCCGTCCTGGCTAGGTGCTAGGTTATTCACCAATTCAGCGGTCACATCCGTTTGTATACGTCGCCACACGCTTTGCCGCCTTTGCCGTGCTTGATGCATGAAATAAAAATAACGGCCATCTACTACGATGAAGCACACTATCAACACTATACTGCCAATGCAAATAAAGGCGCATACTCCGAAGCCTGTCATCCGCTGTTGGCCTGTTCGTGTGTTCGGACTGGTTGTCGCACCGCTAGGCTAGGCTACGCCAGCTTAGAGGTGTGCGCCGCCGCGCCGAAGCGCCGCCGCCGGAGGTCGGGACCTCGCCGTCGCCGCCGTACCAAAACTGTCGGCGCGCCGCCGCCGCCGCCGCCGATGTTGAAAAATCGGCGCGGCTGTGTAATGTGCCCATTTTGATACACTTTCTATAAACGAATATCTCCCATACCTAATATTTTGTTTGTTTTTCTTTCATCTTAGGTTCCAGGCTTCATTTGTGGTGTTTTTAGCAGTAACAATTCCATCCCCTGATATGCTGTTTATGCTTTAGGGTTTCGTTTCATAGTCGACCCTGGAGGCACAACTCCAGGAAAACTTGTCATTCAACGATGAAAGATGTGTATGTGTATGTGTCCCTTCTATGTTGTTCCAGCCTCAGAACATCAGTTTATCTCTTGTTGTCATTCAATTCTTGCAGGTTGTTGCCGGTCATCCACCAACACCATAGCACTGGTCATTATCCATATACAGGGTGTTTTTTTCTTATTCGTCACAAAATTTTTGTTTAAAAAATAGCGGAACGAAATAGATGCCGCTTTTGAGTTCATTAATTACCTCAAATTCATTAATTCTTTAATTAAGGGATTTCGCGTAAAAACGGGATAGCAGAACGGAAGATATTCATTGTCGAAAGCCATTCCATGTTTAAGAAATTCTTAAACGCGCACGTGTGTTGAAATGTCCGACGCTGAATGTCGCTATGCAAATGAGCCGAAACAAGAAGTACGCAATTTCCGAGCGCAGAAATGACGCGAGCTTCGCCTTATCTGGGTTGGAAAGCGATCTATCTGGTCAACAGATTAGCACCTACACCAATCAGCTCTATCGCTCCGAAGCACTTGGTCGTCTCACGTGGATTGCCCTTTTAATTTCGCGAGACCTTAATTTTCGCGAATTTTGCGAATCGAGAAAATTCGAGGAACTCGAGGAGCGCGCGAAATTTAGTTGTTGCGAATATATCCCTACTCGATTCACGAAAATTTAGGGCTGCGAAATTAAATGATCTTACAGCATTTATCCATGATAACTACAGCCTCTGCAAAAATACTGTTCAATGACGTGGTGGGTCGCCTTATGTCATACTGTCTGCTAACGTTCGCATTCTTCCGTTCGAGCCACTGGATCAGTGGACAGAGCTTTCACGCGTCGCCGTCCTGTGAACGTTCAGCACTCGCTATAACTGTTACGTGTATTTGCCATTAAAGGGATGGCTCGTCTTTCTAATTATCTAGCTATGTTGTTTTCTCCAGCACTTAACGCGCACTTAACGCGCCCAGTCGAAGTTCTTGGGCGACGACCTTCTTGAAGTGCTTTACTTCTCGTAATGTTGCTTGTGTGTTCGGTTTTCTTTCATAATACTATCCTGTGCTGACGCACTTGTTTGGTGCAAGGTACAGTAAATACTGCCACCGTCGCGGTGTCTATGATGGAGAAAATACCCCCGCTCTGAGGTGTTCGTGCGCCCCCTTTGGAGAAGAGAACATATTGACAGCCCACGGGGCGCACGCCGATTGACAGCATCGGCGTGACGCCGCTGACGCCGCCGCCGCCGGGCCTTCAACGTGCTCTACGCCGCCGCCGAAAAAAATGCCCACGGCGCACACCTCTACGCCAGCTACGCTACCAGCGCCGCCAGCGCTACCATCCCATAATCACCGTTATCATTCCGAAACTATACGAAGTACATGCCCGTTGTCCCCCCTCCCTATCTAACCAGTGTCCCGGCCGCCACGTTGTTCTCCTCACTAGAGCTAGCTCTTGTAGCCACGTATATAATTGGTGACAATCACGGCAGTAATGAACTCTTCAATCACACTCAATTCAACTGAACACGGTATGTACCAATGTACAGTATGTAACCTAATCTAATCTATGGCCATTTATTCCTGTCAGTGATCCAGACACCCCTAAGTGTTTAACGACACCCCGCTAACTTTACCCGATATTTGCTATGAGCAGAGCCCTTCATGACCCCCGGGGGCGGTCCAGATTTATAGTATCGTGCGGGTGCGGCACCATAGCCAGAAGCATGTGCGGCAGCTTGCGCACCGTCAGATTGCGATCAGGATAAGGGGCCTGGAAAGCGAACGTTATCTGGACGCCGCGTTCGCATGGCGAGACAAGAGAGTATCATCACCTCGCCAGAAGAATATTTTGGGAGGGGTTCTGTGGGGACTTTACATGGGCGAGGAGGATTTCCCCCTCGTTTTCCACTCCCAGATGCACCACCGAAGTAACGACGTCGCTTTCAACCGGTGGTTTACCTATAGAATTTCGCCCTTGTGGGGAGGGGGGGTATTTACATGCTTTTGACGAAATGTTACGGAATCTCACGAATTTTGGGGGTCTCCAGATTTTTTAGGGGTGTAGGGGGGGTCCGAATAAATCGCTAAACCCCTCCCCTGCTATACACCAGTCTGCGAGTGTCCCTCTTAATTTTCTTGAGTCTTGACTCCGGATCGGGTAGCGGGTCGGACGCGGGTTAGACTTATGAAATGCACAGCCAATTTCAAAATTAAACGCGGAGTTGTCGAACGTGAAGACGTCGCGGTGTTAGAAATGTGGCCTTACGTATAGCTTTTCAGATGTGTGCATTCATATCTTCAACTTACTCACTGTTACTGGAAATAGAACCTTTGACTTTGCCCACAGATAGATGCAGCTTCACTTTCTTTCGTACTCCACGTTCGTATTTTGACTTATCAACTTATGCAGACACCGCATTCAGTGGCGTCACTATAGGGGGCGGGGGGTCCGCACCGGGTTACACGCCGCATCGCCGCTTCCTCTCTTTCTCTGCGGCCCGGTGACGCAAGAAAACACTTCCCTATTAGCACGAAAGGTCGCAAAAACGTCTTTATTTGGTCAAATTAGGATAGAAGACGATCAAGACGCGACGATCTTGTGCTCTGGTGCGCTGCCTGGTTGCGCCCCTGGTAGGAGTATTGCGTAAAAGGTAATGAAGCTGATAGTGCTGGAAGTGATATACGGGATACGATTACTACAATCATACACAATGTACAATTACTGCAACTGCACTTTGGGGCAATGCCCAAGAGCCACTCGTGTTCACCCCGGAAATATCAAATCAATCAATCAATCTAAATCATTATCACATCCATCAATCTCTTTCTTTTTGCGTTTGTATTTCAGAAGCTTCGCACGAAATGGATGCTACAGAAAATGACAGCGACGTTCGACAGAGTTACAGCGTCAGAAAGCTGAGGAAATCGACGTCGCTACACACATGGGTCATCGAGGACTTCAGCTTATGTGGTACTTCTAATGGCTTCATGGAGAGCGGTATATTCACAACGGACAATGGAAAGACGATGTGGCGTCTGAGACTGTACCTGCGGGGCCAGGTCCGGTACGACGAGTATGTGTACCTCCAGCTGGTGATGATGGGTGCTGGGACTGTAGAGGCGAAGGGCCGGCTCTGGGTAGTCACCGCCGACAAAACGGACAAGACGTATGCCATGGATATTCGAAAGTTTTCTTCCCAAGACTTGTTCCAGGTATACCTGGGCCAAATGAAGGACCTCCTTGACAAATCCGGAAGCTTTGTGACCGGTGACGTTCTCACACTGAACTGCGAAGTAACTACAGTGGAGGACTATGGATATTCTTGTGCCTGTACTCCGAAGGAGCCGCTCCAAGGACCATCCCTCGCAGACGACTTTAGTGCATTCCTCGAAAATTTTGAGCTATCTGACATGACCCTTGTTGCAGGCGGCAAAACGTTTCACGTTCACAAGGCTGTCCTCGCGGCAAGGTCGCCCGTGTTCAATGCGATGTTCAAGCATGCGATGGGAGAAAAGCTAGAGAGCCATGTACAGTTAAACGATTTGACTGCGGAAGTCGTAACGGAGATGTTGAATTTCATCTACACAGACACGGTGCCGAACTTGAGCAGCACGGCTGTAGGTTTACTGGAAGCGGCCGAGAAGTACGACATAAAGAGGCTCAAGTACATGTGTGAACAAGAACTTTCCTCGGGCCTCGAATCCGACACGGTGGTTGATGTCTTGCGTTTAGCAGATAGGCTTGGCGCAATTCACTTGAAACGTGTAGCCGTGTATTATATAAATGCTCACGCTGACGATGTCAGGAAATCGGAATGTTGGAAAACGATGGTGAAGGAGGAACCGTGCTTGCTTGAATGCATCTACGACGGTCTTTTGCAAACCCCAATAGACAGAGAGTAAAAGGACAGGCCAAATGCAGGCCTGCGAAATTGTTTCCACTTAATAAATATATATTTTTGCTGTGGTACAGAATCATTATGGGGAGCAGAATGAGGGCGCTTTCGTCGGTTCTGCGGGCGCTGGGTGGCCGGTGGGTGGTGGGTGGCTTGAGAGATCGAAAACCACGACGAAAGTTACGCGGTGAGGGCATAGGTATGGTGGGACTAGTATAGTCCCACCTTAGTATAGGATTCATTCACATGACGTCATCCGCAGGAGAGGTACCTACGTCATGGCGCCGATTTCGCCTTCTCTAAGCCAGAGCCATTTATAGGGAGAGTTTGGCCATTCTCTGATCTTTTGCCGCCTCGTGGGTGGAGCCTATTTTGACGTCAGAGTCGTCGTTGCGCCGCCCAAAAAGCCTGAATCCAAGCAGAATCCGCTTATCAGCCACCATTTGGTGCGCACCATATTGATGCTGTCCGTCAGCTTTGTTGTCGCAATGAATGCAATCTACAGGAATAACTGGCTTATGACCCACAGCCGCCTGTGATAAGGGGGCGCTTTGTTGCCAAACTGAAAGGGTTCAAGGGCTTTGGAAGGACAATGTACGCACGTGTCTTCCCTCCTCGCATCGTAAACAACGACCAGCATCAATATGGCGTCGGCGACCGGCTGACAACGGGACAACAATAGAGGACGGCGAGGGAGGTGGCTTAACCGTGACGTCGCATGACGCGCTTCAAGTTAGGCTCCTCCTAATGGCCAAACTCTCCCTATAAACGGCTCTGCTCTAAGCTAGTGAGGAGTGCCCCCTGTCGGAGTGACGTCAGTGAATAAACTCTATGAATACCTGGACGCTCTTTTGCACTAGCGCAGAATAACGTACTGACATTTCCTCGCGAAAAACGGGAAAGTATGTTGATATTTTGGGGGATGTTCAGATTTAATGTTATGGAGGTCTTTGTTTGGCTTAGTTTATATGAAAAGAAAAATATGGGAGCCTGTCTCTATTTGAGAGATGTCCTGCTTACCGTGCCTATACTTTTCCGGTATGAACTTCTTCATTGAATCACTACTTCTAAGCAACTTTAAAAGAAAACCAAACAAAAAACGCGCACACATACATATATACAGTCAACCCTCGATTTATGAACATCCTGCGTTTCTCGATAAATCGTTCATAAATCGAGGTGGTGCGCGGAAGAGAAATTGGCTGAAACACGGCAGGAAATTCACGAGATTACGTTTATTTTTGAAAATAATCGGTAATTGTGCTCTGCACCATACATTCTGCTGTATTTATCCTGTTCAGAAGAGACGATAAAAGTCTGGGACTTGACTCGTCCGCCTGGTCCTCCAAGTACCGTATCCAAGTACCCTCAGCACAGGCATTCCTGTGTGGACACTGGACGGGTGCTTGACCTTCATTTTTTTTTCATCTGTATTGACGCTATTTCAGAACTTTCCCGTGTGTCAACCTCTGGACGGCTCTGCAGTCCCCGTTCATAAATCGAGGTGAGAACACATGCGTTTTTGCGGTTCGTTCCCTGAAAATCCGTTCACAGTTCGGATATCGAGGGTTCATAAACTGAAGGAGAAAGTTGGGGTTCCAAACGACGCCGTTCATAAACCGAGGGTTCATGAAACGAGGTTCGACTGTACATACGTGCACACAATGAATACAATGTTTTTCACTACCACCCGATTGGACTGTGTATATCCCTTTACTTTTGTTTTACCTTCATCGCCCAAGTGGAACTCTTCTGTTTAGGAAAAAAAAAAAAAAAACTGATACATATAACAAAATACGAAACGTCCCTTATGTTTGATATTTCGACGGCCACCAAACAGTCAATATCATTTTCCATTTCGGTCATTGTCCTTGATGTCCAAGTTTGAGTACCCTAAATATTGACATGACATGGCCGTTACGTCACTTGACTGTGTATAGCCGGGGTACAGGGACGGTCATGCCGGGGTCCGGGCCCCCTCAGCTCCTGAGCATTCTCCTTGCGGAAGCCGGACACTGCTCCCTCTCGTAAAGTGAAAGTAGTATGGACGGAGACCTTCAAAGGTCGCAACGCAATACGTGCCCTTGTCGATACGATCTCGCTGCGACACCTAACTTCCACGCTTGCATCACATCAACCTTCTCCCTGTACGACTGTTTTCATTGAAGACCGTTTTCGCGTAACGATCGCAACGTACATGGCACGTCACGCGTATTGCGTTGTCACCGAGGCCGTATATAACTAGAATTGCAAAGTCAGTTGGTCTCTTATCACGACGTATCATCAGGATCCTTAGCAGGATACTGTGATACACACGTAACGTAGACCCATTTTGTATCATTTCTGTTCCAGTACTCTTGGCGGGCCGTTTGATAAGAAGTAGTGACAAAGGAGTGACTTCAGGGATGGGATAAATACATTTTTTGAGTATTGAAATATAAGTACAAAATAATTTGCATAAATAATTTTCAATACGAGTATTTAAATACAAAATATAAATACGGTATTTAAATACCATTACTACTACCATGAATACTGAGAGGAAAATGTCATGTGGAATTACAGAAATAATGATGATCACGATGATAACAACAAACCAGCAAGGAACAATAAAGTTTATTCTTTAGGTTATCATGGCGATTTTAATATTAGAAGTTTCTCGAATACTGCATCTTATAGGTATCTTCTGTTCGGCCGTATAGAATCAGATTCGCAAAGGAGAACGCCTCTCCGTAGGTGCCGATGAAGAAAGGCTTATAATAAATTTCACGAAGATGCTTCGTATAAAAAGGTAGTCCGGTAGTCCCAACCGTAGTCCCTTTGAACAGTGAAAAACTGGCCATCTCAAATGGTTTTGTATTGCCAACTGTAGGATGGGACAAGCGTAAGCTTGCCCACATCACGGTTCAATGGTTTGTCGCATGTGTGTGCTTGCGAAAACACGGCATATACAACTGCGCGGCTCTACGAACTCTGCTTTACCCTTCTTACCGAAAGGTCAAATGCAGGGTAACTTTAAGATATATGAGTCAGGATCTTGCGTAATTAGGGGTATTGATAAAGTATCTACAAAAATAAATACCCAAAAATTTGTATTTAAAAATAATTATCAATACATTTTTCGAGTCTGTATTTAATTACAAAATATAAATACATGTATTTGTACTTTTAATACTATTTTAATTGCAATGTATTTAAATGCATTGGGGCAGCGTACTACCCATCCCTGGTACACTTGCAGGGTATACAGCGTACTTTTGTTACGGTTGTGGTACTTTCACTTTGTTACTGTTATGTGCATGGGTACCGTACCGTTGCAGTACTGTTATAACAATGCCCGTCAGCTATACAGGGAAAAGCAAATATATGTATACACAAATTAACAAATGAAATTACTAAAAAAATATGGTGTATATTGAGCTCTCAAGGTACGTAAAATTTGCCTTCACGGGAATAATAGATTACAAGTAGTACGGTACATTCAACTGGTTATTCAGTAAATTCGCGTACAAATTGGCTCCCCCACAATGTACGAAATTTGTGATATTCCGCAGGGGAGCAATACATGTCTCGTGGGGGAGGGGGTGGTGAATATTAATCCACATGCAAATCTTCTTCGTCAAGGTTCGCCACATGGAAAGATTGCGGGATGATGAATTTACACCTGTGCGAGCAACGCGGTGCTATTCATAAGGCCCAATGAGGAAACCCTCGAGGAAGTGATATTTATTTATTTATTTGCCTATTTCGTTTTAGTGCATGCGTTCGATAACGTGATAATTATTTAGCCTTAACGATTAAATATCACGCGTACTAAATATGTCATTTCCTTAAACTACTGCAGTACTATTGATACGGGTACATCCTCAATGTGTTCTCAGAAACTGATCCGCATATGTTACAGTTCCATGTATTGTCGTTTGTATTACGTCCTTCGTAGTCCTGCCCAACTTTCGCCCCCTCCTCTTCGATGGCGAAGGCCACCGTATCCCTTTTCAGAGCGGCAAGGGCAAGAAGGCCTTAGTTTCGGTTTCGCTTGCGCCATCTTGTAGAGACCTTGCGAGATTGCGAAAGGGCAGCGGCGGCGCCGCAAAACTCGACACACGTGACTTGTGTTTCAGGATTTTCTCCGCGACATGAAGGAGGAAAAACTTTGCGAGTGTTTGCCAGTGTGTATTTGCCAGTTCACGGTGACAGCTGTAGCTGGCTGTGGTGTTTGATCCACTACAATAGTCTCGAAATGTGGAAACTTGCCGGAATATGTGGGACTTTCGGAGCCCTCACTTTGGGATCAGTATGTTCAGCGTGGACGGCGGCCGTTGTCGCATTTGTTGTCTACGTTGCGACGGGAGGATGGAGATTCCTCAGGATTTTGATCTTCACAAGCAAACGTGACTTAACGTGAGTATTATTCTCATTTTGTGTTTGCTGCTACGTTGCCAACTCACGCAAAAGTGTACGTGTCTGTGCCATTCCGATCAGAGCTCCGGCGTCTGGCTTTTTCATGCCGAGAATGCTCACACACCTGCCGAAATCTGCGGTCGACGACCTAAAGAACTTGTTTCTGCCGCGCTAGCCGAAGTTGTGACGGAATGTGCCACATAAACTCCGTTCAGAAAGCACAAGTACGGCACGTGAGAAACGCCAGTATAGTGTGCAGTCACTTCGCTCGTAACGAGCATGGTTTCACAGCTGTTTCGTTACCTGAGGAAGCGTGGACCTCCACGCGAAAGCTTGTACAAATTAAACTTAAACAAAAATCTTCAGTGTCGGCTTCTGTATTTTGTTTATGTGATCTACAGGACTTGACTCCCCTCTTCGTATACGCATCAGCTGTTTCGTATGCAACATATTACATGTGCAGCACACACACACGTTTCAGATCCCTTTTGAACGTGAACAGCAACGCGTGGAGAATATTGTGCGATTGATCAGTATTCAGGCGAAGTCCATTTCACGAATATATACAGATGATAAATGGTTGAGGAAACATAGCGAACATGTGACAGAAAGGGTGAGAAGGACGAAATACGGAAGGTTGGCGTCGTATGGTTGGTATGTTCGTCTGCTCCAATAACGACGACGCAGGCGATAGTTTCCTCGAAAATTCTGCAAAAAGAATTGAGGAAACGATCAGAGGGCTGCCCAAAGTTACAAACGACTTCTGTCTTTATTTATTTATTTATTTATTTATTTATTTATTTTTGTCTACTAAGTCGCGTGAGACATGTAACCTGGCAAAAGTTGGACGTGGATCTTTCGGAAGAGCAGTTTGCAAGGGATTTGGTCGGAATATTGCCAGGCTTCCCCTTATTCTGAAATTTACAGTGTTGACACTGACACTTAAATGTCCAGATGAAACACACGGGACGGCTAGCGGAGAATGACTTCCCCAAATCACAAACCAACGTAAAGAGAAAATACGTCTGCATGGGCTGTTGCCAACGCCGGGTTCCAGTGCTATCCAGTTACAAGCGTGTGAAGACTGAAGGTCTCTTCACAGCAAAATTTACGTAATGTCTGTAATATGTTAACGTAATGTAGCGGATATCCGTCCGAAGTCGTCGACGCCGAACTGGATAATCCCGGTTGTATTGCGTTGCTCCTGCAAGTGATCAAGGGCAAAGATAACATCGAACTGATTTTTTCTCAAGGCTTCTCTGCGGAAGCTGGATGTACTTACGTGTCCCTTCTTCTACCAGATTGGTAAATTGCGAAAACTTGCAGTTGCATCATTAAGAAACCTATTTATGCTCCTTGACCGGCCGCTGTCACCTCGCCCTCGCCATCACGTCATCATGCGCGTCAGACGCCGCACAGACCCAAGGTTACTTTTGACGGTAGCATCTAAAAACAAACTGTTCTCCGTGTAGCGCTGGCTAAACATTGCAATGCGTATCCACTGCAGCACAAAACGACAAATGTTCCCGACCGTGGCAAAGCAAAGCTTCTTTGCATGGGGCGGGGGCTTTTCTCGGCAAATTTCCTTGGCACACGAAGTATAACAGAACCTAAGGGGAAATCTTTCGTTGCCAAATGGCTGAGCATGCACGTACCATTCATGGAACTGCATCGCTCTTCTTGTATTAAGTTTGAATATTTCGATAGGCTATAAAAACTGTTTGAACGGAGGCCGAAACTATGTGCTTTACACGAAGGGGTGAGAACGTGAAAACCCGATCATTTGCGTTTCATGGGGTTTTACCCAATGTTTTACGCGGACGATGTTTGTTGGCTAGTCAACAGTGTACCCAAGGGCCAAGGCCTTTAGGAAAAGCACGATGTCCTTGCCCGAGGCATCTGCTCCCTCGTCGGAACGGGTCAGCTGGGGATCTGCCCCGTCAAAGGAAGAAACGGAGGAGGATTTTACGTCAACCGCTTGCCTCGTACTCATTCCTTTGAGATGCCAGTGAAGCCTTGGAAACGCTTTGGGTCCCAACGCAAAGGGCAGCAAGCGGAGATTGAATTAAAGTGCGCCATAATGTCATTCAAGTCGTTCTCTCTCGCAGCCATCTCTCTCTTCCCTTCAGCCTTGAGAAAGGCTCGCTTGTTGTTGTTGTTGTTTATTGTCAGTTTCTTGTTTGAGAGTTGAAAGGACGTTGTTTGTTTGTGTGGATCTGTCGAAGTTCGCAGGGCGTGTTCAATTACGTTCGGCCTTGGTCTGAGACGACAAGAGCTTTGCGGTTTTTGGAAGTCCTCTGTCTTTCTGTAAGAACCCGGCCGTCGAGATGTTAATGTTATGTCTCTGGGAAAAGTCGGAATATAAAGTGTGATAGAGGAAGCAAAGTGAACAGGCGTGCGTTATCTGACACTTGGCGTAAAATGGCCCGCGAGAAACGATCGGGAGGCTTGTAATAATTCTAATCACACATTTCACAATCCAGAACCTGCCTTTGTACATCACATCTTTGGTAGCCAGTCAGTCTACAAGGCCTCAACGTGTACTCAAGCGGTTTCGAACGATAACATCACTAACAGATTGTTCCAGGACGTTAGTGACCTCTACGAGATTGCCGGTGACGAACGTGGGTTTTGCGTAATCGCAACTACACTATTTCCAGAACTTTGCCACTAAGGCATGATCCTTGCGGTGTCATTGGCTGTAGTCTTTGTGACGTCATTACCACACAGAGGAAAGTATCACGCGTTGCCTTGCCTTGGCTACGTCGCCTTTCTATGCAATTAGTCTTCGTGCAGCACCCAGATGCATTACATCATTGAAAATGTGAAGGTTGGAGTAAGCATGAAATTCTGAAACGAATTCACGGACTGTGAAGATCGCAGTTGAACGGATATACGAATAATATAATAATAATTTAATAATTGGGTGTTTACGTCGCGAGACAACTGAGATCATGAGCGACGCCACAGCGGTCGGTCTGTGGATTGCTTTTGCCCACCTGAGGGTTCTGGATATACGAATGAAGGAGGTTTATGTACGAGTCACCGGGACAGAAATTTCGAACTTGCGTTGCATTTTTTTATGTATTTTTATTTCTATTATTTTATTTTTATTTAAGAAATATTTTTTCTGGCTACGCAAATTAGTTAAAGCAGACTTCGTTTTTAAGTAAAGACACGCTGTTTCAATCAAGTTAGCCCATAGTGAAGCGTATCCCGCGTTGAAAGAGAAAAAAAAATGCTCGTGACAACGGTCGCACGGATTTCATGCGTTCATTCTAGCTGCCACGGTTGATTGCTGTCATTTCCGGTACCCTAGACAGTTTATCCGCACGATACGTTCGACATAAAACAGGAACAAGAGCTCGTCAGTGTCGTTCCAGCTTGTCTATGATCTGCTATCACCTCTGTTCCGTGTTGTAACTTCAGATGATGGTATTTCGGGGTGAAACAAAAAAAGATAGGGCTCCTTGCGTGACATGGCAGACAACTCTTGCGTGAGAAAATAAACGCCACTTGAGAAAGATAATTTTTCGTGTCCAGACAAAAAAAAAAAAAAAGGTAGATAACGCCTAGACAAATGAGTAGATAATGCCTAGTTAAAAAGATATATACCTAGTTAAAAAGATATATACCGCCTAGATAAAAAGTAGACGATGCCTGGATGAAAAGGCAAATAGCCAGTCTGTTTCTCCATCTTAGAAGTGGTCAGCAGTTGTGAACGGTTCAGTCCAGTCGCGTAGTAGGGAGTGGGGTGGGATTTTGGGGTGTTCATCCCCCCCCCCCGAACCCGTACCCTTGGTAGTGCAACCGATAATGTTCCCGTACACAACCCCCTACATTTTCTTTCTACGCTATTGGTCCAATCACATGGTTTGAACAGGCAACTACTGAACCACCAGGGCCATGTAGCCTTCCTCACTGCTTGACCTCAAAACACGATATCGCATAGCACAACATTGGCGGCCTTGATCAGTGATGCTAGCCGAGGAACTCTCCCTTTCTCGGCCATAGCTCGTCCATTAGCCTTTCTCGCCTGACACACTTCTCGTCTGCATCAGGCGCACTCAGACGCGAAGCTTTACGAACAGATTTTTCGCCCAAAGGCTGACGCTATGCGTCAACCTCGTTTCGCGGCAAAGGACTACCATTGTTGCGTGGGCTGCAACCGTCTGCCTTCTGTCAACAAGCCAACCTGCCAAACGGAGACTCACACTGTGGACCGCAAACAAATGAAGGTGTCTCACCGTCGTCTGTTTTATGCCGAACGTCAATGTAGGAACAGCGTTTCTCTGTGGTGATGAGGGAGGAGCGCTTTAGCGTCCTCTATTTTTATGACATCGCCAACTGTCTATACTTCTCTTTGTGTCCATGTCTCCCATACTACGCCATAAACACAGGAGCTCCGCTAGACGGTCGCGAGAAGAGCGGGAAATTTAAACGAAATAATTTTGACTGAATGGGACTTGGTCGGTTGAACGTACTTGAGCGGAAGAGGAACACGCCGAGGTTCCGCAGCATCAGCGCTGCTCAAAGTGGACGAGAAACAACTGGTGGCGGAAGGTCCGCCGTGTAACACGCTGAGCGGGAAAAAAAACCTATTGGTGGATAAACAGGCGCATTTCCTTTTCATTTCCTTTCTTCTCCGTCGGGACACTGCGGAATGTCGAAACAAGTGCCTCGCTAAGCCAGGATGTGTGTGCGATGAAGACCATTGGAGCTTCCGCGTTTGAAACAAATCACTGTCCCCACACAACTTCCTCTGTAGTCGCGCCTGTGTTTCAGCTCCCGTCGCCCGGCCTAATAGTCAAGATTGTCGCCTTCCACGTCGAGATTGGGAGGTGATCCGGGTTCGAGTCCCGGCTGTGCTGTTTCGGTGCTTCCCCTGGGCTTTCCTCGGAGAAGCTGTAAGGTAAATATCGGCACAGTTCCGTGCAAAGTCGGCCCATGACTTATAATTCGCCACGGACAACATGTCGCCACATCGTCAGTGACGCGTTACCACCTAGCCAAGCCAAGCATCAAGCCTGTCTATAGGCCACTGACAGACACACTCAGTCGGTGCTTGCATTGGAGAATTATTGTGGAACAGAACTTCTTAGGTTACTATAGAGCCTTTCCGCAAGCTGATACAGAAAGCTGCTCCATTACGAAGGTCGATCATGTTATCTTCATACCCAGTAGGATTTCATTGAATTCCACTCTATTCCCCCATATATTTCGTCACTCCTACAACTGGCACTACTTACTTGCGCAGTATATGGCCCTGCATTTTACCAAGGCCAGATGTCAAAGACCTCTGTACGGTATGCACCGCTCCACATTCGTGGAGAACGCTTGTGACTTATCCTGCAGTCAATGAAAGCAGACGAAAAATTTATGCGGAAAGGGGGGCCGGAGATATACACACGTGTTCAAGTAGTGTTTGGCAGGTGTAGTAGCGTCTCGATCATTGCGAGCCCGCGCGTGAGGGTTCTTTTTTTCCCCTTGCCGTACGTGATGGTGGGCGACCTTGTATGGTGGCACTCGTTCCTTCTTCGCACCCGTGCCCCGCGGCTCTTTCCTCGCATATCTTTAGCACACTGGCCACACCGCTGCTTCTGCCACCGTTGGAGGAAATCGACTATAACGTGGCCGCCCGTTGTCTGCCTTCAAACTGCCTTGGAGGAAAGTTTTTAGCGCTGTGCACTCCGTATGTTCTCCCTTGTGCATTTCTTCGAAGAATGGAACGAAGTTATAATGGCATCGTTGCTTCCTTTTAATTCTCCATCTCTAATGTTTTTTTTTGTTTTTGTTTTCGGAACTTGGCCTTGTTGGGCAACTTCCTTCCAGGGTAACTGCCTCTCGAAAAGGAACAATCCGGCGCTGACGTTCTCGGAGCGTTCACTGTAAATTGTGAGCGAAAATATCTACCTGGCTATATAAGCACTGGCCCATTCCTTGTGTTAACACAAGGAATGGGCCAGTGCTTATGGCTTCTTGCGCCATCTTGATTGTCAGTAAACGTTTGCAGCCGTGCTCCGACCGGACGTCCTCTATTTTTGTTTTAATTTCACGAGGAATGGACTAGTGTTTACCCTGGTAGATATTTAACCAGATATAAAACAGGCTTCTGTGGCTTTCGGTGATTTTATTTTCCGATTTATTACGAGGTACGGTGAAGACTGGTGACAAAGTTATCTCTGTCGTTGTAGCGTATGAGACAATTAACGTAGGACAAACACAACATAAGTCTCATAACGCCCAGTTGCAGACTGACATACTAATTCGGGAGAAGTTATCTTGTTATCCCGTGATGTTAGAAGCCAATTCAATGTTGTACTATACTGTAATTTGGTTTTGCGTCCATCTTTGCCGCGTTTTGTGTGGTCTCAAAAATTATAATCACCGAAGGCTGGGAACTCTTCTTGTTTTGGACACTCAAAGAAACGATCGAGCCACGAGCCCTTGTCCTTGAGGAACCCATTGAGCGAACTTCCTCAACACGCTTCCACTGCTGCACACGAGAGCGATGTAATTCGACTTGAGTTCTCCTCCCCCTCCCCCATCCACGGATGTAGAGTTATAGGGTGGCAGTTACTTTTACAGGTAAATTTTTACAGTATTTGCATGCTCACTTGAATGAACTGTTATTCGCACAGAGCAAGCCTATAGCCGTTTCCTGTTGTCCGAATGTCTCTAGCGGATACCCTTTAACATGAAAGTTGAAAGATAGAGGTCACTGAAAAGGTTAGCCAGCTGTAGGACTCGAACCCACATCTTCTGGATTACCGGTCCAGGGCTCTAGCAATTGAGCTAAGCTGGCACACCTCCCCAGCCTCCAGCCTCAGAACATCAATAAACCTCTCCCTGTTCGTAAACACATGACGTCAATGTTCGACAGCGCCACCAATTTGGTAGAGTTGAACTGCGCTCGAAGCTATAGGAGAACAAAGTCTCGCCCGAAAGCCACGCTCTTGATGGGATTACGATGGTCCCTGAAATCGTACTTTTTTTTTTCAATAGGAGGCAGCGAACAAGTGTCCATTCGTGGAACCCAGCCCTCCCCTTCCGATTTGTTTCGGTTTCAGTCTGTCTACCAACGTCAGGATGACGTTTCTCGGCTAGAGGTCTATTGTCTCATGCCCTTTAGCATATTTGGAGTCATTCTGCACTTGTTGAGAGTTTCACAGCAAAGGGAATTACGGGAAGCGTGTTATCAGCGGTAACATCAAACATATACGACAAACGAATGTTTTCAAGTTTCTCACCGGGTGATGAAAAATGACTCTCAGCGTGGGAGATGTTGCGCCATGTGGCGAGGAGGAAACGTCCTTCGATGAGTCTCTGCTCATTAAAAGGATCCTGATGCTCATTGTCGCTTCAGCTCAAGAGTAAAATTTTCCGCGTCAACAGCGTTTTAGTGGATGCATTTGGTGCGTGTAAAACTGTACGTTGCACTCAGTTTCTTCCTTGTTTTCTTCTTAAGCAAAAAGTGGCGACGCGGAGGCTTCCTTTATTGGGCTCGTTTTCCCTTCCTCGATATATTTGTCTGTTAGTGATTAATTAAGGGTTGTTAATGTCGGTAGTTAGTGATTAAGTGGAAGGACAAGTAGCGCTCAGTCCGACCCTTTGGTGTGCGTCCACGTATAGTGTTCAAAAAAACCTTATCTTTATATTTCTGAACCGCTCTACAATACCTCCACCACTCCATGTAACTGCACGATGAGGCGCAGAGCCTCGTATAGGGCCCGTCGTGAGAGCTTCCGCATTCAAGTTCAGTAACCTTTATTCGTACTGATATGCACAACGTATCGAGTTTCCCCGTACTATGTGAGTTGCCCGCACATTTTATCGCAAGCCCTCTGTGTTGGCCACACGGAAAATAATCTATAGAAATCCGGTAGTAGTGAGACGTGGGAGGCACCCTTTGGGGGGGCTGAACCGCCGCTACACTCCTTAAAAAAGGGGTGTACTGTAACTCCTTTTTGGGAGTAAACTCTTGCCACGTACAAGACTCTCTTTTAGAAAAAGGAGTCTCCTCACTCCCTTCAGGGAGTGAGAAGGCTCGTGAACTCCTTACTGGAGAGTAATTGTACACTCCAAAGGGAGTGATATATATATGTGTGGCAAGGGTGTACACCCCAAAAAAGCGATAAAACATACCTTTTTTTTTAAAGAGTGTATGGTGAATGTGGCTGTCCTTTTCGTAGTATAGTAGCTTTATATAGGGACTGTCTATATAGGATCAGCGGATACTTCCCTCCACTGAATGCCTGCTCGTGTTGTCATATTAGCGAGCACATGTTCCTCTATATTCAGTGTTCGGCATTAGGGAGTACAGTGTTGGACAAGAGCTTACGAAACGTGCTTCGGCGCATTCGTTCCTCAGAGTGGCACGCTCGCAGCGAATGAGACCGTACAGACTTAGGCATGTGCCTATGTAACCCAATAACCTGTTTGTAAGTCAGTACAGTACCATTCGGGGCAAGATTCTCACTCTGAGGAAGGAATGCGCAGGAGCGGTGTTCCGTAAACTTTTGTCCAGCACTGTACATCACTTTTAACTGCTGTTCTTGCGCCACTAAACAGCAAATCATCATCATCATCACTTTTCACTGACGTAACAACAAACATGGTCGAGCTATTGGTGGATCCGACGAAAATGCGTTAGCATTAAAACTTGAAAACCCATTTGAAACTCCCCTTCACAACGCTACACATCCCTTCAACGGCCCTTCACAAGCGTTACACAACCCTACACAACGCTAACGCAAGACAGCATCCGCAGCCAAACGAGTCTTTCGGGCTTCATCAGACTCAGCTTTGCGGAGCCGCGCAGCCTCTGCCTTCTTTCGTCGGTGCTCCTACGCACAGCTTTCATAACCCGTAGCGCGACCACGCTGACACGCCAGAACCTGTCGACCACCACCAATGCTACACTGGCCGATGCGCAGCGTCGCGAGTTCTCCACGCGCCCTCTCCTTCCCTCTCCAGTAAACGCGCCGCGCCGTAGCTACAGACACACCACGCCGCGACTCTTGCGCACCGAGGACGCTAACGCATTAAAATTGGTTTCTTGACAGTTTGTTGATTTACTAAATAGTGTATCTCGCATAAAAACAGCAAGGCATTAGCAACGTTGGAACGGCAAAAGCCTCTGCATCGTTGAATCGGATGTACGGATGTTGAGAACGAGACGTGCAAATACTTGGCCCACGTGCTTGGCCTCAGTACGTCAGTGCTGCACATGTGTCGCATACTGTTTGAAATATTAAACTCCTTTATCGCTCCTTTATCCTTAGTGGGATCGATTAGATATTTTTTCTTCCTCCGTAGATACGTCGTACATTAGATAATAGCGAGGAAAAGAAAGAGGGACACGGGAACTTATCGCATAAGCACACTAGTGCTGGATCGAGATCGCCTTCAACAACAACGGTTTAGTACGTGGAGGCGATTTAATTCACGTTCACGTTATCTACTTTTGTATTCCGATGACCGACGTCATTACCATTCGAGAAAGGCTGTTGGAACCGTCCTGTGTACAAACTGCGCGTCACTGCCCTACGCGCACAAGTTCGACGGTAGTTCCAATTTGACTTGTACCCTAGAGCCGTCGACTGATTTTGCGATGTGCAAAATTTCATCCAACAGGGCATCGAAGCTTTTCTCTTAATGCGTTAGCATTAGAACCCCCAAGTCGGCAAAAATTTACCGTCGACGAACAGCTGTCTGAGGCCTCGACGTTGGATTGGATTGGTAATTGGAATCATAGGCGAAACAGCTCTAACTGTATATCTAGATTTACTGTGGCAGATACTCTACGATGTTAGCTAATGCTAACGCATATCTATATACCGCATAAGTTTCATTGATAGTCCTCATTAATTTTTCCTTTTCCCAGATAAGAGAAATGAATGAAATGTTCAGTTGTGGTTTCAGTTTTGCAATGTCTTAAGGCATGACCATCATCATCATTAAAATAAAGTAACTGTTGCTTTCCTGCACCTTGGCGGATGTCACCAAAGTGTACGTGCAACCGAGATAAAAACAACTGGCGGCAGTTTTGATCTGTCATAAAACGTAATCAGGAAGTTTCTGCATAATGTAAAACCTCGAGACTAGGGAAGACGAAGGGATAGACACAACACAAGTCTCAAGACTCAAGTCTCAACACGAAGTCATTGAGACTTCGTGTTGTGTCTGTCCCTTTGTGTTCCCTATCCTCGGGGTCTTAGATTATGCATCAGCTTCACCAGCTCGCTTGCTTCTTAGCAATCTTTTCATGAAGTTTCGGCTCGAATGGGTGGCTCGATTGCGTTTCTTCAATTCGATGTTCCTCTCCGATCCTGACCAAATATGAGAAAGTCCGCTGTTGTAGATAAACATTAAACAATAGCAGTTTGACGGCGCTTTCCTTTTAAGGCAGTGCGGAAAAGGGAAATGTTTGTCCACATTCTATATTCATAAGACAGGGTCTGTTCCACTTTGCCGAGGACGCGCTCAGTCGCAACGGTGTGTGCCGCAAAGGACCGTGACCAGAAAATAAGCGGCTGTGGTAACTACGCACGGTCCACGCTAACATACTTCATTTTGCTCACATTCGAAGTTTTCCTTATGCTCCAAGACGCATCCGAGTAAGTACATTGCGGAATCGGGTAAACAGTGTACTGAGAGTATGGAACAGTTCGTGAACAGATTTTTTATTAACGTCCAATGTATACAATGTACGATGTATGTATAATGAACGTGCAGAATCGCAATCGTGTTGCGACGGCACCATTGTTAATGTGGACTTTTTTGCTAGTCGTCTTCCTGCTTACTTCTAGTTTTATATATATATATATATATATATATATATATATATATATATCACGGGTCCATCCACATTGGCTAGCTATATTTTTCGAGCAGCGTGCTCACATTTGCTTGTTTTTTAAAGTGAAAATCACACATATATGGTGATTCATGCATGTATCCGCGTGATATCCAACCACGGAGCAAAGCAATTTAAGTGTAATCACTTGCACACCGTTATTACCCACATGGATTTGTGCAGAATTCTCATCTCGCGAAGCAGGGGTGCATGGGGTTAATTAATTGGGGGGGGGGGGGCGTATCGAGTGGCTTTGAGGGGTTTTTGGGAAAATCCTTCAAATTATCTAGCACAAGGTCACTTTCGCAGTTACGTAGCTGCACTTATGTAATGAGTAACGATAAGTGACAGACAGTGTCTCTCACTATATATATAGCTCGATATCTTATTTGTGGAGCTACGAGAAATCAGGCGCGATTTCTATCTAGCGAGATTGAGATAGAATCAGCGTTGGTCTTTCCGTCGTGTGTGAGACGGATGACCTTCCGTCACATATGTGCCTAAAGGAAAGACGGGTTTTTTTCTCGATAGTCGCATTGTAAAGCGTATAACAACGAGATGACGTCAATGATTAAGTTGCCGTGACGCCAGGGATGCCCTTTCGTATTGTTTCCGCGAAGCGCGAAACGTTTCTGCGACTATATAATAGGCCTGACTGTTCCTACTTGATGGTCCATGCTTCTCGCATGTTACTGTTCGTCTGAGGCCCGGTTTCGTCAACGCCGGTTAACTTTGAACAGAGATCAAGGGTTGCGAAAACTTGCAGTTAACACTCAATTCTTTTTTTTACAAACGTTAATTGGTGACGTGGTGAATGTTTCGGTGACAATAGATTCCTTTAGTGAAGCAGAGTTAATCGGCGTTGGTGAAACCGGACCTGAGTGACTGATCTAACTTGCTGTTCAAACGCGTGGAAATGTGTCATACTATACACATTTTTTTTAATGAATTACATGCTAGCGCCGCGAAGCAACTGTGGCTATGAGCGGCGTACAGATGTGGACAGATGGAGAGAGGACAGCAGGAAGGAGGTGGGGACAGGGGGGTTAGTATGCGTCCTGGGCCGAACTACAGGGGGAACTGTGCGAACATTTCGTCTGGAAAGTCTTCGGAAAACCCAGGGAAAACCTCAGACAGCACAGTCGGTGGTAGGGTTCGAACCCACCACCTCGCAGTCTTCGGCACGACCTTGGCTACCACCAACATGCGGGACGCCTTATATCCCAGATCGGCCATGCAGGTGGTATATTGCACCGCGAACTACGATGTTGTATGTAGGTTGTACGCGTCTAGGCAAGTTAACTCCTATACATGTATACTCAGACCACAAACCTAGAGGCGTCTGTGATTGGCTCAGCCGGATGCATGGCCCCTCCGAGTCACAGCGTATCATCTACCGCACCCGATCAACAGATACGATTCCGAGTCACGCACGCTGTCATTCGTTTCGATAGGTGCGGCGTCATTTTCGTTCTTTTCTTTTTTGTTTGTTTGTTCTCATTTCACGGTAGCTATGGCAGTATTGTTTCGTATACTGAGAGCGTCTGCCTACGAATGCGACGTAGGATGGAGGTCTGGTCGCAGCCGTCGCTCCCATCTTGAGTGAAGACCACGCGTTTCTACAGAATTTTTAAAAATCCTGCAAGATGTGTGACACTGAAGCAGAACGCGGGGTGCTGACAGGCTGCGGGAGGACAGCCCGTTAGAGCTGAACGCGCTGTCCTCCCGCAGCTCTGTAACAGCTGTTCCACTACCGGAAAAAGTAACGAAATTGAAGGGCTGGTATCAGACACGGATAACGGAAATGAAAATATTGCAGTAACGAAAATGGAAACGCTCACGGAAATACGTCCGTTACCCTTCTCTGGTTGTGTCAGAGTTTTGCTCATTCGTGGGTTTCTTTAGCTTCGGTGCAGCAAAACGCAGTCATAAGTCCCTATTCAAAGCCGGGTGTCTAAGCAACATGTCATATGCACTCACAATGTTCGTGTCCAGAGGTGACTGATGGCCAGTCACATCGCGAGCCTTCGCCACTCATTCCTATTGCCAATGACGCAAGGCTTGGTGAGAAAGCTTAGATCGTTTTGGGAGGATAGTAATCCCCAATATAGCGCACTCGAGTGAGGTGAGTTCAGGCTGTAGTTCAATCCTCACACGTGGTAATGTTGGTCTTGTCCTCTACATATAGTCTCCCCTTGGAATTTCGCATACAAGTCATTCCCATCGATATAGATATGCTGGGCGTTCCATGCATGGCAGTTAGTGGCACAACAAGGAAATTGCTGGTCATTCTTCGTCAAAGTGCTGCGTAGCTGAATACGTCCTGAGCAGAATTCAAAACGGCGTGTCCGAAAAGGACACACATGGACAGTTTGCCGCGGAAGCATGCGCTTGTTGCAGATGCGTGGGAGGTACACGAAAACCATAACGTCGTCTTCATATATGCAATAACGACAAAGGGAAAATATGTCATGTTACACGTCAGCTGACCAGGATGTTGAGGAATATAAAGAAAGTGCGTTTGTGACACGTGGATTTATGTGTGTCATGGTGCCATCTACACGTCTTCCAGAGGGTAATTCGATACGATAGTTTCTCTGCGCGAGGGAGAGGGTGAAAGCTTGGAGAAATCACGTGACGATGTGTCTGTCCACTCACGAGGCAGTTCAATAATGGAGTACGTGCGCCTCAGCGTGGAATATCGCCCCCTATTTGGGAGAGTGGCCAATGAGGACGCTCCGCGGACAACAGGGGAAAGACGGAAACTGGGGAGCTGCGCAGACAGCTCACCTACTGGCGTAGCGTATATACAGCGACGTGCAGTTTGCATAGGACTGTGTAATTCGGATTGCGCTGTCAGCACTTCGCAGCACTCGGTGGACGCCGATTGCGATATTTCCATTGTGATATCGATAACTGCATCAGTAATAATCTCGAAAAGACGTACAGTCCACTTCGTTGGTCCATCGAAAACAACGCCTTGCTGTACGATAAGCACCAGCGATCGCGCTATGGCATATTGATACATGCTATTTTATGCATTGATAACGCCTTTGATGATGTTTACGAATGACACCATTACAACATCGTAAGCAGCGAGCTTATACATAGTTTCCAGACTCGATAGCACTTTGTAGCATTCCTACTGGTTGCAGTGTTATCCCTGGCCCTTCCAGCTGATTTTGTTGTTGCCGGTAGCTTCCCATGGGGTCGCAAATTTGTTTGATAGGCAATTAGGCATCAGGATTGACATTTATGGGAAGAACACACACACACCGTAGTACTCTCGTGAAACAATAGAGTTAAACAATAAATTGTACGAAACATTGTATCCCCATCTGTTGTATTCTTTCTCGAGCCACGAAGCCTTCTCTAAAGTTGCGAAGGGAAGCCAGGGAAAGCAACGCGACCTTGGACCATAAACAGGATAATGGACGTTGTTGAAATTAATCCGTTTCTATCTTTCTTTGCAGGGGTCTTGTGAGGCTGATCAAAACGAGTTTGTATTTCAAGTATTGTTTGAAGAACAATAGGACCATCCCGAAGATCTTTGACAAGACCGTGGAGAAGCATGCGGACAAAGTCTGCTTCATCATGGAGCACAGCAGGTGGACTTTCAGACAGGTGAGTACGCGTGAAATTATGCGCGCATTTCCACGTGCTGCAGACTCATGGCATATACGTGCGTGGATTCATAAAATGCAGTGCAACAAAACGTCTCAATATGTCACTTGCGCTGTGTTACCATAGCACATGTTTTTCTTTTCTTTTTCTTTTTTTCACAGCAGGTTTTCCCGAAACCTCCATTATCTTTCTGTTCGTTTACGTATCGCTTCTGACAAACATAGTCAAAATTTTGCAGCAAGTTGAGCCGTCTTCTGCCTCGCTGACAACCATCGAGGCATGCCTTTGCCGCATTAATTTATTTTCAGGCAAAGTAGTTATATATAGCGCTCCCCGGCTGACTTTGTTTTTCTTTGTCATTGGACTTAAAGTCCTGTTCCCCTTACTGGGACGTTGCTACGTTGATGATTGTCTTCATAATAGCCGAAGCCATAATTATCCAAGCCATACCAGAAACAGAAGCATATCAGAACTCTGAATTTTCCTTCCCCTCCTTTTTTTTTTTTCGGTAACTGCGAGTAGCGTTTTGTACTATATACAGGGTGTTTGCACTAACGTGTCCAGAAATTATATTTAAAGCGAGCGATAAAAGAAAAGCAAGTGGTACTTTCCTGCTACTTGAGTAAGAATCAGGTACTGCTTCACTAGTAGAGCTCCTTTCTCTTTTATCGCTTTTCTGGACACGTTAGAGCAAACACCCTGTATATACGTATGTTGTATTTAATTCGTTCTTGTATCCGAAGTCACTGTGGCCCAGCTTGGACGAGCCTCTTGTACTGAAGGGTTACTGCATGGACGGGTGTAACAATTTCGTTGAAAATAATATTCGCGGTCCTGCATGTTACTTAGCGCCACAGACAGTGGCAGGTGGGTTCCTATGCTATGGGAGGCAGGAATTTTCACGCAAGAATAATCACGGAAGTGCGTGCAGTATGCCGTGTCCATGTCGCACCATACAGTGATGTACGCTGACAGCATACGATAGTGTACGCAGTGATGTATACGCTATGATAACTATAAGTTAGGCTGTCACACCTCGACCATATACTCTGATGTTATTGCGCCAAAAAAACATCAAACACCAAACCTCGACCATATGCACGTGCGACGCTCATGCCGGTATTTTGCTATATGCTACCTAGTTCCTCGACACGCGGGCAAATTGTGCCACAACCTTTCGTGGCATCTCAACATTTCCACGTGTCACTCGTAAAAAAATAGCACAATGGATTTAATGCTTTCCAATCGTGCTTCGGGGCTATAAGGCTCGTTATTTTGTGGTACATTAAGCTATACAACAGAGAAGGTTCGCGGTGGTGGTATCTTACGAGGTCATCCGTTCTTTTGTGCGAGTTGATTACTGCCATACACGGGCATCAAGCACTATCTCCTCTGGACCGGTCCGTCAAAGAAAGCTGTCAATCAATCAACCAGCAAATCGAAACGGAACATCTCTTCGCTTTGTTTCCGTTTTGTCGATGCTGTTTCTTTTTCCCAGCAGTCGACCTGTCAAGATCTCGCCCAAAAATTATGATTAATGACGGTGCTTATTTTCAGCGACGACAGAGGTGTCCTCGGCACGTTTTTGGTCCATTGCGGTGCTATTCCGCCTGATATAGTTGTGTCAAGTTTTTGAGGGCGTGTATCATTTCCCCCCATTCATGGTCATTCCAATGGCGCTCTCACCGCGGTAAGGACAGTACGAAAATGGGCAACTTGTAGGTACGATGCTCACCGGCGACCTCATCGAGCGAGATGCCTGCGAAGGAGAGCCACGAGGAAAGCACGCGCCAAGAAAGTTTCACGGAAGAAACGCCAAAAGTATTCGAACGACGCTGGAAGAACAGATGGTCTTTTGTTAGAAAACGCGAAAGAGTGTGCAGAAAGCGATGCTGCTAGCAGACGAACAGCAGCAGAAGAAATATTCTGTGGAGAGCCTTGAGAGCGCGTCTCCGCCGAGTAAACGACATCTTGCCGATGAAGTCGACCGTGCGGACAGCCGGACACCCTGTCCTGTGTGACCCGCTGAAGACAGAGAGGCCACAAACAGAATGTTCTTTTGGATATCGTGGTGACTTGAAATCAGTGGCGTAGTCACGGGGGGGCTAGGGGGGGCTCGAGTCCCCCCTACCTGCCACGGGCCGACCCACGCAAATCGTGCAAATCCGATGAGAAAATAACATATGAGAGGGGGGACCAGTGTGACGATCGCGAAAGTTCTTGCAGTTCCTGCGTCTGTCTACAGTCTTGAATGGCTTTTAAAGTATGAGCGGAGCGTATCAAAATACTTCCAATCTGGTGACAGGGCCTCATTGGTCATAACAGCCTACATGTAATCGCATTGTGAACGTTCAAATCAGTCTAGATTTGCATCTCTTATCTTGCGGTGTGCGCAATAGCCAGCTGGCAATAGAATGTGTATGTTGGCGGACCCAGGAATAGCCGAGGGCGGGGGGGGGGGGGGGGGGGCGGAAGTGGGGCGGGTTTTCGTATCGAGGATTCGTTTCGTACTACCTTGGAGATCTGGCTACGCCACTGCTTGAAATTGCTCCCGTGTGAAAAGCGAGAAATACAGATACTTTGGGTGCGATATTTGCATTGCTTTAAAACTCTGATTAGTGGTGTAGTACGTGCTTCTGTTGAAGTAAATCTCTCCGTCATGTGTTTTTCATTCAGAAGTTGTGTAGACAACGTACGATCTTATGCGCGTGAACCCATAATCGGATGACATACGCTTCGTGTGACATCTACTACATACGTCCCTTATGAGGCGTGAACTGTATTATTGTGATCATTTAAGATTCCAAGCGTTGCACGTTGTTTGTTTTCACATCTGTTTGCTTAACTGCTGAACGCGCGCAGTGTTTCTTGCCTAGCTTGTTGAAAAACTCATAATGCCGGAACTTTATCAACTTGCCAGCATTTCCTAGCAGTGCAGGCAACGCAAGTGAGCGTTGAAAGGGCATTTTCCCATCTAAAGTACATCCTATCCCCACAATGAGGAAGGCTGTCTGAAAACACCCCAAAGGACGTAATGATGGTCCGTTGTAACCTGCCGTATAGGGTTTATTCACATGACGTCATCCGCAGGAGACCGCCACTGTCGCTAGCAAGCAGATGTGCTGCCATCGGCCGCCATATTGTAGGTCCCATCCAAGCCGTTACCCATATCGCACTCACCATATATTTGGTGTTTCAAAGTTATCGTGCTGTGTGGTTTGTAGCATATCCGAGCAATTTCCGTGTTTTCGACGTTAATAGTCATCTAAAAAGCAATTGGCAGCGAACGAATGCGGGAACATAACTTCGGGGGACCTACAGTATGGCGGAGACGACCTGCACGCTTAAGTCGTTGATTAAGTAACGCCGCCGCGCAAAGCATGCTGGTGGACACTATCAGCTTTATCAGCCTATCAGCGGTCTCGTTTTTCCCACTTCCTGCCCACCACAGCAAAATATAACCTCGAACCGGTCTTCTCCTGACGTCACATGTTTGTAAATAGAGGGTCGTCTATATTTCGCTAATATATACTTGCAGTGCAGTCCTGCTAGGCTTTTCGAATAAAATTTCCTGCAACAGATAAATACGTTCATCTTTACCCGTTTGCACCAGTTTTTAGCTCATTTTGCATCATCCACGCAACCGACAGATGCATCATAGAGAAAACCGAAAAAATACCGGTTCAACTGTTTGGTTACCGGGAACCGCAAATATTCCCGTATAAATCCCGTAATCGTATCCGAAACTGCTTTCAGAGTTCTGACACTGAACTCACCGTAACCGAAACGATATTCGTTTCGTTTTCTGTCCCTGCTTTAGGTGCCGTTGTAGAACTCAGCTGCCGTGATCCCATAGTAATGTTACGGAGGGCCATACTGTCATTACTAATTATACTTCGTTGCCTCACCTTATTGCGCAAGCAAGACACCTGCAGAAGAGTGACGACCATAGAAACCGTTTCTGTCAGCACTTCCAGTGTCTATTTAAAACAAGCGAAGCGGCAATGCCTTCCCGTTTCGTAACCTTATGAGAAGAAAACAGGAAATGAACTACACGTATATGACAGCAGCTATCGCCACTGTTGTTAACAGCTGGAATTTTTTTCCTGCTTTCTCCAAATTGCTTAATCAATGAGGTTTGCCCTGCGATCAAACTTTCCATTCACCATCTTAAAATAAAGTTGTTGTTGTTGTTGTTTGCCCTACCTGCACGAACCAGGTAACGCCGTAAGAACCAGGCGACGCCGTGCCGGCCGTATCCGAATTCTTGTGGACCTTTGTTATAAGCAGTTGTCTTCGACTTTGCTCCAACAGGTCCTGTGTGTTGTTGAAATTGTTTGATTGTGTGTCCGGGTAGGAAAATGGAGGAGATCAATCAGTAATATGGAAAGCAAGTTAAAGCGCCACTATACGGACTGTATTTCAATGAGTCTCGCTCAAAGACTCGCACACCAAAACATATATACGTGGCGGAGCTTGGGGCCCTGAGATGCTACGGACAGTGACACGAGGGGACTAATTATCAGACACTATATAGTGTGGGTACACTCTTTCAAGCTTTCCAGGAAAACCCACAAAATTAAAATGGAGCAAACCACAGGGCATTACTGTGACGAAGGTACGGCTGAATAACATCGTACGGCGTAGCAGACGGCTTGATCCAGATCTACGGCGTAGGTTGATCTTTGCTCTCCCCCCTCCACCCAACCTATAAAAATCTGTCTTATTACATGGAATTTCAGACACTGCCAGATTTTAGTGCAAGGACTAGTGCGAATACCCTGCAGCCGGGAACTCGGGAGGGGGCTCTCGACGACCCTGACTGCATATATTTGGCGTTGGTACGGGAAGAGGGGCGCTGTGCCCCGGTCTCCATCCGGCAGATCGAAAACGCTCCGCCTACGGTTTATGGGGTATACGTGTACACTCTGCACGTGCTTACAGATGCCTGGACATTTCCGTTTCAGGTTGACGAGTTCACGAATCGCGTCGCCAACTGCTTCCTGGAGCAGGGACTCAAACCGGGTGACGAAGTTGCTGTGTTCATGGATTCTCGGCCCGAGTTCGTGATGACCTGGTTGGGCCTCTCCAGGATAGGCGTTGTATCTGCGCTAGTCAATACGAATCTCAAGTCTGATCCCCTCATCCACTCTCTCACCTGCATCAATGCCAAAGCAATCATCTTTGGCGCGGAACAAGCAAATGGTAAGCACAGGCTGCTTCGTTATGGTTTGGTTTTTTTCTTCCGTTTCTTTCTTTATTTTTTATTTTGTGCAGCAATTACCTTTTAGATAAATATGGCGATTAAACGGAAAGGCATTGGTGAAGGACGCCTGCAGTGAGTGTGATAACAACCGAAAAGCCGCCGTAGCTGTCGGTCGCTGCTGGCTGCACATCGACGAGAGAACGTGATCCCACGAATAAAAAGGACACTTCATACTCCGGATGCTGTGTGCTGTAATACGCGTAACACAACGAAAAAGTATCTACTGTGGTGATAATTTGAGCGTCTAGAGGAGCGAGTGGCGCGTTCCAACCGAAGATGTTCAGTCCGGCATTTCTAGCAGATTACCGCATGCGTTTCCAAAAGTGGCGCCGTGTCCGCGTTCGCGGCGCGGCCGAGAGGAGCCTGTCACACGTGGTCACACTCAAGTCGTATTTATGTTCGTTGATTCTGCGATTCTAGTTCGCGTAAATTTCCAACTGGTCATCGACAGCTTAGTCAACAAACAACTTTTGGTGGCAATGAACGGACAAAAGACCCGCCGTGGTATTGCTGTTGTGTTTGGAGGACCGCTAGCGGGATCTAGAGTCACTAAATAAGCTTCGCTTCAGAGTATCGACACTGAGGTCCAAGGGAGAGCAGGAGCGCCATCTTGTTTCTGCACCACACCGGTATCAACCCCATTTGAGGATCAAAGACGGCTAACATAATGCTCCCTGTGGGATAGAGAAGCGCGTATGATTGGTGTGGGATAATCCATGTATTGTCCACCTGAGCGTCCAGAACATGTCAAGGTGAGCTCAAGGCCGTCAACTGCTGCTCGTAAACGAATTTCACCCGCGCACGATAGATGGCATCGTGCGCTAAAGTGCGCGTGCGCGTGGGAAGCGTGGCGCGGAAACAAGATGGCGCATGCTCGCTCTTGGAACTCAGTGTCGATACTCTGAAGCGTAGCTTATTTAGTGACTCTAGCGGGATCCACTTCTGCCCCCTCCGCGGGTGCTCCGATTGGCTGGATGGACAGCGTTTGCGGATCCGCGCTCGAGAGCTGCAACACAAAGCGGTTATCAAAAGGCGACTGGAGAATGCCTCGCGTCCGCCGCTTTGCGTCCGGGAAGACGCGGCGCCGCCGCATCAAGAAACGCGTGTGTGAACAAATATTTCATATCTCAGAACTGAGGTTGTACGTTTAATCAATGGTGAGAAGAGCACCCAACATTGTACTTAGAGTAAAACACAAAGTACCTGGCATCAATGGCACT
Organism: Ornithodoros turicata; assembly: GCF_037126465.1. Lineage (NCBI taxonomy): Eukaryota > Metazoa > Arthropoda > Arachnida > Ixodida > Argasidae > Ornithodoros > Ornithodoros turicata. The sequence continues at coordinate 33,922,517 of NC_088209.1, forward strand.
TGAAGTACAGTATGAATTACTGGGAGTTGTACTTTAAAGTACTCATGGTACATGGAGTCGTTGATGTATACACTCTATGGTAGCCCCTCCCCTCCTTCAGATGCCCATAGGTGAATAAGGCAGTTGACACCCCGTGACACTCCCCCACAAGTACAGAGCAGCGCTGGCCAGAGCAGACAAGTTTTCAGTGGAAAATGATGGGGCACTTTTGTAAATTCAATTGTGCAATGAAAATATTGTACATACACAGTGCCTTCAGATAGACTGCTCGATGAATGAAGTACTGTTTTGAGCAACACTAAATGTCACTATCCTTGCTCTTTAAATATTATATCGTCGTGTCTGCATTTCCAGCAATGAAAGACATTGCACCTGCGCTCATGACCAAGGGTGAATTCAAGTACTACTTCTATGGCAAATGTGATTCTTCTCCTCTGCCTGCTACCTGCTTAGATGAACTGCTCAAGGACAGCTCTCAACTTCGACCAGAGATCGATTTTAGGGGAAGCATCCATGGTAAGTGTACATGAAGAAAAGCTGTTTGTACACCACACCCATTGTACGGTAATGATCAGGGGCAGGTCCTCGATTTTTCTGAGGGGGGTAGCCCAACCTTGGACAGTGTGCTGCATGCACTACATAGGGTCAATTGAAGCAGTACGTGAATGCAGAAATTCAGGGGGGGATTAGGACATCTGGACCCGCTTTCTAAATCCGCACCTGCTAATGATTGACATGTAATCTCCTTTCGTATTCATTCTGCTAGATCGTCTCGTGTACATCTACACATCAGGTACGACTGGTCTTCCAAAGGCAGCTGTGATCAAGCACAGCAGGTGAGCATTCGTTCACTCGATCAAGATGAACATGCATAACTTTGAACTTCACGTTGTTTTTGTTGTTTTTTTTCGAAGGTTCGTGTACACACTACCCCATATCGGTCTTTGTTTTTCTAGGTACATTTCTATGGCATCAGCAGCAAAGTATATGATGCCTATCTATGGCGAAGATATTATCTACAGTGCCTTGCCCCTCTACCACACAGCTGGAGGAGTTCTAGCAGTGGGGCAAGCCATCATGTATGGCAATACTGTTGCGATCAGACCAAAGTTTTCGGCATCTAGGTTCTGGGACGACTGCATCAAATATGACTGCACTGTAAGAGTTCTTTCAGACTGCCATGACAATCAGGCATAGTTTATAACAAGCAGTGTGTGATCCTCACAATACACAAATACGTAGTAACATGTGGCCTATCTCTTGTGAACTGCAGGTGACTCAGTACATCGGCGAGATATGCCGTTACCTCCTCGCACAGCCATCACGTCCTCAGGAGAAGCGCCACAAGATTAGGATGATGTTCGGCAACGGGCTTCGCCCACAGATTTGGTCAGAGTTTGCAGAGCGATTCGGCGTCAAGGACATTCGAGAGCTGTACGGTTCAACTGAAGGAAATGCACATGTCTGTGAGTAGTCCAACAGCTTCAGCTCGTTTTGTATCCCGTAGTTACCAGTCTGTCTTTTCTGTATGGTCTGATACCTGGCAGTGGATCTCTGGAATCTGGATGAACATGTTTTGTAATGCCTCTGTTTCCATTGTTTTGTTTCAAAAGCTAACCAATCCTTGTATGCACCTGCAGTAAACATCGACAACAAGGTTGGATCTGTTGGCTTTGTGTCCCGAATCTCAAGCAACGTGCATCCCGTCAAGTTGATCCGAGTGGACGAAAACACGGGAGAGCCCATTCGCAATGAGAAAGGACTCTGTATTCCGTGCGAGCCAGGTAACGCATCACTTCTGAGTTCTTCGCATTCTGTAATGCAAAACGTATAGGATCCCCCTGCACTGTATACTTAGGGCCTGACTTTTTCGGGTTTTATTTTTGGCCGAATTCGGGGGGGTAAATATCGGGTGATATTTTTCACTTTAAAATTCGGCTGTATTCGGGTTAAATCCCGATACGGCATATTCTGTCGTCAGGAATTCGGGTGTATTCGGGTGATTTTTTTTTTTAAATAAAAATTTGTCTTAACATGGAACTAATGTTTAGCAATGTTATCAAACTTTATTTTAATGCACGCCTACGAGTGTGCCACGCGACCCGGATGTTTTCGGGTAGATCCGGGTTAAACCCGAATTTTACAGATTTCGTTCGGGGTGGTAAATACCGGGCGGATACGGGTTTAACCCTAAAAAGTCAGGCCCTATATATATTGTATGCACCATTACTGGCCAAATTCTACACATGTGTTCCTCGTGTACCTAAAGTGCTGCTGTTCCACATTATTCCAGATGAAGTAGGTGAGCTTGTTGGCCGCATCGTGAGGGATGACCACATCCATTCTTTTGATGGCTATGCCAACCCTAATGCCACAAAGAAGAAGGTGTACAAAGACGTCTTCAAGAAGGGCGACACAGCTTTTGCATCAGGTTAGCTGCAAGTTTTTCAACTTACGCAGGTAATATTGTACGTTGAGCCAAGAGGCAAACAAATCTGTTGTGTGATGCAATAGTTGTACTGCACAGCATTCTGAACAAAATTGCCCAGTTCTTCTAGTAATATCCGGGATTGCTTTGCGCAGTGTACAGTGTACGCTTGTCGGTTATATAAAAGTGCTCCATTGTGATGCAGCAATGTTTATGTAATAGTACGGTGCTAGACAAAAGTTTACGGAACGTGCTCCAGCGCATTCCTTCTTCAGATTGACATGCCAGCAGCGAATGGGACCATACGGACTTGCAAACAGGCGACCGGGTTGCTTAGGCCCATGTCCGTAAGTCCGTGCGGTCCCATTAGCTGCTAGCGTGTCACTCCGAGGAAGGAACGCGCCGGAGCACGTTCCGTAAACTCTTGTCCAGCACTGTACCTGCGGTGTCACGTGGCATAACTCATTGTGCCTTGTTTGCTTTTAATCCAGGTGATCTCCTGGTGATGGATGAATTCGGGTACCTGTTTTTCAAAGATCGTACGGGAGACACTTTTCGCTGGAAGGGAGAGAATGTTTCAACCTCTGAGGTTGAAGGCGTAATCATCCGTATTGTAGGGCTGACAGACTGTGCTGTGTATGGTGTCGAAGTTCCAGGTAAGCTCCTTGCCGTTCTTTCTGGAGTGGGTGTGTTTGACAGACACGAAATATGTGCAGCATTTAATATGGGTCACACGATGTTACGGGTGTTGACCAGTGTTCACAAAGTTATAAATGCTTTCACGTGAAAATTTTGTTCGATCCTGAGCATTGATCAGGCACGGCTCCACGTGCGGGTAAAATTTCCAGATTGTAGTTTAGCAACTACAGCTTATACTTTACGCTGCCTCTCACAGAGAGGTACACATAAATATTGCGAACAAAACAGAAACTGTTTTAGCCGCAGTGGGTACACTTTGGGGGTTGTTAATGTTGCTTGTAACTCTGTACCTAAATCAGTTGTGGAGTGTTCTCAGTTGAAACAAGCACACTTGCTCCCACCTCACCAAGGGGCTTGCGTGGGGTGCATTGCAGGAGGATATGGCAGACGGGGAGGTCGTTCGATGTCGTTTAGGAAATTTGCACATGCTTGTGTAGCCCTTGGAAACAGTGGAGGACAGATGAAGCATGGGGTGCTCTCTTCCATGGCATCATGTGGAGCGTTACTAAATGACTAGACATGCACACACATATTCCCAATAGTCTTGAAATATAATACATACACAATCAAAACACGAAGAAACATTTTGTTGGAGTTACGCTCAAATTGCAATTCACGATGTGGATGTAACATTCACACAATGTGAATAAAAGCATTCATTCATTCAATCATTTAGTGCTGGAAACTAACATCGATGTAAAATTTTCCAGGTTCTGAAGGAAAAGCAGGAATGGCTGCCATCTGTGACCCAGAACATAAGACTGACCTCCCACACTTCCTCACGGAGGCCAAGAAATCTCTCCCCGGCTATGCCATTCCACTTTTCATCCGTTTTGTCAGTGACATCGAAGCCACAGGTAAGGCATCTAAATTCATTTATGCATGCGTGGTACGTGTCTAAAAAAAAATCTTGTAACAGCCTCATGTCACCTATGGGCACCTCATATATTCTGTCTTAACAGGTACCTACAAAATCAAGAAAGTTGAGCTACAGAAAGAGCAGTTCAACATCGACATCATCAAGGACCCGATCTTCTTCCTTGACCTCACAGTCAATGAATACGTCCCGCTCGACAGAGTGCTCTACGAGAAGATAATGAACGGTCAGGCCAGAGTGTAATTGGTCACTCCTGCACATAGCTGATGCAGTATAAGGAATGGACTGGATGGATCACAACATCACTTTGAAGCCATTCAGGAACATCACTCATTGTTGCTGCATTGTTGCAGCGAGTCACATCGGGCATCTGCAAATTTTTTAATCACCTGGATGTGCTCTAGTGCACATGCACTCTAGGTGCATATACAGTTTCTTCCAGCATCGAGAAGCACATTCCAAGGTGCACTATGTGTCCATGACCGTGTACCTGCTTCAGTGAGAACTGTTGATGAAGCACATTCACCAGCTTTTTACGGGAAGAGAGCAAAGTGTTCGGGAACTTTTAACAATGATTTTCCGAGGTGTTTACCCTGTTTGTGTGGCAAAATTATCTGCGTCACTTTTAGCTTTTATCCTGCTGAGCATCATTATTATTTTTTTTCTTTTTCGTTCATCAGAAAACAAATCTCTTCATAGTGAGCGTACGTGATGCTCTTTTTTGTGGTCTGTTTGGTCACAAAGCTAAGTTCGATAAATTTACCAGTGTCGCAACGAATTGCTGTGAGAACTCGTTTTGCACACGTAGCAGAAGACCCCGTACGTTTAGCTGCGGTAGTGAAACCACACATTGTTGCCGCTATTGTTGTTGTTTGGAACGTGGTTACGTTGATCTTGATGCAGGGGATAACGGCGTACAATTGTGAAAAGCATAGTGCCTGCATTTTATCATTTTGTGTTTATTTCACAATGTAAAGTAGAGAAAGAAAGGTAATAATGTACATACAACTACCACTGTAATTTTTTTTACTGTGATACTAAGCAAGTTCAGAATCAATGCGTCTATTGCAGATTCTGAGTGTACTTCATTGTATAAATAAATGGTGTCATCGAGGTATCAGCGGATTGCATTTTTTTTTAATACGACGCGGACAGTGCGTTTTGCGTTCGTGCACAACATTTGCGTTTGTTCTAGTAGACACAACGGAAAATGCCAAATGCAGTAAATTGCTGTAGCTGCCCTCTTGCTTCTAGTTATTGGCCCACAAAGCCTGGTCCACTTCTGGGATCTCATTACCCGGGCCTCTGCATGTCTGACTGCAGGCATCCTTCAGCAGCATGAATATCTCGTCATGCAACATCCGCAGAGTAGGAAACGGTCTCAACACAAGACTGGAAAGGTGTCAAGCTATAGATAACTTACTCCTCTAGCTGCCACCGTTTGAGGGGGTTACAGTAAATGAATTTGTACCGAGAATGGCCATCGGGTGACATCTCCTTGAGAGACATGACCGATCGAACTGCATCACTGGTGCTACTGAAAAATCCAAACGAGCGTAGGATCTGTCTTAGTCCATCATGTTCCAATCACAGTATCACAACTGTATCATCTACATTCCAACACCAAAGCTACCGCCAATCTGCACTAGGAACATTCACTATGTTCATCTCGGTTTGTCAGTATACGACCAAGCTGACGATTTGACTGTCTTACAGTGCAGCTGGAAGGAACCTGAATGGAAACTGTATTCAGCATGAGTTCTTTGCTGAAACTAAATTCCTTCCTGCAGCTCGAACCTGTACCTCAGCTGTGCAAGCTGTTGGCCATTCAACTGTGCTTCCTGTGCACACAGCGGCCAAACTACTTGATGGAGGTTTTTCTAGCTGTGGTGAACGTGGTTGTCATATACACATTTGGAGCTTTTTGTATGTGGTCAAGCTGATGCAGTTCAGAAGGCAGTGCCTGCCAATTTTGACCCAATACCAGAAGTTTTAATTTAACTTAGCCGGCTCTTTTCAGCATTTATGTTGATTAGAGCACGTAACTTGAGGATACCAATGCCCTCCCTCTCTCCTCCTCCTGATATCTTGCAGGGTGCCGCTCCAACAAAGAAATACGCCTGTGCCGTGTTCAGTTACCCTTTTTTCCCAAGCTGTACAAAATGAAATACCTAGGTTTTACCTCGGAAGAATACAACATGCACTTGTAACAAATGGATAGAGAAGTTAATTTATTTTTGCACCAAGTACTTTACCCTATCTGCAGCTCTATGTGTAAACACTGGCATGTACTTTTTTCATACAAAATTTTTATACTTATAATTTTTAAACAAAATACATGGGACGTATAACACCAAACATATACAGATATATTTTGGAGCTTGTTGCGTCGATTGAAACTGTCCCAGCCACTGATGACTGCACATAAGGCTATGACTAAGTAGAACAGTAAATGACACTCAGTTTGATTTTACCAAACCGGGGAACCAATATAGATACTCCTCCGGTTCCTGTGTATCAATCCAAACAAGTCCTTCCTTTAACAAATCTTCCAGCGCTTTTTTAGCCCTGTCATCACTCCAACCAAGGTTCTTCATCAAGGATCCAACAGACACATGGGCATGCGGTTCTGCCTCCTTTATGACTGATGTATGATCAAGGCTGAGTTCAGTGGGCACGGACTGCACGAGGTATCTCGAACCCAGTGGAATGAGCTTGAACCCCGTGCCTAACTTTCGCAGCTTCTCTATAGCAGAAAGCAAGTCGTCGTGAGTAATATCCTCTTGTCGCTGGCGGCTTCCGCGGGATCGTATGACCCTTTCCCGAAGTTCCTCCAAACTCATAAGACCGCCGTTGCGGTGGCTAGTTGCAAGACATACTTCAATTATCTGAACACCCAACTCGTAGTAGAAATCTCCTACGCCGAGCATGCCAGCCCAAAATCCCTTGCTCGATGCAAGGGGGTCTACACCTGCTGTAGCACACATTTCTTGGAACTGTCGTCGAAATTCTGGGTTCTTCCGTATCTCATGCTTGTGCTTGGACGCAAAAGCTTGCAAGTTTGTGCGGAATACTTCCATTTGTCTCGTCATTTGCTGAAGTTGCTCCTCGGCTAATTCTGTGCCCTTATCTTTGAATCTTGCCTGAGTTAGTTGCTGCTTCTGTATGGCACCTACACCTCCAACACGGCGTCGCATCTTTCAGAGCTATGTTTACTTTACTTCGCTCCTGAGAGTGTACTGTTGCATCCACAACGAAACACAAATAATCTCACAGAATGGCACAACTACAACAAAACAGACAGAACCAGTGGAAAGGCGTCTGCACTGAATTGGATTGGATTGGCTTTTTCCTCGAGAACTCTGGACTCTGGCTCCGTAAGGCGAAACGAAATCAACGGCGAAACGGCTAAACTAGGAAACATAGAAACATATCAAGGGCGACTACTTATCACAGTTTAAGAATACACTGCGTGCATTATGAAGGTGAAGAAATCTAATGATGGGTTGTTTTACACTACCTCCTCTATACGTCGCCTCAGCATTATGTATTTTTTTGTTTTTCCGGTGCATCACTTCCGCTTGCCAAACGTTTGACGCGGCCGGTTTTGCGAGGTGTCGTCTTCGTAGAGCATGGAGTGTCTGTATAGTTTGCCGTTTTGTGTTTTGGAAGTTCCAAATTTGAAACTTAAAAAGCCATCATGGCTCCATCAACCTTCACCAATGGTGATGTTTTCACTTGTGCTGTTTTCCTACTTTCTAGTGTGCGGAGGTAAGTGTGCATGCCGGTCACTTGTGTTATCAATACCACTCAGCGTCACTGAGAAAGTACGTACGTGTGCACAACCGAATGGTTTAGGTTAAAGAACGCTCAGTTCAAGCACAAACAGCAGAAGCAGTGAAGAGCCATATCTACGGTTTCAATGCATTCGCGCTTTCTTGCATTCAGAGCAAATGGACTGCACAGTAGACTGCACTGCTAAGCGTTTGTGTGCGCACATGCATTTATATAGACGTAAGGGAATAAGCTCCGTAGAAGCAGCAGGGGCTTATGGATGGTGAAATAGCAGTGGCATTCACTAGAAACTGATTCGTTCACCTGTTCAAAGGTGAACTGGCCCAGCTCAGTCATTTGCTTAGAGCAGTGATCCCTCCAGCTCCCCCAATAATAATAATAATAAAAAGAAAATAATAATAATATTAATAAAAAAAGCTGGAACTGCCCAATGCAGCTCGGCTGCCAATACTTATGCCCCATAATCATCCACCATAAAGATGACTCTCCCCCACAAACATACTGATGCTTGGGGAAGTCACTGGCTCAAACACCTTCATTATTTATAAAGTAGGAATCGTGGAACCATGGCAGTGTTTCACGTATGTGACATTTCACATTTTCTGAACACTTTTAGGCATCATATACGATGTTATTGTGGAACCTCCCAGTATCGGGTCTACAGTTGATGAACATGGCCATTCAAAGCCGGTAAGTACTTAAAGCATTTGCCGAAATTTGACTGGGTAGTCTTGCTACTGAAAGGGCACAAGTTTATAAATCTGAGAAACACGAGAGAAGTGGCTGATACTGCATCTGTCAGGGAGTCGACACAAAATTATGTGATTTTTACGCAGTTACACTTGATAGACAAATGTGCTCAAGAATTTCGCTCCACAAGTAAACATGTCACAGAGCTCCCTTTGTACTATTTCAGGTTGCGTTCATGCCATACCGTGTCAATGGCCAATACATCATGGAGGGGTTGGCCTCCAGTTTTCTCTTCACAGTGGGAGGGCTGGGCTTTGTGATCCTCGACCAGACACACAGTCCTAGCACCCCTCGGCTAAACCGCATCCTCCTCATATGCATGGGATTCCTCTGCATTGTTGTGTCATTTTTCACTTGTTATGTCTTCATGCGCATTAAATTACCGTAAGTGTGGGTTGTGCTTGAATAGCCCCCCATAGTATCGTTATGCAACTATTTATCGGTAATGCACGTTTTTTTAGATGTTATAATAACTGTTACTTAATTCACTTTAAAAGTGAACCATACGGGGCTTATGAAACTTTACATTCTCTCTCTTGTATTTCATTGCAGAGGATACCTTCAGTCATGAAAGAATTAAACGAGGAACCAAACTGTGCCTGAATGTGTGAGGTAACATACAAAGGAAGAAGCAGAAATATGTTTAACGTCCTCACAGAGTGCTGTGGAAGGTTTACCTTTGCATTGTGTTAAGTGAATGTGTAAACAAAATTAAAAAGTTGGATATTGAGCTGTGTTACTACTTATGAGTACTCTTGTGCACAATGACTGTTATGAAGCTATGCTCGCATTGCAGTGTATGGGAAAGTGTGCATCCAATCATGCATTAGAGAAGCAGCGTAACGCCCATAAGAGCAAAATCTCTACATGTTGAGATGGAATGTTAGGTCACCAGTGCATCAAGAGCATGCATGCACGTGATGTACATTTCTTTTATCTTTGAGCAGCATTTGTCACAAGGTGCAGGACAGCATGTACAGTCGGGCCTCGTTAATATGGACACTCTCGTCCCCGACCAAAATCTTCCATAAAGTGAACAATCCATATTATAAAATACCAAATAAATACAAAAACAGTGGTGAAGGTTTATCGAAAAAATTCCCGAGTCAGCGCCTGCTTGCAGGTATTCTTGGCTCCACGTCGATTTAAGCTTAGCAAAACGTCGGCAACACAGAGGTTGCTGCTTATCACCGTTGTCCTCCAAGAATTGAAGATGAGCCGTCTGTAGTCCCGTGTGCGCCGTAGTGGATGTGACCGCTGGCTCTGCACTGCTCAAGTCGACAACGACAGAGCCTGACACGCATTCGGAACAGTCATGACATTATACGGATCCTCCAGGCACTTCATGTCCACAAATTACCTCCTTTCCTCTTACAGTTTTGTAGACAACTGTGAAGGAAAGGGCCTATCTCCCTTTGTACAATGGAATGTCCTGTCCATTCTCCTGTTGTATGTGAGGAGACACTTGTCCTCCGTACTGAGACCATATATAATAAGACGAAAATACACAGATCACGTACGCACCAGCAAAATAGTGCCACATCCTGTTTGTGGTGAACGAATTTGCTACGACAAAGATGACAGCCACACCCGGCCGTGACAGTGACCTCTCTCTCTCTCGCATGACGTTGGACGCTGTAGTTTGAAAAGGGTGAATATTGTACTACCTGGAGAGTTGCTAAGAGTTTACATAATCACGCACAACATCTCACGGAGATTGCGCGGTAGAGGACCTTATTAAATTTGGCTTGCCATGGGATTGTGGTGCATAAAAATATTTTTTCCAATATTCGCTCGACAGAAGCCCTGGGCCAATTTGGGGCAGCACGAATGGTTCCGCCGCGTATAGCGTGCGAATTAAGTAAATAACAGGTTTCAGTAGATTATGATGCAACAACTTTTATTCCTCAACCAGTATATTGTACAGCAATAACATGTACATGCGACTTTATATAAGTTTTATAGTCAGACTTTGATCTTAATCTGTTTCTCTGAAGCTATATTAGAAGGTTGACCACATAAATGCTAAAGTCACTCCTGCTTATGAAAATGGGCGTTTCAATAATGCTCGGCCTGCACTTATAGAAGCAACTATTAAAAAATAGCAAAATACGACATAGAATAAAAATAGCCCACATCTATATAAGGAACTCGAACAATTGTAAATGCACAACCAAAAAATCACTAAAGCAGACAAAAACTTGTTCTACAAGCTGCCGAAGGTGTGGTCCCAACAGATGGAACAGAATATATGTACAAGATGAAGCAGACAAGGCCTACGATTTGTGCTTCATTTCTTAGAAAGGTTATATATAGGGAGTGACTTTTATTCCCCCCCCCCCCCCGAACTGACCTCCGACCAATTCGGGTTAAACCCGATTTCTCTCCGAATTCCAGTCGCTATAAAATCCTCAAGTGACGTTTCCACTGAAGAAAACAAAGGTCGCCACGTGTAACACATGTAAGAATGGGTCACTTCCGTTGCCAGCAATACACCCATGTGTGTCAACACTGTCTATGCCTTCGGGGATTACCGCTGGAAGGTCACAATCCCGCAAAAGAACAAAAACAAAAAAAGAGATATTAGGAAGGACTTAATATACAAGAGGAGAAACAAAAACACCTCCACAATTATCGCCCGATTTCTCCCAGAATTACAGATTTAAAAATAGCGCCCGATTTTTACCCCCGAATCTGAGAAAGGCATTTAACCCGAAAAAGTCACTCCCTAATTATATACGGTGCTGCACACATCAGCATGTGCAATATCGTGCAGACATTTGGCCTTCACAATGTGCAGTGCATCTTTATACAAAAACACTTGGTGCACATTTGTACTGCATCCATTACCACTTCATATCCAGAAGGCACTCTCATAGTACACCACAATATACAATGAACTTTGCAAGGCATTTCAGCTAGCTGTTATGGGACAAGCAAGACATTGAAGACTTTTCAATAGGTGAACAGTGAGGCATATGAGGGTATTGGTACCCCTTGGTTCCTTTGCTTATGGGCATTCATTTTGAAAACTGCTACAATATGCGAGGCTTGCAGATGCTACTGCTGCTGCTGGTACAAAGCTCTGACATTGAGTGCAAATCACGTCAGTGCTGAATGAATAACCAGAAAGAAGCAAAGACACTGCATGTCATTTCACGTCAGACAAGTCATGGCAAAAACAATCAATCTTCGCTATGTTTGAGCCGAGATCAGTAAAGAATTGTGGCTGACGTACTCTGCCGCATTCAACTGTGAGCTTACTGTGCCCTGAACACTTGGCACTTTATAATGTGCTATTCTTTTTGTCATGAGAAACCTAGTCAATTGAGGCACAAAAAAGTAATTACCATCAATGCTACTAAGCAGACAGTTCACATTTAGATGCACAGTGATAGCTTTGATGATCTTGCATCTAAACTGACAATGTGACCGCTGTTTCTTGAAAATCTCCTTATCATGGAACACATTTCGGTGAATATTGTTACGTTCAATGATCGGATGTGTCTAAGTAGTATCAAATGTTGTATATCAGTACTCCCTCTACCCTTGTATATCTGTACCTGTATCAGCAAAATGTTGTAATCACTCGCTCAAAGCGGACACCAGGAACGTGTCGCATCCCAATTTTTCATTTCCCTCCATACTCGTGTTCAACTTAAGGAGGAAAAGAAATCCAGTCCGTCAACTACATACGCCGCTGGAGATAAGGAGCCGCAAAAGCGCGCCAGGAGGAATACTGCAGCGCCACCACGTAGCGTAGTGCATAGCGTAATGCATCCACATCGAAGGGAACTCCAGCTCCACCTTGTGAGCCTTTGTGGACAATAGGAACACTAACCTGTTCCTCTCCGTCCGAGCCCGTTTTCTGCGGAACCTATCTTGTTTTGTTTCACTTTGTTTTATTCGCCCGAGGCAGCACTTGCGGAAACCGCACTGACGTGAATGTGTGTAGGCGTACCTGAACGTGTCATGGGGTCAGTCTTAACAGCCAATACGGAAGCAGAGTGAGCATGGTGGATTACATTATCCGGCACAGGAGGGAGCCTGACCTCTCTGTGCTCAGCCATCCTATCTGCGGCGCAGTAATATTTTGAGGGCTGATGGACTACATTTATTTTCCTTCTCAAGTTGAACACGACTATTGGCTATACTATTACCAATGCACATTTTCTTGTATATTTCCTATGTATTGGAACCTTCAAACTCATATATCCATCTACTTAGGAACTACTCTCAAAGATGACAATGAGACTATGCCAACACACACTCTTTCCCAGCAGAGAAACGAGAGGTTGAAAGACATGGTGAGAAGTCACAGACCTTCCTCACCCTCTCTACACCTGTGAACTATATGTATACGGGCACGGGGTTTCTCACTTTCTTGAAATCGGTTTCGTTCTGCTCTGACTAACCTATTTTGGAAGCGCACTGCACTGACACTGTGATAAGAGATGCGTGTATCAGATGCCACATGGCTGCAGTTGACAGAACAGTGGGAAGGATCTGCTTTACTGTAGCTGCTGGCAGTTTGCTGCACGTGCTTGGTACAGTTTGCAATCTTTCCTTTAAAAAAATCTAGCCGTCACTAGCAAGCAATTAGTGTTGTATAGGACGACAGAAAATGTGAAAAAAATCTAGCTGTCACTAGCAAGCAATTGGTGTTGTATGGGACGACAGAAAATGTGTCTAAAGAAGTAACACAGGAGACCTGCATAGTGCCTTGTTGCTAGGCAACTGGTGAGACAACATAAATGGAGTTTACATAACGAATCTTGCTTTGGAAAATTTAGCTGCATACAGAAAATAGCGGCTGTCAAGTAAGTAGAAAGGCACAGCTGCATCTTACATAGCACATAATTGCCACAGCTAAAGCGTTGCGCAGAAATGTAAAACTGATCAATGCGTGATGGATCACGAGGACATCACGTCACTGCACCTATTCTACGGGCAAATGTATGACTAGCAGAGGCACAAGAACTACTGTAACAAATACTATCGTAACAAAAAAACCTTCCCAAATGGCAGTGCCTGCAGTGGGTTCAGCCATAATCACAGAATTTTCATAAAATGACAAGTTTGCAGGTATGAGGTCACAATCAAAGTGTAGACCTTGGAACGTTCTGGCAATGGGAAAAAATGCACGTTGCAGATGGAATTTGGGCAGAAGAATGCATGAAAGGCTAGTACAGTGAAAGGCTTCTCTTGTGCTAAGAGACCTAAGCACTTACTGTACGCTTGAGACATGGCTGAAAACTTTTTATGGGGAGGGGATGTTACAATTCTGAATATTTACATGTACACTAGAATTCGGTAGGGGACTGGTGCCTTTAGAATTTACAGACAGAGGAGTAGTATTATCAGTTCCCAGTTTATGATAGTTTACCATTCATGCTAACTACTTAAACCATCACTAAGTAACTCTACTAGTAAAAAAAAATTGTTTTCGTTAAATAAGAGGTGTTTCTCACAACAGGTGCCTTGTTGGAACTCAGAATGCAGGCAAATGGAACAAGCATTGTCATGTAGTAGGCAAAAACTCAAAGTTGTAAATTGTACCAACAGAGCTTAGGGGTTCCTGTGAAAATGCACAATGAAACTGCAATGCAAAGAAGTCTGTTCACCTTCATAAATATGTTGTTGCATAACATTTAGTTGGTTAAGGGTTACCGTATTGTAGAAAAGCTTCTGAAAGGAGTATGTCATAGAAGTCATCTAGACTGTGCTAAATGCTTTTTTTGCAAAAGTATACCCTGTTTGTCAAAATATAACTTAAAAAAGGCAGAACAGGAAATTGCTTTCTAGCAAAGAAATTGAACATGAAAGCACGTAGGCTACTGCCCTGAAGTCGTAGGTTGTCAACAAAAGCTGCACAAAACAGTAGACATACACATAGCTCTTGTACCATGTACAAGCAATGGTGGAATGAATGTCGAACAGAAATAAGGGGTACTACATCGCACTATCTGGCATTTGAAATGCCCAATAGGGAAGGTAATATGTACATAACTAGGGCCTGACTTTTTAGGGTTAAACCCGTATCCGCCCGATATTTACCCCCCCGAACGAAATCTGTAAAATTTGGGTTTAACCCGAATCTACCCGAAAACATCCTGGTCGCGTGGCACACTCATAAGCGTGCATTAAAATAAAGTTTGATAACATCGCTAAACATTAGTTCCATGTCAAGACAAATTTTTATTAAACAAAAAAAAGATCACCCAAATACACCCGAATTCCTGACGACAGAATATGCCTTAACGGGATTTAACCCGAATACACCCGAATTTTCAACTGAAAAATATCACCCGATATTTACCCCCCGAATTTGGCCAAAAATAAAACCCGAAAAAGTCAGGCCCTATACATAACGAATAAAAGCAGGGAATGATGAAATAAACCGGGGTAAGCTGCCAAGAAGTATACCAGCTGCAGTTTCAAAGCTTTGAAGATGCCACGAAAAAATATGTGTGGGTGGTCATGGTGATGATTGCCGGATGAGTGCCGTGATGAGTGCTAATGAGGAGACCTGTGTGAAATCAAGGTACACTCTGCCGCAGAACTGGCATACTCAGAAGTACCGGCTCTTCCGCACCAGGATGGCGAGGTTGGTGAGCCCGTCGCCCTTTTTGCACAACTCGGTCGCAGACAGGGAGACTCGGTCATAGTCAATCTTGTTGCCAAACTCCTAGATTGCATCGTGGTTGAAAAAATATTATGGATCATGAAGTAGTAATGTGCAGTTAAAATGATGATGAAATTAAACAAGATGAATATGCTTCGAGGTATGTATTAATGTCAACCTGTAAGTTACATCACATGGATTCAAAATAACTGATGTTCTAATATTTTTTTAAAATTAATTCTCTCGGGATGTTTGAATTCAGTCAGCAGCTGAACGAAATCCAATGACCGGACACTGACCTTATCACTTTCTGGAAATTCTCGGCGATGAACGAGTCGTCCGTTGATGTACAGGCAATTCGCAGCCTCGTCATCGGGCACTGTAACAGTCTGGTACTGGAACGTTGCTTCCCTCTCAATTTGCTGCCAAAAGAAGAAATAACCTGTATTTAAAGCGCTTGGCATCACATAAAAAACTATATAATGTTTTCCTGCAAAAATACTTGATACAGAATATAGTGAAGCAATAATGATATTTTGGGAGCACTCACAGAAGAAAAAAAAAAGCGCTGAATATGATATGCATTTCACTTTGCAAGCTGTAACATTCATAACTGATGCAACACAGAATCCTGTATAGCCATTAGTCTCCTGCTGACAACCAAGCGGGCAACACAATGTATGCTTCACTGATGAACCACACCATGTTGTAACAAGGCAAGACTGGGCACCCACCCTCTTGACATATTGCGATTCACTGCCAGACGACAAACAGATGATATCTGGTCCGGCCATAGACAAGAGGGACTTGAGGTGGAGCTGCTTTGGGATGCGGATTGGTGTGACTGGGAATTCTGGGAATGCAGCTGCCAAAGCGCGGGCTCCAGCTTCATTTGTGCGTGCCGAGATGCCCACGAAAAATTCCCTCCCTGTCGTGCAAAACGTGTGAAAGTTTTGAACATGGACATGAAGAGCGGAGCAGTGTACTCTTTTTCTAGCTCTTGAAAATTTATTGCAGAGTGTGTTGGCAAGACGATGGTACTCCTTACCAGTGAATAGAACATTGCCACCCTCGATAAGGGCATTGGTATCTCGAATCTCGACCACAGGGATCTCCAGCTCTTTCTTAATGGTTGCCCGTATGACATCCACCTGTTGAAAAGAAAGCTTGAATGTCGACCTGTAACATGTCCCAAAAGAGAGAGAGAGAGAGAGAAAAAAAGAAGAAAGATAACTATTGATCTTCGCTTGCACAATTAAAGTTTTGCAGCACCAGGTGCATACTGGGAGAGGTACACAAAGAAGTTGCAGTGTCACTGCTCTCATAGATGCCCATATCCATGTTGCTTAATAGCTCTGCGATTCAGGGACAGCTCAACCCCCCCCAACCCACCTTTCCAGTTTTTTCAGCACTCTTAAACTATTTAACTAATATCATTTTAGAAAATTCCAGGCAAACATTTTGCAATGGTACTTTTTTTTTTGACATCCTATACATGACTTATGCATCAGTCATTATCATACCATTCCACTTCTGAAAAATTACATAGATTTTTTTGAGGTACCCATAAACGATAAGTCTCTCACATTACAACACAACTTGGCACTTGGCAGAAGATGTGGAGCATGTTGGTTGTCTTGCAACATGTTGAAGCAATGCGAACTGTAGTACCAAGATGTAGCAACATGCACATAGCCAACAAGTATCCCTATTGAAAAACCTATAAGTAATTCATATAGGTCCTGTATAAAATTTTATAGAATGATACAGGATCCTATAAGATCCTTATAGATTATGTAGGAACCTATATAACTTCTGGGTAGGTCATTATGGAATTCTGTACGAGCCCGTGCAGGAGTCATGTAGGACCATGTAGGAGCCATAAGTTCCTATACTGAGGATGTATGAGTTACATGAGACCTATATGTAGATCATGTAGGAGTCATATAGGGTCATATACTGAGGAGCAGACTTCCATTCAAAACATCACCAGCTTCTTTTCCTCTCAGAGGTTTCTCCCTCTCAGCAGAGATCATAGTTTAACAGAGCCCAAATGTCTTCTTCGTGAAACCGGAGCTGCATGGCCACTTAAAGTCAATTATTAGACGTAACCTTCATTCCCACGCAAGGCCTAGTAACAGACAAATGCCTTGTGCAAATTGCCCTAAATGTTTTAACAAGGAAGACACCCACAATAAGCCTACCATTGTATCAACTGAAGTTAATGAACATCACTCTACTGAAAGACAGTGACACATTATCCAGACATAGCTCAAAAAATAATATCGTGAATCAAAATTTGTATAGCTTGAATGTTTTTCTCAAATGCAGTACATTTCAGTAGGCATTTAATGAAAAAGTATAGTTTCTGTAAGGTTTGCTTTCAGAGGTGTTTTCCAGATAAAAATAATTGTAATATAAAATTAATTTTAAGTTCTAAACTTGGACAAATAGTTGCAACAGGAGCTTTGAAGTGTGTTTACAAGTGCTTGTAATGCAATGTTTATAAAAGACAGTATTTGTCTCCCACAAACTTAACAACAAGCACTGTAATACCTGCATGCTTTGATAATTTCCTAACTGTACATTTCATCTAGCAACTTTTTCAGGCTCAAATGCTGGGTATCCCCGAAATTTGCAGTAGTTTTCTCAACAGAGATGCATATTTTCATAACGACAAGGACTGTCATTTGGGAAAAGAACTGGAGTGAGATTTTTTTTCTGTGTGCTCAAGCATATTTACTTGGAGCACCTGATGAAATGCAGACAGTGCATG
This sequence comes from Ornithodoros turicata, assembly GCF_037126465.1. Taxonomy (NCBI): domain Eukaryota; kingdom Metazoa; phylum Arthropoda; class Arachnida; order Ixodida; family Argasidae; genus Ornithodoros; species Ornithodoros turicata. The sequence goes on from NC_088209.1 coordinate 33,940,467, forward strand.
AAAGCTTGCTCTTAAACTTCCTTTTTTATTATTTATTTCAGGTTTTCACTGTTCTCCACAAAGGAGGGCTGTGTCGGTAGGAATGTCATTGTGTTCCCCCTCTGCCCTCATCCAGGCTCACTAGCACTTCCTGGCTGTACTTTACTCCCCATACATACCTCAGGAAGTGAATGTTTGTCTATACTAGACTGTGACAGCGAGTCTCTGTATTGTTAGCACATCCCTGTTATTTTTTCTTCAATGTATTCGCGTGTTGTTTGCGCGACTTCCTGCCCATAGAATTCGAGGAAACCGAGTTTTTAAATGCCAAAAAAGAAAGAAAAGTCGGAGGGATACAACCTGCGCATTGGAGCGTGGAAATGAAATACAATATATCCCTTTTCAACACTCAAAATAGGAAACTTATGTAACTGCCCAATTAATTTGAAAATCGCAGTGCTGGCAGACCTAGTAGATCACCACCAAAACACGGAAGCTGATCATCGGTCTTCTAGAGTCAACACGTCCCGCATGCTAGCTGTTACCTTTGCCCCTCGTTACCAACGATAAATAACTCTGCTCTCTCAGATAAAACATGCGAAGGAATGCGATAAAACTACAAGCGGATGCAGATGCAAAATACATCGCCCGTGAAGCGTGGAGTGAACCTAGTGTCGTGACAACATAGGAGCGTGATCGATGCAAATTAAACGCCCCAACCTTTGTCAACGTCAAGATATATCACAAACATTCGTGCCTTGCCACACCCACGCTTTTATATTTGATGAACGAGAACGCCATGCAGCACAGGATGATGATGTCCGAGGATCCGCGGTGCGCTGACAATACAACTTCAGTTCAACGGTCAAGGTGAAGATAAAGAACTGGATAAGAAGGAAAGTGTGCTCACCTCCTTCTGACGTTGAGTATTGGCAGGCCTGCATATTAAAGCAGTGCCGTTCACTATGATCGCCGTGTCGTCAACGTACGCGCACTCGGGTGTCGATTCGTCTGCTTGCAGTTCGATAACGTCCAAATCGAGGCTCCGTAGTATCTTGCAAAGCTCTTCGTGCTCTTTTTTCGCGACTTCCGGGTTAATATCACCAACTGCCGCTGAAGAACACTGTTTTATGCTATTTGGTACGCGACAAACTATCGCATGAGTATACCGCCCAAACGCCATATTGAAACTAATCGACCGACTGAGCGTGTGCATTGGCCTGTGTGCGATGGAGCAATGTATGTAAGTGCCGGTGAGGCGTGAGGCTCTTCATACTTTCGTCGTGAAAGATTACAGTAATGCAACAGATGCCCTATAAAAACTGAATCTCTGTGATTTGAAAGCCTGTGGTTAAGAATATTCCGTTTCAAGCCACGGGATTTAATCCGCTACAGCTAGCAAGAAAACATCTTCGTTCGGCAACACTGGTGATTCACGATTTTTTTTTTTTCTGTGTTTTTTATTTATCCAAAACGAGAAGTTTGGCGATGGAAGCTTCGCAGAAGATGATCGCGCAAGAGGCGGAAAAGTTTAGGACAATTCAGAAAGGTGACAATTTACATCAATTTCTTTGAATGTTGCGGTTTTGAACAACAAGCATGTGGTTCGTTTTCGAATGTTTGAAGACTGTAGGATGTGTTTTTCATTGCTTAAGGTGGGGCACAAAGTGAAATCATTTTATCCTTGCCTACGCAAGGCACGTGTGTGTCATTTGAGGTGAAGCTCGTTTAAATTGCACGATTATCAAATTCTGATTGAGGTTTGGATCGTTCTGCACGAAGGCCAACGCTATTCTTATTCATCACAACTCTTCTGACAGCAGCATAGCTATGCTGAGTTGAAGATGTATGAGTTTCCCTAACGGTATATTTTTTGTATTTTTTTACAGAATACCAGAAAGCCTACAACATGCGACAGAAGCTTGAAGGACAACTTCATGAAAACACAGTCGTGAAAGAAGTGAGTTTATACAGATCTGTAGTTGAACCGCTTAAAACATGGAAGAGCTTGTGCATATCTATGGAATTAGTGGGCTTAACTCGTTTATTGTGACGCTGGGGTTGAGCATTTTAACAAGCATTTGAAGATTTCGAGGAAAGGGTTAAAATGTGATTTTGCAACTGCGGTTAAATCACAGGCTGGCGTTTACTTCGAAGCAGCGGTGAACAAATTTCAAAACTGCATGTTAGGCAGTGTGAATTCCTTGAATTTCGAATGCAATATTTTTGTGTGAACTATTTCTTAGTACCACTTTTTGTGTTGCAGGAGCTTGACCTTCTAGAGCCTGAGGCCACAGTGTTCAAGCTAGTTGGCCCTGTGCTTGTGAAACAGCCCCTAGATGAAGCTAAACAGAATGTGAGCAAGCGAATAGAGTACATCGCTGCTGAAGTGTAAGTTGTTTTGTAACTGAGACATGAGTAACTCAGAAGAAGGTACAAGGTAGGTGACACGTCAGGGACAAGAGTGTAGCAAGATTGGGCTGAGCCTAGAAACAAGATATTGTCTAAGAGCGGGTGGATCCATGATGCAAAAACCCTGGTCACCAGTATGACAAATCCAACAGACGACAATTGATTCGAGGTTGTTGTAAGAAAATGTAAGGCATAAATAATATGCCCTGTGTGTAAGTGCACCTGGTTTATGTAAAAGTTGACCAAGTGTCTCAACTTAGGCAGGATAGGTACTGCAGTTCCACTGGCCTGCTTGTGGAATGGTGTTTCCCCAGTTTTCGACTGCAACGAACCTCCGAATTAAAAAAAAAGAAAGAAAAGAAGATGTGGCTAAATAGCGGAAGAGCTTTCGACTTCGACGTGGCCCTCCCTCGGCTGAATCTTTCCACGATCTAGCCAATGGAACACTCTAAAGTGTTGACTAACAAGCCATTCCCAGAGTCACCACTCTGTTGAAAGCAAGGTCCACATGCGCACGCCTTGCTCATCATGCTGCCTCGGTGGGAGTATGATTTTTTGATAATGATCAATCACTGCCCACTGACGATAATAACAAAATATTAGTGTGAGCTTGGGCGAGATATTCCCTTCGTATCTGTAAGCAAGAAAACATGCCAAACAGAATTCATTCTGGTCGAAGTATTTGGTTTGTGCACTAAATAGTGCATATAACGAAGAAAAGAAAGAACAGTGGAAATATGTAAATGAAACAACAGTACCAGCTCTCTAGGTGAAATCAATAGTTGGCTAACAGCACACACACGCACACCCTCACTGCAGTTGTCTCTCCTTGGGGTTGGACGAATGTGGTCACTTCACTTATGCACTGACCTGCATGGTATGTGCAAATTATGCAATGAATTATGCAGTGGACATGTCTGTTTGTCTTAAATTTGGTGAATAACAGCAGTAAGTATTTTTCCTTGCACATCAGGAAGCGGCATGACAATATGTTGCATGATCTGGAAAAGAAGCAAGAAGCACAGAAAGAGGCCTTCCAAAAAGTGGAGCAACAGTTCCGACAACAGAAGGCAGCCTTGAAGGCGTAATGCTTGAAATACATTGTCACATATTTTATTTGTTGCAGCGTTCAATAAATTGACAAGTTTTTTTCTAATGACTTTGGCATAGTTTCCATCAATTAAGCACTATGCACAGATGTATTTACATCGTGACGGGCAAAGAAACACAGAGACAAAATAAATATACAGCAATTAGTGGAAACAAAGTACAACATTAAACAGACTTTCTAGACATCACAGAGTTTCACAGAAAATATCGTACCATTTATAAAATTACTATAGTGGCAAAAGAGAGGAACAACAGGAACATTTTGATAGTTCTCCAGTTGTGGTTCATCTGAGCATTTGCATATTTGCATCTTATGGTTACATGGTTCAGTGTAGTGTGTTCAATCGAATGTGAAACAGATCCGGGAGGTGACATAGTTTCACTTCTCATCTTGCTTCTCCTAGTGTTGGATCATATTGTTTCAGCTCAGAGGCTTTCAGGCTTCAGCTTTGTTTGTCTTCCTGTTCATCAAGTACATATTTTATATTTGGCAGTGCGATACTGTGAATCGCAGACTGTGTGCATATTACATATTTGAATGTACACTTCGTCATGTTTCATATGTTCAGACCATGTTTGTAAACTAACATCACAATAGGCTGTTGTCAATCTTCTGTTGCATAGCACTTCGGACTAAAGCTAGAATGTTCTGGCATCAAATTTTTTTATGACATTTAGGCACACACACCTTGTTTCTTTCTTCCCACAGTTCTATGCTAAGGAATATTTGCATGATAATTTCAAAATTGCCACATAATTAGGCATCATATGAGCTGAATTCAAGAAAAGTGTCCGAGAATTCGTTATAGCTGGAAATCCTTATGCAAAAAACATGGGACCAAATGCTTAAACGATCAAATCATCTACTTGTGTTTCATAATTCGTTGAACAGAGTTTGTATCTGCATTTTGTATGCATCATATAAATACTCATCTTCCATAAATCACCCGTCTCAAGGCACATAAGCTTGGAGGCAGCACCAACATTAGCTTGTGCTTCGTTAGCTTGTAAGTAAATTTAGTAAAAACTACCATACGAGTTCAAAATAATCGATTCCATGCTTTTGTAAGTTGTTGTAGCACTGCATATTGGTATGTTTTCAAAGTTGTACATCCACATGATACATGAACAAGATTACTTTGAACTTTATCATACCGGCTACTCTCAGTTCTGCTTTCCACTAGCTTATTCATGCTAGGGTTTCCCTTCACAAAAGGCTCAACAGTATAACATAATTATATTGTAATGCAGGGACCAAAACCGGAACGAAACTGAAAACCGCTTGGAACCCAAATTTTTTCAAGAACCGGAACCGGAACGTAACCGCAATTAACCGAAACCGTACTTGCACTCATTTTGCAACATCCACGCAGCCTGCAGATACATACTAGAGAAAACCGAAAGAAGAAAAAAAAAATACCGGTTCAACTGCTTGGTTACCAGTAACCACAAATATCGAGATGGCGAATCCCGTAACCGAAACCGCTTTCGGAGTTCTGACACTGAACCATAACTGAACCTGTACTCATTCCAGTTTCAGCCCCTGTTGTAATGTGCATGTTAAGCTCTTCATACATAACTATTAGGGTGGGTATGACATGTGATGTACGTGGGGTGCTAATAAGGCACACCACACAAGTTCATAGAACGGAGAGCTCTGTGTTACTGTATTGTGGGGCATTGATCAAGTTCCTGTAAATGCAGGGTGTCGTTTGATGCATCTGCTCAAGAGAAGCAGTAGCAAAGTGGGCACTTCCTTGAGGTGTACAGGACTGCAATATTTAAACATCAATCGTAGACGAAATGTGGTACAGAATCAATTGTGGGGTAGAATTGACATTTAAAAAGTTCTATTAGAGTTGCTTAATAGAATATTACATACACTGATTATGGGACACTAACATAGACTATGAGGCTGCTTCATTGCACAGAAATTGAAAGCTTTTCATGAACCTAAGCTCTTGCTAGGATGCCGTATGAAACGTCCAAAACAGTGCTTACATTGGAGTTGAAAGTAGACCAAAAGCCAGGAGCCACGATTTTTATCACTTTGTTACGTTGGCTCGCGCAACAAAAAATTCAACGATAACAAAGGACGACGGACAACGATGAAGACGGCCATGCGGGCGTTCTCATCAGCTTGAAAAACGTAATGAAGACTGTTCATGAGAAAGGGCATCCTTTTAAACCCTTGTAGCATTCCGGTAGAGGCCTCTCGTGGCTGTTACAGGCATTCTTATCACTATGAATGTGCCATTGCTCTAGGAACTTTCTGACTCCCTACCTGTGTTCACGGGCCTCTCCTGGAATGCTACAAGGGTTTAAAAGGATTCCCTTTCTCATGAACAGTCTTCATTACGTTTTTCAAGTTGATGAGGACGCCCACATTGGCGTCGAAATGTCCGTTTTTATATCGTTGAATTTTTTGTTGTTCAAGCCAGTGTAACAAAGCGATAAGTAGAACGCCTACATTGAAGTACACCTGTTTCCACGTAAAGTTTATGGTCATGCTAGTTGCATTTAAAGTCTGGTCCTCTCGTGCCCATCAACTCTAGGGAACATTACCTGTCCTTAGGTCTACACCAGCTAGCTTGCCTTCAGCTACATTCGCTGACTTCTTCTCTTTCGAGGGCTTCAAGTGTTAGTCGTCCACTGGTACAGGGGGCGGAGGAACATCTGGAATACTGAGTCTGGCTTCCCTCGTTGGTACAGACGGGTAGCTGAACTTTGGTATATCATAGTAATGCTGTTCATTGTCGGAGTGCTGCTTGTTCTGCTGCTGCGCTACCCTTCGCAGTGCTGCAGCTGGGAAGTCGTAATCCAGCAGGGGGTTGTGTCGCTGCAACACGGGCCGAGGCATTTGGGGGATGTCGTAGTAGATGTCGGCAGAACCTCGACACGTGCGGATGGCTGCTTCGTTCGGAGTACTTGCCTGGTCTGGAATGGTAATTCCTCATGATTTTTTTTCTTTTTTTTTTCCTCGTTCGCGGATACAAATACAGTGAACCCTCGTTAATACGACCCCCGATAATCTGACATACGCGCTTTACGACCATACTCTTGGGGAGCAATGCTGTGAAACCCCTGTAAATCACCCCCGTTAATATGACAATTCCGCATTATGACCAAAATTTTCGGGAATGACCATGGTCATAATAACGAGGGTTCACCGTGTTACATTTTGAACCCTGCGTGGATAAAACCTCTGGCAGCGCCATCTCCATCTCATCCGCAGATAAGCATCAGTGTCTCTGCCGACGTCCCGGGCACGGCGAATCCGAAATGGCGTCCGAGTGTGCCATTGCTTGCATTACTGCGCCTTTACTATGCTGCTATTCGCTCATTACCTGGTGTGCCATTAACTATGGGACAACCGTTGCTGACGTAACATCCCTGAGAAAGGTTTTTATTGCTGAAAACTAAAAAAGTCTGCAACATAATATTTTAGTCGCAGAGATTTCTTATTTCCAATGCAGTAACCACCACAGAGGTGTGCAGAACTAGCACAGTTTTGTATCTTACAGGCGGGGATAACCGTGCGGACGCGGATGCTATGAATCATCTTCATGCTCACCTCTACCCGTTACTTACAGCCTTGGTAGCTTTTGCGCCAATAAACCCGAATTATCTATCTATCTATCTATCCTCTACCCGTTACAGCTGGTGTTGCTTGACTAATTATTACAGTCAGGCCTGCCTGCCTTCAGTATTTCGCAAAATAAGCCATACCAACAAACTTACTTGTTTGTTTCAAACTCCTCATGAGTGACTGCATATCAGCCACTAGGTAATCTGCATTGTTGCTGTTGGGTTTCCCTAGTTTGCTCTTGGTGTGAGTTTGGTTGGTGCCATCATCTGTCTTGTGGACTGCTACGAGGCCAGTCTCTTCTACTGGGGGGAACTTGTAGTACTGATGTGTCCGAGGGTCGTTCTGTTTTGCCCCCGGGAACCTCGGGGGTCTAGGTGGGGGCACGGGAGCTCTACCCGTGTCATCACACACATCTGAATGTGTTCCGCTGTCGTAGGCGCTTATGGAACTCATGGTGCTGAGACGGTCACTCGACGATGAGCCTTTGTGAATGAGAGAGGGGAATTATTCATTTATTATATCCAGGGTTCTTCGTTTTCAGGTTAAACCCAATTTTTCACGCTCGTTCTCCCCCGAACAAGTTTTCAAGAATTCGGGGAAAAGCCTGATATCTATACCCGAAATCCTTGCGGTCCTTCAGCTTGTCGTTCTAGGTAAACCGTCGGAAAAGTGAACCATAATATCAGCAAAGAGAGTTATTTGTGACAACCTATTTGTCCTCCTTTTATGATCCCCTCCTGCAGGGGTCAAAGACGAGCCTTTGTGGGGCTCGGGTAAGTGTTTGAATACTGCGGTCATTCACTGCCCAGTGCCGGGAGGAAATATAAAGATTCTTGTTTCTCGTCCCAGTGCCACACCAGTGGCTTGTTTTATAGGCCTTTCGTTTCACCCGAAAATTCCCCGATGACATATCAAACAGAGATCGTAGCACCGGATTTCTCCCCGAATTCTCATGTGTAAATAGCACCCGATTCCCCCTAAAATCATAAAACCCGAAAACGAAGAACCCTAATTATACCTTAAAGGCACAAGGGACACGTTACAGCAGCATTATATAAGGATGCTGTAGGTTTGTGCAGCATTAGTGTAAACACAGTCATGCTAAAATCTTTTAACAGTACTCAACAGGTTAACATTTTTGCACTGAGTAGCATTTGTATCGTAAAATATGTTCATGTTGCGTTCTCTGATGTGTTCAGCATCTATGACTTATGTGGATCTTGGCCTTTGGATGCCATGTGTTTCATTATGGCATTTTGTTTAATGAAAGGGTAATTAGTACGTGCAAATTTAATACATAAAAATGCACACATACTTGCGTTACTACCGCTGCTTGACGTAGATGCCGCGCTTAGGGTACTGACACGTCTGAAAGCGTCGCCGTCAGAGCTATCCTCGTTCACCTGAAAGATGAGAAAAATGTGAAGAAAGTTAACAAAATTCTTCACCAGCTGCATTTACTACTAAACATGACGTGCGTCGCTTCCATTTAGGGTAAGGACAAACCATCGTACCGCCTGAGAACTCAAATGGAATGCATTTCTAGAGCGTACAAGAAAATCAAGAATGGTGCACGCACCAAGTGAACGGACGTCTTTCCGGACATGCTGGCATTACTGCCACGGCGTGGACTTTTTCCGGTCAGCATATGACGAATGTCGCTGAAGTTGAAAAACTGTTTTCCAGAGCTTCCTTTCTGTCTGTGCTTCTCCCGTGCAGGTTCGCACTGTAACAGCCGTGTAGAGCTACATTAAGCTAGGTTAATGTAAGGTACACAACCTGGGTGTTAGCAGAAATGCGAGCTTCAGTGGCATTTTAATGTTTCATGTCGACATCACGATTATCTCTCTCGCTGCCAGACGCACTATGGCACGCACGCAGGAATTTCCCCAGCATCCCCCTAACCCAGTGTCTCTCAAACTTTTTGTAGTACGTGACCCCTTCGAGTAGTTCCAAACCTACCATGACTGACCCCCCACCTTTATAAGCCTTCCGAAAATTTACTTTTTTCAACTACGCACATACGTCTCCATTGTCATTTTAAAAGACATTAACCATGGAGAGAGCTACCAAAAATGCTTATTAATGTTTTTTTTTTAACAAGTATTGATTTAATCGTGTATTCTAATGAGAAGGGTGTATTTGCTTTCTTGATACAAGCAAATCAGTATGCTGGTCTGTGTGGTGGCTCCAGGCACATCGCATGTCTGCTTGGACCCTCCATGACCCCCAGAAAAAGGCCCATGACTCATTTGGGGGTCATGACCTGCAGTTTGAAAAACACTGCCCTAACCCCCTCTCCCTCCCCCCCCCCCCAAAAAAAAGGATTCTACAACATCCCCCCCAAAATACCTGCCAAAAAACTGCCAAATATGGGTGTCCCCCACCTTTGCAGATCTTCCCACCACACCCCTGAAGTGAAAATGCTGTGAAGCTCCCTGGCACACACTCTAGTCACACTATCATAGCCCACTATCATAGTCCATGGTCATAGACCACCAGCTTGCTGCTTTCAGTGCGACTTGATCCTCGCATCATAAAAATTTGATGGACGGAGCACGATTTATATTTTTATTATAGGCACAAAATTTGGCAATGTGAGTTGCCAGCTACACAGTAAATACCTCTTCCGCTGTTTTGGAGGCTTCGAAGTTCTTCTTCCACACATCAAACATCTGCTCCACTTGAGAAAACGGAACACCCTTCTTGTACATTTCAATAATTTTAATTAAATCTTCCTGAGTGTTGGAAAACTCCATGTTGAGAATATCTGCAATGACAGACATTGCATCAAAAACAGTTTCAAATCCAACACGATATGTTGAAGCTATGTGTTAGTATGAACATGTTTACGAATTGTTTCGATTCTGCAACATCAATTTATAGTCAAGCCTTACTACTAGAATCCTTGAAGAGTAATGGGACGGATTACTGACCTTGCATCTTGTCTTCTAAAGGGGTGCTGCTCGGAGGATTTGCAGGACAAGTTGCAGGGGACTGTAGCTTATTTGCAGTGTCCGTTCCTTCTGGAACCAAATTGAGGAACAAGTTTGCTTCTGTGCAATATGACACCAGGAACGTTCTTACGATTGACTCAACTCTGATATAGAGTAAAGTGGGGGTACTTGAAGATAGGGGCAAGTTGAGGACAGTATGGTTTTTTTTGCGCTTGGGGTTTTGAGGTAAGAGGGCCCTTTTTTTGTCCCATCTGTAACTGTTGCGAGCATTGACTCCTAATATGCTCACTTCTGCTCTTCGGCTAATTAAATATGGCCTCGTTCTTATGATGCTGTGTCACTGCCCTGTGTTTCCATGTGCATTACTCGTGGCTGACCCGTTTTGGCTGGCGCAAACAAAAGACAAACTTGAAACCCAGCATCAATTTTTTTATGTCCTCGACTTATCCGCAAGATGGGGTAAGTTGATGAAAATATGTAGCCTATAATTTTTGGCTCCTACGAAATAAATATCTGGTTTAGCACAACAGTAATCGGTGGATCATTTCTCAAGGGTTCGGCGATTCAGTTAACAAATTACGATACAATTTAGGCAATTATTCCTGCTGCTGTTAACAAAATAGTTCAACTGTCTTCAACATAGACCACCTATATGAGTCTACAGAGAGCAGACAGTGAGAGTTTATTTTTCTGTATTGTGAGAAGTGTTCAAGTTGTGCTGTATAACAGAGATTCTGCGGGCAAGTAAGTTGTAAATGAAATTTGCATTTCATTTATCTAAGTTCCGAACGTGGATACGTATACGTCGAACCAATCCTACCTTGTTGCGGTGGGGTGCAGAAAGGCATCATGATGAGATATTCATCTTCTGTGCCTCCCATCTGATCTTCTGGCGATGGTTCGATATTTTTCAGTGTGTCTGTCATGCCGTACGACGGATTGGAAATCGGTGCAGCTCGAGGAATGTTTGGGGTGTCGTAGTTGGCCATCCCATCATTTGCTGTGGCGAGACATGGATAGGAACACATGACAAGTTTACCAATGACTAAAGAGATTGCTTTGTCCATTAAGATTTTAATCGTTATTTATTTATTTATTTTTATTATTTGGTCATTTGTCAAAGGCCCAGAGAGGGTGTTACATGACGGAGGTGGTGCAGAATATGTGGTATGTGCTGTAGCACACAAGGTACAAGCGGTACATTCGATTTTTAAAAACATTGCTTTTTTTTTTATAGAATTGCCCAGATATGTTAAATTGTAGACAATTTTCAGCACAGCCCCAAAGTCAATGACATCACTGGAGCCAAATCATTAAACACCATGTTGTGGCCTTGCTACATCTCTTTGAATTTTCAGCCACTGATAGGATAAGTGCATGATAAGCCACGTGGATAAGTATTGGACAGATGGTGAAAAAATGAAATGAAAAGAGCCTTTTCTCGAATGGAACAGCAAAGTTAGTCCTTTTAGGACATCCTCCTCTGATGCGTCAGTATGTTTTGATGCTTGCTGTTACAGCACACAGATAATGTTGAAACTAAGTTCTTACCATAGTGAATGCTAGCAGGAGTAGGTTTTGGAGAGGTACCCTTTGGTTTGCTAGATGTCCTGAGTGTTCCATTGTCCTGACTTGTCAGCTTGTCTGTTGATGTTGCACTTGCTACCTTCTGCATTTTTCCAAATATATCCATGTCAGCAACATTTGAAAGTTGCAAATTTGAGTGTAAGAACAAAGTTAGCATCTATAGGTACTGCATGATGTGTCGCTGTGAACAATCTCTGCTTACCTGAAAATCGTTGAGCATACTTGCAATGTCGCGGTGCCCTGCTCCAGTTGCTAGTGCTGCTGGTGTCTGCCCTTTGCAATTAAGCAAGAAACAGCAGTGGAGAGCACCAGGACACTGAAGCAAGGTTGACGCGAGTTCTTGCAGACCGTAGTACGCAGCAAAATGCAAAAGTGTTGGTAGGAGTTCCTCACCTGCGAATTTTCAAATGGGCAGTGAATGTCTATGCTAAGTTGAACAAGGCTTTGCAGGGTTGACTAATCTGTCACCACAGAAGATATGAGAAACAAAAATTTGACATGTAAAAGTGCATTCAGTGTGCTCAAGCTTTCACAAGACAGCATCTTATTCTGAAATTATACTGTTCCAGACTTTCTTTCTCAACCGTCAGATCTGTGATGTGATTATGAAGCAAAGACGAAAGCCTGGTAGCACATAGTAGGATGTGTCGACTAGCACTTTCGCGCAGGATGTCATACTGTAACAAAACTTACTTCTTTTCCTTTCTGAGAGTAGCTGCTGAGGTTTGAGGAAGGCGAATCCTTCACTGGGAATGTTTGATTGGAAGCTCTTGGTGAGAGCGATATCCACCTCGTGCAGGGTTGCCAGCCCAGTGGTGAGGCAGAGCATTTCATACGGGGACACCGCTGTCTGAAGCAAGTTGTGTAACTCCGACAGTTTGGATTCGCATTTCAGCTGCCGAACTCCCAACAAGCTGCCATCGCAACGGACGTGGACGTTGATAATCTTTGAGGTTTGAAGGAATGAATCTGAAACGAAAATGAAGGTACAAATTGTTACTCTACATTGACGCACTGATTAGGTATCTTGTCACTGCTAGGTGTTGGAACAATTTTTTCCTTCTCAGCAAATGTCATCCTCAATATCATTGCACAACAGAATGCAGTTACTTCACAGCCCTGAGTAATCTGTATTCTGTTAGAGATTCATGATCGTCTTGCTTATAAGAATGTAGCACAAATTAATGAATTTTCATGGGGCTTTAATTTGGGATGAAACTGAAATGTGGTGCCTTCACATGTAGTAGCTGACTTACCTGGAACAACAAATTGCAGAACATAGGGGTTTCTCCACTTTACTGGTATGTCTTTTATGCCGCCACTCTCTAGAAGAACTTCGAACTTTTGATTCTGCTGAACGGCCTGATTCAACATTACAAAAATCTTGGTGCTTCCCTGTAAAGAATACACATTCATAAACTGTATCTTTCTTATTGCTCATAAAATACGAATAGAATTCCTCATAGAAGTTTATGTGGAAAAATCATATGTTCTTCCACGGCAGGTCACGATCTACTGTGGAATGACCGCGTGTCAATCTACAAGCAATTAGCAACCAGCTCTAAAGGTAATTATGAAATGATTTTTTCCTTCAAGGTGTTGTTTGACAGAAGAGATGTTCCTAGACACACAATTGAACATTCACATTCGGCAAGCAGACTGCTATCTCACGAGAGACTGTAAACCAAGTGCTGAAGTTGCATGTAGATGATACATCTGGCCGCGCCACAGGGAGCGACTACAGGAGTGTTTGCTGAGAAACTTTGCCTTGGCAATGCTGTGCCCTGTTATGGTACACACATCAAAACCTCTCGTGCTACACGGTAAATTGACACACACTTTCATCAGACGTCTTAATCTGAAATATTTTTGGATGGAACTCTCTATACTCCTCTGTTACTCTGTACTCCTTTGACACATGGCGTCACAAGAAGACTGTCGTTAGTGGACATGCCATCATAGTTATGAGCAGGGTCTCTCGTTTCCAGCGATTTATATTTTCCGAGATAGTACGAGGTAGGGCCGCAGATAGGTGACAAAGAGAAAGCATCCTGTTATCTCACGACGTTATAACTTATAATCCAATTCGAAACTTGCATCACTGTAATTTGATTTTGCGCTCATTCTTTGCCTCATTTCGGGAGGTTTCAAAAATGATAACCGCCGAGAGCGAGAAACCCTAGTTTATAAATAGGGAGTGACGTTTTCGGGTTAAATGCCTTTCTCAGATTCGAGCGGTAAAAATCGGGCGCTATTTTTAAATCTGTAATTCGGGGAGAAATTGGGCAATAATTGTGCCTTCGGATGTTATTGGGTGTTTTTGTTTCTCCTCTTGTCTATTAAGTCCTTCCCTAATCTCTCTTTTTTTTTTTTTTTGCGGGATTGTGACCTTCCAGCGGTAATCCCCGAAGACGTAGAGAGTGTTGACACACATGGGTGTGTATTGCTGGGAACGTAAGTGACCCATTCTTGCATATGTGTTACACGTGGTAACCTTTGTTCGTCTTCAGTGGAAGTGACTGGAATTCGGGGAGAAATCGGGTTTAACCCGAATTGGTCGGAGGTCCGTTCGGGGGGGAATAACCGGGCGGAATCGGATTTAACCTGACAAAAGGTCACTCCCTATTTATAAATCACCCAGACCAGCGGAGTTAACACACACCTCCTGGACTTTCCTGGGCGAGAGCCTAAACTGCTGCGTCTTTAGGGCCGATGCGTTTTTCCTCGCTTCTTCTTGCTCCTCTTCCACTTTCTTCAAAAGTGAACACGTCTCGCTCACAACACTGAGAACAAAGTCCTTGTCCTGGTTCTTGGCAACCAGAAGGGGCCACGACGAATACGAGGGGAAAGCTGCTCGATGGCTGAGGCCGACTTCGTCGTGGGTAACCCCACACAGCATTGCGATGGTGTGGCCCGGCTCTAGTAAGCGGCCCAGGTCAAATAGTTCGGGTCCGCGACGCTCGACGGTGTCCAAGAAGTCCGGCGATATGATCACCAGCACAACCTATCAAGAGTAGCACAATGTACATAGTTAGTTTTCTGTTTCCGTCTTTGCAGTGTATGCTCTCTAGATGTTGCGGGGTCAAGTATAAAAACTCGCGTTCTGTGTGTGACGTCTATATGACGTCTATGACGTCTATGTGTGTGAGGGCTTCTATACCAAACATGGCATGTGTATAGTGGAGGACTTGTTCTATCTATGCCACATGTTTGTCTTGCATCCCTGTAAATGACACTCGTTGCAACTGCCAATGTGAGCCATACGGCGTGATACTTTACGCATAAAGCCATTAGGAATTGATGTACAAGTCGATTCTTTGCACTGGCATGAACAAATAAGAGTGGACGTTTACCGTATCTCGGGTAACAACGCGGTGAACATAGTGTACACCTATCCCAACACCATGTATGCCGCGTTGTGCGCGCGCGCGCGCGCGGTAATATATGTCGCGCAATGCCGTTGTCACACCAGCCGTTGTGCCTACAAATCGGGCGGCGCAAACGCGGCAGGACGCGCGGGGAATTTAGAACGCGCGGGCCGCTACGAAACGCACCGCACTTCGGCGCACGTGTACGCGTAAGCGTCGCGTCACGGTCGAAACCTCCGTCAGGTATCTTGCGCGCCGCACCGGACGCTTCCTCTCTTTCTCTGCGGCGCGATGACCCTCTACGGCCCATGATTTTCTTCTTGTTTTCTGCATGTGGTATGAATGAAGGTTCGGCGTTTTCGGCATTTGCCGAGAAACACCCGCCGAATATTTCTCTGGAAAATATTTCTCTCGGCATATTCCGAAAACTTCCGGATTATACTCTTCCATATGGTGCTACATGCCGAAAATGTCACTACCCGATTGTATGCCCTCCATGCATTAGTCAATACAGCTGCCGATTTGTCGGCATCTATTTGTGGCGCAAATGTCATAAAATGCCGAAAATATCCGGATTTGACAAAACTCAGAAATGCCGAAAAACACCCGCCGAGTCTCCCCAGTAATAAATGCCGAAAACGCGGAATTCTAGGTATGATATTGTTGTGTGTCGCGTGGTGTGGAAGGGATCCATTATTACGGGGGGGGGGGGGGTGCAAAGAGCTCCCGACCCGTGTTGCGCGTACCCTAGTGGACGCCACGGCTTTTTGCCACCAGTACCAGTTACCAAGGAACTGCGTCCTGAGGCAAGGGAGTCATTTCAGAAAGATTGTAAAAAGTTCCTTGCGGTTTTCTTGCGTCAATGTATTGGGTCATTTCCTGCTACCCAATACGTATCAGCGTGATTCAAGCGCTTGCTTTACTGTATTACATACAAAACTCTGCTCAGCAGCAACACGACTTTCGACAGCGCCAAACTGACCTTTGCTTGAGTGAAGTTTTTGGCCGTGACCGGTGCTAGCGGAAGCGGGAGTTCTTCGAGTTTCTCGTGGACGATGCTGAGCGCCTTGGGAGCCAGTTGCTGTCGGAAGCAGTCCGTCAAGTAGTCGTCCCACTCGCGTGCGTCTTCGCAGAACACCGTCGCGATGTCTGGCGATGTCGCGCCGGGACCCATCTTCAGTTTGTCCTGTCCTGGACCAGGGAAAAGATGAACGTTAGTATGCGGGAAGAACTTCGGCCTGCTGAGCCGAAATAGACCCCTCCCTCTTTGTAAACAAATGACGATAGTGTTCGACAGCGCCACCAATTTGGTAGAGTTGAACTACGTTCAAAGCTAGTGGCGAACAAGGTCGCTCCCGAAAGCCACGGTCTTGAGGGGATTACGATGGTCTCTGAAAAGGACGCGACCTACGGTCCTACTTTGCTTTCAATAGGAGGCAGCAAACAAGTACCCCTTCGTGGAACCCAGCCCTCCCCTTCCGATTTGTTTCGGTTTCAGTCTGTCTACCAACGTCATGATGACGTTTCTCGAGTAGAGGTCTGTTGCAAATCAATGGACTGGCTAGTGATAAAAATGTGTGAAACGTTTCTTATTGAAACACTTGATAAACACGAAAAAAAAAAAATGACTTTCGTTTGTGTATGTGTGTGCTTAGAAATCATTGGCATTTGTAGTTGAACAGCTACCAGTGGGTGTCTTCTAATTTGTCTTTGCGCGATTTCCAACAGCTTGAACGGCATAAGACATGCTGAGTGTTGACCCGTGACCTTTACATCTCTTGTACATCTGACGTCTGAACACTGCGATCATGGACATAAAATGGCCCGTTCTTGTGCTCCCGCGTGGCTAGTGGTCGGGTAGAGGTACTTGTACACCGTCCATCCTTGTTTCCCGAACCACGCAGGCAGGGGGATTCTGTTATGACCCTCTTACGTCTTATGTTCCTGTTATGTCGTACTGTTAAACCCTGCATTTAGCTTGAGTTTGAAGTATTAGGGAGTCCATGACGATGAAAGCCAGAGCTCGGCCACAACTACCGCAAGACGTAACATACGCCTGTATAACACACACGAGCCTTATATTAGCGACTCTTCTCGGCTATCTATATAGCTGACAAGAAATCGTGTGGGAGCAAAGTAGCTCGACGTAGACGAGATATTGTTGGATGTATCGATTTTAGATATATATTTTTCTAGTGCTTAATTTTATTGGAATTCTCGTTTGGTGCGTCTTTATTGTGTGAGTGGTCCCAAAAGTAAGCGAACCTGAAAGGGCATTTTTTTCTCTCTCTCGCGCGCGCACTCTTTTTAGTCATCTTCTGAGCGCTGTAGTAAATCTTCTAAGATCCACACCGAAAAATTAAATTACCGCACTAGGAATCACATGCATGAGATATTACACGCAAATCGAACAATTCTTCGCGGCACTGTATGATTTTAAAAATGTATGGGGAATCCCACAGAGCATGAAGGGTGTCGCGTCTCCCAAACTAGGTCAGTCTAAAATTAATGACACAGCTACGGAGACATTGACAGCACCGCTGCTCCTTGAGGGACAAGCACCAGTGGCGTTCAACGGACGTATTGTTGCTGTACTGTTGTTCCAGTTGCCATGGTAGTGAGTTTCCATGGTAAAAACTATGCATCCAGACGTAATATACATATTTCTTTCATTTATCTTTGTTATCGATTGTGCTGTTCATAATTTTGTACTGCCAATACTTCGACGGCGCAACTGTAGTGATGTATACGAGCTGTATATCCCGTCATTTGATATAGTTACAAGATGCTCTATAGTAGTTTTTAACCCTGTTCAACCATCTGATCCTATGATTCCTTACTTGGTGTTGTCATCGCACAGTGCGAATGCTCCTTTTTTATCAATCATATTCGTTCAACTCAAATCAAAATCAATTGTTCGTTGACCAGCATCCACTGCCGAAAAGCCGCCTTGTCGAACCCATCGCAAATTGACACAATGCGCATATGCGGCAGAGGTACACTGACGTATCTCGGGGGAAATTGTTGTCCGCTATGGGACGTATCAACAGGCGTATGAATCGAACACGTCGCCCTCAAAACTTAAACGTCCACAGTGTACGATCGACCAATTTTACGAAAGACCAACAAATTAAGTATCTGGGTCATTAGCTGTCTCAAAAGTCAGCAAATACGAGCAGCTATCCCCCGTTACAAGTTACCACCCAACATAACCATTTCGTGCACAGTAAAAAAAAAATATATATATATATATTCGAGTGTCACACATGCCGTCCTACGCCATCCTGCTTGGTTTCCAACTCTACCCAAATCACATACGCAACTAGCTGCGGTAACGAGAAAAAAGCACTGTGAAACTTACGCTCGAGCAAATATCGACTTCACTTCCCACCGCAGAACGACTGTGCTAATCCCGGTGGCACACTCATTCGACAAGCTGCCGTGACCACTATATTCGCTGTGCACGTCTGTATATGCAGTGCTGTTATAGTTGCCAAGCCGACTGACGACTATCTAGCCACAAGAGCAGTTCCCGGAAGGCAACACTTCCTGTGCAGGAGCATTGCGCAAGTAGCTGTCACCACCACTGGGTTACGGAGAAACACGAGGCGCGTCTTAGGCCAGAATAACCCAACATCCGTCGAATATCTTAAGATGATGTCACCCAGTCAGAGACCCGGAACTTTTTTTCTCCTTCTGGTTCAAGTTCATTCAGGAAGGGCCGCGAACTGCAGATATATATGTGCCGTGGGACCGCCGGACTGCAAGAAGGACGTTCAACAGCACTGCAGGAATACCTTGGAGCACGAGCCTTCACTCACATCAGCCTTGCCGAACAGTCTGGATTGTCCTGATATCCCCCGTGTGCTTCCATAAACCACAGCTCGCGTAGAGACCAACTCCCCGGCACCCGACCCGTGCTTGACGTTTCGTCCATGTCGAAGCGTTTCGGAAATGAGAACGAGGTTCTGTCGAGCAACATAAACACTACACGGAGATCCCTTGGCAGGCCACGTTTTCAGGTGAAATTTCGTAAGCGTTGCATCGGAGACGACGCGGCACCGTGCTGATGCAGCGCCCAAGAGAGACGCAAGTGTTCTTGGGAGCTCGAATGCCATACGGGCCCCAGCCCGACAGGCTGGCGCTTCGCCAACAGCATAGCTAAAGTGCCAGACGCTCTCTTCGTTCCGCTAGATGCTGAAGTTTGTTTTTTCTGGCGCCGTTTGCTTGTGTGTGTGTGTGTGTACTCACGAGCAACCAACCTAGAAACGCCCGGCTGTTTGACTGTCAACAGGAACAGCGATGACGCACGCGAACATTCCTCAGCCGTCTCTTCCGAAAGGTCACCAAAGTGCTGGATCGGAAATGCGTGGAGAGATGCGAGAGTGTGTCTGGTTTTCCTTGCTATGATGGCTTCGAAGGTACCACGGCGGAATAGATCTCGTACCGTGTATTCGCACAAGCGACATTCTTCAGAA
Source organism: Ornithodoros turicata (assembly GCF_037126465.1). NCBI lineage: Eukaryota > Metazoa > Arthropoda > Arachnida > Ixodida > Argasidae > Ornithodoros > Ornithodoros turicata. Next base: position 33,959,947 of record NC_088209.1, read on the forward strand.
TAATCCAGTGGAAGATGAACCACACGTCATAGCTTTCTGCTGCCGCATCATGCAATGCCGTGTCCTTTCAGGCTCTTCCGACATATAAGTATATCCTGCGGCTCAACCACAAGATATTCCGTAGGAGACGGCAGTACTGATGGTGTCGTCAGCAACGGAATATCTTGTGGTTGTTGTGTCGTCTGCAACGCCGCTCCCGATAATCAGACACTGTGTGCTGTGAATGCCCAACAGAAGACGTGCCGGAACTTCCGCCCCGTCAACAGTTTTTAGCTTTTTCTTCCATTGAAATATTTCGTGGCCGTGTAGCTCGTGTGAATACATAGACACTGTATTCTTCCAAAATGCTGTTTCTTGGTTTGGCACAGAATTAATTTCTAGTTTTGAGAAGTATGACGTCATGTGTTCAATTCGCCGCGCGTCTGGCAACATTGCTCCTCGAATGACCATTTCCTCATGCCTGACCTTTGCCTCATGGCATGCCTGTCAACGTGGGGCGGAGAGCGGAGGCACTAGCGGGAAGGCACTAGCGCGGTCCATTAGGGGCAGACGCCGGAGCCCTCGCTGTCATCAGCGGGTTCTTTGGGAAATGTGAATTTTACGTCTATGGGACACTGGCAGGGCCAGCGCACTCTCGCCCTTCTGCACATGCCACAACGGAGTGCGTGCATTGGACACCAGCACTGGCATTCAGAAGACTCGAATTATCAACACCGAATTGCCCGAATTCGAATTATCGAATGTCTGCACCGTTGCCCTGTGAAGTAGGCCCAGGACACACGATCCCACCCTGAGATAGTCGTGACATATCCCACATGAGCGGGGCCGACTACGGCAAGTATAATTGAATCGCCACCACCACCAATTATCAACACGGTTTTCTCAGTCATCACGAGAAACTTTGCATTTAGTTAGTCGAGCAGCGAAATATTGAAAGATCGACATTCAAGAACTCGTACGCAAATTAGAAGGCACAACCACGATGACCAGCGGCATGGCCGAGCGGGTCAAGGCGTCTCGCCCGTTGGTGGTAGCCAGGGTCGTGCTCAAGACTGGGAGGTGGTGGGTTCGCATCCTATACCACCGGCTGTGCTGTCTGAGGTTCTCTTTGGGTTTCCGAAAACTTTCCAGACGAGTGTCTGCACAGTTCCCCCTGAAGTCTGCCCAGGACGCATACTAACCGCCCCTGTCTCTCTCACTCCGTCCTGCTGTCCTCTCTCCATCTGTCTACATCTGTACGCCGCTCATGGCCACAGTTGCTTCGCGGCGCCGACACGGAATTAAAAAAAAAACACGACGCTTGCCACATTTGCGGGTTTTCTGTAGTGTTCCTTGAGCTTTTAATACGCGCGGCAGACATATTACGGTCCACAAGAAGACTGGGTACATTTGATAGCTTTGAGATCAAATATGAGGCGCCGTTCTCGGGTTTGATTGAAGCGTACGCCATTCGTACTTTACCTGTCCTCCGCCAGCTGGCGTCCATGCATGAAAGACCCCTTCATTTCATGCTCTTTCCTTGTCCATCATTTCTTTCTTGGTCAATGCAAGCGGGTGGTGCTGACTTCTGTCCATACCTTGATGTGACGTCGTCTGATGTAGCCGGGTGGCGACTAGTATCTAAACGCATTGTGAGCAGGCCGATGTATGGTGGTAGACTTACTACCACTAGCTCCCGCGGCATAGTGGTTAGGATGATCGCCTTCCACGCCGCGACTGCGAGGTGACACGCGTTCGAATCCCCGCACTGGTTGTGCTGTTTGAGGTTTTTCATGGGTATTCCCGCAGACTTTTTCCGGACGAATATCGGTACACATGCCCCTGAAGTCGGCCCAGGACGCATACTAACCCCCTTGTCCCACACTCCTTCCTGCTATGTCCTCTCTCCATCTGTCCACGACTGTGCCCCGCTCATAGCCACAGTTGCTTCGCGGCGCTAACACGGACTTTTACAAAAATATTTACTGCTGGCGGTAGATGTATACTACTCACAGAGGGAAAGAACAGCTATCATTCATATGCTTCGTGCAGCTCAAAAGATAGATATGAACCAAATTTTTCGTACGAAGGAAAAGACCAATCCTTAGGCACCCAGTAATTTTTTTTGCAAAAGCCTTCTCTATATCTCAACGTGCGGTGTCGACGGAGCCAGCCAGGCGATGTTCAAGAAAGAGCAAAGTCAAAACATGGACACAGGGATTGGACAAGGCTTCCCTATGTTCGTGTTTTGACTTTGTGCTTTCCTGAAGTTGCTACGCAGTACCAACAAGTGAACGCGGCTGTTATGCGTCGACTGCCCATTTTTATCGAAAAAAAAAAAGTGGTTGAAAGTACACAAACTTCACGGCGTTCACCGAATTTCGATGCAACGTTCCGGTTCCCTATCCTGTTTTCTTCAACACTGCAACATCACTGAACACATTGAGCACAAAAGCATGAGCTGCCCTTACAAGACACCGCGATGTGAGACTCCGCGCCGAACACTGTGCGCGCGACACGCACGTTCATGAAAAGAGCGAACTCGTTCAGCTGAACAAGCACAAGCAAGACACAACACTCTTGGAGACATGAGGAGACAGACTAATGTGGCATTTCCTAGAACTGATGTCAGGTACCACAGCACATGCAGTGAAGTGCAAAAGGGTGAGATATGCAAATAAGTTGCGAGTGTTACCTCTTCCCTGCTTCTTGTTCAGCTGGCACTGCTTTCATTCATGGCCATGTGCGCCTGCGCGGTGTAGTCGTATGTGCGGGCTCCTATTGATTTTACTATGTTCGCGTTGCTAAAGGGTTTCTCAGGATGCAGTAGCTCGAAAGCGGAAGGACGTGTAATTACGTAATGGGCGCATGTTCTTATTGGTGATAAGGTTAACGAAGTCATTGAAAGAGTTTCAGGTGTATGTGAGACCGGCTTGCGAGGGCGCATCGTTATTGGAGAGCTTTAATCGAGTTTTAATGAAGAGTCGCAATCGCCTTGCGTAAGCAAGGAAATAGCGTATTCACACTCCGCGCGCGCGCTAAACGCGGTGCCAAATTCGGCGGATGCGAAGTGTGAACCCATACGCGGTACTAAAGTTCTCTAATATTTGTCGCGTAAAAGAGGGAGGAGGAGAAATGGAACGTAATTAATCGACCAGAACGCGAAATTCAGCTGCGACATTTTCGTCGAAGATACTAAAAAGCTTGTAAGATGTCGCACACGAATGTACATCCCGCATACTTAGAGAGAGAAAAATTTGATAATTTTTGTCCCTTTCGGGTTTAAATGCAACGAAGTTTATGCGAATGCCGTGCTAGGGAATCAGCTTTAGGGTGAGAGAACTAAATGGGGAGTAATTACAATCTATAGGGAGCTAGAAGGTCTAATTAGCCTCAATTTTTCCACAAATAGTGCAAGATGTGCAGGGTTCTCATTTAAAAAAAAAAGCCTTCATAAGGTCTGTTAACGTGTAGACGTTTGTGAACCTGGGGACTTAGTCGCTTGCGTGTGTTACGAGCTAACGAGGGGCGAGGTTCGACTGCCGACTGTATACTAGCTGTGCACTGTTTTTCTAGGGTTTGCACAGACGCTTTAAGACACACACTCTAAGAAACGAAGTGGAAGTTAGAGCATAGTCCCTAAACACGGCATAAACTTCTATGTCTAGAGACGTATGCCTTGTCTCGGCGTCTGTCTTCGGTCTTTAGAGACACTGACGTCATCATTCTGTTCGAAAGCTGACGAAGAGTGGAGGGGGGATGTTAGGGTGACATCGGCCCAAACATGTGGAGATATAGAGGTGCTGAACATCGTCCGTAAGAGGGCAGTAAAAACGGGTATAATCGGCATCCCAAAATGAACGGGATCAGAGCGAAATACATGTCAGCTAAGACAACAAGTTCTCACGGACGGCTTAGGACAACAGCGCGGCCACGCGCACCCGCCGTGCAGTAAATGCCATCGACGTGGTGCGGAACGCTATTTCCAGAACTAAACCCAAGCGGAGGAGGGACTCCTTTTCACGGCAGTCGCCTAAGATGAGTAATAGGGAGCAGTTATCCCTTGTTATGACAGAGGCAGAGCCAAGTTTTCAGCGTTGAGAAGCCTCGGCGTTCGCCAGCTAAATTTAGATTTGCTTCCAGAGGCGTTTTGATTTATCTAGTCAGGATGCCTGTCGGATGCTCCTTCTTCTCCGACGTCACTTCCTGTCTTCATTGCTTGCACAGTATTGCGCCGAGAGGTGTACGGCCCTCTCCGGACCAGGTGTGGCCCACGTGATGGAAATCGCGGCACGCATCATGTGATGGAAGACGCGCTGCTGGTGTGCCGAACGCATCTGGGGAAGATTATTTCACGTTGAGTTGCCGTCCCAATAGGCGCACGTGATTAGCGTGACGCTGTTCTGTTTTGCAGCGTGCGAGAAGTTTGGATGATCTTGCAGGTTATTCGTTCATTCGGGGAACGTGCTGGAGACCGGGAGGTGGTGGGTTCGAATCATATACCGCCGGCTGTGCTCTCTGAGGTTCTCTTTGGGTTTCCGAAAACGTTCCAGACGAATGTCTGCACAGTTCCCCCTGAAGTCTGCCCAGGACGCATACTAACCCCCCCTGTCTCTCCCACTCCGTCCTGCTGTCCTCTCTCCATCTGTCTACACCTGTACGCCACTCATGGCCACAGTTGCTTCGAGGCGCTAACACGAAAAAAGAAAACGGATAAGGTCGATGGAAAGTTAACTGCTCCGAGGCTGCAACACACGAATGACAAGTGCAACACAAGCCTAAAAGTGCCCATACAAACATAGAAATGCCCCAAAGCAGCGCTACATGTTGACCCAATATTGGCAATATACTGGTTCAGCATTGAACCTGCATTGCCGATATCTAGCCAATGTTGGGCCAAGACGCAGCGACGGGAACCAAATCCGCATCTCTTGATTACCGGTCAAAAGTGCGCTAATCATTACTCTACACTGGCACAACTTCAACAAAAAGTTCCGTTTGATGGTGGATAAGGCAAATAACTTCCTGACATGTATCTCTCTGGATATACGTAAGCCGTTGTGGCTCAAGTATAGTTACCCTTTATTACCACTGAGCCATTCCTGCACCCCAAGCACGAATAATTTTTATGACTTGTAAACAAACACGATACCGACAAGCACCACAGCTCCGGGAAGCTAACATCCGGTATACTACCCGTCTTCTACATGTCCTAAGGTCTCCGTTTCTGAGCATGCAATAAAATTCCCAACTCAGTAAAGCCGCCCGTTTCACCTCTTAACAGCTCTCTATGCTTGTTGAGTGTAAGTGATAACGACTGTTTGTTGAGTAATTAGAAGAGTCCTCGCGTGGCACCGCCCGTTTCCGTTGAAGACAGCTGGTTCAAATATACTTTTACGTGTTGACTGTTTCGAGCTCTATCCCTCGTTCTAGACGCTGTCCTCGGAAGGTTCAACTTTCGTTGCTGCACGTAGACGACTTTGTTATTGTGCCCAATACACGACGCCCACAAACTATTTATTTACTTTTCATTGGGTATGAACAAGCCATAAGTGGTGCGGGACAAGCCTATACTAAGGTTTGAGGTCTTGACTTTTACAGACTGGAGATTTTATACGCGAGTACGTTGCGCCGACGCTAAATAAGATGCTCTGACCTGTTCACAAACCTGTGTCCAGCAGTCTCCTTCAGCGTACGATTTCTGACACCAGAGCTTCACTGCGGAACAACTCAATTACAGCCGGTGTGACTGCTAGCAATGTTGACATAAAAACGAAAGAAAACGGCTTCGCAAAGACACCTCTTCTTTGCAATGTTGATGAAGCAAATGCCTTCCCAACCAGTTGCGAACCAGTGTGACATCCAATGAGCAAAGCTAAGGCAGAGCTTTTATTTATCAACACTATGTATCATGTCTTACTTTCGTGTTTGAAGTTCGGGTCCTGGAGGTGAACGACATTGAATGTTTCCCAGATCCCAGTGACGTTACACTAGCAAAACTTGAGAAATCATCTGCATCATGGGCGACACTCAACATCTAACTGAATTCGTGCTGACCTGTCATTCTTTTGAAGCGAAGGTAACGCGATATCTGGGATCTCTTAATTGAGGCGTTATAGTTGCTCTTCATCCTCATAATGACCTCTTCAGTCGCACCGAATATTGCTACAGCGACCTTCACGATCTACTGGACAGATATACTGTGCACCCCATACCCTTTTTATCTTTGTTTTTTTAATAAACATATCTCCCCATAATAATTAATCAGGATCCCATAAATATCCCCCCATAAATATCGTATGACGTGGCTTTCCTTGAATGCAGCTCCTATACGCTCTAACGCGCCAAGGATCGGCACTCGAATATAGCAATCTACACGATAACCTATGGACATGACCCGAACGCGCGCAAGTCGCGTGCGCAGCCATGTCTTCCCATGCCAAGCCATGCGCAGCCATGTCTTCCGTTCTGCGCATCCAACACATCTGGGAGGAATACTTGAGAGCGCCCGCCATCTCTGTTGTGCGCTCATTGTGCCGTCACAGAGGTGCTGAACACCACCTTTTGTACTATATGTACTCCAGAACTATTCGACCAAAGTCCACGTCCCAAAGTCGACCACGTCCCATGGTTGGGCTTCATCAAAGTGCAGAGAGTCTTCTATACCTCTTGGAGCGGTGAATTTTCGGCTACTCAATGCTGGCATGTTAGAAAGTATATACACCGTTACGGTCCTTGTATCGCTGCGAGATTGACCTATAGGGGACGACACCGTCACCTTTCTAGTGTGGATAACACGCCGGCCGATGTTCGGAGTTGATGGTTCTTTTCCGTAATTCTTGTGCATATTCACCGGAAGATCACTTGTGCCGCGATGGTACGATACCCTTCGGTTCCCCAATGCTCCACCTACTGCAATGAACGCGGAATAAACGTGTAAAAGCAGACGACGCGAGGAATCTATCCACACTACGGTAGTTCATCGTTTCTCCGCAGCGCGCCGACATCGTTCGATCTCGGAGCGAACTGTGTTGGCTGCCGATCTTTGGTTTCATGTGATACTGCAATGAAGTAAATCATTGAGAACCTGGCCGTTATCCGCACTGCCTAAGTGCCATATATGCAGCTAAGCAACAACAATATACACGCAGCGTGTAATGAATAATAAATAACTCGATACTTGACACGATGCACAAATAAGCAGCAGCGAGACTAGCTATTAGACATGCACTTTCAAGTAACTGCTGTTTGTCTTGGGAGCATCGGCTGAGAAGTATCCGTTCGTATACATGATCCATATGACCACGAACAATGGCCACTTGTCAAATAGCCCCCACATATGAAGCGTTGTTTGTATAGGGTATAGCGACATGGGCGCGAGGGCAAGGGACCCCTCAATGCTTCCCCTTCGGCTCAATAACAGGGGAAGGAGGACGTGCTTTATTGGTGGCAATTGCGGCTATATTATAGACGGCTACATTTCAGGATGTGCATGGGGCGGTCTGTACTTTCGCGGGCGCCAGCGTTCTCCGAAAAAGGAGACGTATACTCCTGAAAGAAGTGTGAGAATTCGTCCCGTTATGGCACTAAGACGCTCTAGTTTGAACTTTGAAGCGATAGGGAGTTCTAAATTGTAAGAAGAAAAAAAAGGAGTAATTTTAGATTTTTTTTTTTTTTTTTGACACTATATGCGTTGATTACAGTCACTTTCGGCTCGCTTACTCTAAGGGACACGCATAGTCCACGGTATTATGCAGATGATATGTGATGCTGTGCCTCATAGCTATGCACACTGTATGTTTTCTATACCGTGCAAGATCCGTACAATTCCTGCAGTATAGCGTATATACTGTGCAGCAGGCAACGCAGTAACGTCATGAAATGTGTGTGTGTGCGCAGCGGCGAGCAGACATAATATAAACCACATACGTGTTTTGTACCACATTATTGTACAGCAGAAAAGACCGGAAGTAAGGACGTACAATGCGGCAGCTGTGCGGCCAGCCTCGGGGGAGTTCAACACAGCTGCGGCGTGCGCGGAAGAAGCTGCTGGACGAAACGTAGAATGTTCGGCGGAAATCCCGGTACAGAACCTATTACTGACGAGTATCATACCACGAGTCCGCCTCACTGATCGCTAACGCTAATCCTATATAGTTGCTAATCACTATAGGGCCCCGAAACTTAGGCACTAAAAACGATGAAAATATGGCAGGCATTTATGGCCCCCCAAAATACAAAAACACGGGCAATAAAATGCAAAGATGAGCGTGTTAATCTGGTACGCTCTTTTGCTTTGTTGGTGTTTCGATCAGAAGGATTCATCGAGGAAAACTTGCTCGTTTAAAGCCTACGGTACCATACAAGCTTTGACGACTTGTACACGAATGCTGAGGCGGCTTGGAAAGACGCAGTATCGAATAATAGCTTTAGTTCTCCGACCTCAAAGACTTTGAAAGTCTCAGAGAGGCTAAATCTTTCGATCAAATGTACGTGAGCCCCTTCTGGAGAACCAAGGTACTGAAGGAGACCAAACGCAAAAAAGGAACAAAAAAGGCGCAAACACGCAGAAACGAAAAGCCAAATGCAACACTCAGCACGAGCCTGAAAGGAGCACTTGCACTTACACCTCTAAAAAAAGAAAAAAAAGAAGAAGAAGGCTGTTATGGCGTCTAAAAAGGTTTAAAAGAAGGCTACAATTCAATAGAGTCGATAAAAAGGTAGGAAACCCCGAAAATGTCGCATTTAGGCGTTTATAGGCCCTTATATGCAAATACCTAAAAATTCCTTCTCCCTCCTTTTTTATATATATAATAAACATATCCCCCCCCCCCTAAAAATTCCGGGGCCCTACGAATCACTAACACCAGGATGTTGTCTATAGTGCGTTCAAACGCCCATACGTGCCAATCTGTCCATCTAAAACATTTCATATTGACAGGCTGGCCCATACTGTGAAGTACCGAGGTGTAAACTGTCTGCGAAAGCAATGGCGGAACAGACGGATATGCGACATATTGCGGGGGGGGGGGGGATCCTAAGTTTAGGATCTCCTCAATGAGACTATCGGACTAGGGCTTGAGTCCTAACAACACCTCAACTAGCCACAATAGCTGTGAATGGTGGACATCTATATGTAAATGAAGTCAACGAGGAACTCCCCAGAAGACGCCCTCAAGACGTCTTTAAGACGTGCGCTCCCCGCTCGTGCGGTTTCTATTCTTTGTGTGGATCGCCACGCGTACAAACACGTCCACGTCGAAAGAATAACATACTCAATGAAGAATAATATATCGGGAAGCAGTTAGGCTTTTCCCTTTTTTATGTGTGAAAATGATCTGAGCATATATATAGTTTTGCATATACGTATAGCATGTGAGGCCGCGCTGCGAAAACAAGAAAAAATGAAAAAAAAAAAAAAAACAGCACATGACGCTCTCCACTAATAGCACCGAGAATGGGCCAAAGCTTTTACACGGAGCCCTCTGGACCGTCTGGTGCTTCGAGAATTGAGCAAATGCAAGGAAGCACGGTATTGTCGGGCTGTAAGCGGTTGTCGTAATATCCAGACTTTCGTGCGGCGCGTGGAGCAACAAAAGTGATTTCCATTCTGTCGTTATATTTTTTTCTCGTGGTGCTACACAGCGAAGAGCAATAGCAGCCAAAAGTATGGTTATGTGGGGCCACGGGTACCGATCGTTGACTGCTCCATTGCTCTCCTGCTCAACAAGCTGACAGCGTAACACCTCTTTTCCCTGGGTTGTTTGGACGATTTACCGTTTTGTCATTCAGACAATGGCGAAAACACGCTGATTGGGATTCCGCAACATGGGCAATACGAACGCAACAATGAGATAGAGAGAGAAAGATTATCGCAGACGGAGACTAACCTTTCTTGCGACATATAGTCCACTCTTTCAGTTGAGACCAAGACATCTTTCGAGTTTCTCTCATTATGCATATGTCCAACGGGTTCTCCACAATCAATCCACCGTTCCAATGCTGGCAACACAAGACGAAGCGAACACGAGTTCGCAGACGACAACTTCACCTGGCAGTCGTCTGCTTTGGACGCACGACCAAGCGAGAACAGTCAAATCCTCTTCCTCCCGGCAGCATCGTCCGACTGCTTTCGTCAAAGACGCGGGCGCAGGGGTCGAAAGAAGGCTGGTGTTTATGAACTGTCTTCTCTCTTCCAGGGGTGAGTGAGGAAACCAACGTGAAAGAGGGAGAGGAAATGCAGTCAAAGCCCGAGTTTGAGTACGGGCGTCTTTGTCGGTGTGGTCCTCCGCTCCAGATGCAGCTTTTTAGCATACATGCAGGAAACCGAGGAGGGGATGACGCCCCAGCATGGGCCTTGGTTGTTTTTGGTGATGGACGGTTTCTGGAAGTGTTGGCACTATTTTGACGATTTTTTTATTGATGCGTGCTCGCATTCGTGAGCAGGGCGAGATTGTCTGTAGACATCTTTTTTTTATGTTTGTGCGTGTGTCCGCGTGTGGAGAAGGGATGTATGTTTTATTGGGGCGTAGAATTGCTTGGATAGTGCGCCACACTTTCAGCTTCTTGTATGTGGGTGTGGAATACTCTTCCTTTTTTTTTTTAACTTTCCGTTTAACCTTATGGCTTGTGGTCTGCCCTGCACAATACCGGTATTACTGCTTGCGCATTTTGGCACATATGTATTGCCGCACGTGGTCGGGAAAAATGTACGCGCTTATTCCTCAAGCATGCCAAGTAGTATTTGGAACGTATCACCCGAAATGGAGAAGCATTACGTCTCGAGCTCGGGAACTACCTTTGTATTTTTTTTTTCTTCTTGCTACTCAGCTTTTTCGGAAAACGTGAACAAACCCTTTGCTTCATAAAAAATAATAATTTGTAATATCTTGCAGTACAGGATTCTCTGTCACAGTGTGCATCAAACAAGGCAGTAAAGATGCACAAATTTCTCGCATTTGCTCGAAGATCGATAAGTTATCTCATGTTAACAAGCTTATTCGATAAAACGATGAAAGAGAGAGAGAGAGGGA